>NC_064614.1:1310425835-1311048335 GCF_023898315.1 Schistocerca nitens | reverse complement strand
AGGGAGGGTTGATTGCCTGAGCTGCTACCTTTCCAAATTGCCGATTGGTCCCTGTAAGTTGTTCAGGAGGTGTGACCTGAGGGGTGAACAGTCACCTAAAGCCGGTGCGCCCCCTTCTGAAGTGGCTCCCAGTTGAAAGGAGCGCGCCATCGGAGATGCTGGGAATCGCGGGGATTTCCTCACAGTGAGCCAGTTATCATCTTTGCCGCCCAGGTCTACCAAACAAACAGAATGAAGCTCCCGATTCAAAGACCCTCCCAGCTGCACCACAGTTCCTCGTGGTTTCACGTACTGAAGACGGTCAGTCCTTTGCAATGGTAAATCCTTTTCTAATTCAGCTGCTCTCATTTACGAAATGGCACTTTTCTTTTGGAGGCTACTTGTGATTCTCAAGCACAACTACTACATGCCGCTTTGTATCTCCACAGATATCTTGTTCATGTTGAGGGCGATAGAACTCTGAAGTCTTCTCATGGTGCTATTTACACTAGGCTGCTCGACAATCTGACCGAGGCCAAAATCCAAAAAGACGTGTCTGACCAGAGTGTCACTGCCGTCCATCAAGTGATGAAAACGGTAGATGTGTCCTTAGTGCCCACACGCACTATCTTTCTCACCTTTGATAGAGTGGTGCTTCTGTCAAAGATTATAAAGTTATCACAGTCCAATCGTACATTCTGAAGCTGATGTTCTCGAATATCTATTCGACACATGGCTAAATGTATAACGTGTGGAAGGGATATGCACGAGGGTGATCGTCCGCCTCCTTCTCACTGCTATATCAACTGCTGCATTCACACCTATCGCTGTCACTGTAACCCTATTTAAATAGGTTTGATTTGCACCCAGTTATTCCAGTGCGCAGCCAGTTTAATGACCTCGAAGTTGTGAAAGTTAGTTGAAATCCTGCAGATCACTCCTCAAGTAGTTCCATTGTGGAGTGTGGCACCATTTCTTCCCAAAGAGATAGCCGCCTTGCGACGGGCTTGGTGGCGAGCTCTTCAGTAGTTTCAATGAAACTCCTGCGGGATTTCAACCGGACACGTTGTTTTCGGTGCATATGCATCGGGTGTCGAGGATCATTCTTTTGTTTTGATCTTTCGATCTCGGCGGCTACTTGTCTGCGGATAGTGGGTGGTGCTATGCCTATGATGGGATAAATGATGTCTGTGGGAGTTGGTTTGAGGCATCCTGTGGCAATACGTACAGTTTCGTTTACGGCGACGTCAACTTGTTTAGTGTGAGCAGAGTTCCTCCAAACTGGCGCCGCATATTCCGCTGCTGAGATACTCAGCACCAGACCCGTGGTGCACAAAACATGTGGTTGAGCTCCCCACGATGAACCTGTTAGCTTCCGCAGTATGTTGTTCCTGGCACAGACCTTTTTTTTTACTGTTGTGACAGTGCTGCTTAAAAGTGCTCTGTCCAGTGTTACTCCCAGGTATTTTGGGCTGTTTGTATGTTTCAGCTCTTCCCCTTGCCACATGACTCGGAGTTTCCGTTTGGCTTGTTTGTTCCTAAGATGGAAGGCGGATACTTGAGATTTACAATGGTTTGGTTTGGTTTGAGATTATTGCCGTCGTAATAGGTAGCAAGTTCTGTTAAGGCTCCTGTGAGATTCTCCTCTACTTGTTCAAAGGTTTTATCCTGAGTGGCCACTGCTGCATCATCAGCATATATGAACATTCGTGTCTGGTGGCTGATGGGAAGATCATTGGTATAGATGTTAAATAATATTGGAGCCAAGACACTACTCTGTGCAAGTCCATTTTTCTGTGTCCTCCATCGGCTGTTTTTAGATTGTAAGGTTACATAGTAGCGTCTGTTCTGTAGCATGCATTGCACGAACATAGAAAGGGTGTAGTCCTTAGTGACATTATACACTTTCTGGGTATGCAACTAATGGTTAACTGTGTCATATGCCGCACTGAGATCCAGGAATGCGACCCGAGTTACTTCTCCTCTCTGATAGCCGTGTTCGATGTACTGTGTGAGATTAAGGATTTGGCCACAGCATGATTTTCCTGGTCGAAATCCAGCTTGTTCGTTAATAAGAGCTTTGTCCACATAATCAGCTATGCGTTTGAGGATCATTCGCTTCAGCACTTTAAATAAATGACAAAGCTGTGAGACAGGCCGAAAATTTTTAGCTTCAGCTGGGTCTTGCCCCGGTTTTAGTAACGCAATAACCCGAGCTTTCCTCCACAGTTTAGGAATTTGCATTGTTGTGATACAGTTATTCATTAGCTCTAGGATCCATGCTTGTACTCCCGGTCCAAAATGTTTAATTTGCTCAGATCTCAGATCGTCCTTATTGTTTTTCAAATCGTTGATGGCATCTTGTAGCTCCTGAATGAAGAACGGGCGAGCTAGGAAGCTTATCTCCTCATTCAATTTTCTTTTAATTTTGCTATTCCTGATCTTCCTTTTAGTTTTTCCGTTCATGAGTAGTTGGTGAGCTATCTGATCAGGTGTAACTTCACTGTAATTTGGTCGTGGTTCTGTTGGGTCGTTGTTGAGACTTTTGACCAGTTTCCATGCCTTCCTACTGCTGTGCTTCATGTACGTCTCTTGTAGGAGGTTGCACCACTTTTCCTTTCTCGCTTCGGAGATACCAGACATCAGTACCTCACCTGCCTGGATCGTTTCCTCTGAGAGGGGGTCCTTATCGTACAGTTCTTCATACTTTTTCAGAGCTTCCTTGCTGCTACCATTGAGTCCAGCGATTTACTGGGTGCGGCACCCTCTAGGTATGCGCCGTCGAGAGATTTTCTTGACAAGGTCTATAAAAGTTTCATATGATTGTATCTCTGGTTTAATTTCCAAGATCTCCTTATCAAGGTCCTCTGTGAAAAGTTCCCAATGAGCTTTTTTGAAATTGAAGCGTCTCTTGAAGGGCATTACATCTGATTTGATTACTGCAGTAATGCAGCAAGTTATTGCTCTGTGTAGCGATCTTGGAATTGGGTCCTCGATTTGCTTTACAGTTTGCAGGGATACCTTTTCGGAGACAACGATGTTATCTAGATTATATCCTCGTTTCCATCTTCTGCTGTTAAATGATGCAGGCAACTTTGGGTCATGTATCAATTTCAGTTTAGCCTGGTCTGCCCAGATCTCCAGCATTTCGCGGAGCACCAAAACCAAAGATGACAAAATATTTCCGTGAAGACCACCTATGCCGCCGCCGCCAACGCCCCCCCCCCCCACCCTCCCCTCCCCCAGCCAACCAACACCTGAGTCTTCCTCTGCCAACCGGAAAGGCTCGAAGAAGTCAAACAAAGCCAAATGACAAATAACTTCCGGGAATTCAGCCAGGTAACACTTTCAGCGACCGCCGATATTTCGGCGGGAGAACACCCCGCCATTTTCAAGGCAAACTACAACGGACAGGCGACGTACATGCAAATTTAAAACCTCGGTTCTCGGTCTGAAGCTGGAAAGATCACACACACACACACACACACACACACACACACACACACACACACACTGAACACTAGTGCCACCAAAGATGACCAGAGTCAGAGCTATCGATAGTGAGACTACGAATTCGCAGGTGAAGTAACATTGAGTCTGTCCCTCTGTTTTTTGACAAGGGAGAGAGCCGGATTCCAAACAGAGTTTAAATAGAAACCTACATCCCTGTTAACGAGGTTGCTCGCTAATTTAATCTCAACTGCCTCCTTAATAACACTGTCCCAATAGCTGGACGTGCATACCAATATCTCGGTGTTATTATATAACATGGGGTGACCAGTATCCAACCAATGTTCGGCAATAGCAGATCTACTTGGCTGCTGTAATCGTGTGTGCCGTTTATGCTCAGTACATCGGCCCTCCACGGTCCTCATAGTTTGACCAATATATGCCATGCTGCAGCCACAAGGAATACGATATACACCCGCCTTACGCAGATCAAGATCATCCTTAGCGGAACTCAAAAGCGCTTTAATTTTAGATGGAGGTCGGAAAACACATTTCACATCGTATTTCCGTAAAATACGACCGATCTTGTTGGAAGTGTTTCCTACGTAAGGTAAAAAGTTAGTAGACCTAGGTGTTGACTGAGAATTATCATCAATCACCCGATGTACAGTTGGTTAGGAGGAAGGATGATGGATCATTGGGCAGTCTACAGGAAACGTACTCACACCGACTTGTACTTACAGTTGCAAAGGAAATGCGCCATGTACACAACAAAACACAGTGCTCATACAAGCGCCTGCCAGTAGCAAAATCTGTCAAAGGCTTTAGGAAGACAGCAATGCTTCATAACAACAAATTGCCTCCGATGAGCATGACGCCACAACTGTCTACATTCGATTCGTGTGAGCAGTCGCGAGCGAGCCCAAGTGCATGCGTAGTTGAGTCGCGCATGTACCTTCTCCCGCTTCTGGCTACTAAAGTGTGGCTGTTAGCTGTATAAGCAAGCAGCAAGCTGCCCTATTCACTGGGAGCAAACCGGGGTATCTGCCCCGGGCGGCAATTTCAGTCAAGCATTAATCGCCTTGCGGAACAATGAAGATATTTTTGTCGGTTTGCTAAAGAAATATGGCTTTATTAATCTTTTCCGCTGACGTAGTCAATTTATTTGAAACGAAGTGTTCGATTCTACGCTATTGACTAGTTTAAAGTGTTTGCTGCATCAAACCTGAGATAATACAGTGCACTTTAAGCCGAATTATGCGTTTAAGTATGGTTCACGACATTCCTATGTCTTGTTTCTTTTATGACATAATGTATGATCTCTCAATGTTTTACACGTATGAACATACGGAATTCCTGCGTCATCGTAGCTGCGCAAGCGCGGTGGCGCCTTTAATCTGGCGCTCTCTGGCAACTGCTGAAATGAATCTCTTTCTAACAGGTCGCGGGAAAATATTGCGAATGATTGCTTTAAAAGCGTTACTTTCAAAGTAAATTTCTTTTTACGCAAGATGAACTAAGTGCGAGAATGTGCGATGAATTTCTTATATCACAGAGTGTTTGACTCTCATTCAAAAATCAACTGTTTGAGGAAGACATTTAGAAATTTCGAGCCAGAGAGATCCGACATTTATGTCGGTATTAAAAATTTTACTGGCACATTTGTGTGATATATCTTGAAGTGTAACACGCACAGAAAAGATCAACATACGTGAAAGTTCAGCTTCTCTTGCAGCTTATTAATCGTCGGGACCAATATTATATATGAAAGCTGTGCTTTTCTTGTAGCAACACTTTGTATATTAATTTACACCATTAACTTTTCCTCTTTGTGTGTATGCGCCACTTAACAGTGATAATGCTATTGGCTGACTACATCACGTGTCCTAAGCCCTGAATATCAGCTGTATCGGCTCGCGAGATCACGTGACATGACCTATGACTGGCTTGAAAAAGCGCATCGCAATCTCGATTTCAATGCTTCGGAAAGTAACATGCGGTGTTTGGTGGAATTCAAATTTATACTTTCGTAATACGAAAATATCCAGCCTACATGGCCTTTTCTTCTTAGTTTCGTTTTCTAAAGGGCTGAGAAGTTCTATGCCGGTGTATAAAACCCTAACCATTTAAATGATTGATAAGTTTTACAGTTCCAAGCAAAAGTATACTGTCACGTAACAAGGAAAAAGTGTTTTTCACCCCGGAAAAAGTGTCTCAACCGGGAAAAATCCGGGAATTTTTTCCTTGTCCGCATATACACCCTGTACAAGGTATCGCACCCTGCAGTCGTCAAGCCTGAAGGACCTGTACGAGAGTAACCGACGGAAAAAAATGCGTTTTCGCGTGATATGCTAGAGCCATAGAAATGTTTGAAGTACACAGCAGCGTTGTGATGCAGTGGTTAACGTATGTACCTGACGTGCAGAATGTTTAGAGTTCGAAACTCCTCAGTTGCATTAAAGCTTCTTATTTGCAAATCTTTATCGACATGACTTTGATCATTATTGTTGTTAATTTAATTGGTTGAAATGTAATTTTTCTAAACTTTTACTCCGTTGTCATATAATTTTGATAATAAGTTTCATTTGCTACTATTTTGTCTTGCAGAAAGAATAATCGTAATCTTTGTGCGTGGGATTTTAATATTTTTATGTATCTATCATATTTAAACGTATGAAAATGCCGATCCATCGGTTAAAAACACAAATAATCAATGTCGGCTGTGCAGTGGCGTCAGAAATCTATTTTTCGTTAGAGGTTGTAAAATTTTTGGATGATAATCGTCAAATATTCATTTGTTACAGAAACTTTTGAAAACATAAATCATTGTTGCACAATGGACAAAATAACTAAGGTGAAAATTTAAACGAAAGGAAGGAATATAGATAAAATGAAATTAAAGCAACATGAGGACCAGAAATACCCTGGATGAAAATATGTAAGAATTGAAATGAAAATTAATACATCAAAATAAGTAACACCATGTCCATAAATATTGCAAATGAAAGAAGTGATTGGAAGCAAAAAAAATGAGCAAATGAAATTGTTAATGTGATTAAAACGGTTACAAAGGAGTACAAATTTTTAAAAAATGACATTTAAAACAGTTAACTGAACAAAAATGACGAGTCATTTCGATAAAGATCTGACAAATTGTATTAAAGCACCTGTCGAGGTTACAACCCACGACGTCAGGAGCACACCTTAACCACTGTGCCACAACGCTGCTCTGTGTACTTCAGCATTTTCAGGAAAGCGGTTCTGAAGAAGAGAAATTTGTTAACATAGAGTATAGATTTGTCAGGAATTCGTTTCTGAAAGTATTTGTATGGAGTGTAGCCATGTATGGAAGTGAAACATGGAGGATAAATAGTTGGGACAAGAAGAGAATAGAAGCTTTCGAAATGTGGTGCTACAGAAGAATGCTGAAGATTAGATGGGTAGATCACATAAATAATGAGGTATTGAATAGAATTGGGGAGGAGTTTATGGCACAACTTGACTAGAAGAAGGGATCGGTTGCTGGACATTTTCTGAGGCATCAAGGGATCACCAATTTAGCATTGGAGGGCAGCGTGGAGGGTAAAAATCGTAGAGGGAAACCAAGAGATAAATACATTAAGCAGAGTCAGAAGGATGTAGGCTGCAGTAGGTACTGGGAGATGTAGTTTGCATAGGATAGAGTAGCGTGGAGAGCTGCATCAAACCAGTCTCTGGACTGAAGACCTCAACAACAACAGTATATCACGCAAAATCCCAAATTGTTTCGTTGATAACTCGCAAACAAGCCCCACTGGGATGAATGGCTGCAGAGTGTATGATACCTTGGAACTTAACCTGCATCACCGTGTAGCTGATTTCAAAAGATCTAGAGACGAAAGGTAACGCACCGATAAACTAGCTGCAGTGCATAGTATTTGGGAAAAGCGAGTAGAAGTCATTACCAAACTGTATACGAACGTGGTTGGATAAGTATGCTAAAACACACGAAAAAAATGTTTGTAAGCATCTCACCGTACTTCTAGACATAGTCTCGTTTGGTCCAGCAATCCTCCAGATTTTTGTATCCCAACGAAAAATAGGTTCTGTCAAACTCTGAAAAATACTCATTGACTGCAGCTGTCATTTCCTCATTTGATAAAAATTTCTTCCTAGCAAGCCAAAGTTTCAAATTAGGGGACAGGAAGAAGTCACTTGGGAATAAGTCTGGTGAATAGAGTGAATGTTGAACCAGTTTAAAGTCCAATTCATGCACTTTCGATATTGTTATCGTTGATGCGTGGGATGTTGCATTATCCTAGCGAGAGGGCACTTTTTTGCGCGCGAACTATTTTTTTAATTTTTTATAGTCTACTCTAGTTACAAATGCTCCAACAGTCAAGCATAATGAGGTCCAGTTATGGTTCTGCCTTTTTTCAAGTAATGTGTAATGATTAGTCCTTAAGAACCCCCCCCCCCCCCCCCCCCACACACACACACAAAAAAAAGTGGCCATCACTTTACTAGCTGACCAAATAAACTTCGCCTGCTTTCGGTACATTTTCACCCTCCGTTCCCATTGTTTTTAACTGCCGTTTTGAGTGTGCAGTGTAATCAATGGATCAAGGTTTAATCAACTGTCGCAGATGGGCGCAAAAGTCTCGCGGATTGCTATTAAACACTGCGAGACAATGTGTTGATCTGTTGTGCGTGATGCGCGGTCGACTGTGAGCAGTCGCGGCTCCCATAGCCTATTCTTTGTGGAGATCCCTACAGTCTCAGGAACTCGTGAAATTTAGGTAGGCGGCTTTATATTACCTTTTCTTGGATTTTGTCAGAGGTTTCCTTCGTTGTGATCTCAGCAGGACAGCCGGAGCGCGCTTTGTCTGGTACTTGTACGACCGCGCTTAAATTAATTCAAAAGTAAATTGTCTAAATTGCAGAGTCCACGTGAACTTCGTCCAGTTGTGTTTTGATTTGTGCGGCACCCCAACCCTTCATATGAAGCTGGTTTTAAAAACAGCTCGAACTCGGGTTTACTCCGTTTTTAATCTCAGTCGACAGATTGACCAATTGAGATGGCTGTCAGCAATGAACTATACGGTGTACAGTGTTGAAATTTTGTACACGATCTTGGTATAATCTAGATTACCTTCCATGAAGGCACAACAAAATTGTTGGATTCTTTCATGGAACTTTACAAGACTCATGGGATGACCCTCGTAGTTCTGGACCAAACGTTACTGTCGAATAATTCTTAGTCTAGCGGTCAGTGGCCGTGCAGAGTGTTTTGCTGCAGTGAAAAGCTCACATCTATTAAAGCTCAAATTAAGGCAGGTGAAGCAACAGGTGAGAGGATTGTCCTTTATCTCATCAGTAAACTTACGGCCAGACTGTACAGTTGCGACAGCATTTTTACTCCGAGTTGTGCACACGGAAAAACAAGACAGAACGTCGACAGTAAATAACTTGGGGGGGGGGGGGAGTAAGTTCATAGTTAATTTTATTTAATGAAAGAGAGTACTGTCGTCAGTTACATCCCGAAGAAATAGCAAAAATGTCATAATTATGAGTAAGCTGCTTCACGATGGAAGAATCAGCAATAGATATGGCAAGAAGACAGAATTAAGACATAACTAAACGAGCTTTTAGCGCAGTCGATCAACGAACAAGTATCCCTATTAAAGAAAGAAAAGTAGAACGTCAGTGACAATTTTCCACGGCATTTTAGACGTTTCTGTATACGACACTTAGGTTTTGTGGACTACGGTAGATCCCAGTTGGAACGGGGAGACAGTGACCAGCAGAGTACTGTTTGCAGAACTTGAAAAAAATCGCTCAAGATGTAACGTATTGCATCAAGAGAACTAACGAATCGCTGACGATTGTCACAAAATAAAAAAAGTGAAAGTAATAGTCTAGTCTCGGTGTGCGCAACAACGAGAAAACTGAAAAGTGAGCTCGGTAAATTCTGCCCATCAGTGATAGTAAGACGAAGCAGATGGTGTTAGTAAAATTGACGTTACTTTCGTGAGTCCAAACTCTAAGCAATGTCGGAAATTTGTGTACCAAGCTTATCCTTACCACTCTCCCCGTTACAGTATTACAGAAAAGTAACGTTGTAATAATAATAATTAGGAGGCCTACTATTTAAAATTTGGGTGCCGTGTGCATCTAACTGATACACGAGGCGACGTCCCTGGCAGACCATATGCATGAGATTGAGACACGCACATTCCAGGCCGTGTGTATAAGTCGTATAAACAGCTACAGTGCTTTCAAATGGATGTGTAGTTTGCCCTGACCTCGGGGAGCAGCCGTGCATGTCTGGTTCCGAATTTCGTTGAAGGATAGTGTGACAATCGACTCTCGTAGCTGCCCTGCGGTGAACTATTTCCATGGTTACACCCGCTATAACGTCCGTTGCAGCGTTGCTAGAGTTTATTAGTGTTCGTGTTCCCTTCAAGATTTGAGCTTGTTTTCTTGTGAGATTGTCACAATGTCCGACACGGAATCAATTGCGGGTTGGTTGGACGAGGGAAGCACACTCAGTGAGAGAGAGAGACCAGTTTGTTTGGCGACATACTGACGGCGGTAGGCGGCAGGCCTGTAGGCCTGTGTACTCCCTCTGCTGAGAGTTCCGATGCAGGCGGACCGGGGAATAGAATAAAGGGAACTGTTCGGGAATCGATTCAGCATCTTTCTCCGAAGTTATTTGGTGTGAAGTAACTGGAAATACTTTACCACAACCTTACTAATAAGTAAATTGGTAACCATTTGACGACGAAAATGACTGGAAGATGCGCTGACCTGTATTTTTACCGACTGTTTTTCGGATGACCAAGTTTTGGAAATCATTGTCACAGAGACGAATTGTTATGCCGAGCAACGAATTATTTGACAGCACTGTCAACTAAAAATGTACAGAAGACGGATGGCAGCAGTGGGTAGAAAAACGACGAAGAAATCCTGCCGATGGTTTTATTCCTTCTGTGGACTTTGGATCGAAAACCCACACTCTAGAAATATAGGTGAAAGAATACTTACAAAAATTAAGTGAAGCTTAACCCCCCAACATATTTGAGGTCCTTTTGGGTATGCTACGTTTTTCAGACAATTAAGGTACAAACATCATTAAGCTGTACAACGTATCACCATAAACGATACATTTCACGAAGTCTTTTGTCCTGGTGAAAAAGTATGCATTGACGATACTAAGGTGCCGTTTAGACGAAAGCTGAGGTTTCGCCAGTATATTCTGGGGAAATTTCACAAATACGGTGTCGAGCGGTTCAAACTGTATGTTCGTGTAGGCCATACCTGGCACGTGAAAGGGTTTGCTGGGGAGGAGACTGCGCCCCCCCCCACCCCCCTCGCAGATCGTGACGTGTCCTCCAGTGTAGTGATGGCGGTGATGGATCCATTCTTGGATGCCGGACGCGCACTACGTCGACAGTTACTATATAAGCGTCGCCTTAGCCAAAAGTGGAACAGACATTTTATCCAATTCTTTGATCCATTGAGGAGTAACAGAAACTACAATACAACGACCTAGTGAAAAGAAAGATCAAGAGAGGTATGCATGCGGAGAAAAATGGAAAGACAAAGAGGGATCTCTTGTTCCTGACAGCTAAAGACGTTCCAGAAATGGTAGCAACCACTTCAAGAAAAGGAGCAACCACGAAACCATCCACAATTTTGAAATATAATCACGCAGAATCCGTCATGAACGTATCAGATCAAATAGAATCTAAATGCCTCGACGAAGAGGAGTGAAGTGATACCGCAAGATGACATTCGAGCTCCTAACAAATACAGCAATTTTCAGTACTCGAGCTATGTACAAGCAAGTAACTGACAAAAATGTGTAGATAACTGAATTTCGAGAGAAAGTTGTAGTGTTGATAAACATTTGAAACCTGAAAGATGTGCCAGGAATCATGCAAGCCTGTCTTGAAACAAACCAGCAGCTAGAGAAACAGGTCCACATTGTTACCCATGACATTTTGAACAAATTTGGATGCGCTGAAGACATTAAGACATCAGAGTAAGTAGTGAAAAACTGTAAGGGTTTCCCTAATGGAACGTTCGTCACACACGCGCTAACGCAACTCACAGGAATGCAGTCTCAGGCAACTAAAGCCAGACTTGTGTGTGTGAATTGCGCGCGCGCGATTGTGTGTGTGTGTGTGTGTGTGTGTGTGTGTGTGTGTGTGTGTGTGTGTGTGTGTGTGTGTTGGCCGAAAGCTTGGTGACATTCTTTTTTGTTGTGCCTATCTGCGACTCACCAACTCCGCTATATGGTGAGTAGCAAGGTTCCTTTCCATAATATTGTAACATTCCATCGTTGATTTTCCATTGTTGGATTTTTTGAGGTTTCCATTATTCAGACATGTAAAGTGTGTTGTTTCATCTGCTGTGAAGTTGTAAACCAACCTGTTGAGTCATATAGTAGTTTTGCTCCATTCTCCTCAAGAATGTCATTCGTCTGAAATGCTGAAAGGCGTCTCGATTTATTGTTAAAGGTTGTGTATAATTTGCATACACGTGGCCTAGCAGATATACCGAAGAAATTAACGTAACAGGTAATGGCCTATCGATTATACACACCTGAAAAAGACCTCGGCCTGGTACATAACGTCGGGTGATTCAGGTCAGACAGCGCTAGACACCGATTATTAATTCAGTTCTACCAAAGGTCGAATGTATAGAAGTTTTCACATATCTGGTGACATTGGTGCGATTAACTGATCCTTATATTAAGCTGGAACAGAACAGCAGCGTTACGGTGACGCCGCGTGGTGGCTGCAGTGTATAGAAGTCGAATGACGTCGACCTGACTGGCGGTCCGTCATTACTTACCTCAGGTAGTGGACATCAGTTCGTTTGGTTGGCTAACTTGCGTGTAAACAATTCCTAATATCTTAGCGATCGTTGAATCCGGAATGTTGTTTGCGCTCGCACAGACGGAGCAGTACTAACAAGGGAACTTCCCCATCGCACCCCCCTCAGATTTAGTTATAAGTTGGCACAGTGGATAGGCCTAGATAAACTGAACACAGATCAATCGAGAAAACAGGAAGAAGTTGTGTGGAACTTTGAAAAAAATAAGCAAAATATACAAACTGAGTAGTCCATGTGCAAGATAGGCAACATCGAGGATAAAGTGTACTCAGGAGCGCCGTGGTCCCGTGGTTAGAGTGAGCAGCTGCAGAACGAGAGGTCCTTGGTTCAAGTCTTCCCACGAGTGAAAAGTTCACTTTATTTTCGCAAAGTTATGATCTGTCCGTTCATTGACGTCTCTGTTCACTGTAGTAAGTTTAGTGTCTGTGTTTTGCGACCGCACCGCAAAACCGAGCGATTAGTAGACGAAAGGGCGTGCCTCTCCAATATTCATTGACCTTGTTATTGAAGTCGCGAGCTATATTTGCTGGATTCATATTGCCCCGGAATACATCTCCCGTATTTAATGGACTCTCGTCCAAAGTAGCGAACAGTCAACTGCCAGCGAGGAAGCCTCGTTAGCAGGAATACTCTCTCTTGAGTGCGCTGTAGTCGACTGACGTCGTGTGTTTCGATGTTTGTTTAGGTGTAGGGTCTCCATACTACGGCGCAGTTACCTCGCATCAGACGGACAGATAATAATTGTCTGAAAATAAAAAATTGAACTTCTCACTTGAGGGAAGACTTGAACGAAGGACCTCTCGTTCCGCATCTGCTCACGCTAACCACGAGACCACGGCGCTCCTGAGTACACATTATCCTTGATGTTGCCTATCTTGCACATGAACTACTCAGTTTGTATATTTTGCTTATTTTTATCATAGTTCCACACAACGTCTTCCTGTTTTCTCGATTGATCTGTGATCAGTTTTTCAAGGCCTATCCACTGTGCCAACTTTAAATCTGAGGGGGGTGCTATGGGGAGGTTCCCTTGTAAGGCTGTATCGCCTGCTATCAAAACGTGACTCTGGCAAGGAACGATTCGATACTTGTCGGTATCATTAGATTTGTTTCGAATTTTGAATTCCCATTAGCGGCCTTGTCGAGACTACTTATAGAGAGCGGTTGTGGTAGATTTTGATAACTGTCGGTGTCGTGTCCGGCAGTTTGGTGTCTCCCCGCATACAGTTGTTACATTCCGCGAGTCGCTGTTGTGGACCTGACAGTGGCTCGGACCGGAGCGCGCCTGGCACTCCGCCGCCTGCCCCGGAGAAGCCTTCGCCGTGCCGACTCACCTGTGCGGGCACGCGGCCGCTCAGCCCCCCCTCCGAGTCTCTGCAGTTGTCGCGGTGGCCCCCCACCACCACCGCCACAGGCGCCACGCCGTTTCGCGGTCATCGTTTTGGGATTGTTGTCTTGAAGGTTTGCCAAGGTGCGGTGGACGTCCCATCCGGTGCCGCCGGACAGTCGGCGCGAGGCTGCACTGGGTGTTGCGTGTGTCGTGCGTCGTGCCGTGCCGTGCCGCGCCGCGCCCGCCATGGCTCTGGGCGGAATGTTCCGCAGGCGCAAGGCCGGACCGCCGCAGCCGGTACGTCGCAGCGGCTCGTCTGCTGTCTCCTCTGCTGTCTCCTCTGCTGCTGTGCCAGCTGAACCGTGGACTGCGTCGAACCGCACCGCATTTAATTTCCACACGGCTACTGCTACGACTCTGCCCCGCTGCCCCCCACCCCGTCACTATACGCCATCTGCGCTGCACTTGGATGTTTGCAGGCTTACGTAAAGTCGCTTTCACACGAACGACTTGTCAGTTGACTACTCGAGGCAAATGTCTACTTCAGTGCCCCTGGCGTTTATTGCTGTATGGAGTTCCGTCTGTGTCAACTAGTCATTTTCGATTACTCGAGATCTGTCCGCTGTGCGGTTTGGCACCAGCAACGAGAACTGATATCATAGTTAATCACAGAGCGAAATTCGTAGCAGATGCTTGCCGACGGTACTGGGAACTGAAGGAATAGAACTGTCGTCCAAACATTTCAAAACATTTCAAAACATGTACCTTTATGTGCTCCCGAAAGTTTACACTTCCAAACTCACAAGTAATATGTAGAACGCAAGAAACAGTGCCCTTTTGTTTCTTCCTTGGTATCTTGTTTTCGTACTAAGTGGCAAATAACATTTTCATCGTCACGTAGTTCAGACTATTCACGGTTGAAATGGTTTCTTTAATTAAAATACGTATATCTGTTCACGTCCTTGTTTATGCATAATGTGGCCTTTTTCCGTGTAAAATTAAAACACCTTTTTCCTTCCTGATATTTCGTCTCTTGTAGGACACACTTAGTAGTACAAAATGTCAGGACCTTGTGTAACTTTTCACTGTCGGGAAAACAAAACAAAAACACAAAGATAGAAGACACGAAAACAGAAAATCCTGTTCTATAATAGGAGTGAGATCGGCCAGAATAGTTAAACTTCCGACGCCCTATGTCATGTATTGAAAATGTACAGATGAGATTGAAAAATAAATGAGAATTGTTTTGTGTCGTATTATAAAAGCACAGCTGCGATTGAAGAACAAATGCAAGTTTTTAAAATTGTCTAAACAGTGTGAAAGTTCTTCGCGTGTTGTTTTTCAAATCGAATCATTTCCGTGGCTACATCACAGTGTCCAGGCGTGCCTCCTGCAGTCACCATCTCACCTGGCGCCGGCTCATTTCCAGTATTCGTGACCTGTGCTCTTATTCATCTTGGAAGGCTTGTACGAGTTTCTGTGTGTCGTTAGTTACTGTGACAAATAGTATCTTGTTAAATCTCCACTTAACTTAAGTTTGTTTCCCCTTGTGCATACTTGTTACCATTTTCGCGTGTTTCTCCTAACCCAGTTTCCATTGTACCCTCTCACATCCTCTCGAAGACACCTGCGATTAGTCTTCTTTAATTCAACACAGACTGTTGTGTTAGTCTCGCCTTTTCTTTAATGGTCTTTTTCCATCGAAATTTTTATTCTTTGTACTTGAAACATCTTTTACTGTTTCTTAAACGCCTATGCCAATGACTACAATTTTGTCTACATGCGTGTATAACGTTAATTTTCTAAGGCATTTAGGTAAATCAGCCCTGTTTTATCTCGCTGTTCTTGGACAGATACTCATAATCCTCATTTCTAAGTTCCTGCGTTCATGAGTAATTCGAAAGTGATTTAGGACTCTCCTTCCTCCGCAGTTTCTGTGTTACTTGATAAAATACAATAGTTCTAAAATTTCCTGGCACATTAAAAATACGTACGGAGCGTGACTCGGTTAAGTGCTCTAGCGATTGAGCTATCCCAGTCACTTCTCCTCCCCCGCCCGGTCCACCACCACCACCACGTGGTTTCGCTTCCCGCATTGCCTCATCTGCTGTTCCCAGACCATATGTGAACCACGCCACAATATGGTGTGCAAACTAAAAGTGGTCGCTACAGATTGTGCGCAGCGGCAGCCTCGGTGCACAGAAGGAACATTGGTGCTAATTAACATACCCCATTGAATGAATGGTTATGTTGTTTACCTAGTTTCTTATGTCGATTTACATTGTCAAAGCAGCTGGCGATTTGAAATTTGCTCTTAACAGAAAAAAATGTCGTAAAAAGTAGCACAAAATGTGTGTTTGTAAGCGTTAAAGTGCCCGACTTTTTTAGGGAGCAACACGAGGAAAAAAAATGTACCCGTTTTTTACTAAATGTTCGACCTGTACGCAATCTTTTGCCACGATATGCCGCGTGGATAGGCGTATAATTGACTTAATATTAGTTTGCCAGGTACAGTGAAATGTGAATCCACAGATAACTGCTCACGGTCACGGCTTTTGCTTAATTCCCTGGCCGGTACCTCAGGCCGTCCTCACGCGGTGCGTTTTTCTGAATGTGAAATGCACATGGCTGGCGCAGACTCAAACGGACTGGTACATTTGTCCAACACAGAACATACGGTGCTGTTCGACCTCATTCGCGACCACGGAATTCTCAAACGGCAGTTGATGGCTGAATGTGGCGCGCAAACCACTCAGATTGGTTACGATAGTGGACGCATAGAAGTAAATGCGTTATCCCTGTTAAAAGCACATTTGCTCCCTTGCCCACGTGCTAGCCGTGGTATTCTGTCTGTAGAATACATGCAGTACGTAATTGTGAAGGAATCAGCTAGTTTTAGGCGTCACGAATAAAAAATATTTGCAAAAATTGGAAAGTGAATTTGCAGCTTTTCATTTCACAGTTCATCTCGAGTGCGCTGGTGCCTTTGCACGACATACTGTCATAACACGAAAGTTGTAATCCGAAAAGCCTTTAACAATCTGTATATCGTTTCCCAACATTTCATGGCGACATATCGTATCAAAAAACGATGCGTTTTGGAGATATACTAGGCATGCCAGTGTTTTGAAACAGCATTTGTGTTATTAAAAAAAATACGAAATACGGGTTTCACCTGCAAACGACGCACCCCATATTCCTCCCCTAAGTTGACTTGTGACGTACAAAGCGATCTCGCAGCTTATTGGCCGTGTTCCTCTCCACGGAGCAAAAATCTGAGGTGGCTGCTTCTGCATTTCATGCTGGAGGAATACTGTGGAGCGTGTAACTCCACGTTATCACGCCACACAACATGGTAAGTAGCACGTTCGCGTCCACACTCTTATTGCTGTGAGGACGGCTCAAGTCTAAATAATGACGAATCTCGTAATCATGTGGGAAAGGAAAATTCAATGAACATTCACTGCTGTGCAAAATTAGAAAAAGTTCATAGATTCTCTTTTTCTCTTTTCTACACAACTCCCTTAACTTTACAGAATATTTTCTTTTGTCATAGTGCACGAATTATGAGAATATCAGCTTCAGTACTACTTCTACAAATTATAATCTTCACCAACTTGAAAATTATCGTTCTCGTCTCTCTCTCTCTCTCTCTCTCTCTCTCTCTCTCTCTCTCTCTCTCTCTGTACAGAAAGTACAACTACTTAGGTGTGACTGTCGTTCCAGTTGGGATCTTCCTGTTCCGTATTTAACTTAAAACATAGACGACAGGCATCATTTTCGTCTCTCACTCACTCTTTCTTATAAGCAGTGTAACCTAACAATACCTCGGACACTTAGTACATGTAGTTTAAGTATTCACAAACCTTCATTTTCGGCATAGCAAACAAAAACACTAAGGGAGAGTATGTACATTAAGCAGTAAGAACATAGTTTATTATTTATTTTCACATTTGTGGCCTCAAATGTTTCTTGCCTGATACATAATATGCAAATCACACTTCTTTTTTGGGCATCTATGTAATAACTTTGTTCTTTGGTGTTTAACATTCCACTAGCATGTTGCCATCTGTTTGACCACAGTGGTCCTCTGATTGTCGACAGTAAATTCAAATTACTTCAGAAGTCGCATGGCCAAGGGGAATTTAGGTAGCGTTGATGAAACAAACTACTACGTGTAAGAGAGCCTATATGGTCTTAAGACTCAAAACATATCATGAATCATATACTTGTAATATAAATATATTTTTTTTTTCGTGGAATGTTCCACCCTGGGGCGTAAATTTTTAGCACAAATACATCTTCCATAACATTCGTGACACCGTATGGAAAAGCAAAACTGAGAGAGAAAAATACTGACCGTTCATTAACTAATGGATGTAACCCACCTACTCACTGTAGAAAAGCACATGTTACGACGTGCAATGGTTACCTGCAAAATGAAAACAGCGTTTTTGTACCAAGCCAGTGATGAGTCAACAGTTAATTTGTTGTGAAATCCTCCTGCAGGTTCAGGTTTGAGAATAGGCGCGACGCATTCCTGCCTGTCGTAAGAGGCGACTAAAACGAGTCTCCAACCATTCGGCCTATTAAGTTGTGGTCCTCTTCCCGGGTTTGACCTCCACCTTTCCAAACTTCTCTGAATTGCAGACGATTTGGAGAACGACACCTTACATGGTGCGCCATATTTCCATCGTGCGATTAGACCTTCTGCACCTCTTATTGTGATGGGTCTGCAGCTCCACCTGCAATCAAGCTATTTAGACAACGACCCCTTACGGGGAACACCATCTACTTCCGTTGTCCGCTGTCCTCTTTTGGCCCCATGACAATATTGGATTTCTCTGCAACCAGTATCCAGCACGGTTGTGGTGGGGCTGTCGTGTATCCCTCTGGTTGCAGCCCATGACAACAGTGTGATCGCACAGCTTCTGGCCAATGCGTATGATATGGATATTATTGCAGGAACAGCATTAGCTGCTAAAGAAAGACATAGGGCACTCGTGGTAGCAGGAACGGAGATGGGACTGGAAGTGAAAATCAGTAAAAAATATGTGCGAGTAATACGACCAGCCCCAAACAGAATGTTAGAAATTGACCAGACGCAAATAGAATCTTACTGAATTTGTCTGTTTGGGAACAATGGTAACCTCATAACTCAAGTCCAGAAATCTGTCGACAAGAACGAAGTGACAACCGTATAAAACTTTAATGCGTCCAATGTTAACATACAGCTCAGAAACCTGGGCACTAACTCAGCGGTGTGAAGACCTAAGAGCATCTTTTGAACAAAAGATGTTACGCAAACTCTATGGGGTAACTAATTACACGAAGCATGGTGTAGACGATATAATTTTGAGCTTTAGAGAGTATATAAAAATCTTGAAATCATAAAGTTCATTAAAATAAAGTGCCGGAAATGGGTCGGCCATGTTTTTCCAGTGAAACATGAGAATCCAACTAAAATAAATTGCTTAAAAACCCAGTGGGACGAAGAAGCAGGGAAAGACAAAAGACTGAGGTACTTAGATGGCATACCATAAGATTTTTTAAATTATTGGTGTCAGAGGATTCTAGATGAAAGACGATGGACAGCGACGGATTGAATGATCTCCTAGGACAAGCCAATGCCATCAAGGGGTGTGGAAGAAGAAGAAGAAGAAATGAAGGGTACCAAGGCAAGGGGCAGAAGCCAATTTGAAGACCAGATATAAAGAAGCACGACTGCTATGGCGCTGCGAACACTGATGTGGTTATCTGACTACCTTCTGTAATGGTCTGGGATGCTCTACAAAATTTTGAAGATGTGGAACTGAGTAATTTCGCTTCCTGTCTGCATTAAGATAAAATCACAAAACTTGTGCTTATTCACTCCGTTCTCACCCGATGCTACCATCTAATTGTCACCGCGAGCGGGGTTAAATGCTATCCTAAAATACATAACAGGGTGAGAGGCGGACGAAACTTTGACAGTATGCTGAAGAAATCAAAGTCCGTTGACCTTCTGATAGGTTTTTTTGCGATGCTTTTCGGAAATAAAATCTAAAACTCGGAATATCGACATTTAATGGACGTTGATTCATTGATTACAATTACTTCATTGCTATAAGTGTTGAAGGCCAGTCTGTATCCAAGCGCTCGGCTATTTGAGGTCCTCTTAATTTCTGCCACTGGCTAGAAAGTGTAATGTAGCAAACTGCCTGTCCTCGTAGCTTACAATCTCTCGTGGTTGCATTATTTTCCGTTAACTACGGTTTGATTATGGTCAGCAGCTACGAAAATAATCTGCTCCCAGCTGCTCAAGTGTCAGAACGTGAGTGAATTTCTTTTCTCGCATTGGCCACTTCTTTGCCCACAGCTTCCTGTCGACAATTTTTGTTTTTTGTGTAAATCCGACCGGGATCTCGTAGAACGTATGTTCGTGCAGTCAGTAGGGACGTGTGTAGGCTGCTAGGGCTTACGCGGGAGTGAGTTGGTAGCTGTGTGCACGGCAGGTGCGAACGACGATGGCTGCGTCTCCAGCCAGCCGGCGGCGCAAGGCCGGCGGCTGCACTTTTATTTATACACCGCGCGCCCCGCCGCCAGAGCTGCGGGCGCCTGCGTCACATCTGCGTGTCGTTCACGTCACACATCGCCCAAGTAGCCGAGTCTCCGTAAGAGAAAATACCGCGACAAAATCTGTACTTTCAATTCGAAATACTCTTCTCAGGGCCTGTACTCTAGCAATAAAGTGCGTGCCTGGAAATCGAAAGTTTGACCTTGCGAAGTAATGTATTCCGCAAATCAGTGAAAAATTGAGATTAACTTTTCGCAGCTGGTGTTCAGTCATGTAGGATTCTGTAAATGACATCGTGGTCGCTTTTTGATGTAAAGCATTTATTTGTGTAATCCAGTATTGCAATTTCGACGTGTGCCCGTTATCGAGTGGAAATTATTGCGCCTCTGCCCAACTTAAAAATCATCTAACGTGACGTGTCAACAGCAGCTGGCTTCATCGCATTGTGTGCCCGATTACGAGTTCGTGCGCGTATTGCACTCATTGAATTACTTTGTCAGTATTGTGTGCGTATTCTGCTTTATTTCTGCACGTATCTGTAATATTGTGTGCGGAAAGTGATTCAGTATTTGTTCTTCCGTATAAGAGAGAGCTGATTTTGTCGTATAGTGTCCCGTGAACGTGTTGGTGCCCACCAATCCCTGTGTGAACTGCTAGATTTGTATGCACTGCAAGTACACTGTGCGCGTTCTACTTAAATCACTGTACTACTGTAATTCTTCCATTCCGATGAAAATTTGAAACCAAATAATATCCCTACGTTTTCATCATTGGATCTGCTGTATATCTAGAGTTAACTACATGCTGTAACGTTATGTACGGTGGAAGTACGTTCACACGATATTACACAATCTCATGTCCAAATATGCACTTCAGTGTAGAATATTTTTGCTGCGTAATACCGTGCTAACCACTAAGGTTTTACCAATTAGCACTTTACCACTAATACGACTAAGCATATCCAGTGGCAACACAGTTCAAAGTAGAAATACATAACAATTCGGTGAAAACATGTATCGAAATTGAATACCTGTTCTGTGGAAAACAGGGAACATGCACCTCTCTATTTAATACGGGACAGTACGGAAAACCGATGCGAACTAAAATGAAGTAGTATACCAACAATATACTTACAACGGATTTAAATGGTGTAGTTTACTTAAGAATTCTTAGGCAGGAACAGATCTTCACAGAAGACTATGCTGCAAAACCAACTTTTGTTGTATATGAAACAAATCTGTGGAATCATTTACTCCACCACACAATATTACAGGTACGAGCAAAAATCAAGCAGATTACGACCAACACAGCGAAGCCCGCCCCCCCCCCCCCCTTTCTCTTGCTCAGAGGCTGCGAACTTCCAGTGTTCGCATGCGTGACATGTCCGCTTACCACCGGAGTTACACGAAATTTATTCGTAAATGACAAATACTACTTTCAACATTATTCACTTACACGAATAAGTGTTACAAATAATAGATAAATTTGAAATCCAATGACATTTATTGCTCCAGTTGTTTGTCATTTAGTAAATCGATGTTGCTTTTGAATTAATTTCCAGAAAAACTCTTTGTCAGACCTCTCATCACAATCCTTAGTCGATGTTCGAAGATTTGTCTTTGTGACAAAGAAAATACGTACTAAATCTTGAAAGAGGTTATCATTTGTGTTCCATCTCGTGCATTCGCCTTTGCTTCGTGATAGAGATGTAACTCTTTGAACTGTCTTCTGCTCCAAGAATTGACAAAATTCCGCTGCAGATTAGGCAAATAATTCGTTGTGATTCCACGTTAGCTTTACTTTGCAGTTAACATTCAAAATTTCTTCGACATTTCTTTGGGTATGTGTTTGTAGTTCGTTGTCAGCGTGTCTGGGTCATGGACAGCCGTACATGTGAGCCATTTCTTTTTAAATCTTGCAATGATTGCAGTTGGTGTAGAAAGGCGGAAAAAAAGCCTTGCAACGGGTTTATCACGTTTTCTCGATGAGAATGGACAGTATGCTGCAATACTGTGAACATGTACTCAAACCTAGCGTCTCTTTTCATCTTCTGGCACGTATGGCATTTTGCCGTGATAAAGAACCGAACTGGTTATTGTTGTTGTGGTCTTCAGTCCCGAGACTGGTTTGATGCAGCTCTCCATGCTACTCTATCCTGTGCAAGCTTCATCTCCCAGTACCTACTGCAACATACAACCTTCTGAATCTGCTTAGTGTATTCATCTCTTGATCTCCCTCTACGATTTTTACCCTCCACGCTGCCCTCCAATACTAAATTGGTGATCCCTTGATGCCTCAGAACATGTCCTACCAACCGATCCCTCCTTCTGGTCAAGTTGTGCCACAAACTTCTCTTCTCCCCAATCCTATTCAATACTTCCTCATTAGTTATGTGATCTACCCATCTAATCTTCAGCATTCTTCTGTAGCACCACATTTCGAAAGCTTCTATTCTCTTCTTGTCCAAACTATTTATCGTCCATGTTTCACTTCCATACATGGCTACACTCCATACAAATACTTTCAGAAAAGACTTCCTGACACTTAAATCTATACTCAATGTTAACAAATTTCTCTTCTTCAGAAACGCTTTCCTTGCCATTGCCAGTCTACATTTTATATCCTCTCTACTTCGACCATCATCAGTTATTTTGCTCCCCAAATAGCAAAACGCCTTTAATACTTTAAGTGTCTCATTTCCTAATCTAATTCCCTCAGCATCACCCGACTTAATTCGACTACATTTCATTATCCTTGTTTTGCTTTTGTTGATGTTCATCTTATATCCTCCTTTCAAGACGCTATCCATTCCGTTCAACTGCTCTTCCAAGTCCTTTGCTGTCTCTGACAGAATTACAATGTCATCGGCGAACCTCAAAGATTTTATTTCTCCTCCATGGATTTTAATACCTACTCCGAATTTTTCTTTTGTTTCCTTTACTGCTTGCTCAATATACAGATTGAATAACATTGGGGACAGGCTACAACCCTGTCTCACTCCCTTCCCAACCACTGCTTCCCTTTCATGTCCCTTGACTCTTATAACTGCCATCTGGTTTCTGTACAAATTGTAAATAGCCTGTCGCTCCCTGTATTTTACCCCTGCCACATTCAGAATTTGAAAGAGAGTATTCGAGTCAACATTGTCAAAAGCTTTGTCTAAGTCTACAAATGCTAGAAACGTAGGTTTGCCTTTCCTTAATCTTTCTTCTAAGATAAGTCGTAAGGTCAGTATTGCCTCACGTGTTCCAGTATTTCTACGGAATCCAAACTGATCTTCCCCGAGGTCGGCTTCTACCAGTTTTTCCATTCGTCTGTAAAGAATTCGTGTTGGTATTTTGCAGCTGTGGCTTATTAAACTGACTGTTCGGTAATTTTCACATCTGTCAACACCTGCTTTCTTAGGGATTGGAATTATTATATTCTTGTTGAAGTCTGAGGGTATTTCGCCTGTTTCATACATCTTGCTCACCAGATGGTAGAGTTTTGTCAGGACTGGCTCTCCCACGGCCGTCAGTAGTTCTAATGGAATGTTGTCTACTCCCGCGGCCTTTTTTCGACTCAGGTCTTTCAGTGCTCTGTCAAACTCTTCACGCAGTATCGTATCTTCCATTTCATCTTCATCTACATCCTCTTCCATTTCCATAATATTGTCCTCAAGTACATCGCCCTTGTATAGACCCTCTATATACTCCTTCCACCTTTCTGTCTTCCCTTCTTTGCTTAGAACTGGGTTTCCATCTGAGCTCTTGATATTCATACAAGTGGCTCTCTTTTCTCCAGAGGTCTCTTTAATTTTCCTGTAGGCAGTATCTACCTTACGCCTAGTGAGATAAGCCTCTACAGCCTTACATTTGTCCTCTAGCCATCCCTGCTTAGCCATTTTGCACTTCCTGTCGATCTCATTTTTGAGACGTTTGTATTCCTTTTTGCCTGCTTCATTTACTGCATTTTTATATTTTCTCCTTTCATCAATTAAATTTAATATTTCTTCTGTTACCCAGGGATTTCTACTAGCCCTCGTCTTTTTACCTACTTGATCCTCTGCTGCCTTCACTACTTCATCCCTCAAAGCTACCCATTCTTTTACTGTATTTCTTTCCCCCATTCCTGTCAATTGTTCCCTTATGCTCTCCCTAAAACTCTGTACAACCTCTGGTTCTTTCAGTTTATCCATTACGAATTACAGATGCTGTTGGAGTATCCTCTGATGTCTTGTTTCGTTTACGGCGTAACGTAAGGTCTCTTAATGATTTATACGTACGAACACATGGGCTTCCTGTGTTATCGTAACTGCGCACGCACAGTAACTCGTGTTTACTGGCAACTGCTGATAAGAACCTATTTCTAACAGTCTCGGAAAAATATTATTGCGAATGCTGGTTTGGAAATCGTTACTTTCAAAGTAAATTTGCTTTTACGCAAGATGAATTATGTTACGTGTGAAAATGTGCGATGAATATCTTAACTCACAGAGTGTGACTCTCGTTTAAAACTTTACACTTTGAGGATCGGCCGTTTAGAAGAATTTGTAGCCCAGATGACCAGACATTTCTCATTATTTTAAATTTTACTGGCACATTTGTGTGATGTATCTTGAAGTGTAACGCATGCAAAGACGACCAATATGACATGTGAAAGGTAGCTTCTCTTGCAGCTGCACTGTGTGTGTTAATGTAAACCATTAACTTTTCCTACTTGTGTGTTAGCGCTACTTTACAGTGACGTTGCTACTGGCTGTGCTCTGAGTATCTGCTGCCACCGGCTTGCGAGATAGCGTGAGATGAGCGGTGATTGGCTTGCAAAAGCGCATCGCAGAAACTAACGTGCTGTGTTACATGGAATTCGAATTTATTCTTTCGTAATTACGAAAATACGCAACGTATCGTAATACCAACATATGCAGCGCACATGTTGCTGCACATCAAAAATCTTTACAAGAATTTTTTTCAATGTTTCCTTTTCTAAAGTGGCGGCAGTAACTTCTACGCCGATTTATGAAACGTTAACCATTAAAAGATTCGATAAGTTTTGCAGTTCCGTGGGAAAGTATAATGTCACTTAACACGGAAAAAGTGTATTTTCACCTGGGGAAGTGTATATTTTTAACCGGAAAATCCGGGAAAAATTCGGGAATTATTTCCTTGTCCACGTATAGACACCGTACTTGTAAAATTTCTGTAGTGCCCTGTATTGAGATTTTTTGTTCTATGATATCCACTGTTTCCTGTATTGGAATGTTTGTGTTATGTATTAGTAATGTCGAAAGATAGAAACCTTGGTTTTGGGAGTATTTTTATCTCTGTGATGTTTCTAGGTAATGTTCTAGAATTCTTTGTTGTTTAATTTTTGTTGTATGTGTAAAATTTGTTAATGAGGTTTTTTTAATTTCTTGCTTCGGTACTATGTGGGTTTGTTACATTATCCACTACAGGACGGATAGGAACAAATTGTTTGTGTAGCTTAGGGTGTCCATGGAGCTGTGGTGTTCTGGGGTTCAGTGGTATATGGTACTTGATCTTTTGTCATATTCTGTAAGTGTTGTATGACATGATTTTATGATTTGCTTGGTTTGGGCTACACATTTTTTTGTGGGGTTTCTATTGATTTTGTGATACCATTGCTACCAAATAAGTCTTTAACATTTTCTATGTAGTAATTTTTGTTTATGATGATTAGACCATTGCCTTTATCTGATTTAGTTGCTAGGGCATTGTTATTCGTTAATTTTTCATTAATTTGGCGCATTATTTTGTTATCTGAATAGGTATTGTAGCGTTTCCAGATTTTGAGTTCTCTTTCTGTTGTGTTTGCAATTTTGATAATTTCATTCTGTTGTTTTAGAAGTATGTTTGGGAAGTCTAAACTACTTTTGGAGATGCTGTTAGTTGTTTTTGTACAGTATTGTGGAATCTAGGTTCGATAGTATACTTCAATCATTTATCCAATTTTTGCTCTGTCATTGAAAGTAATTTGTCATGTTGCTTTTTATGAAAACTGAAAGGAGAAATTGTTTTTAGTTTTGGCAATGGGGTATTGTTTTTCCACGAGGTTTTTGATTTTACTTTTGTGTGTGGGTCATACCTGTGGGCTTCTGAATTTGACGTGATCCCTGATTTTTTTTTCTTTTATTATTTCTAGTGGCAGACAGTAATGCATTGCGCGTGGTGTAACATTGAAGTCTGTCTGGTATTAATCCAACATCAATACGCTTTGATCCATTGGTGGTCAGTTGATAAGTAGTGTTAAACAACGGCAGTCTGTAAAGACTTCGCTGAGGCTCGACTGGTGGTGCAGATGTTGGATGTAGCTGTAGTGGTACGCTGAAGACCGGATACAATTCCGCGTCCAACTCCGATACAATCAGGAAACTTGTCTGCGTGCTGACGTACTGGTGCTGGTGATGGAGAGCATGGAAACTCGAAGTCTAGAAACAGTTCTCCAAGCTGATTTTGGGTTGATTCCAGCATGCCGGGAGCTGCACTAGGGAGCTTGTCTGCTTGCTGACTATCTCTGCTTCTCGAATATTCTTCCACTCCAAAGAGTTGGAGTTGCATTGGGGGCTGTATCTGCATGATTGCTTGATATCCACTGTTGCTCAGATGTATCAGGTACTGCATCGCATGCATAACAGAACTGTTGAACTGAGGTAGACATAAAGGAAAACCTTGAAAAATGCATACATACAGATACACACATCGAATAATAAACATTGAAAGAAATGACTGATTTAATCCTCACAAGCGAGTGTACGAGTTAGTTTCTACTGCCTGGAGGTGGAAGATCTCTGGTGACGCTTCTTGGTGGTGGTGATCAGTACTCACGATAGAGTACAAAATACAGTGGTTTCACTTGATGGTTAGTAACCCTGTACTGAGGGTGAGCGGTGGGGGGTGGTGGTAGATGATTACAGCACTACGGGAATTGGAACACCTATTTTTGTGCAGCCATCTTGGGTTCTGACATCATCAAAGATATCATGGATTCTAAACTTAGAATCATGCAGGTTAGTAACTGCGGGGTGATGGCATGGAAATTCTGTTCGGTTCTTTTACAATGTTGGAATGTCAGATGACAATAACGTGTTACAAATTCATAGCAGAAACTTCATACTTGATGGGTAGTAAGTCTGCAAGCTACAGCTGAGTAGCGGATAGGAAAATGCTGGAAATCTTAGATGTCCTATGTACAACGTAAAACACTCACTCACTCACTGGTCATACCGAACTCGAGAGTCCATTACCGCAGCAACGTATTTTCGCCATTTCCTTCCATTCACCTTCAATACCTAGGCTCCTCAAATCGGCCTTCACATTGTCCTCCCACCTACGCCTCGGTCTCCCCACAAAGTTTTCCCTCTAAGTTTTCCCTCTGCGCGCCGCCCTGCCCTCATCCATTGGAGCTACGTGACCCGCCCATCGCAGCCTACGTGATTTAATAATACTGATTATGTCGGCGCTTGAATAGACTTCGTGAATCTCTTCGTTATGCAGTTTTCGCCACTTTCCACTAATGTCATCCCTTTTTGCTCCGAAAATTTTCCTCAAAATTTTGTTTTCAAATACTAAAACGGCTTTTCATTTTGCACAGTGAGAGACCAAGTCTCACACCCATACAGCATAACTGGTAGAATAATAGTTTTCTATATTATAATCTTTAAATTCCTAGACAATATCCGTGATGAAAGTAATCTATTCAGTGAGACGTAGCACGCATTTTCCGCCCGTAATCTCTTCTTCAGTTCGGATTCAATCTCATTTCTCGAACTGATGTCCACGCCTAGATACAACGTAAAACACGGATAATTTATTTGAGAAGTCAATAATGCAGTGCCACCTCAGACATTCAGTCACATTCATGTTTATAGAAAGCATGGTGCGAGCTAAACTTTCCGTCTCCATTTGGATCAGATTTCCATCACGCCAAGGCCTGTCTTGAACAAAAATTGGCGTTAAGTATTGTGCTATACCAACTGAGCCAAAGGGACCGACATTTATGTATGGACTGTTACAGTACATTTTCCTGTGCAGACACTCTTGCAATACATGAGAGGTGTGATGTGCAGTTTCCGGTGTGTGTTGAGTGTGGTGTTGTAGACTTTGATGCTTTCTTGCTCCAATATGTTATTGCCGGGTAGCAAGCATGCATACAACACGAGGTCGAGAATTTTTTTTAACAGTGCTAGTCAGTCTTTTTTTTTTTCTGCTGCATTTTCATGTGGAGCAGTGGGAGAATGAATTTGTGTGTCGGCCAAGTAACTTACAAGAGTTCAATTTCAGTGAAACTGTGAGACGTGGTCTAGCCTCAGATACTGTCACCTACCACTAGTCGGCACTGCACTGTCAGTGCGGAAGTTCAGCAGTTTTGAAATGCCGCGAATAAGGAGGGTATGAGCTTTTCCTCATGTAAGTTACCACTGTTTCTCATAGTCTATATTTTTCGCGTTTTGATGGGTACATTTCGAGTTGTAAATTAGTGTATGCGTATTTCACAACTGTCGATGCTACAGAACTTCTGCATGTAAATTCGCATGTTTGACGGCTCTGTGATGTTGGTTATGTTGCGATTTTGGGTATGTTATTTTCGGCAAATAGCCGCAGTCCATTCTACACACAATTTTGTGTTGAATTGTACACGCGCGCGCGCGCGCGCGGGTGTGTGTGTGTGTGTGTGTGTGTGTGTGTGTGTGTGTGTGTGTGTGTGGATGACCGATGCTTGTCACAAGCTCTGGCACTCCCCCTTCATGCCTTATAGAGTACACTTGGCTGGAGCAACCCTCCACCACTGCTGTTACCCCTTATACGTCGTGTGGGTATCTTCCTGTATATGTCAACTACTTCTCAGTGCCTGGCATAGTCTCATGCCAGGATGGGTGAACTATCCTCATGATGACGACGTTATTGTTGTTGGTGACAGGTCCTATGAAGATACAAAAGAAGACCAGAAGAAGAAGAATGGATTACTCCGTCTTGATAAGATACGAGCAATTATTGTAGGTCCATCCAATTGTGGCAAGACTAATGTCCTCGTGAGGCTGCTAACACATGTGCATGGAGTCTTATTTCAACATGTTTGTGTATTCTCAAAAACACCGATTCAGACCAAGTATCAGCTATTACAGGAGATATTGCACACTGTAACAGATTATAGACACGAAATTCTGTGAAAGTGGTGGTGTCACATTTGATGATGATGCAGTGAAAAACAAAGACCAAATTCGAAAATATTTCTGTTACAGTCGTCATATGAGTTCTTATGTATTTTATCCAAGCCAAACATATTCTAGAATCCCTTTTTAACCTTCAAACAAGACAATCTCAATTTAAATCACATTCACCATGCACATGTAGGATCTGACATGTCGTTCAGTGATTTTGTAAAGATATATGCCAATTGCTGGAATCATTCACAGTTTGGGTTTGTCATTATTGATAAAACAAGACAGGTACAGGTGAAACGTCCAGGAGTTTGTGTGTAGCCTTGTAAGGGTGGCGGGTACTTCAGTATACGCTGCGCCATGGACAAATTCGCGCGCATGTCTAATTCTCAACCTGAGAAAATGGGTTTACATAGACAGAACATTCGCTTGTACATGAATGCGAAAATTCAAGCTATCGTGCATAAAGTATGCAGAGAGAGCTAGAGACGTATTACCTGACTCTTCCGAGAATGGTCAATGCATTAAATAAGTAATGAAATCGGTAAGAAAGTGACTAACTTAATTGAATAGGTCGAGGCTATTGAGGGGAAAATAGATG
Organism: Schistocerca nitens; assembly: GCF_023898315.1. NCBI lineage: Eukaryota > Metazoa > Arthropoda > Insecta > Orthoptera > Acrididae > Schistocerca > Schistocerca nitens. The sequence continues at coordinate 1,311,018,379 of NC_064614.1, read as the reverse complement.
TAGAGGTCCTTGTTGTTAAGGGGGAGCAGGCACATAAGAGGAAGAAGAGCAGATATATAATGCCTCAAGCTGCAGAGATGCTCGATTAATATACTCTGAGATGCCAACGAAGGAGAAAGTCATTAAAGTGCAGAAAGCTGTTGGAGAGAAGTTACGGTTGCCAAGGTTAGAGCAGATGGATAGACAGCAAACACAGTTGCTGAATATCTCAGGCAGCTCTCAGCAAAAGCAAAACTACAGGATAACAATGGTATTGCAATTGACGAATTTATTATGTCATGTCCCTTGTCATATAGGTAGGACATTTGGAGTTAGCAGGAAAGACCGCACTTGCTAGGCACACATTCTATAAAATATGACTGGCACAATACAGATTGACGATAGGCAGTTTGAAAAAATACCTGGCTAAATTAATCTTCTTTTGCTTAAGACCCACCAAAAACCCATAAATTATTCAGCTAATGATAGGGAAATGTACCGTGAAATACTGCATTTGACTGATGTACATAAGAGCACAAAAAGCCTGAGCAACAAGGAATATAAAACAATTATATAACCAATACTTGATGGTGTAAACAACGGCGATGATATTTACATTGACGATAAAGCAGTGAGCGAATACTGCAGTATCGGGTGATCAAAAAGTCAGTATAAATTTGAAAACTGAATAAATCACGGAATAATGTAGATAGAGGTAAAAATTGACACGCATGCTTGGAATGAAAGAACAAAAGAAAAGTTCACAAAATGTCCGACAGTTGGAGCTGGGCAGCAAAACGTCAGTGACTTCGCATGACAATCGTGTATAAAAGCTGTATTGAGAGAATCAGATGCGCCAGCAGTCGCAGCATGTTTACGTTACCTGAAATGGCGCTTTTAGTGAAGCTGTATTATCAGAATGGGGAATGTGCTAGTTCAGCATTACGATCCTATCGCCATAGGAAGGGGATTCGAACGGGTAAAGGTCGGTTGACAAATGCAGCTGTGGCTTGAATGATTTCGAAGTTCAAAGCCACGGGTTGTTTAGACGATAGACCCCGTAGTGGCCGACCGAGCACAAGACGTAATGCTGCTGAGACAGTTCAGGAAGAAACAGAGACTGTAGCGGGTTCGTCTATGCACGGGGAAGTCAGCGCTCGTGCAGTCGCACGTTGCACTGGCATTCCACTGTTTGGTTGGCACTTAGGCGTACCCTCCGATGCTATCCGTACAAAATCCATCGGCATAATAAACTGTTACCTAGCGATTTAGTGAAGCGGAGGGCATTTGCGGTGTGGCGTTTCAAAAGATGGCGGAAGATGACGATTGGTTGAGTAATGTGTTGTGGACCGACGAAGCTCATTTCACGCTCCGAGGGTCTGTCAACGCCCACAACTGAAGAATTTGGACTACCGAAAATCCTAGAACTGTCGTGGAAACTCCATTGCACGACGAGAAAGTCACGGTATGAGTTGAATTTACCACATCTACCGTTATCTGGCCATTTTTCTCTCCGAGGAAATGCGTGATTACGGTTTTGTAACTGCTACAGTGACGGGTGAGAGGTACGCCGATATGTTACAGAATCGTATCATCCCCACCCTGGCTGATAAACACCTGCTGGAACGTACGGTGTTTATGCAGGATGGCGCTCCACCCAATATTGCTAGACGCGTGAAAGATCACTTGCGCGCGTTGTTTGGTGATGACCGTGTGCTGAGCCGCCACTTTCGTCATGCTTGGTCTTCCAGGTCCCCAGACCTCAGTCCGTGCGATTATTGGCTTTGGGTTTACCTGAAGTCGCAAGTGCATCGTGATCGACCGACATCTCTAGGGATGCTGAAAGACAACATCCGACGCCAATGCCTCACCATAACTCCGGACATGCTTTACAGTGCTGTTCACAACATTATTCCTCGACTACAGCTATTGTTGAGGGATGATGGTGGGCATATTGAGCATTTCCTGTAAAGAACATCATCTTTGCTTTGCCTTACTTTGTTATGCTAATTATTGCTATTCTGATCTGTCGGACATTTTTTGAACTTTTGTATTTCTTTGGTTCTAATAAAACCCCATGTCATTCCAAGCATGTGTGTCAATTTGTACATCTACACTATTCCGTGATTTATTCAGTTTTCAAATTTATACTGACCTTCTGATCACCTGGTGAATGACAACCCCAGCGAGCTAGTTGATAGCATCAGCTGCTCCAGGTAATGCAGCTTATTCGAATGAGGCTGTTTCAATAATCGATATATTACAGAATAAGTATGGAGACAGTAGTTACAGAACTGCACAAACCAGCACGCAAAACATACCCTCTTAGGCATATTATGATTAAAGGTTAGGTGACTTACAGTTGGCTGATCTTGTAGGTATGAGGGAATATTCGCATGAGAATAATGGATGCAAATATGTTTTAATGGTTATTGATACATACTGCAAATTGGCATGGGCATTGCCTGTTAAAACAAAAACGGGTAGAAATGTTGTGTGTGTGTGTGTGTGTGTGTGTGTGTGTGTGTGTGTGTGTGTGTGTGTGCGCGCGCGCGCGCACAGCGCGCTTTTGCTACAGACGAGGACAAATCAATGCCTGGACAACCTCCTAAACCCCCCCCCCCCCCCAAGGGGTACACAACTCTTTTGTGGATACGTGTGTAGCGAGCACGGGACCCCGAGCTAATGTGGCCCTCCTTCCTTTCCGGGCTGCATACCTTCCTTTACTGCATCCTTCCCTATCCCTCGTCTTGGCCCCCCTCCCCACCCCTCACCTGTGGCTCTTTCCTTCCCCTTCTCCCCCTCTGGGAGTATGGTTTGCACCTACGTCCGGAGACGGACGCTCGTAAATGTAACGCATTCTTCGACTTCTCTCCTTGTATGTCTTCATCCTTCCTTTGTCCTTCTCTTTTCCTTACCTCTTCTCTTTACCCTTTTCTCCGTTGTGGCGTTTGAGACCTCTCTTCTTTCCTTTCCCTTTCTTTGTTTTTCCCTTTCTCTTTCTTCCTCCCTGTGCGTGTCTGAAAGTCGACCCACACATTTTCGTGCGTAGCCGGTGACGGGGTAACGCGTAATTCCCCGCCCCGGGTAGACAGGTAGGACACGTACGTACCCCCTGGTAACGGCAAGGCCCAGGGAGGTGTGATTACCCGAGCGATACCTTCCGAAAGTGCCGATTGGTCCCTCCGTCCATTTGTCGGGAGGTGTGACCTGAGGTGTGAACAATCACCTAAGGCGGGAGTGCCCTCAGAGAGGGCCCCCACAAGGGAGGAGCTCGCCATCGGAGACGCCGGTAATCATTCCTCCGCAATGGTTTCCTCATCCTCCACTATGTCTGCTCACAAACGTAAGTTCACTGAGTCTCAGCCACAGACAGTTTTTCCATCATTGCCACAGTTCCTTGTTGTTTCTCGGTCTGACGACGGTCACGACTTCTCCACGGTCAACCCTTTCATTATTCAGAAAGGTGTCGACGCAATTGCAGGTCCTGTAAAGTCTTGTTCCAGATTACGGAATGGCACCTTGTTGTTAGAAACAGTCAGTGCCCTCCAGGCACAAAACTTGCTGCGTACTTCACTGCTCCACACCTTCCTTGTCTGGGTTGAAGTGCACCGCACATTAAATTCCTCACGAGGAGTCGTTTATACACGCTCCCTCGACGGATTGTCTAACGAAGAAATTCAGCACTACCTGTCTGACCAGGGCGTAATGGCTGTTCATAGTTATGAAAAGGGTTGACACGAACATCATTCCAACCCGCACTATCTTCTTGACATTTGACGAAGTTCAACTCCCATCGAAAATCAAAGCAGGCTATGAGATAATTTAAGTTCGCCCTTACGTCCCAAACCCTTCGCGTTGCTATCGGTGTCAGCGGTTCAATCACACCAGCCAGTCCTGTTCCTATCCGGCCAAATGTGTTACGTGTGGCAAGGATGCCCATGAGGGTGCTTGTCCACCTCCATCCCCTCGTTGCATTAACTGTATGGGTGACCACGCTGCTTCCTCTCGAGATGACCCATTTTAAAGACGAAAAGCTCATCCAGAAAATCAGAGTGAAGGAAAAGGTGTCGACCTTTGCTGCTCGAAAATTATTCGCCAGTCGACAGCCCACTGTGCCTCAGACAGGAAAATACAGCACTGTCCTTGCTTCTCCTCGGCCAACAAAGGAGGCGGCCACGCAGACTTGCGACCTCACCTTTAGTGCCACGGTCGTCAGATCGGCCAGCGCAAAGATCGCCCGTTCAACCTCACCACTTTCGCCTGCCCACTCTCTGGCTCACCCTTCATCGGGTTCTGCTAAATCTCAAGCCCAAAAGTCAGGCACCAAGACTTCGAAAAAAGAGCATACTCGTGTAGATTTTTTACGTACCCCAACTTCTCAACCACCGGTTCCTCCTTCATCTAAACATCTTGTTTCCAAGAAGGCTAATAAGAAACCCAGTTCATCTCCTTCTTCGCCAAGGCGTGTCTCATCTACAGCACCACCTAGCGGAAATCGCCCTCGGCCGTCTTCTGTGTCGCCGAGGCGCACTGCTGGCGGCCGATCAACCGGCCAATCGCTGGTGGCAGGAGCTGCTCCTGAACAACCTATGGATCAGGATCTTCTGCCTTCTGCTGAATGCCATTCCATGCTGTCGGTCGCAAGCTCTGAGCAGTCGTTGAGTTGACGGCAGCCTTGGTCACATTCCTCCATTTTCTGCTCACCCTATGTCCATTATCCACTGGAATATCCGCGGCATTCGAGCCAATCGGGATGAATTGTCGATCCTCTTACGATCCTACTCGCCGGTCAACTTCTGTCTTCAGGAAACAAAGCTGCGTCCCCATGACCGATTGGATCTCCCCTCTGTTGAAGGCACTCCAGCACATGGAGGACTCATGATTCTTCTCCATGATACTCTCCATTATCACCCAATCCACTTAAACACTTCCTTCCAAGCTGTCGCCGTCCGTCTTTCCCTTTCTGGATATACGTTCTCTCTTTGTACTGTATACCTTCCATCATCCACACCAATGGCACGAGCTGATCTCCTTCATCTTCTTGGTCAGATTCCACCCACCTATTTGCTGGTTGGGGACTTCAATGCCCACCACCCGCTTTGGGGATCTCCACATCCTTGTCCGCGTGGCTCACTATTGCTCGAAGTCTTCCACCAAGAGGATCTAGTTTGCCTCAACACTGGGGTCCCTACATTTTTGTCTGCCTCCACGACAAATTTCTCTCATTTGGACCTTTCGGTCGGTACTGTTCCGCTAGCTCGGCGCTTCGAATGGTTCGCCCTTGATGATACACACTCGAGTTACCACTTTCCATGTGTCCTTAGACTGCAGCCTCAACTGCCATATATGCGCCCGCGACGCTGGAAGTTTGCCCAAGCCGATTGGACACTTTTTTCGTCTCTAGCGACATTCGATGACCGTCACTTTCCTAGCGTCGACGCTGAGGTCACACATATTACAGACGTAATTCTTACAGCTGCGGAACGTTCAATACCATGCACCTCCGAATTGCCCCGGCGCCCCCCAATTCCTTGGTGGAACGAGGCATGCCGTGACGCAATACGTGAGCGGCGACGTGCTCTTCGCGTTTTCCGCTGCCATCCTACTTTTGTCAACTGTATCCGCTATAAGCAGTTCCGTGCGCGATGCCGTCGCGTCATCCGCGACAGCAAGAAGGCAAGCTGGAAATTCTTTATTAGCTCATTTAACACCTTCACTCCCTCCTGTGAAGTTTGGAGTCGGATTCGACGGTTATCAGGCGCGCCTAGTTTCTCCCTGGTCTCTGGGCTCACTGTCGCGCGTGATACGTTAGTGGACCCCGTCGCAATTTCTAACTCATTGGGTCAGCACTTTGCTGGGATTTCGAGTTCTTCAAATTACCCGCCAGCGTTTCCCCCGAAGAAACGTGCAGCGGAAGTGCAACCTCTTTCTTTCTTCTCTCAAAATCGCGAAAGCTATAATACTGTTTTCTCCATGCGGGAACTCCAACATGCTTTCTCTTCTTCTCGCTCCTCCGCCCCAGGACCGGATGGTATCCACATCCAAATGTTGCTGCATTTATCAGCCCATAGTCTGCGTTACCTCCTTCGCCTTTATAATCGAATTTGGACCGACAGTACTTTTCCCAGACGATGGCGGGAAGCTATCGTCGTTCCTGTTCTGAAACCTGGAAAGGACAAACATCTTCCCTCTAGCTATCGCCCCATTTCTCTCACGAGTAGTGTATATAAGGTTTTGGAACGTATGGTGAATTGCCGTTTAGCTTGGCGGCTGGAGTCCCGCAGTGTAACACCTGCCCAATTTGGTTTCCGAAAGCATCGTTCTGCAGTTGACCATCTTGTTGCTCTCTCCACTTATATCATGAACAACTTTCTCCGGAAACGCCAAACAGTAGCACTATTTTTTGATCTGGAGAGAGCATACGATACCTGTTGGAGGACAGGCATCCTCCGCACACTGTTCTCTTGGGGCTTTCGAGGTCGGCTGCCCCTTTTTCTTCGCGAGTTTATGGTAGAGCGCACATTTAGAGTGCGGGTGAACACTACTCTCTCCCGTACTTTCTCCCAAGAAAACGGGGTACCCCAGGGCTCCGTGCTGTGTTGTACTGTTTGCCATTGCCATAAATCCAATTATGGACTGTCTTCTTCCTGATGTCTCGGGTTCCCTCTTTGTGGACGATTTTGCGATCTACTACAGCTCTCAACGGACCAGCCTTCTTGAACGTCGTCTTCAAGGATGTCTCGATCGCCTCCACTCTTGGAGCATCGAAACCAGCTTCCGTTTTTCTCCCAGAAAGTCCGTTTGTGTTAATTTTTGGCGACGTAAGGAGTTTCTTCCACCCTCCTTACATCTAGGACTTGTCAACCCTCTGGTCCTCCCACGTTTCCTATCTTTCGGCTCGCTGTCTGCGATCCCTCAACACCCTCCGTGTCCTGAATGGTAACTCTTGGGGAGCGGACGGAGTGGTCCTTCTCCGCCTCTATCGCGCCTTAGTGCGCTCGAAATTGGACTATGGAAGCATAGTCTACTCCTCTGCTCGGCCGTCTATTCTTCGGCGTCTAGACTCTATCCACCACCGTGGATTACGTTTAGTGTCTGGAGCTTTTTACACCAGCCCTGTGGAAAGCCTTTATGCTGATACTGCTGAACCTCCGCTGTCCAATCGGCGAGCAGTCCTGAGTCGTTATGCTAGCCATTTGTCTTCCATGCCTGCTAATCCAGCCCATGACATTTTTTTCGACGCCTCCTTGGATGTAGGGTATGCAGGCCGCCCTTCCTCCCTACTACCACCGGGAGTCCGCTTCCGTCAACTGCTCCATTCTCTTTCCTTCCGCTTTCCTAAAACCTTCTTGACAACTTGGGGTACAGCACCGCCTTGGCTCCGTCCCCGGATCTGCCTGCTCCGTGACCTTTGTCACTTTCCCAAGGATGGTACCCCTTCACTTGTTTATCGTCGGGCATTTGCTGCTCTATGTGCACAAATGAAGGAAGCCACATTTATTTACACTGCGGCTCCAAAACGTCGTTAGGTGTAGGGAGTGCCTATATTGTTGGCGACACCCCAAATCGATTTCGGCTTCCCGACCAGTGTTCGGTGTATACTGCGGAGCTTTACGCTGTTCTCCAGGCTGTCCACTACATCCGCCGCCATCAGCGGATACAGTATGTTAACTGTTCAAATTCTCTCAGCTCTCTCCTCCAAGCTCTCTACCCTGTCCACCCTCTGGTCCACCGGATTCAGGACTGCCTGCGCTTGCTCCACCTGGGGGGCGTCTCGGTGGCGTTCCTCTGGCTCCCAGGACACGTTGGTATCTGTGGAAATAAGGCGGCCGATATAGCGGCCAAGGCTGCAGTCTCTCTTCTTCGGCCAGCTATTTGAGCGATTCCCTTCACCGTTCTACGGAGCGTTTTATGTCGTCGTGTTGTTCTTTTATGGTACACCCATTGGTCGACACTTCCCCATAATAAATTGCGGGACGTGAAAGCTCTTCCCTGTGCTTGGACCTCTTCCTCCCGAACGTGTCGTCGGGAGGAGGTAATTTTAACTAGACTCCGGATGGGGCACTGTCCTTTTAGCCATCGACATCTTTTAAGCGGCGATCCTCCCCCACTCTGTCCCCACTGCTCTCAGCTGTGGACGGTAAGACACCTTTTAATTGAGTGGCCCTATTTTAATCCGTTACGCTCCCGTCTACAGCTGTCGCCTGATATATCGTCCATTTTAGCAGACGACACGCGCTCAGCCGATCGCGTTCTCGAGTTTGTTAGTGCCAGTGAGATGTCAGTCATTTGAAGCTTTTTTTTGGGGACAACCAACCCCTTTCTGTAGTGGATTTTTAAGCTTTCCTTCTGCTTTTAGTTTCTCCAAATATTTGAGTTTCGTTCCCATTGCTGCTGGTTTCCATTTTCGTTTTTTACTGTTTCCTGAGTCACGGACCGGGCGCCAATGACTATAGCAGTTTTGCGCTCCCCCCCCCCCCCCCCCAAAAAAAAAAACCTCCCAACCGATCCACTGTGGAGAGTTTTACTATAGGTATTTCAATACCATGATGCAGAGGTATGGAATAAATTACTACTCAACGTTCACCCACCTGAGGAGAAAATATCATTGGGGCATCTCAACAGATCAGTGAAAGGTCAAATGTGGATACATTTTAACCTTCGTGGCTCATAAAAGTGGACAAATATTCTCCCAGAAACAATTGCTCAGTATAATCGAACCAAACATAGCACAATAAAATGAGACCAATGGATGTTTCTGATAATTGATTCATGGATACAGTACTATCACAATAAAATGCTGGATCCATGAAACCAGAAATTTTATGTAGGTGATTTGATCTGTGTATTCGTGCAGTACAAAAAAAGTTGGATTGGTGCTAACGATTTGCTATATAATGTGGTAAGCAGTCCACGACCACTGCAGTAGCATAACATGTGCACTAGGAGACGCATTAGATGAGGCGGTGATATTCTAGACAAAAAACTAGTGGAATTACATATTCTAGGATATAACTACTATGGACCTAGATCAAAGCTTCAGAATTGCTTGCTTGTGGTTATTAAGTCTGGACCTATAGATGTACGAACTGAATTTGAATCTTCAGGAAATTTCCCAGAACATACTGATGTGTATGCTCTAGTTCTACATGACTATGTGATTGACTACTGCGTGCTCACCGGTATTGTTCAACAAGCTGTATAAATGAATAGGTGCTGCGCCATACCTGGGGCATGCCACAATGACATCTCAAGGTGTGAACATTATTGCAGACGCTCAGGGTTTCTCTCTGCAAACTTAGGATCAGCCGAGGTCTTTCAAGAATGTGAAGTGCACTAAAACACGGAAGAGTGAAAAGTGGTTAACACATATATACCATGGAATTGACTGGGATGATCCTGGCATATCCTGTAAAGATATGGTGACGTCGCTTCGATATTAGACCACACGGATATCATCTACATGAAGGGGAAGGAGAACACCACATGGATGTGTCGAATCTTCAAGTTTGCTGCAATTGAAGGCCTGGACTCCTATGGTTGTCCTGCTGTCCATCGACTGAAGAAGATGTGTGAAAATAGTAATGATGTGTCTCGTTATGAAAATGGAAAATTACTTTTAAGTTGGATGAGAAATAAATAAATGTTTACCTCATATGTGTATGATTTCTCTTCATCCTGTTTCCGCTTTGAAAGTGTACGGTTTTACCGAGACACTATGCCTGTGGTTTTCTACAAGCACCGGAAATGTAATTTTTAGATATGTTTGCCATATGTCTTTGGAAGCGGGCGTGGTCACATACCTCCTGCTCCCATAACCAAATTCGTGCCGCATGATAAGCGTAATTCCATGCAACCATTTTATATATTTTGTCATTCTCGCCTTCTTAATAGCACTCATGTTCAGAAAAATTTGTGTGTGACCTGCACAGCCTTTACATATATATGCATACATACATAATGCAACAGGGAAAATAGGGACGTGTGGTAACGAATTTTTTCTTTTATTCAGTCCGCACAAATACAGTATAGCTCTTGAGATTAGACTTCAGTCCTTGACATTGCAATATAGTTCTAGAGGTACAATTTGACTCGGGTAGTCCAGTGCAGAGATACTTTTAACTTACATGCTTCAACAGTAACACTGGTAAATTTTCGTACAATTTTTTCCAGTAGCAGTAGACGAGAATGTTTAGTTTTTTGTACATTTGCACTAAAAAGCAATGCACGGATTGTTTTACAACAACGAAATTCGACAGTAGCTATTACAATAATTCTGATGGTCTGTGCACATTGAGAATCTAATTTCAGCAGCCCAATATCAAAGATTTTTACAATAACAATCTGTTGGAGTGTGAGCGATATAGATATATGCGAGGAGGTCGAAAAGTTTCTAGCGAAACAAATAAACAATGACAGAAATTTCATAATACTGATTTATTTTTCAATATAATACCCGTATACACTAATACACTTGTGGGCACACTCAGCTAATTTCTGCAAGCCATTCAGACTTAAGGTATTCGATGTTGAGTCAAACTTAGCGTTCACAGCATCAGTCTCTGGATCAACATTGTCAAATCGTCGTTCTTTGAGGTCTCTTTTTAGGTTTGGGAAAAGGAAAAAGTGTGATGGAACCAATTTTACGTGTCCTGTTTTTTCTCTCTCTTCTCTCAAACGGCGCAGGAGGGTGCAATAGTATGATGTTGCATTGATAGTTACGCCCTTTTGCAAGTAATCCACCATAATTACCCCTTGTGCATCCCAAAGATCGATGCCATCACTTTACCGGCTGATCCAGTGTTGTGACTGTTGTTTTGTCTCAGGATCAAAGTGGTGAACCCACGTTTCGTCCATTGTCACATACCAACAAAGCAGTCTTCATCCGCTTCAAACTTTCCCCATCCCCAAAATATCCACAACAATGTCATGAGCACGCCTCTTGGGGATCCAAATGTAGTTTTAATGTGCTGCAATGTTGCTAAACGATCCTGAAAAATCGTATAATGAATTGCAGTCTGTAATTTCATCAGTGGCAACAGTGACAGGCCTTCCACTGCCACACTCGTTCTTCCATGTTTGAAACTGGACACTCGGTTTTTCACAGTGCCCAAGACTGAGCACTGTTCTTAAGTGTATTCTGCTTGTCCTCCGCAATTTGCTTGGACGTCGTTCACTTCAAATGAATATATGCAATCACAGCATGGTTCTTGATTCTCTCGAAATTCGCCATTTTTCTTACGCTACAGTATACAACGCATCCTAGCGGCAAAACTAACAAAGTTGGAGGTGCGAAATTTGACTTGCATACCCACGGAGGGTCACCAAAAAGTTGGTGGTGGCGTTTGTGCGACACATTACAGTAGCTATTTCGGGCTAGAAACTTTTCAACCTAGCTTCGTATATATACACTTAAAAACTAATCTGACTTGGATGACTATCAGCAAGTGAAAAACTTAAAAACTATTCCATTTACAAGACGCACATGGTGCACAGATATATATTAACAGGCTGCACATGCGTCACGTATGCATAAATATATGATTAATTTTTTGTATTCATGCTTTAAGATTTTTTGTTTATGCTTCTGTGACTTTGTCCTGTCATACACATGGCGCGAGCGTATTTGTGTGTGTGTGTGTGTGTGTGTGTGTGTGTGTGTGTGTGTGTGTGTGTGTGTGTGTACACACGTGGACAGTATATGATAAAAGGGTCATATTGGTATTCTGAAGTCACACACACACACACACACACACACACACACACACACACACACACACACAAGTTTAAAACTCATCAGGAAATGCAGCTCGAGTGATACACATATCCTCACGAGGTAGAGTTTTAACGAGTTCGTGGAGTGGTGCCTGCATAAAACGCAATGTATCAAGGAAGCAGAGCGTAATTGTTGTCATCATTCGTTTTGGAACGAAATGTATTTCTCGACGCTCTCAGGTAGGACACTGACCTGATTTTTCTCCATGCTGAAGTCAGCCAAGTTCTCGGCTAAAAAGTGAGCGTCATACCCACTTAAATTGCGGAAGAAATCGGGTATGTGCCTTGGTAGCTGGTACTTCAAATTCCATGTTTTGTGCGCTGCGCCATGTAACTTCGCCATAAGGCGACAGTGGTCCCTATGAGGAGTTCCCGCTTTTCTGTCTACCGGCAGCCCACAAATATGAAAGTCATTCGCGTTATTGTACAAATCTTCATTCTCCTTCGATTTGTTCATGGCAATGTTGTCACTGTAAAGCTTATCAACCTCCCCTGAAATGTTTTCGAGCTCAGTGAGCAAGCAAAGCGCAATAATATCTCCGATATCAGATTTGTAGCTGTTAAGACTGTAATCATAGGACGATATAATTTGGTACGCTGCCACATGTCTTTCTATGTGAAAGGTAGTATGTGAGGTCGTGGGGTCACCTTGACAGCGAGTCACAGGGACGAGGAGGCATTCAAAGTCGACGTACACTACAAACTGGCTTCGCTCCTGGTGGTGAGCATTTTTAATCTTTATGAATTTGTTATCCTAAGTAGGCATAATAATATGTACCTGGGCCTTGGAAGCGCAGTCTACTAATGCTCTGCTAATAACTTGGCTGAGGAAGAATAATTCAGCATACTTTAAGCAAATATGCTTCAAACGACAATCGGTTGATAATAGAGCGCAAAGGATTCTGGACACGTCTTTGATCCAAACATAACGATAATAATCACCTTGAGAAAAAAGTAGCATGTTTGCAGTGGCAAATGTTGAGAAATGGAGAGGGCAGCTGACAGTACGCTTGTCCTACTCATCTGACATGCTTTTCTTCTCCAGACCAGTATTTTGCGCCTCAAATTTAGGTATGTCCTGGATGTTGAAAACTCGACAGCATCAAAGTTACAACACTCACGAAACCTATATGGTATGTACCAGGTCGCTCAGGATTACCTCAGTAATTATTTTTCTCGCAAGCGAGGATTGACTATGCAAAACAAGCCTGATCCTATCTATTTTCAGCATTAATGCATGCCCACTTATTAGCTATATACTCAGGGAGCCTGATATAGCGGGACCCTTCATTTACCGGACCATAGATATGTGTATGCATCTTCTAGATGTAGTATTTGGCTGAGTGCTTTAGCTGACCCTCACGCCAGCATCTCGGAAAGCTGGGCCACTGTAGGACGCAAGGTGGATTTACGAAACCACTTGGCGATTGACGTCGTCCACATTATCATGCCATTCCCCCCCCCCCCCCCGCCCCCCCAAAGATAATGAAGACTTCAACGCCAGAATGAACTTTGGAGAGGGCGGGGGTGCGCGATAATTCAACGCACTGCACTGCACTGCACTGCACTGCACTGCACTGCACTGCACTTAATGGCGGGATACCACAGATCATTGACTACTTCAAGGGGAGCCGGAGGTGCCTATGCTGCCCATGTTAAAATCACTAAGTTTGAGGAACATTTATGAATAAACTACCAAATAGAAAAATTTGAATTTTTTTTACATATAGAGTGCTTTAGTATTGCAGTTATGACAGGGATTTTGGAGTATCTTTTCTAGTTTCCTTCCAATTATTTTTTTTATTAATGACCCAATTTTTTTACAAATAATTGCTTTATAATTGAACTGAAATGAAACTACTGAACATATTGCCAAATGGCTGTGTTACAATGTAAGTTTTACCACTAGGAGTGCTGTATAAAAATTTCATCTCTCTAGCTTGAGTGGATCTTGAGAAAATGTTACTTATATTCGAAAAATTCTAATTTACGGGAAATGGCTATCAAAGTTACTCAGTACATTCCTGCACTATAGGATGGATTATCAGGGTCTTCCCCTCTGCGGGTCCGGGGATTAGAATAGGCCCGAGGTATTCCTGCCTGTCGTAAGAGGCGACTAAAAGGAGTTTCAACTGTTTCGGCCTCCTAGTAGTAGGTCCCCCTTGGGGTTTGATCTCCGTTTTTCAAAATTCTACAGAAGTACGAGCCTTTTGGGGAAGGACGCCTTACGTGGTGTATCACTGGTCCTCAGTGCACTAAGACCTTGGCACTCAGCATTGTAACGGCGTTGTAACCACACCCACTATTCCTCAAATTGGGCCTAAACGCCTGATGGGTTGCAAAAGTTACACCCATAGTGCGTCCCCATCCGCACCTACGATCATGATGGACCTTCCATGGCACCCGAAATCCAGCACGGTAGCCAGCCCGTTGTGGTGGGGTCGTCATGTACCCTCTAGGTTGTAGCCCCCTGACAACACAGGGATCGTACTGCCGATACCTGAGCTGCACCCTCCCCACGTCGGCCAAGGAGTAGATGCCCATCTCCTTGGGGCATCGGGACTCCCGGCATCGGGACTCCCGGCATCGGGACTCCCGGCATCGGGACTCCCGGCATCGGGACTCCCGGCATCGGGACTCCCGGCATCGGGACTCCCGGCATCGGGACTCCCGGCATCGGGACTCCCGGCATCGGGACTCCCGGCATCGGGACTCCCGGCATCGGGACTCCCGGCATCGGGACTCCCGGCATCGGGACTCCCGGCATCGGGACTCCCGGCATCGGGAGTCCTGCCAGGTGGCCCTTGCTGAGGCTGGGTGGCGCCCGTGGGGAGAGCCCCTGGTCGGAGTGGGTGGTATCGGGGTGGACGTTTCGCAGGTGAAACGTCAACATGTATCAGGTCGCTCTGCGGCCGAGTCTTTTAATAAGAAAGGTACTGTCTCTGGTTCTGGTTCTCCTGCCCTTTCCCCCTTGGCCACTCCCTGGGAGGAAGGACAGGCCCGCCTGCTTGGGGCGAAGTACTTCCCCCGCTATTTAGTCTGTTCTCGGACCGATGGGGGGACGTTCGCCACCTCCAAGCCCATGCTCTTTGTCCAGCACATCGAGGACATCTTCGGGGAAATGGAGGCTCTCAGTAAAATGCGTTCGGGGTCCGTTCTTATAAAGACCGCCTCCGCCACAGTCGGCGGCGCTCCAGGCGTGCGACCGACTAGGGGACATCCCAGTGTCTAATGTCCCGCATCTGACACTGAATAGGACGCAGGGGGTTATTTTTCATCGGGACCTCCTGCTGCAATCTGATGAGGAGCTCAGGGCCAACCTGGAGCGCCGAGGCGTGCATTTCGTCCGGCGAGTTCAGCGCGGCCCCAAAGACCGTCACATCGACACCGGAACCTTTATCCTCGCTTTCGAGGGGGACGTTCTCCCGGAGAAGGTAAAGGTGATGTGCTACCGGTGCGACGTGCGACCTTACGTCCCGCCTCCTATGCGCTGCTTTCGGTGTTTGCGCTTTGGGCACATGTCGTCACCGTGTGAGGCTGAGCCCCTTTGTGGCGATTGCGGCCGTCCTCTTTGTGAGGAACATAGATGCACCCCACCACCTCGGTGCGTTAATTGTCCTGGCATCCACTCGCCTAGATCTCTAGACTGCCCCCCGTATCAGAAGGAGAAGAAGATTCAAGAATTAAAATCTTTGGATTGTCTCTCTTATTCTGAGACCAGGAAGAAGTATGACCGCCTCCATCCCGTGACGTTGACAACTTCGTTTGCCTCAGTCGTGTCCACTCCTTCCACAGTATCCTCACCCCTCTCCTGTCCCCCCTCCGCCTCCCAAATCCCTCCCTTCCAAATCCTCTCCCTCGCGGCCCTTGCCCCCTCTGCCCCGGGGGCCACCCTTCCTCCTCCTCACCACCCCCCTCCGCCGCCTGAGAAGCGATCCTCTTCTCAGGCGTCCATCGGGGAAACGTTCCGGACCCCGGCTTCCGATGTCCGGCGTTCCAACACGGACCCCGCGCGTGAGGACCTTCTTCGGGTCCAGCCCACCATCCCCGTGCCTCATCGGACTTCCAAGAAGGCCTCCAAGAAGAAATCTCTATCCCCCTCTCCATCCCGGCGCGTTTCGTCTGACGCTCCATCCGTGAATCGCTGCTCCCGGCCGTCCTCAGTTTCGCCGGGACACTCTGCTGCCAGGCGCTCAGCTGGGCTCTCGTCGGCGAATGATGATGCCCCTCCTACGCAACCCGGGAAAGCGGCCGCCGCTGGCGACGACTCGATGGAACAGGATCCGCCTCCCGCCGGTTGTAGCGTTGTTCCCTCGACACCTGGCCCTCCGCGGCCGTCGAGGTGACCAGCTCTTCACCTGTTTCGTTCCCCATCTTTTCTGACTAGCGATGGCTTTGTTAACATTGGAACATAAGAGGTATTTGATCTAATCGGGAGGAATTACAACTGCTCCTCCGCCTGCACTATCCGCTCGTCCTTGGTCTCCAGGAAACCAAGTTGCGCCCAACTGACCGTATTGCTTTTACCCACTATACCTCGGAGCGGTCTGACCTCCCCCTTGTGGACGGTATTCCAGCTCATGGTGGGGGTCATGTTGCTCGTTCGGGACGATGTCTATTACCATCCCCTCCAATTGACCACCCCACTCCAAACAATAGCTGTCCGTATTACTCTTTCTGCCTTTACCTTTTCTGTTTGTACCGTCTACACTCCATCGTCATTCGCAGTCAGTCGGGCTGACATGATGCACCTGATTGTTCAGCTTCCTCCGCCGTTTTTATTGTTCGGCGACTTCAATGCCCATCATCCCCTTTGGGGCTCTCCTGCATCCTGTCAGAGAGGCTCCCTCTTGGCGGATGTCTTCAACCATCTCAGTCTTGTCTGACTCAATACTGGCGCCCCGACTTTCCTCTCGGACTCTACTCATACCTACTCCCACTTGGACCTCTCGATCTGTTCTACCACTCTTGCCCGTCGGTTCGAGTGGTATGTCCTTTCTGACACCTATTCGAGCGACCACTTCCCGTGTCGTTCGTCTCCTGCACCACACCTCATCCCCACGTCCTTCGAGCTGGAACATACCGAAAGCTGACTGGGGACTTTACTCCTCCCTGGCGACCTTTCCGGACCACGATTTTCTCAGTTGTGACAGTCAGGTCGAATACCTCACGGCTGTTATCATCAATGCTGCCGAACGTTCCATTCCTCGTACTGCCGCTTCTTCACGTCGCGTTTCCGTCCCCTGGTGGAATGAGGCTTGTCGAGACGCTATCCGTCCTCGACGACGTGCTTTACGCACCTTTCGCCACCATCCTACGTTGGCGAATTGTATTGGATACAAACGACTCCGAGCGCAATGCCGTAGAGTCATCAAAGACAGCAAAAAAGCTTGTTGGGCCTCTTTCACCAGCTCCTTTAACAGTTTTACTCCCTCTTCTGTCGTCTGGGGTGGTCTGCGCCGGCTGTCTGGCATTAAGGCCCACTCCTCGGTACCTGGCCTGACTTCAGATGATGAGGTCCTTGTTGATCCTGTGGATATCTCCAACGCCTTCGGCCGCTTTTTCGCGGAGGTTTCAAGCTCCGCCCATTACCAACCTGCCTTCCTTCCCAGGAAAGAGGCAGAAGAGGCTCGGCGACCTTCCTTCCACTCGCTGAATCTGGAAAATTATAATGCCCCCTTTACTATGCGGGAACTCGAACGTGCACTTGCACTGTCCCTGTCCTCTGCTCCGGGGCCAGATGCCATTCACGTTCAGATGCTGGCACACCTTTCTCCGGTAGGCAAAAGCTTCCTTCTTCGTACCTACAATCGCGTCTGGACCGAAGGTCAGGTACCCATGCGTTGGCGTGACGCCGTCATTGTTCCTATACCCAAACCCGGGAAGGATAGACACCTTCCTTCTAGTTACCGCCCCATTTCTCTTACAAGCTGTGTCTGTAAGGTGATGGAGTGCATGGTTAACGCTCGGATAGTTTGGATTCTTGAATCTCGACGGCTACTTACCAATGTTCAATGTGGCTTTCGTCGCCGCCGCTCCGCTGTTGACCACCTTGTGACCTTGTCGACATTCATCATGAACAACTTTTTGCGAAAGCGCCAAATGGTCGCCGTGTTCTTCGATTTGGAGAAGGCTTATGATACCTGTTGGAGAGGAGGTATCCTCCGCACTATGCACAGGTGGGGTCTACGCGGTCGCCTGCCCCTTTTTATTGATTCCTTTTTAACAGATCGACAGTTTAGGGTACGTGTGGGTTCCGTATTGTCCGACGTCTTCCTCCAGGAGAACGGAGTGCCTCAGGGCTCCGTCTTGAGCGTAGCCCTTTTTGCCATAGCGATCAATCCAATTATGGAATGCATTCCACCTAATGTCTCAGGCTCTCTTTTTGTCGATGACTTCGCGATCTACTGCAGTGCCCAGCGAACATGCCTCCTGGAGCGCTGCCTTCAGCGTTGTCTAGACAGCCTATACTCATGGAGTGTGGCAAATGGCTTCCGGTTCTCTGAAGAGAAGACGGTTTGCATCAACTTTTGCCGATATAAAGCATTCCTTCCACCATCCTTACATCTGGGTCCCGTTGTTCTCCCATTCGTGGAGACAACAAAGTTTTTAGGGCTTACACTGGACAGGAAACTTTGTTGGTCTCCGCACGTCTCTTATTTGGCTGCCCGTTGTACACGTTCCCTTAATGTCCTCAAAGTTCTTAGAGGTTCATCTTGGGGAGCGGATCGCACTGTCCTGCTTCGCTTGTATCGGTCCATAGTCCGATCAAAGCTGGATTATGGGAGCCTCGTCTACTCGTCTGCTTGGCCATCCCTCTTACGCCGTCTCAACTCCATCCACCATAGGGGGTTACGTCTTGCGACCGGAGCTTTCTACACTAATCCCGTCGAGAGTCTTTATGTTGAAGCTGCCGAATTACCATTGACCTACCGGCGCGACGTACTGCTTTGTCGGTATGCCTGCCGGCTGTTGTCAATGCCCGATCACCCCTCTTATCAGTCCTCCTTCGCCGATTCTCTCGACCGTTAGTATGGGTTGTATGTGTCTGCCCTGCTGCCTCCTGGAGTCCGCTTTCGTCGCCTGCTTCGACAATTGGATTTTGCCCTCCCTACCACCTTCAGAGAGGGTGAGAGCCCGACACCACCTTGGCTCCAGGCTCCGGTTCATGTTTATCTCGACCTCAGCTCGCTCCCGAAGGAGGGTACTCCGGCTGCAGTGTATTGCTCACGGTTTGTCGAACTTCGTGCGCGACTTGCCAGTCACACCTTTATTTACACTGATGGCTCCAAAACTGACGATGGTGTCTGCTGTGCCTTTGTCGTCGGGGCCGTCACCTTTAAATACCGGCTCCTCGACCAGTGTTCCAGCTTTACGGCCGAGCTTTTTGCTCTCCATCAGGCCGTTCAGTATGCCCGCCGCCACCGCAATTCATCGTATGTACTCTGCTCTGATTCACTCAGTGCTCTTCAGAGCCTTGGAGCTCTAACGGATCCAGCAGTCCCTCCATTCTTTCGCTTAGGGTGGCTCTCCTGTCAGTTTTCTGTGGGTTCCCGGCCATGCAGGAGTGCCTGGGAATGAGGCTGCTGATGCTGCAGCCAAGGCTGCAGTCCTCCTGCCTCGGCCAGCCTCCCATTGTGTCCCGTCATCTGACGTTAGTGGGGATGTTTGTAAGAGGCTTGTGTCCTTGTGGTGGGATACTTGATCCTCACTTCAAGGAAACAAGCTCCGGGCAGTAAAACCGTTCCCAACTGCTTGGACAACCTCCTCCCGACCATCTCGACGAGAAGAGGTCCTTCTGACCAGGTTGCGGATTGGGCATTGCCGGTTTAGCCACCGCTACCCGCTCTCCGGTGACGCAGCCCCGCAGTGTCCTTGTGGTCATGCATTAACAGTGCGCCATGTTTTATTGTCGTGTCCCCGTTTTAGTCAATCTCGTGTTGTCCTGTCTCTGGCATCTACTTTACAGGAAATTTTTGCGGATGACGCTCGAGCAGCTGCTCGTGTTCTTCGTTTTATTACTTTGACTGGATTGTCCAAAGACATCTAACTCTTTCACTTATTTTATCTGCATCTTTGTAAGAACTTTCAGGTCCCCCCCCCCCCCCCCCTTGAGTTTTACTAGATTCTATGTGCTCTAACAATTGTGACTGGGCGCTAATGACCTCAGTAGTTGAGCGCCCTTAAACACCCCCCCCCCCAAAAAAAAACATCAGGGTCTTCTTCTTCATCCTCCAAAAGCTTCCTCTTCTGTCTTCTTTTCTGGCCTGTTGTTCCATCATACTTCATATGCCTTTCTCTTCTTTCTGCTCCTCTTATCCTTTCTCTGTCAATATTTCTTAGTGCTCGTACAGTGTTCACCCCAGCTGTAAATCCTAATGCCTTCAGAACTTCACACTGTTCCCTTGGTTGTAGGTTGCTATTGCATCATAAATGCCAAAGTGCAGTGTTATTATGCTTACAAACACCCTTTTAGGAATCACTTTCCAAATCAAATCGTTTACGCTCTCATTAGGATTCTGTGTCTTTCCGTGTAGACATTTGTGTAACAATTCTGGCTGTGCTAAGTCATGAAAAATTGGTTTTATTGCATTTATCACATCTGCTGGCAAACCATGTTTGCGATCATAGTCTTTTTTTGCATTATATTTGCACCAGGAATCTTTTGGGCACAGGCTGTGTTGAGGATATTCATTGGAAGAGGCAGTATGAAGGAACAATGCCCACACTGCTTTTCGCATGTCACTAACATTACTAGTATTGTGCCTTATAGCATACCCACAATTTCTGTGTAGACGTTCAATCACCTCATCAGTAAGCCTGCCTCTCCCTCCTATTGTCTTTCCATCACTGAGCTTACTTGAACCCAAAGTTTGAGCCTTTGAAGCCGTGCACCCATACGCTTTTGCACATGCCCAATGCATTTCAACTTTTCAACTACAAATTCATTTCCATATGGTTTCAGTTCCTCTATAGTCTTGAAACCTTTGGAGTCACCATCCCCAAGGTAGTATTTGTACCTAACGTTGTATCTGGGAACTGAACGTTCAAAAATTTGTTTCACTCCATCCACTTCCATTGCTCCACTTGATCCACTACAATTTGCCTCACAGGTTCCACTGTGCTCTCCTTTGATTTTATTTTTACACCTACAATGTTTTGATAATATTGCAACATCTATCACTTTGGCACTATCACCACAAGTAGCAGTTACAACACCATTCAGTGATTTATGACTCCTCTCTTGCCAGGAACCATCTAATGCCACTACCAAATCCGTAGAACCACCGTTCATTTCTACAGATTCCTCCACTGCTTCCTTCATGGTTTTCAAAGCCACATCTTCAGCAGAGGATCCTACCAGTTGACAGTAGTACCCAAATTTGCTTGGAGGCGATGGCAAGTTCATAATACCATAAAACAGTTTACCAGCAGCAGACCCTTTTCCAATGGATCGAAGACCATACACAAGTCGAACATTCACTTCAAACACTCTAGATTGTCCATTTTCACCAAAGAGACTGGCATGTGAATTGTAGAAAGTCACTTGATACTTGCAACATGCACAGATTTTCATCTCACAAGCTAAACCAAAGTGCTTTGTTATATCTAGTCCCACTCCTACACTTGAACACATTTTGCACAGAACACTTTCTTTCAGCACAGAAGATAATAATCCAATATTCAGTACTTCGTTAATATCATCACTGTCACTAACATTCACGAAATCTGTCACTTCCACCAGTCAGCTTCTTGCTAGAAGATGTCACAGGGCTATGGCCGGCCATGTGTTGCTTAGCAGAAGAACGCACTGTTTCAGTAATTGTAGTATCGCAACTTGGTATTAGTGTTAATTTTCTTTTCCCTACTTTCTTCCTCTTCTTATATACACGGTTACTAAAGCGTGGCATCGTAACCAGAACAACGCTTTACACAAGAAGTATAATACTACCAACAACAGGCGCAACACTGAACTAATTCGAAACGGTAAACAGCAAAGAGACGATGTTCCACGCTCTTAGCGCTTCATTTGTCACAGAAAACAATGTAGCCAACCCTTGCACACTCGCTGTATGCGTAACATAAGGCGCTGTATGCGTAACAGGCCGAGAAAATCCCAAGCAGTTCGCCAGGAAGTCACGAGAGGGTGTTAGATGCATTCAGCGGCCGCCTATTTCTTCTGCAGGCGTGGGGGGAAAATGGTAATAACTCCACTTCTAGGGCGAGTAGAACAATAATTCAAAGTTTATATTAAAGAGGAATGTTCCAATTAATTTTAGGTAGCAAAAAAATCGTAGTTTTTTGGATTTGACCACCTCCGGCTCCCCTTAAAGAGCGCCTTTTCCACGGCAGTAAGGCACGACCTTAGAAAACCAACATGGTCGCGATACCCTCCTTTCGGATTCTCGATCCTAGTGAACGAGATTCGCTCCTCAGAGACGTCTGCAATCACTGAGTATTCTAACAAGGGAACCTCCCCATCGCACCCCCTCAGATTTAGTTGTAAGTTGGCACAGTGGATAGGCCTTGAAAAACTGAACACAGATCAATTGAGAAAACAGGAAGAAGTTGTGTGGAACTGTGAAAAAATAAGCAAAATATACAAACTGAGTAGTTCATGGGAAGATAGGCAACATCAAGGACACTGGTAACGCAGGAGTGCCGTGGTCTCGTGGTAACGTGAGCAGCTACGGAACGAAAGGTCCTTGGTTCAAATCTTCCATCGAGTGAAAAGTTTGATTTTTTATTTTCAGTTTGTGACAAACTCTTATGTTTTAATCACTTTTTTGGGAGTGATTATCACATTCACAAGAAAACCTAAACCGGGCAAGGTAGAAGAATCTTTTTACCCATTCGCCAAGTGTACAAGTTAGGTGGGTCGACAACATATTCCTGTCATGTGACGCACATGCCGTTACCAGTGTCGTATAGAATATATGATATGTGTTTTCCTGTGGAGGAATCGGTTGACCTATGACCTTGCGATCAAATGTTTTCGGTTCCCATTGGAGAGGCACGTCCTTTCGTCTACTAATCGCACGGTTTTGCGATGCGGTCGCAAAACACACACACTAAACTTATTACAGTGAACAGAGACGTCAATGAACGAACGGACAGATAATAACTATGCAAAAATAAAGTAAACTTTTCACTCGAGGGAAGACTTGAACCAAGGACCTCTCGTTCTGCAGCTGCTCACACTACCATGGGACCACGGCACTCCTGAGCTCACATTGTCCATGATGTTGCCTATGTGGCCCATGGACTACTCAGTTTGTATATTTTGCTAATTTTTTCACAGTTCCACACAACTTCTTCTTGTTTTCTCAATTGATCTGTGTTCAGTTTATCTAGGCCTATCCACTGTGCCAACTTATTACTAAATCTGAGGGGGGTGCGATGGGGAAGTTCCCTTGTAAGTGCAGTATGGTGTCATTGACCTGATGGCCATCACTAAAAGGACAGGAGAGGCAACTGCAATTAGCCACAGGATCTTCTCTATTACTACTACAGGATGATGACGTCCATCCTGTCGGCGATGGAGTTGGTGAGTTGCACAGCAGTATGTGCCGAGGCACACATACTTTCCATTGCAAGCGAGGGCGACCAATTGGAGCCGGAGTAGGATGAGGTGACGGCTGTGAGGGGCAGTGGGAACACCCTGGTAGCTGCACCACCGCCAGCCACCCATGGACGCCAGGGGGTACGCAGTGGTGCACGGGCAGGCGCTGCAGCGGCCGCGGCTGATACTGCGGCCTCTGGTGCAGCCGTCAGTGGCGCTTTGCACAGCGCTACGTGACGCTGGGGCGCGTGTTTAGATACCACCCCCGCAACCAAAGCTCTAGGCACTCGTGCCACAGCCAGCTGTTGTGGGGCTGGTGGCGACTCTGGTGTCTCTGTAACTTACGAATAACGAAAACAGGTTAATTACTTCACTAAAGATTTTTTAATATAATTATATGCTGTAAAGAAATAGCATTTCAAAATAATAAACATTACATGCTGTAACGACGATGGTTGCGTTATAATCACCTTTTCCACTCTGGCTCCAAGGATTGTGCAGTTCAGTCGGGTAAGCTCTCCTACTCAACCCAGAATATCATCTTTCCTCGAAAAAGGCAAGATGGCGCTGCCGTTCAGCTTTCTCTGCAGCAGCCGCCATCTCATGTACCCACTCCGGTATTTCGCACTCGCTACCTAAAACAATAATAAGATATTGAACGTAATTATGTCTTGTTCATACTGAAAATCGTTTTCGTAGACTCACTGAAATATAAACAGAAAATCGTATTCTCTAGTTCAGTGAAGTTACTTATATAAGAAACACACAGAATTTGAAAATCGTACTCTGCTTCTTAAGAGTGAATCGATGGTTCCTGGCCTCTCGGCCTCGACACATACCCCTACGACTCCTCCTTCATCCATAGAAACATCTAGAAAAAGCAAAGAGTATGTCTGTCAGCTAAATACATCATGTTACGAAAAGTAAATGTAAATACAATCTGCAGCCCTCATCATTAGGACCACATACGTTACGTGAACAAAAAAAGTATTTCTCTAACAGCCACATGTTGAAAATTAAAAAATAATTGCACTTACTCTCTTGCTGCGGATACTCGGTTAATATTACTGGATGCTGTTGCTACAAGAGTCTTTCATTCCCCAGCTGCAGATCTAGATCAGCCAGCATCTCGAAGATAAAGGCTATGAGGCAAGAAAAAAACCAAGGGCTGTTAATACCAACTACAGAACAAAAATTCGTCATACACTAAAATTACAGCAAAGATCCTTTCAAAAGCTCGGTAGTATTGAGGTTTGCCTCTATTTTCGACTATGGCGTAAACAAGTGCTGTGATAGGTACACATACGTACATTGAATGATTAGAACAATTAACTTACATGCTAGACTATCCTGGCGAAGGCGTTTGCTGCTACTGATGCTGTCGCTGGCTCAACATTTTATCTTGTAATGTAAATGAGTATCACACAACCGAACAAAAGAAGACTAGGATTGCCTATACGCACACAAGCAAGCACACGGGTGAACTGACGAAGGCCAAATGAGAGAGACTGCACTCCACCCACCATTTTACCCAGGGGACCAATAGGAGTGCGACATTCTATCCCACCTGGACATGAATGCTGGTCTGAGCTCGCAGGACAAGTTGGTGCCTGCCAGTTTACGCAAGCTCGTGGATCGAGCTGGAAAACCCCGGCTTCCAGTTTGCACAACACTTTGGCGAGCTGCAGCTTCTGATGGACGCGTTGCCGTTTTGCGGGTGTCCCAGTTACGACCGGGCCTCGATTAGCAAACTACTTTGATAGTGTATTTGACAATATTTTGCAGAGTTTGACTTTCGACGCGGTGTATTTGCGCTCATTTACGTTAACGATGTTTTTTATCGAGTGTATTTTGCCGTAACGTACACTACATGATCAAAAGTATCCGGATACCGCCCCAAAAACATAGGTTCTTCATATTAGGTGCATTGTGCTGTTACCTGCTGCCAGCTACTTTTATCAGCGACCTCATTAGTCATTAGATATCGCGAGAGCGCAGAATGGTGCGCTCCGCGGAACTCACGAACTTCGAACGTGGTCAAGGTGATTGAGTGTCACTTTTATCATACGTCTGTACGCTGTTTCCGACGTGTTAGTGAAGTGGAACCGTGGAGGGAGACGTACAGCATAAGAGTACAGTCTGTTGACTGAGAGCGAGCACGCAGTTGAAGAGGGTCTAATGCGTAATAGGCAGACTTCTCTCCAGACGATCACACAGGAATTCCAAACTGTATCAGGATCCACTGCAAGTACTATGACAGTAGGACGGGAGGTGAGAAAACTTGGATTTCCTGGTGGAGCGGCAGGTCATAAGCCACACATCACGCCGGTAAATGGCAAGCGACGCCTCGCTTGGTTAAGGAGCGTAAACATTGGACGATTGGACAGTGGAAAAACGTGGCGATCCGATGACAGGGTGTGGTTATGGCGAATGACCGATGAACGTCATCTGTCAGCGTGTGTAATGCCAACAGCAAAATTCGGAGGCGGTGGTGTTATAGTGTGGTCGTGTTTTTCATGGAGGGGGCTTGCACCCCTTGTTGTTTTGCGTGGCACTATCACAGCAGAGGCCCACATTGATGTTTTAAGCACCTTCTTGCTTCCCACTGTTGAAGAGCAATTCAGGGATGGCGATTGCGTCTTCCAACACGACCGAGCACCTGTTCATAATGCACGGCCTGTGGCGGAGTTGTTACTCGACAATAACATCCCTGTAATGGACTAGCGTGCACAGAATATTGACCTGAATCCTGTAGATCACCTTTGGGATGTTTTGGAACGCCGACTTTGTGCCAGGCTTCACCGACAGGCATCAATAGCTCTCCTCAGTGTAGCAGTCCGCGAAGAATGTGCTGCCATTCCCCAAGAAACCTTCCAGTACCTGTTTTAACATATGCCTGCGAGAGTGGAATCCGTCATCAAGGCTGAGGGTGGGCCAACACCATATTGAATTCCAGCATTATCGATGGAGGGCGCCACGAACTTGTAAGACATTTTCAGCCATGTGTCCGGATACTTTAGATCACATAGTGTGTTTCCGATCCACGTGCACCTGGGAAGACAGTGCAGTATCTTGTGTCCGAGTGAATTTGAAATATGCTTAAAACAACATCTGCAAATTTATTGAGGAGTTAAACACTACCTAATTTATTTACGCACGCAAATATTCCGGAGTAATGGAGGAAGACTGAGAGGTTTCCCAAGTGTGCCTCGATTTTTTTTAGAGTTCAATTGTGGCATGATGATATGCCTCTGAATAAAATGTGTAATTGTTTAAATATTCTCGTGTCATCTGCAAAGCTCACTCACTTTTTGTGGAATGGTGCATTTAATTCCTGTGATATCTTAAAGTTGTGTATGTGACAATATTCCACAACGCAGATGTAATAACTCCTGAAGCAATTAAGTGTTCAACGATAAGGGTATCCGTGCGCCGTGGATGGAGAGGAGGAATGCCGCGGGTATTCCCAACGCGGCTGCCCCGCAACGGTGCCACAAGCCAGTGCGCTCCCCGACCGTGTGCCAAGCCGGCGCGTTGCCTCTCCTCAAAGAGTGCGGACACTCTGGGCTGCACGTCTTGCCTCTTGCGCTTCGGAACACTGACTGCACCTTTATCGAACGGTCTAAGATTATGGCACATGCATTTATCAGCATGAGTTGCGAAACTTAACTTAACCCCATCTTCATTATCTCATGAAGCGTATTTGTCTGCACCAAATATCATTGCTATCGGCAAAGTCCTGAGATGCTAATACACTACTCCTTCTCCAGCAGAAACCTCGTCCATTGAACACAGTACACAATTACGTCCGTCCTTCCACTCCGGCATCTAGACACAAATTAAGTCTTTTCCCGCCATTTCTTCCCCAGACCGCCATTGTGAATTATGTCATGAGATTTCGCGATTTTTTTTTTTTGGCGGGGGCGGGGGGGGGGGGGAGAGAGGAACGCATAAAAATAAAAATTTGCGTCCATTCTAGTCAACCGCGCCGCACAGACTGTGTCCTTTTCCTGCCAAATCCCAGATGGTGGAAGGAGGGGTCCGTTTTCATGGAAACGAACCGTATTAACGATTTACTCGGGTGCTATCATTTTTCTTCTTCTTCTTCTTTTTTTTTTTGCGTTGCTTATATTTATGTTCAGCTTTGTGTTCGTAACGCAGAAGTTTTTGCATTACTTCATGCTTATCTCTTTACAATTGGAAATGCCATCGTTTATATTCACACGTGACGCGATAGAAATTGATTAGTTTTATTTGAGGTCACATCCTCCGTGTTTATGTACGCTTTGTAGTCAGTAGGTATGGGTAAATGTTTTGTAGTTGCACTGCGACGATGTATATTCTTATTCTTCATTTGCTTGATGTCTAAAATATACACATAGACATACTAATAGCGAAATCATTTCTTTGAGGTGTGTCCCGTTTTCTCATTTGGTACCTATAACACCCGTCATAAATCTCTCTGCGGCGTGTCGATGCACTAGTCTCTGCAATATAAAAAAAACTTATAATTAACTTAAAAACTAATTGTTTCGTAGCTCATAGGCCACTCATATACTCGGTCATCACATTAGTTCGCAGACTTTTTTCATATTTCATTCTTATTTGTTTATATATTTATTCACTTGCATTTTTATTCTTTTTGTTCATTTACCCTGCAAAGAAAGTTACTTTGACATCTCCTACGGTATCTAATCTTTTGTTAGCTAACACGTCCTGTATGTTTCGTTGTAATGGTTTCCTTTAATTCTAATTTCAATGTATATATCTTAGTATTGACGTAACTTCGCATGTTGATATAATATTGTATTCTTTCGTACCCTGATAGTAAATATAGTTGTTACGCTTTATTATTTATTTTGAAATTGAGTTTGATACTTGTGCAGCTTCGCATTTCTATTTGGTTGCGCTGTGAGTTAAGCTGTTGCTGTTGCACAAGGTCAATGTCTTCCCTAGTGCTGACGTAAGCATGCATTGTTGAGCGCGCACAGCCGAGTCGTACGCTGTTCCAGTTTGCATTTCGCTTCGCGTGAAGCTGTGTTTTTACACTTCCTTCTTGTCAAACGTTTGTCTTTTCTTACAAAACAAGAAAATTACTTAAGTCTATACATATTTCATTCAAAAGTACAAACAATAAAATTTTTTTTACTTATAAAACTATGACATTACTTATAAATATATTTTATGACAAGAAAAACGCTGTGATATTGTCACTATTCGTGAAAAGCTTTTGTCTTTGTGAGGGTAGTGACCTTTGTCTCTCCCAGTTTTTTCGTATACCAACCTATAAGTTCCAGGATAAGGTATTTTTGCAATAATATAGGGCCCTGAGTATAGTAATCGCCATTTTTTTACTTAGCTTACCGATCCTTTTCGGGAACTGCTCTCAAGAGGACTCGTTGCCCTTCAAAAAAATGTGTAACTCGTTTTAACTTTTGCTTTATATTCTCTTTCTGTGTTCTGCTCTGTTCCTCAGTGTTATCATTGCTTGCTTGATTTTATCCTGTAGAGTTAACTCTCTAGTAGGTAATTTTGGTATGGGTGATTCCCATTCGTCCAGTTTCTTTGTTAAACATCACTTAATTAGGAGTGAAACATGTGGAAGAGTGGGGGAGGGTGTTTGCTATTTGCATAAATGGAGTCACGTATTCAATCCATTGTGAATGCTTATTATGAGCGTATTTCCTTATAAATCTATTGAATTTTATAAACACCCTCTCCCCGGGACTTGCTTCTGGATGGAAAAAACTTACCATGATGTATTTAATGCCCTGTGTATTCATGAATTGTTTCCATTTTCTTCCTACGAAACAGGTTGCGTTGTCTGTTAATATTACTTCGGGTCTCCCTACTCTTCGTAAATAATCCTCTTCAGTTCTCCTTATGATGCTACTGGCTGTAGTGGTTTTGATAGCATAAAGTTTGATGTATTTTGTGAAAACACCATGAAGAGCTATTATGTATTTGACACCTACTTCCGCTCAGGGATATGATCCTGTGATACCCAGAGAAACCATTTCCAGAGCAGCTTTGGTTAGTACGGGGTGTAGTTCTGTAAACTTCGACATATTGGATTGTGTTGGTATTTGGCAAATAGCACACTTTCTTAATATTTGGGAAACACATCGTCGTAAATTAGGAAAGTAACGAAGTCCGGAAATCTTGTCTGTACATTTTGTTACTCCGTAGTGTCCCCATACTTTGTGTCTCCTGCTAGTAGGAGAGGCATATTTGGCCCAGCTTGTCGTATTCGCCCCAGATCTGGCCAGTTGAGTTGGTAATCAGCCGCAGCTTGGAACACTCGACTGTCAGACGATTTTGCTTTAAACCGCAGTGTACGTAAATAAAATAATTTGGATCCACAACAGCGGAAAGGACAGTGCTAAATATTAGATATTATAGTCACTTAAAGAAGTCCAAGGGGCCTGGATCGTAATATGTGTACGGTCTTTAGATGCAACGCGATGTGGAAAATTCCATAAAAGTTTATAGCTTCGTTGCATAGCCTCCCATTCATTTGCAGTAGCTGGAACCTGAAGGCGAATAATTACAATAGTTATGGATTTGTCTCCAACAGATGTTTAAATTAATTGGTATTGGTTTATAATAATGGTATAGTTTTATTAAATTATCACATTTTGTGAGACCACAAAGCCAGAACACGATTCTCAGGCCTCCAAATGCCGTTCAGCAAGAACCGCAGTTTACCGTCCAGAAATCTCCGTGTTGTGCAGTTAGAATGCCAATCTAATATTCAAGTACCGCAAGTCACAAATGTAGGCCTCAGTACCATCGTCTTGACAAATTCGCAAAAGGATCCTCCCAAATGAAGATAGATCGGAGGCGGCTTATGAAGTTATGCATCTATCTAAAACAGAATTATGGCTAGGGATGAATTTGATGCGTATGGGCAATATGTAGGGTCAGATTTACGTGAAATAAAGGACGAACATAAAGTTCTTTTGGCTGAATATTACATTAACATAATTTTGATCGATGCACGTTTGGGAAGTACTGTGCTGACTGTAACGCTCGAGGCCAGTCGACTGTGCAGCACACACCAACCAGCATCAGGTAATACCAGCTCAGAGCATTCAGATGATGGTACATCATATAGTTGCAGACATGGATTCGTCGAACACTTGAGAAAAGTTGCCCCAGACTAGAAAGTCTCCTTGATGCTGAGTGTCTTTACAAATTCTAACATACACAAACAACCAGACGCCACTCACGTACGTTTTCAATTTTCTGTTAAGTTAAACATTCATGAAAGATTTAATTCATGTATTTTATTTATCCACATTTACATAAATGTGCTATTTGTCAGTTCTTTACAAATTTCTGGTACTATTTTACTCTCTTTTTGGTTGTCTTGGCACTTGAAAAGTGAACGAGGAGGAGGCATAAGAACCTCTAGTCGACAGGTATCCTAATGGAATTGCAAGCCTGACACGATAGCTAACTGTCTTCTGTAGTATTGTATCCTGTTTGGGTATGGAAGGTCCGAATGTATGTAAGAAATTTCAAATTCAAATGTTGACATTACAGTAAAATTCACAAATGATCCGGGAGATATTCGGAGATCACTTAAAATATTATTTCTTCTTTCTCCTCGTAGAAAATAATTCCGTATCAACCAGCTTCTCTGAACTACCTGCAGTAAGTATACTCGCAGCAATAGTCGCCGCAACCTCCTAGGGCGACATTTCCGTGAGCGCAGACAAGTGTGGCGAGCAGAATGTCCGCGACATTGTCCCCGAGACATTCAACGACATGTTGCGCAACGTGTCGCTCCATTTGGCCCATAGTATATCCACACCTTTAGAATATAGCTAACTGACACGTATAACACCTTGTATCTGTGGAACGGTCCGTTGTAGAATATTAATTTGCAGATACATTCAGTGGTGTGTATGGACAGTGTTGCGAACAGACTTAGTAGTAGAGATCTAATAAATTAAAACGTTATTCCACATGCAGCAGTTTTACTGCACGAATGCAAAGATGTAGTAACGCTAAAGCTTTTTTTCTCTATCATTATTTTGTGGGAGATGTCAGCGAGAAAATTTTTCGAAAAGGTTCGTGTAAAGTTATGTGTAAAGTTTCTCGGAGTCTGTAACTGCTCTTATCCTCAAATACAGTCTGCGTAAATTGCACGCTGCGAGTGACAGTGGTTTAAAACGTAAACACAGTTCCCAACTTTAGTACTCGACGTTTAACATAAGAATAGCTCATAGTGTGCATATTATAATAGGATAAAAAAAGTATATCAGATTCTCGCCATGGTGGTCCTCTGGAGAGGAGAGCGCCCGGGTTCGAGTCCGGGCGGAAGAAGACTGGCAGCAGTCCCAGCCGCGGACGTGCTAGAGTAACGCCTAGAGCGCGGTGGGACGGGGAGGCGAAGATTTGGCGGTGGCCGTGGGCGTAGCAGCGGAGGCGGCGCCATTGCCTTGCATCACATCACGCCGGCGCCGCAAATAGCCGAGTGGCGGCCAACTGCTGAGGCCCGGCCTGCCGCTCGGCTCGGCTCGGCTCTGCTCGGCTCTGCTCGGAAGTATCCGGAACAGCGCGACGTTTCATCTAGCACTGCGATGCCGAATGTTTCGGTCGGCGCGAGACCCCGAGTTTGACGGAATCGTAGTGTCGGTGCTGTTTACCTTTCGCTATTTGTTTGTCGTACGAAGGACGTTGCACAAAAAGCAGTTGTTACAATTCATTAAAATAAATGGCAATACAGAAGAGAAGGATGAGAATTCTCAGTTCACATAAGCGACGGGAACTGCACATTTGCTTTGAAACGAAGCTACAATAACCGTGGAGGGAGAATTGAAAGATTTAGTTGACTACGAAAGAACAAAAAATTACAACGGTCGAGATACGGGATTCATTGTTCTGTATGTCAAGAAGCAGTTTATGCTAAATTTGCAATCGTGGAGCACGTGAAGAAGTCGGTCGTACGAATAGTAAAATTTCTGAAATCGCGCGCGTTATTCCATTGTCAGTTGCTACAGTTTTCAGTGGAAGTGAACGAATAGTGTGGAGACTTCGTGTATTACTGCATAGTACGTTGTTTCCAGTCAGGCGGCACTACTTTCTGATTTCATGGGAATGCATCCAAAACGAAAATCGCATTGTAAAAGGCACACATTCTGAGAGTGGATCCAGTTCGCTAAACCAATTGGCGTTGAAGAAAGCACGAAGTTTGAAGAATTCATTGAGACCTTGCAAGAATTACGATAGTTTAGTAAAGGTTTTCGAGGGTTTTTTTCCTGACACCATTTGCCGTTTCGGTTCAAAGTGCCCCTGTCCATGTACAGATGTAATTCATTGACCGGTAGCGTAATTCCAGTTTTAATGAAAAATCTTTGTACGTTTAAACTGTCCTGGACTTGTGCATTGCTTTCCCCAGGCAGAGTTTCCAAGTCTCCATAATGAGGTTGCGAAAGTGCTACAATATTTCGATCGACACATCTGTCTCCTTCCTTTCGTCATGAAACTAATTGATGATTCAGTGGGAAACTCTGCAATTGTTTGCATCTGTTCGTATGCCGATGCCAACAATTTGTACCAGATAAAAATTATGTTATGCTTTAGCGCCCTTATTTTGTCATCTGTGTTGTTAAAAAAATGTGAAATATAAAACAAAGCGGTACGCAGTGCGATTGCACTGCCGTTTAAATGCAGCGCGTTGGCATCCCCCCGCCATCCCTATCAGACAGCGCGACTTAGCAGCGCGGGAAAACGTGCAGCGGGGCGCTAGGCCGCTCCTCACTTACCGGAGGCACGTGATGTCGCCGCCCGACCATCGAGAAATGTGCATTTTCTTTCTTTCTTCAGAGTTCCTGATAGCTATTCCGTAGATGTAGAGTTATCTTAACTTAATTTGAATAGTTCTGCAAAATCTCGCGAAGAAAACACTAGTAATCGGAAAATTTTAATGTTGAAAAAAAAATTGTCGACTTGCGAAAAGAAAAGTCTGTTCGTGATTCTGAATAACTCCACAAGAGCTCACAGAAAACCTTAATTACATTTTTGCGCAGGTAATACCGCTGTCAACCCGTGCAGTTTTCATGTACTTATTACGTTGTATTACAACAAATTTAATTTGATATCCTGTGCTACAATTAAGTACTCGATTTCAAAATAGCTGTGTCCGATACATACTGGGACTTTGTGCCATTTAGCAAGGCACCTAGTTTTTTCACAGAGTACTTCATGTGGGTCATAAATTAAAGCATCTTTCGCACCTTCATATGTTCGTTGTCGAGGTTGGAAAACAAGGGTGGGGTAAAATTTTGTTTGCTCAGAGGTGGTAAAAGAACAATTGTCTCGCGCAATTAAATCAATTAATTTACGTCAGCTCAAAAGGCACAAACGTACTGGAGCACCTGTCATCAGTAGTCGGAAGTCATCTCGCCGATAAGAGGATGGGTGGTGGCCGTCGTGGAGGGTGGCCGTCGTGGAGCGCGCTTACGGCGGTAACAGCTGCCGGAGGGACTCGAGGTCAGATTGATGGGGAGGGAGAGAGAGAGAGAGAGAGAGAGAGAGAGAGAGAGAGAGAGAGAGAGAGAGAGAAATGGCTCTGAGCACTATGGGACTCAACTGCTGTGGTTATCAGTCCCCTAGAACTTAGAACTACTTAAACCTAACTAACCTAAGGACATCACACACATCCATGCCCGAGGCAGGATTCGAACCTGCGACCGTAGCAGTCGCACGGTTCCGGACTGCGCGCCTAGAACCGCGAGACCACCGCGGCCGGCAGAGAGAGAGAGAGAGAGAGAGAGAGAGAGAGAGAGAGAGATATCAAGAACTCTGAAAAAATGTACATTTCCCGAAAGTCAGGTGCCAACTTCACCACCAGGCTACCGGTCAGACTGCCTACCGGTTGCCCCTCCTCCCTCAGCGCGCGCGTTCGCGCGCGCGCGCGCAGGCTGCGCGATGCCGTGTTCTTACTCTCGGAGCAAACCAGAACTAAATCATGTGCATTCTTTCCGGTTTCGGCTGTTGCCTTTTCCACTGTGAGTCGGTTGTGTGTATCTCCTGTTATTAGATTGACGTTCCAGCATAACACCCTCCCGAACCTTGACACGCAAGGACAACGAAGTTGAAGTTCGATTCAGGTGCGAGCACAGTCTGAAGGGGCCTAAAAAATGCCCCTAATACACAACTTTCAGTTAAGGTGCTATAACTGATCACAACCAAACCCAGGTCGTATTAATGATTTTATCCTGCACCGCAAGGCGCGATCTCAATAAATGTCATTTATCTGAGGCAGTGGCGCCGGCTTTTTAAAACCAGTGTGGCTGGTCTAACTCACAGTTAACAAATGTTGAAAAGAAACACTCCTGAAAATAGTTTCAGGTATTTTTGGATGAGCAACGCTCGATAACGGCAAACAAACTATTGTTCATTAAAATTCGGTACATGGCGGGAGCAGCAACTGTAGAATGAAATATTCTTGTAGAAGTAGTAAACAGCAATATCAGTTGCAAAATAGGTTTATTAAAACCCTTTTACCATGGTTATAAAAACTTCTTC
This sequence comes from Schistocerca nitens, assembly GCF_023898315.1. Taxonomy (NCBI): domain Eukaryota; kingdom Metazoa; phylum Arthropoda; class Insecta; order Orthoptera; family Acrididae; genus Schistocerca; species Schistocerca nitens. The sequence goes on along the minus strand of NC_064614.1, from coordinate 1,310,983,518 downwards.
AGAAGGAAATAGTGACAACTGGAGTACATGTGATAGCAGAGGTATGTTAAAGCCGAAAGGAGTCAGTCAAATACAGAATTTCACCTCCATAATAAATTAAAACATTTGCAACATTGTTGTTGTCATTTGGTATTTCCTCACCAATGTACAGCTACTAGTGCATACTTCCCTCGTTTTCAAAAATTCATATCTTTGTTCAGTCATATATAATGTTGAAATTTTTACAGTACATTGCTACTGTGCAAAAATCATATTTTTATATTCAGTCCCACCTGAGGTAACTAACCCCAAACTTTACAAAAAATGAAAATTTTCAAATTTCAAAAATTCATAACTTAAGGAAACATTTGTAAGTGTTCTTGCTCTAAATGAAGCTAGTAGTGTATGATATCTAACTATAGGAAAAAATAGATTCTCATAAATCACTCCTTGTTTGTTATTTTTAGGCCTAAAAAGCAAATTTTTGAAAATTTGGATACCAAACTTTGGAGGTCATTTTGACTGGTCATTTTTTAATTTAGGGTGTTTTGTGTAATAAACAATGTTGTAGAGGATACTTTTCTAAAAGCAGACCTGTCAATTGCAATGCTGTAACTTAACCCAGTGCAGATATATTCAAATTTTCGCTGATGTCTCCAGACTGAAAAATCATCACGCGCTTACAAACGAAAATGGCCGCCATTCAGTAAAGGTGGAAGGTAAAATTACACAAAAAAAAACTGTTCTGAACTTCTCAATTACAGGGAAATCACATACAAAAAATAAAAATATTTAAAAATGGTTAAGTAACCAACTTAATTTTTATTGGACCACTTGATTTGGATTGACCCATGGTTTGATAGAGAAAATGGCTCTGAGCACTTTGGGACTTAACATCTATGGTCATCAGTCCCCTAGAACTTGGAACTACTTAAACCTAACTAACCTAAGGACAGCACACAACACCCAGTCATCACGAGGCAGAGAAAATCCCTGACCCCGCCGGTTTGATAGAGAAAAACGAGTGAAAACATCCTTTAAAATTTTCAACAGTGCTTCAGCTGTAATAGTTTCAGTATTATAGAAACCAAAAAATAATACATTAATTTGAAAATTCAGTAACGACACACCGGAAGCCATGGAAATATACTCCTGTTGGCATACGTCGCTAGTTGGAGGCACAGTCATCAGGGTACATTGTATATGTAGAATTGTGGACAGTTGGGAATGTGAGTCTCACGGGAAGCGTGCAAGGGATAAGTCCGTGCTGTCGCGCTGTTCATCTGTGTCCTCGGTGGCTCAGATGGATAGAGCGTCTGCCATGTGAGCAGGAGATCCCGGGTTCGAGTCCCGGTCAGGGCACACATTTTCAGCTGTCCACATCGAGGTAAATCAACAACACCTGTCAGCAGCTGAGGGTTTCAGTTAGTCATCATTTATTCCAGGGAAAAGCTGCACGGTCATGAACAGTATTCTGTTCTTTCGAGAACAGTTACTGTCTTCGTATATATATCAAAGTGTTCATCTGTTACGTAGCGCGAAAGCCGTCTACGCCGAAACCGAGAAGACAGATCGGAGTTATCTTCAGCAGCTGTCTTTAACAAACGCTTATAATAGGAATTTCCATCTGTGAGACCACTGCAGCACCGTGCGATAACGCAGTGAAGGTAACAACAGAGCTACTCCTGCAGACTTCGTTTCTCCCTCCTTACCAATGAGTTGGACAGTAAACAGTGCGCGCGCTCATTCCTTTATCAATTGCTTTTTACTTGCAACAGGAAGATTTCGACTTTTCAAGGCAGGAAAATCTTCCGTAACTCTTTATTTCTGTCCCATTCGCAGTTGAATCGGTGCCACCTGAAGCAGCATCGGCATACATCGTAACAGGATAACTTTTATTAACTGACGAACGAATTTATCCAGTACAAACATCAACTAGAGAAAATAAATAAAACAAATTGTAATTATTTCGTCGTTTCATACTTTCTCTTTTCTAGAAATTCTTGCTGATCTCCAGAAGTCCATCTGTACTGCTTGCAGTTTTTTTTTTTAGGTGTTTCAGATTTCTACTCGGTCTCCAGCCCATACATAACTATACACTCTACTGTGTGTGTGTGTGTGTGTGTGTGTGTGTGTGTGTGTGTGTGTGTGTGTGTGTGTGTGTGTAATCTGCTCGATAAGATTGAGTTGAAAATCCCATGACCTTCCTTCCACTGTTCATTGTTTTCATAATTTCTACCTCTCATTTCCCTGCGACTCGCCCTCCTGCAGGTCCGGGGGTTAGAATAGGCCCGAGGTATTCCTGCGTGTCGTAAGAGGCAACTAAAAGGAGTCTCACACTTGTCGGCCCTATGAGTTCAGGTCCCATTCTGTGATTTGACCTGCCACTTTCAAAATTATACAGAAGTGCGGCCCATATGGGAAAGGACGCCTTACGTGGTGCACGAGTTATCCATAGTGCCCTTAGATTCGATCTCTTGAAGCTCTTGTGGCTCCGCATCTCCACCTGCGATTCAACTATTTGAGCGAGTACTCTTTCCGGGATATGTCATCTTCTTCCGTTGTCTCCTGTCCTCTTTCACTTGCATGACAATACTGGAGTCCTCTGCGCCCAATATCCAGCACGGTAGCCAGTCCGTTATGGTGGGGCCGTCATGTACCTATTTGGTGGTAGCCCCCTGACAACACAGGGATCACACTGCTGATGCCTGAGCTGTAAACTCCCCATGTATGCAAAGGAATAGATGCCTCTCTTCCTGGGGCATCAGGACTCCAGCCAACAGCCATAATGCCAGGTGGCCTTTGCTGTGGCTGGGTGGCGCCCGTGGGGAGAGCCCCTGATCGGAGTGGGTGGCATGAGGGCGGATGACCTGCAATGAAGTGGACTAAGTCATCTCTTACTTCTGTAATATGGCACCAACAGTCTGCAAGAAGGGCAAGATCGTATACAATGCCTACAGGTATGACCCTAAATCGTTTCCCTCCCTGGCTACACCATGGAAGGAACGTAGGGCTACAGAACGGAGAGAGCCATATTTTTAAGTCTGTAGCAGAACTGATGGGGACTCCTTTCTACCAATGAAGCCTAAATTTTTCGTTGAACACCTTGGGGATAAGTATGGAGAAGTGACAGCGCTGTCCAAGCTGCGAAACGGCGCTGTCTTGATTCATACAGCATCCCCAACCCAATCTCGAGCGTTACCCGCCTGTGACAAGCTGGGTGATATTCCTGTTTCCGCCACTCCCCATAATAGCCTCACATGGTCCAGGGGATCATTTTCCATCGCGAATCTTCTCCTGCAGCCGATTTAGAAAGGTGGGGGTGTTCATTTCACCCGGCGCGTTTGCACGGGACCCAAAGGCAACAGGGTTGCTACTGGTGCCTTCATCTTGGCCTTCGAAGGTGATTCATTGCCTGAAAAGGTCAAGGTGATAGTTTACCGCTGTGACGTTTAACCATACGTACCTCCCCCTATGCGGTGCTTTAAGTGCTGGAAATTCGGGCACATGTCTTCCCGCTGCACTTCCAGCGCCACATGTCGAGACTGTGCACGTCCACTGCACCCAGATACTCCACGTGCGCCTTCTGCCACTTGCATCAGCTGTGGAGAGTACCACTGCCCCTGCTCGCCAGACTGCCCAGTACTCCAAAAGGAGCGGAAAATCATGGCGTACAAGACTCTGGACCGGTTGACTTACCGAGGCTAAACGTAAATTTGAAAGATTACACCGCATTCGGTTGACGTCGACATATGCTGCAGCTACGTCACCATCGCCGTCCCAAGTGCCAGTGGTTCCTCACTCTGTGCCACGAACAGCCCTCCGGGCCACCAGAATACATCCGTCCCATTGGTGGTAGGGGGAAAATCTTCCTCCGTTGTTCCCAAAGCACCTGCTTCGGGAGCAAGGCCCTCCCCAAACACAGAGGACATTGCCCCCCCCCCCGTCCCCCTGCTGGAGAAGCAACAGCCTCCTCCGGCTTCTCTCCTGTGGAAGGGGTCTACTAATGCTACGGCGGACACTCGCCAGTAGCTCAAGGAGCTTCACGATCTTCCTCTGTGCCTGAAGCTGCTTCGGAGAACTCTTCCCAGCAAGCTCCTAAAGAGAAGCGAGAGAGCAAGCAAACTACAAAGAAGTCTGCTAAGAAACAGGACCCTCTGGTGGCCCCAACACCACCATTCCCTATCAGTTCTGCATCTGAGGTTGCAGTGGAGATCTTAGCGTCCCCTACAGACCTGGATCTCACTCATGCCTCATCCACCATAGGAATGGCTACAAATATTCAGTCGGTAGCATCAGGCGACCCTGAGGCATAATCGGCCTCCTTGCGTGCTTAATGCTTCCCAGCCTTTCGATAACGTCATTTCCACAACCTGGCTGAGCTACGGCAGCTGTTAAGCTTTACACCTGCTTTCTGCATTGGCCTCCAGGAAACCTGGTTCCCGGCAATGCGGACCCCTGCCCTTTGCGGCTATAGGGAAATTACAAGAACCGTAACAACTATAATAGTGTGTCAGGTGGAGTTTTTGTCTATGTCCTGAACTCAGTATGCAGTGAACCTGTGCTCCTTCGAACCCCTCTTGGAGCTGTGACTGTCAGGATAAGGACGACACAGGAAACAACTGTCTGCAACGTATGTCATCCTCCAGATGATGCAGTACCCCTGAACGCATTGGCTGCACTGATTGATCAAATCCCTAAACCTTTCCTACTTTTGGGGGATTTTAACACTAATAACCCCTTGTGGGATGGCACCGTGCTTACTGGCCGAGGCAGAGATGTCGACGAACATTTACTGTCACAACTCGACCTCTGCCTCTTAAATACATTTCAGTGTGGCACATGGCACATATTCGGCCATTGATATCTCGGTTTGCAGTCCTGGCCTTCTTCCATCGATCCACTGGAGAGCACATGACGACCTGTGTGGTAGTGACTACTTCATCTTCCTGTCACTGCCCCGGCATCAGGCCCACGGACGCCTTCCCAGATGGCCCGCATCTCGTGGTCGTGCGGTAGCGTTCTCGCTTCCCACGCCCGGGTTCCCGGGTTAGATTCCCGGCGGGGTCAGGGATTTTCTCTGCCTCGTGATGGCTGGGTGTTGTGTGATGTCCTTAGGTTAGTTAGGTTTAAGTAGTTCTAAGTTCTAGGGGACTGATGACCATAGATAGTCCCATAGTGCTCAGAGCCATTTGAACCAACCTTCCCAGATGGGCTTTAAACAAGGCAGACTGGGACGCTTTCACCTCTGCTGTCACCGTGGACTCGCCCCCACATGGTAACATCGATATGTTGGTCGAGCAGGTAACTACAACGATCGTTTGTATGGCGGAAAACGCGATCCCTCGTTCTTCAGGGTGTGCCCAGCGAAAAACAGACCCTTGGTGGGCGCCGGAAGTTGCTGAGGCAATTAAAGAGCGTCGGCGAGCTCTACGGCGGCATAAGCGGCACCCTTCCCTGGAGCACCTCGTAGCCTTTAAAAGGATCTGTGCCCGCATTCGCCAGCTTATCAGAAGACGGAAAGTGGAGTGTTAGAGATACGTATCGACCATTCGGTGCCATACGTCACCTTCTCAAGTCTGGGCTAAGATCAAATGAGTTTTTGGGTACCAGACCCCAACAGTTGTTCCGGGTGTTATCATCAATAGCGTGTTATCATCAATAGCGTGTTATCTGCCGACATAAAATGCGGTTGCCGAGCAATGTGCTAGCGCCTCTGCGTCAGAGAATTATCCCCCAGCAACGGCGTGTGGAAGGGAAAGTCCTCTCGTTCACTATACGCCACAGTGAAGCCTATAACGCCCTATTTACAGAGTGGGAGCTCCTCATTGGCCTTGCACTTTGCTCTGACATAGCTCCTGGACCAGATCGGATCCACATTCAGATGATTAAACATCTCTCGTCTGGCTACTAACGACATCTCCTTGTCTTCGACTGGATCTGGTGCGATGGCGTCTTTGCTTCGCACTGGCGGGAGAGCACCATCATACCAGTGCTCAAACCCGGCAAAAACCCCCTTGATGTGGATAGCCATCGGCCCATCAGCTTCACCAACGTTCTTTGTAAGCTGCTGGAACATACGGTTTGTCGGCGGTTGGGTTGGGTCCTGGAGTCACGTGGCCTACTGGCTCCGTGCCAGGGCGGTTTCCGCCTGGGTCGTCGTTCTACTACTGATCTTGTGTCCCTCGAGCCTGCCATCCGAACAGCCTCTTCCAGGTGCCAACACCTTGTTGCCGTCTTTTTTGATTTACGAAAAGCGTATGACACCACATGGCGACATCATATGCTTGCCACATTATACAAGTGGTGTCTCCGAGGCCCGCTCCCTATTGTTATCCAAAATTTCCTGTTGCTTCGTACTTTCCGTGTCCAAGTTGATGCATCCCTTCGTTACTCCCATATGTAGGAGAATGGGGTCCTGCAGGGCTTCTGTATTGATCGCATCTCTCTTTTTAGTGGCGTTTAACGGTCCAGCAGCAGCTGTCGGGCCCTCCAGCTCACCTTCTCTGTATACAGACGACTTTTACATTTCGCACTGCTCCATCAGTACTGGTGTTGCTGAGCGACGCCTACAGGGAGCCATCCACAAAGCGGAGTCATGGGCTCTAGACCACGGCTTCCAGTTTTCGGCCGCTAAGTCGTGTATTACGCCCTTCCATCGGCGTCGTACCGTTCATCTGGAACCAGATCTTCACCATCATGACGATCCCCTCACTGTAGTACACACATCGATTCTTAGGACTTGTTTTCGACGCACGATTGACTTGGCTTCCTCACCTTCGTCAGCTTAATCGGAAGTGTTCATAGCAACTCAATGCCCTCCACCGCCTGAGCAACACAAAATAGGCTGCAAATCGCTCTACACTGGTGCAGCTCTACAGAGCTCTTGTTCAATCCCGCATTGACTGTGGGTATATGGCTCGGTGGCCCCCTCAGCGTTGCGTTTACTCGACCCAGTGTACCACTGTGATGTTCAACTAGCGACTCCGGTGACCAGCGTCCTGGCGGAGGCCGGAGTCCCTCCATTGCAGGTCAGGCGTGCGCGACTGTTCGCCAGTTACGTTGCACATGTTCGTAGTTCTCCTGCGCATCCGAATTACCGTCTCCTTTTCCCACCGACGGCGGTTCATCTCCCGCATCGGCGGCCCACGTCAGGCCTTACAATTGCAGTTCGCGTCCGATCCCTTCTGTCTGAACCGGAGTCCTTCTTGCCTTTACCACTTATACTAGAGGTCCATTCGCGTACACCTTCATGGTGTAGACCTCGGCCGCGGCCTCGCCTGGACCTTTCACATGGCCCAAAGGACAGTTCACCGCGCGGCTCTCTGCTGTCACTTCGTCTCGTTTCTTGATGTGTACCGAGGCTGTGAAGTGGTTTACACAGACGGCTCGATGACTGATGGTCACGTCGGCTTCGCTTATGCCCATGGAGAAGATATTGAAGACATTCCTTGCCCGATGGCTTCAGTTTTTTCACTGCTGAGCTGGTGGTTATGTCTCGTGGTCTTGAGCACAACCGTTCATGCCCTGGGATGTCGTTTCCTCTGTGTACTGACTGCTTGAGCAGCCTACAAGCTGTCGTCATCCTTTGGTAGCGACCATCAAGGAGTCCATCTGTGCCCTGAAACGGTCCGGTCGTTCAGTGGCGTTTGTCTGGACCCCAGGACACGTCGGAGTCTCAAGCAACGAACTTGCTGACAGGTTGGCCAAACAGGCTACACGGAAACCGCTTATGGAGATCGGCATTCCAATAACTGACCTGCGTTCGTTTTTACGCCGCCAGGTTTTTCGGCTTTGAGAGACGGAATTGCATAGTCTCAGTACGCACAACAAACTGCGTGCCATTAAGGAGACTACGAATGTATGGCAGTCCTCCATGCGGGCCTGTCGCAGGACTCTGGTTCTCTGCCGCTGCGCATTGCCCACGCCTGGGGGCGACCCACGGCCACCTCCTGCATCGTGAAGACCCGCCCGAGTGTCGGTGCTGCGCCCGGTTGGCAGTGGCCCATCTTCTGGTGCACTGTCCCACTTTGACTGCCCAGCGACGAAATCTTCGGTTACTGGACTCGTTGCCACTAATTTTATGTGACAGTGCCTCATCGGCTGATTTTGTTTTATTCGCGAGGGTGGGTTTTATCATTTGATCTAAGTTTTCCACACTAGTGCTTCTACGGTGGAGGTTTTAATGTGTTGAAAAGTGGCTGGCTTCTCCTTTTTATTCTCATGGTCATCCAGCCATGGTAATCTATTTTGTCGTTTTAATCTCTTCTGCCTGTTTTTTGCGTTTCTGTGCTTTTCTGCTCCCCATTTTTCCATTTAAGTGTTTGTTACCCTTCCGTCGTTCTTGTGGTTTTTCTTTTCTCTCCGTTGTGTGTTTTCAGTCTCGCTTGTTTTAGTCTCACCCTTGCGGCATTGGTTTATTCGGAACAAGGTACAGATGACGTAGCAGTTTGGTCTCTTCTCCCCCCCCACCCCCTCCCTCTTTTAAACCTACCAAGCTGCTACTCAAGAATGGATCCCAAATAACGGAAAGTACGGATCGTAATTTTCTTCCCCTTTATGTATAAGTCACCCGGATCATTAGTGAGTTATTATGTTTTCTGGTAATTAATATTCAATCCCCAGTTTCTATATTGCATTGCTAATTGATAACACATATAGCTTGCGTCTTTCCCGTCTTGTGCTGTAACTGATTGGTCGTCAGAAAATAATAGGTGATGTAAATAAGCTTCATTATTGATTTCGAGCCCCATCCCATTGCATTTACGAGACCATGTCTTAAGACATCTGTATGGATTTTAAATAATGTTGGTGACTTGGGACAACGTTGTAACAGACTTGCTTGTTCTAAATTTCTTGACATACGTTATCGTTATACATTTTTTTGTATTACTTTAATTAAAGGACCCTTTATGTTTTCCAAATGTAATGCTCTCCAAAGTAGTTTTCTCGGGACAGTATCGTATGTTTTTTCTAAATCTATGGAAATTACTCCTATGTTTTTGATTTTCCACTATGTTTCTCTAATATCTGTCGTAATGTGAAAATATCATCTACACATGATCTACTAACTGTGAAGCCACATTGCTCCTCCCGGGTTTTAAAATTTATTTCCAGCTTATTTTTAATTATTTTCCCAATAATTCTCATTAATGTGTTTATAACACAAATTCTTCGGTAGTTGAGTAGGTTTTGCGATCCCCTTTCTTAAATATAGTATTAATATATCTATTATAAATTTTAATTAAAATAAGTGTAAATAATACTGTTACGCAACGATAAACGTAAATTAAAACTTGCTGCTTCCCGTATTGCGGCATCGAGTGAATGGTTATCTGTCGGCGCAAAGGAGGCAGTTTACGTCTCTGCTGGCCGTTGCCCGTTGGGCGAAACGTTAGAAAACTTTCCTGACGTTTCCGCGAGACAGTAGCGCTGAACACTCGTTAGTGTGTTGTTTCTGGAGGACTGGAAAAGGAAAATCACAGTGGAATCCCCTTCAGCTTTGGTGGTAAGATGGCTCAGCGGACAGCCCGTCGAAAAGTAAACACAGATCGAGGATAAAAACAGGAAGAAGGTGTACTGAACTACGAAAAAAAGAAGCAAAGTAGGAAGAGTGACGGTGCAAGGACAAGAAATGCAATATAGACAGTCGGAAAGGCCAAGGCTGTTGTGGGCAAGTGGTCACGATATTTGACTGCCAAGTGTTGAAAACTCCATCGTGTCTCCCCCCCCCCCCCCCCCCCCCCTGCTGACCGCTTTATTGAAACTCTAGTCTTTGTCTTGATGTAACGTCCGTTAGCATAAGCGAGGTGTAATGACAGTTGATTCTGCACAACTACTCTATCAGTAGCCGAAGGGAATTCGCTTTCGACTGGGAACCGCAAACATTTGATGACAAGGCGACAAGTCAACCGAATCCTCCACTGTAAAAAAACTTGTGGTGTGTCATACATGGCATTAGTGATGGTTCGTGTACCGTATATTAGAAATCTCTTATCGACGCACCTAATTTGTGCGACTGTTAAGTGAGTGAGATTGCATCCTTGCGCGATAAACATGTTCGTATGAATGTGATCTCTCCCAAGGAACTGATGAAAACATAATAGTTTGTCACATACGCTGCAACAAATGAACGCAACAGTTTCACCATCACAGTTTCTCTGTGCTCTCTGAAAACGTAAGTTTTTGAAGTTGACTTCCATTTTGGAAATCTTGACTATTGAATTCGTTTGTTGTAGAACAAAGTTCACACCCGTTTATTGGTTGTGGTATCTCGCCTGCTCTCACTATTCATAACATTTACTTGTGACGGTAACGTATTCTTACCACGTGACTCGTATTGTATATCCAGTTTTTAGTATGACAACTGCCAAGACTACAGAAAGAGAACAAACATTTCAATTACCGGACGGGTAGTTAACAATGTTGTGGAGGGGGGGGGAAAAGTAAATTGCACGGGTCGTCCGCTTGGCAGTCCAACAGCACGTGACCACCCACCCACCCACGACGCCGTTGCTGTTTCAGGCCGCTCTTTAGTGCTCTTCTTGTTCTTTGACCTTTGACTGTTTCTGTTTCGCTTTCTTTCACTATTCAGCACACCTCCTGCCTTCTTCCTGTTTTCATGCTTGACCTGTGTTCAGTTTTTGACGAGCTGTCCACTCTGCATCTACATCTATACTCCGCAAGGCACCCAACGGTGTGTGGCGGAGGGCACTTTACGTGCCACTGTCATTACCTCCCTTTTCTGTTCTAGTCGCGTATGGTTCGCGGGAAGAACGACTGTCTGAAAGCCTCCGTGCGCGCTCTAATCTCTCTAATTTTACATTCGTGATCTCCTCGGGAGGTATAAGTAGGGGGAAGCAATATATTCGATACCTCATCCAGAAACGCACCCTCTCGAAACCTGGCGAGCAAGCTACACCGCGATGCAGAGCGCCTCTCTTGCAGAGTCTGCCACCTGAGTTTGCTAAAGATCTCCGTAACGCTATCACGGTTACCAAATAACCCGGTGACGAAACGCCCTACCACTGAATGTGAGGAGGGTGGGGTGGAGAGTTTTCCTTGTAAGAAGCGCTAGGCCGTGCTTGAATAGGCCAGAGCGAGAGAGCGACGTAAAAATTGCGTAGTTGATGTCTTTGAATGTTTCTTCAGTTTATCTGTTTCTTATTTTCCACCCCCAATTTGTGTGCGTGCTGATCACTCCAATTAAAGTCGGGGGGGGGGGGGGGGTGTTAGTGATGCTCGACCACCGTAGTACTCACTGAGTCGGCGCCTTTATCTCAGAGCTTAGTACCCAAGGAATAAACCTACTCCACTCTTCACCTATGTTCAGGCTGAATTAAAAACGCTCCACTGTAAGTAATTTCGCTTCTGCAGTAACAAATAAAGACTAATACCAAACAAGAAGTTAATTATTTCCTGCAAGGTAGGTCGGACTGTATTCTCGCAAAACCGTATTATGAGCAGTGCATCGTTAAGTCTCTGACGAACGTTAACGCTTCAGTCCAAATCAGTTAAATATAATAGAGCCTTGGCCTTTAGCATTTTTCAATAATAGAGTGCGACCAACGACTACAAAGTTTCGTCTTTTTTTTTTTTTTTTTTTTTTTATTCTGCGACAGCTGACGTTTTCATGATATCCCCCCTCTCACCCACCCTCCCCCTGTTGTCTCTCTATATGCGCCCTGCGTTTCCATTCACCCAGGTCTGCTCTGCGAAATGACACTCGCCTCCGACAGACGCTCCCCCGTTGATGTGCCGCCTTCCTTCTGGAGTTGGCCTGTCCCCTAAAGGCCCAGCGACTGCGGGTATCAGGCTTGCGTCGCTTCCACCCGTTTTATTTGCAACAGCCTACTCTCGCCTTCTGGTCTGTCGCTTTCGTAACCGGCTGTAATAAGTCACAGTCGTTGCTGTTTTAGTATGGGCAGAGGTCATTGTTGGCAACCGGAATAAAATAATAATTGGATCATTTTACCGACCTCCCAATTCAGATGATACAGTTGCTGAAAGGTTCAAAGAAAACTTGAGTCTGATTTCAACCACGTACCCGACTCATACGATAACAGTCGGTGGTGACTTTAATCTCTCCTCCATATGTTGGCGAAAATACATGTTTAATTCCGGAGGTACGCATAAAATATCATCCGAAATTGTGCTAAACGCATTCTCTGAAAATTATTTCGAGCAGTTAGTTCATGAGCCCACGCGAATAGTAAACGGTTGTGAAAACACACTTGACCTCTTAGCAACAAATAATCCTGAGTTAACAACGAACATCAAACCCGATTCAGGGATTAGTGAACACAGGGTTGCGATAGCGAGATTGAATACTGTAATCCCCAAATCATCCAAAATATACCTATTCAAAAAAGCACATAAAAATTCACTTGACACCTTTCTGAGAGACAATCTTCACTCATTCCAAATTAATAATATAAGTGTAAACCAGATGTGGCTTAGATTCAAAGAAATAGTGTCGGCTGCAAATGAGAGATTTACACCAAATAAATTAACAAACGACTGAGCTGATCCTCGTTGGTACACATAACGGATTAGAACACTGTTGCAGAAACAACGAAACAAACATGCCAAATTTAAACAGACGCAAAATCCCCAAGATTGCCAATCTTTTTCAGCAGCTCGAAATTTAGCGCGAACTTCAATGCGAGATGCCTATAACAGTTTCCACAACGAAACTTTGTCTCGAAATCTGGCAGAAAATCCAAAGAGATTCTGGTCGTATGTCAAGTATATTAGCGACAAGAAACAATCAATGCCTTCTCCGCACGATAGTAATGGAGATACTATCGAAGACAGTGCTGCCAAAGCAAAGTTACTAAACACAGCCTTCCGAAATGGCTTCACAAAAGAAGACGAAGTAAATATTACAGAATTCGAATCGAGAATAGCTGCCAACATGAGAAACGTAGAAGTAAATATCCTCAGAGTAGTCAAGCAACTTAAATCACTTAATAAAAGTAAGTCCTCTGGTCAAGACTATATACTAATTAGGTTCCTTTCGGAATATGCTGATGCATTAGCTCCATACTTAAATCATATACAACCGTTCGCTCAACGACAGATCCGTACCCAAAGACTGGAAAGTTGCACAGGTCACACCAGTATTCAAGAAATGTAGTAGGAGTAATCCACTAAATTAACAGGCCCATATCGTTAATGTCGAAATGCAGCAGGATTTTAAAACATATATTGTGTTCGAACATTCTGAATCACCTCGAAGACAGCGGTCTATTGACACACAGTCAACATGGGTTTAGAAAACATATATCTCTTTATTCACATGAAGTGTTGAGTGCTATTGAGAAGGGATTTCAGATCGATTCCGTATTTCTGGATTTCCGGAAGGCTTTTGACACTGTACCACACAAGCGGCTCGTAGTGAAATTGCGTGCTTATGGAATATGGTCTCAGTTATGTGACTGGATTTGTGATTTCTTGTCAGAGAGGTCACAGTTAGTAGTAATTGACGGAAAGTCATCGAGTAAAACAGAAGTGATTTCTGGCCTTCCCCAAGGGAGTGTTATAGGCCCTTTGCTGTTCCTTATCTATGCAAACGATTTGAAAGAAAATCTGAGCAGCCGTCTTCGGTTGTTTGCAGATGACACTGTCGTTTATCGACTAATAAAGTCATTAGAAGACCAAAACAAACTGCAAAACAGATTTAGAAAAAATATCTGAATAGCGCGAAAAGTGGCAGTTGACCCTAAATAACGAAAAGTGAGAGGTCATCCACATGAGTGCTAAAAAGAACTCGTTAAACTTCGGTTACACGATAAATCAGTCTCATCTAAAAGCCATAAATTCAACTAAACGCCTAGGTATTACAATTACGAACAACTTAAATTGGAAGGAACACACAGAAAATGTTGTGGGGAAGGCTAAGCAAAGACTGCGTTTTATTGGCAGGATACTTGGAAAATGTAACAGACTTACTAAGCAGACTGCCTACACTAGGCTCGTCCGTCCTCTTTTAGAACACTGCTGCGCGGTCTGGGGTCCTTACCAGATAGGACAGACGGGGTACATCGAAAAAGTTCAAAGAAAGGCAGCAAGTTCTGTGTTATCGCGAAGTACGGGAGCGAGTGCCACACAAATGATACAGGATTGGGCTGGACATCATTAAAAGAAAGGCTTTTTTCGTTGCGAGGGAATCTTCTTACGAAATTCCAATCACCAACTTTCTCCTCCGAATGGGAAAATATTTTGTTGACACCGACCTACATAGGGAGGAACGATCACCAGGATAAAATAAGGGAAATCAGAGCTCGTACGGAAAGATATAGCTGTTCATTCTTTCCGCCTGCGCCGGCCGATGTGAACGAGCGGGTTCTAGGCACTTCAGTCTGGAACCGCGCGACCGCTACGGTCGCAGGTTCGAATCCTGCCTCGGGCGTGGATGTGTGTGATGTCCTTAGGTTAGTTAGGTTTAAGTAGTTATAAGTTCCAGGTGGGGACTGATGACCTCAGATATTAAGTCCCATAGTGCTCAGAGCCATTTGAACCATTTTTACGCCCGCTTTACGAGATTGGAATGATAGAGAATTCGATAAACCCTGTGCCAGGCACTTAAATGTGACTTGCAGAGTATCCATGTAGATGTAGATGTAGATGTTCCTATCGGTTTGCTTATTTTCTTTCGTGTGTGGCCTCAGTTTATAGTTAGCGGATTCTCATGCCCTGTAACTTTCGTGTGACCGCAGAGATCCAAATAAATATTTCGAAATTTTCATCTCGTGTGACTGCTGCGTTCCCACCACGAGTTGGCCACTCTGCATCGTCCTTGCTCGTGCTGTCTTCAACAGTGTGCTTAATCGAGGGGGAAACAACGCCCCGTAACAGCAGACCGCTATAAAGGCCTGGTCAGACGGAAGGCGGTCATGCCGCAGCGGTTTTCAAAAGCGAGGGACGCCACACACGAAGCGGTTTCCACAGAGCGGCTGCTAGCCGTACACGAGAAATATGAGTTCTCCGAATTTCCTGCTGTAAAAAGTACTGTACTTATATGAAGCAAAGCTACGTCATCTCCTGGAGTTAGTTTTTTGGTAGAGATTCTTTTAGTCTTTTAAAAATTAAAAACAACTTCTTTTGATTTTGTGCGTTTTCCGCACTGTAAAATACTTCAGTCGATTCTGAGGATGCTAAGTGCCACAAAAGGTTGATTTTTGGGTATCTTATAGTTTCACATTATAGCATGATGGTGAAGTGTCTATTCTGTGGATATTGGGCACCTAGTTTGCAGGTACTATGTAGCATTAAGTTTTGAGGGCTTTACAGTGAAAAATGTGGCCGTTGGCTGCTGATTGGGCTGGTGGCGAGCGCGTTATAGGCTGCAGCTCAGTCGTGAACATTTCGTGCAAATAGAGGCACTTCTTTCAAAGATGATCGCGGATTATTTTCGAATCTACTGCTGGAAAAAAATTACCAAGAAGACAGTCTACTGCAGCAATTGCACAATGTAGTCTCTGTGCGTAGAGTAATTAGTCTAACCTTGTCCACACTATCCACAAGGGAGCTATACTTAGTCTTCAGTGTAGTCCTAGAGTCACCATTTAAAGCCGGTTCTTCAAACTTCGTTAGTAGACTTTCGCGGCACAGTTTGCAATGCCAGTTCAGTTTCTGTAACATATCTATAACACTCTACCATGAATCAAACAAACCCGTGACAATTCGTGCTGCCCTTCTGTGTATGCGTTCAACATCGCCTGTTGGTCCTATTTGGTGAGAGTCCCGCACACTTGATGAGTATTCTAGAATGGGTTGCACGAGTGATTTTTAAACAATCTCCTTTGTAGACTGACTGCCCTTCCCCAGTGTTCTACCTTCGAACCAAAGTCTGCCACCTGCTCCACCCACGACTGAGCGTACGCGATCATTCCATTTCAAACGCCTGCAAACTGTTACACCGAGGTATATGTAAGAGTTGGCCAATTGCAACTGTGACTCGTTGATATTGCAGTCATAATGTACTACTAAATTTTTCGTTTTTTGAAGTCACAATTTGACACATCTGAATATTTAGAGCAAGTTCCCAATGTATGCACCACTTTGAAATCTTAGTGGATGACTACTGATTTTGCCTGTAATGTCATAAATACGCAACATGAACGTCAAGGGTCTAAACACAGTTCCTGGTATACACCCGAAGTTACGTCAACATATGTTGGTGACACTCAATCCAAGATAGGTTGCTGCGTTCTCGCTAACAATAACTGCGGTCACAAATTTGACTTGACACCCCATACGATCGTAATATAATAAGGATAAGCATGGTACTGTTCATATGTTTTCCGGAAACCGAGAAACACGACGCCTGTCTGATTGCCTTCAATATGTCGTGTGAGAAAAGTGTGAGTTAGGCTTTCACACCACCTGTGTTTTCGAAATTCGTGCTGATTGCCATAGAGGAGGTCATTGTCGTCGAGATTCTTCATGTTTGAGCTCAGAACGTGTTCTAAGACACAACAACAAATATATATGAAGGATATTGGACGGTGGTTTTGTGGATCACTTCTGCTACCCTTCTTGTAGATTGATGTGGACTACGCATTCTTCCAACTCCTGGGCACGGTTCTTTGTTCGAGGGATGAACGACAGATTATAGTTAACAGAGGGGCTAACGCAGTCTCAGTATAGAATTTGATGGGCATTACGTCGGACGCTGGAGCGCATTTAGCTTTAACGAATAGGTAGATACTTTACTGACTGCATGCGTTAAGCACACAATTTCTCATAAGATAGGAGGTATTGCTTTAAATTGTATTATAGAACAAGTATGTGGAATAACATCTTTGGTTGTTAGCGTTAGAAACAATCACGGAAATAATTCACTGACACCAGAAATACCAGAAGAGGCTAGACAATTGATTTTTGCTTGAATGAGACACAAACAGGCGTACATGATGTTCGATTTTCTACTCGTTGTTTTCTGCCTTGATGACGCGGTTGCTTACATAGTTGCTGTAATAACTTTCAGATACATTAAGATGTGGTATACGTCATAAGCACTAACTGATTTGCAGTTCTTAATACTGTACTGTAATTCATTTGATGTAACATATGGCACGTGTGAAATATTTATCACTTTGGACCAGTTTAGCACCTACATCAGTGAATGGATGCTTCGTCCTTCCTTGAAGTATCCTTGTAATCGGCATCGCCTGTATCGCACGAGAAGTCGTACTTCCTCACCTGTTCGACAAGTTTTTCTGTTTGCACGATTTCCACTTCACGCCCTCAGATACGACAGATCTTCCTCGCGCTGCCGTTGGCCGGCTCAGCCGTCAGGGTGAGAGAGCTGTGGCCGCAGCCGCAGCTGCTCACAGCGGCGGCGAATCCGTGTTATGAGGCAGAGCGGCCGGTCGCGGCAGCGGCAGCGGCATTCCGCTCCCTTGTGTGACCGACACGATGCGTGGGAGATGGAGGAACGGTTTGGGTGCGTTGTAATCCACAATTGCGGTGTTTTTTTTTTCCCACTTCATCTCTCCTTGTCACCGCCACAGGCTCAGGTTTGTGTTCGGCTGTCAAAACAGTGTAGTCCCTCTTGTCAGCCACTTTCCACCAACCACCTTTGAGTTGCTTTCCCCAACCACCATTTCCCTCTTGTTTAACATTTTTGTGTTAATAGTTTTCTGATTTCCCCTTCTTTTTGCACTGAGTGTTCCCACCAGATCAGTTAATTTTTGTAGAAGAATGTGCGCCAAGTTCATAGAAGTGTAAAAGTTATCTTTAAAGTGTGTCCTTCCAGAATTTAAAAGTGAATCCATTAACTTATTTTCCACAGTACACTTTAACATTCCAAGTACATCCACCTACAGCACACACTTTGTATCATTTCACTCCCCATTTAAAACATTTTCCAGGAATGTACTGACGAAATCGTAGCCTTCCACGATATGGAACCATTGTTTCATGGATACAAACAGTTTCGTGCAATGAAAGCTTCCTCGAATTTTGTGATTAGGAAATTCACAAGCTTCCTAATTTTGAACAGGTTCTCATGTTCATCTATGTTTTCATTGTCGCAAATATGTATGCTACTGAGGAACAAGTCAAACATATTGCGGGACATAATGAGACACCTGGTTTTTCTAAACCGGATTCCGGCACCAATAATCCTCCATTCTTGAATTATGCTCAATCTCTGTCCACAACATAAATTTCCTCAAATCATCAACGCTGATATCACTCCGTAAAGTCAGTCTGGATGATGTTTCTGCAGCTGTCCCACTAACAATATTTTGCCCAGCATAACGGTTTTATTCATTCACTATGAATTGCACATTTCATCGTCGAGAAAAAATTGTAAACGTCAGTGGGACAATTAATTGCAGGTAGTGTCCAAAAATGCATTGCTTACTCCACAGTTACCAGAAAAAAAAACAGTTGTTTAGGATTCCCTGTACATCAGATCACTTTATTCGTGAAGTAGGGAGCCAATCACAAGAGATCTCTTCAGGTAAACAGCTCACTTTCACTGTCTTCGTCAGTGGATGATGAAACTTTGTCTATTTGTAGACGTATTATTCGTAACTTCCACGTTCTTCAAAGGAATTACTTCGTGCCGGCCGTTGTGGCCGAGCGGTTCTAGGCGCTTCAGTCTGGAACCGCGCGACCGCTACGGTCGCAGGTTGGAATCCTGCCTCGAGCATGGTTGTGTGTGATGTCCTTAGGTTAGTTAGGTTTAAGTAGTTCTAAGTTCTAGGGGACTGATGACCTCAGATGTTGAGTCCCATAGTGCTCAGAGCCGTTTGAACCATTTGAATTACTTCTTCTTCACTAATACCCTCGCTCAAGGAATAAGCACGGCAATCTGGGTCGGAATGGCTACCACTTGCAAAGAGTGATTTATCCGATAAACTTGATTCCTACAGCCATTTTCGGATTCTCTCGTCTTGTGAATTGATTTTTCTCCGAACATCCACAAACTCTTACTGAAAGCAAGCTCTACACAACGCCACATGCGTAAACAAAATGTCAGTGCCAGCAAGGAACACGTACTGACCGTACATCTTTAACAGGTAACAAACAATTGCCTGTCACCTACTGCTGCCACTATAAAGCCAACATCACAATAGTGCTACCACTGGCCGGTATGATGTGACGCACATTCGATTTGAACGTAGATGTGTGTGTATGCACCACAGGCAAATACGAACACACTCGCGATCGAATATGATGCACATGGTGAAAACGGAAAAACCGATTTGCATCAAACATGACGAACATGGCGCTGAAAGTGTTAATGGAAGGATGTGGGGAATTTGGTAGTACTCAGTCACTTTTAGGTAGTGAAAGCTGTGATGTACAAATAACGCACTAAATCCGTGCTCTATGGGCGGCTGAAATGTGCTGAAACACCAGGCTTAGACTATTCCCGCAGTCGCTTTCTTGGGCTGAATCGGCCGCATCTTCAGAGTAACGTACCTGATGCGTGTAGCCCTATCTAAAAGCTGTGTTGCACAACTCCAACCTGTATCTGTAGTTGCCTTTGTGATTAGTGTCTACTTGTGCATGAAATGTACTCGCGGTTGTGAATATGAATAACAATCACCTGTGTAATGGAATGACGGCAATGAAAATTTTTTACCGGACCGGGAATCGAACCCAGATTTCGCGCTTTTCCTCCGTGCACGACTCACGGCCAGACCCAAAGTTCCATATCTCGTCAACCATGTGTCTACTACCTGTACACGTAGGTCCATTATGTACACTATGAGATCAAAAGTATCCGGAAACAAAGAAAAACCTACGTTTTTCATATTAGGTGCAATTGTGCTGCCACCTACTGCCAGGTACTCCATACAACGACCTCAGTAGTCATTAGACATCGTGAGAGAGCAGACAGGGGCGCTCCGCGGAACTCACGGACTTCGAACGTGGTCAGATGATTGGGTGTCACTTGTGTCAAACGTCTGTACGCGACATCACACAGGAATTCCAAACTGCATCAGAATCCACTGCAAGTACTATGACAGGCGGGAGGTGAGAAAACTTGGATTTCATGGTCGAGCAGCTGCTCATAAGCCACACATCACGTCGGTAAATGCCAAACGGCGCCTCGCTTGGTGTAAGGAGCGTGAACATTGGACGATTGAACTGTGGAGAGACGTTGCGTGGAGTGAAAAATGGTTCGAATGGCTCTGAGCACTATGGGACTTAACAGCTAAGGTCATCAGTCCCCTAGAACTTAGAACTACTTAAACCTAACTAACCTAAGGACATCACACACATCCATGCCCGAGGCAGGTTGCGAACCTGCGACCACAGCGGTCGCGCGGTTCCAGACTGAAGCGCCTAGAACCGCGTGGCCACACCGGGCGGCTGCGTGGAGTGAAGAATCGTGGTACACAATGTGGCGATCCGATAACATGGTGTGGGCATGGCGAATGCCTGGTGAAACGTCATGTGCCAGCGTGTGTAGTGCCGACAGTAAAATCCGGGGGCTCTGGTGTTAAGACTTGGTCGTGTTTTTCATGGAAGGGGCTTTGGCACTATCACAGCAGATGCCTACATCGGTGTTTTAAGCACCTTCTTGCTTCCCACTGTTGAAGAGCAATTCGAGGATGGCGATTGCATCTTTCAGCACGATCGAGCACCTGTTTGTAATGCACGGCCTGTGGCGGAGTGGTTACACGACAATAACATCCCTGTAATGGACTGGTCTGCACAGAGTCCTGACCTGAAGCCTGTAGAACACCTTTGGGATATTTTGGAACGCCGACTTCGTGCCAGGCCTCACCGACCGACATCGCTACCTCTCCACAGTGCAACGCTTCGCGAAGAATGTGCTGCCATTCCCCAAGAAACCTTCCATCACCTGATCGAACGTATGCCTGCGAGAATGGAAGCTCTCGTCAAGGCGAAGGGTGGGCCAAAACCCTACGAGTCCCGGTCCGCACAAATTTTCATACCGTCATTCCATTACACAGGTGGTTGTTATCTATATTCGGAACTGCGAATAGATTGCAGGTATTTCGTGACGACCGTAGTCGCCGCAGTGCCTGTTCGTTCGGACACACGTCCTCGTCCGAAGGAATTAAGCCTCGTAATTCGGAATAACACAGGCACTGCACTATCTTACAGTATTTTTGCACCTAGAGGTTCCTCAGAGCTAGCTGCGCCTTCCCTTACCGTAGCTGTTCACTGGAGTTCCGTGCTCATCTGACCTTTCCGTCTGTTCGCTGCTTTGGCCGCGTGCTTGCGTGTAGAATGAAGGAAAATACGACAACGAATCCGTCGGTAAGTAGGTGCGTCGGCCCCCATCGGCGCCCTCGGACGTACCCGCGAGTCTCGGTCTCTGCATTCTTGTGGCGTTGGATCTTTGGGGAAATTTGCTTATAGGAGTATGACACATCATTCACGAACTTACCGCAGTACTATGGGGCTGTCAGTCGTTCAACGTTCTCGTTCGTCTCGAGCCACGTTCGGTAAGGGATGGCGATGCTTTCAGTGCTGATGGTGAAATGGTCTGACTCCAAGTTGTCGACCTGTGTGCGCTTGATGCCTGCGACAGATCCTTTGTGGACTGTGTTTTCTGCACTGCAACTGAAAATGTTCATCTTTCTGCAGCATTCTCAAGATTTTGCATATTTCCACTAATAAACATTAACTGAAGCTATCTTATGTGGTGGAGACCTGGTGAAACAGCACATGATGTGCCAGGAGATTACGGCACCACCTGTTGCCGTGTTATTCCGGCGTTATTTTGTGTCATAGTTTCACAATCGTGGGCTCTACACTGCATACCTTCAAGAGATATGAGCACTTGTTTACTAGCAACGAGTATGAGAAAGTGCTCATAACTCTTAAAGTAACGATTATAGAGCCCACGTTTACTGGACAATTTTTTCTTGTTTCGATCCATAACGCCTGCTCCCACAATACAGAAAGGGAAGAGCCTGCAGCAGAGATGGTCTGCCGTCGGAGACGTCAGAACGATTTCCGCCTGCAGCTTCGGACTCGGTCGTTTCCGGGCCACGGTCCTCCAAGCTGATAGTAGTTACCCTTCACTATTCTCGAAAGTTTGTATCACCACGAAATCACCCCGTGTAATATCTAAAACTACAATTTTGCCTAAACCTATTGAAACCAGCGTAGAAAATGCAGTAAGTAACGTGGAAGCTATAACTTTCTTTACACATCAGCTCTGATCTTGAATCAGTAAATGACTCAGGTTGCGCTTCATCGCATGCACCCATGCAATTTAGGGAAAATTTTGAATTTTTTTTTTTGAAGAATGTAAAATGCAGTGTTTGATAACACGCATGCTTAATCGAAGTACCGATTAGCTTGGCAACATCCTTGCGTTCACGGTACGGTTATTATAAATTATTATAAATTTTTTCTCGCCTTCACTCGAGAGATACATTTCCATCTTAGGCGTTGATGCAGAATTGGCATTTAATGAATCGTGTAAAGTCTCTGTCGCAATGTAATTTATTGACATGTTTTGGTACATCGCCTTCGGAAAATAGCTGTGTTATAAAGAAAAGTAAGAACTGCCGCAGAACAGTTATATGCACAATGGTCAGTCGTTGCATCAATACTCCAAAGAAGTACAAGAGCGGGTCACACAGCAGTGGGAACACGAGGTATTGGTGAGAGGCGAGACACGTACGAAGCCTAGTGCCCGACTGCAGACAGACGTGCAGTGGCGAGGAGAAGAGTTGTCATCACCAGGTGGCATAGGCAAGCGATCCGGCGTGATCACACACTCAACATCTACGATGTAGCGTGCGATGTGAAAAGCGCGGAGGAATCGTGGGGACATACAATTTAAGAAAAAAGAAAAAAAACTATGTACAGCACAGAATAACAGTAAGTAACGCAAGAAAGTAAACGGTTTTAGTGTGGAATGTTGGCTGCTACAATTGCTTAAGACTGTGCAGGTATCAGTAAGGTAATTTACATGCTGTGCTCACATTGTAATCGTTTATGAACATTAGTATTACGTCTGTTCGTTCCTGTTTTGGCTATGATAATGCGATCACTATATTTTTCATAGTATCTTACCGACATTTCTATTTTATTAGTCGTCATTAGGCTACTGCTGCATTACGCCTATACGATTTTGTATTTAGAACCCTTTACTCAGCTGACGAGAAGTCCTATTTCTTCAGACACTGAACTTCACTAATTCCCTCCATATGTAACTTCACCCTAGCCATTTACGACTTTAAATTATCTAACCTACCCGCGCGATTAAGGAATCTTTACACCCTCCTACCAGTAGAGAACCAATCCGGTTTTTCCTCCCGACCACATCTTCCTGAGTAGTTCATTCCCGGAGAACCGAATGGGGGGCTATTTTTCCTGCGAAATGTTTAACCTGAGAGGATGCTATTATCGTTTAAGGACACAGTAGAGCTGCATGCCCTCGGGAGACGGCTGAAGTTTCCTCTTGCTTTCAGACGTTCGCAGTACCAGCACAGCAATGCCGTTCTGGTTGACGTTAACAAGGCCAGATGAGTCAGTCATCCAGTTTGTTGGCGCTGCAACTACTGAAAAGTTGGAGGTTTTCCTTCAGGAACCACGGGATTGTCTCGTCTCTCCACAGGCAAACCACCATTGTGGTCGCGTCTGCGGTACGGCTACTTATACCGTTAAGGCACGCAAGTCACTTGCCTTGGCGAAGTCCACGATTAGTGACGGGTTGGGGGAGTGATGTGGTTGAGATCTGTAGACGAAATCGACATAAGGACTAATCTGTATTTCAAACGACATAGTTTGTCATCGGTAAACGTCGTTTGGTAGTCATTATAAAGGAGGTGTATTTAAATTGTAAGTGGGCATAACCGATAGAGCAACTCCTGGTGAAGCTCGCGCAGCATTCAGTTTAAATATTTGGAACCGCATTGATACAAACGCAGCATCGTAGGAAGACTGCTGGGAGTGTCGACCATCACTCACAGAGCAGTTATTGCAGGGAACGACTCGATCTGTAGGTGACAGGTCTTGCTAGGGAAGGAATATTGTGACTCTGGTACGCCGTATTTGACTGTGTTAATAACGGAGCAGAGCTGACAAAAATATTGCTCGTCAGTGTTTCGTGGACTGTGCCACACAAGAACGACGCGAAAAAAAGTCTCGAAAATGTTGTCAAACCGAAAGGTGGTACTTGAACTTGGTCGTTGTCTTACTGGTTACAGATACCTCAGTGTCACGTTCTTAACATTCGTCAGATTGAGAAGTAAATTTCATAGATAAGTGATTAAAAATTTGTATTTGGAGGCATTCATCCTCCGTTCGTAGGCGAAATACATAAAATGGGCCATACTAGTTAGGTAGGCTGTGGAAGTGATTTCTGTACCCTTTTTTTTATCATACCACTGCCACTTTTTCTATCATACCACCGCCCCCATCTCCCCCCTCCACCCCACCCCCCCTCTCTCTCTCTCTCTCTCTCTCTCTCTCTCTCTCTCTCTCTCTCTCTCTCTGCAACCCCAGCTCGTCCCCAACACTGTTGCGTTGGCAGGAGCAGCCAGAGTAAAGAATGTCTCGCTGATCCTCGGCTTCCGTCACGTGGCGTCGCCTGCTCGGCAGATCCCGCGCTGCTGCTGCGATAGGGTAGGTGAGCGGTTTGCGCGCGAGGCAGAAGCCCTGGGCTGTCGAAACTGAAGCCGCGACTCACTGTGCGCAGGTGGCCAAGACGGGCAGCAACTCGGTGACGACGCAGCCGCAGCCGGCGGCGGCGGCGCTGCTGCAGCCGGCCTCGCTGCTGCAGCAGCAGCAGCAGCAGCAGCAGCTGTCGCCCGGCGGGAGCGCGCCGCCGCCGCCGCCCACGCAGATCAACAAGATCAAGTACCCGGGGCCGCAGCACGTCAAGAAGGAGAAGCGTCAGAGCTCGTCGCGCTTCAACATCAGCAAGGACCGCGAGCTGCAGAAGCTGCCCGCCATCAAAGGTACTGTAGTCCACACACCGGCGACCCTTCACGGTTAGCAGGTGCAGAATCCAACGTAACAAGCCCGCCACATCCGTTTACTGCCACCAGGGTGCCTGGACAGTGCACACCTTCTACACGTCCCCTTCGGAGACGTATGTACCGCAACGTTTACCTGCTTAGTCAGAGGATTTTTTGCTCAAAGACGTCCGTGTGCCCACTAACCCTGCGGTGAGAGCCAATCTACAACTACTCCAAACTAGCAATAACGTATGCTGGCATTGACACCAGCGACATCAAGAAAATGCCACATTATGCAGTGCGAACATTTCGCATCAGTGTCAGAGATAACCGCCATATCGTCACTCTGTGACAGTAGTCGATACGTCGCGCTACTAGTCAAGTTGGCAGCAACAGGTTTCACTATTGCACAGCTGAAAAGACTACAGACTGAGACCAGACACGGTTATCTTGTTTGCCTCGAGAGTTGACTCGTACTAAAGACTTGTGCCACTCGGAACATATCAGAATACATCAAACCATCCAAAAGCTTAAAATTCTCTGCCTCGTACAATCGCAAACGAGAAACGACTCGCAGACAGCGGAACAGCACACGAGACGCGATTAGCTACTGCGGCAGTATCAAAGCCGCTTCCGTGTTAGAATCGTTTTCCTTTCTTAAAAAAATTTGGTGGTAGTGCTGGTTGTTTGGGGAAGTACACCCTAGATGGCTCCCCGCCTATGGCGTATTCAGCCTCAGTAAACGCACTAGTGGGGTCCTCGTGTTCCGTTTCAACTGCAGCCTTCGCAATATATCTCGTAACTCAGGTTAGATTAGTTTGTAAAGTTGCTTGTTGAGCTACCGCGAGAAATGAATATTTTCCGAACGAGATTCGACGACGTAAAAATCCCCACTGTTGCTCATTCTGTACGGTTTCTGACGGCGGTATGTTGAGGAGAGTGCGACCAATTGAAATTGCAGTACAGTGCGATGAAATATGTCGCGGTGCACAGGTATACAAATCGGACTTCGAAGCTACTGCAAATCATACTGCAGGTACTGAAATAAATCAATTAATTAATCGTGTAATAGTTCGCGTGTGGTGCGAAGTCATTATATCACCGAACCTACGTTTCACAGCGGAAAAATAATCCTGAAACATAAATGGAAATCAGGCAAACAACCGTGGATGCAGGACACGTGAATGAAATGAATATATGATCAAAATTAAGGTAATAATTAGCATTTAACTTAAGGGTAACAACATAGGTGTGTTACATTTATGATGGCCATTGAAAAAAAGAAGAGTCTGAAGGACATTTATACTTGTTTGTTAAAAAGACGAATGAAATTGCAGTAAAGATACACAAGTAATACTCTCACGATAAAAATGATGAAGATGTTATACCTAGTAACAATGCAGGCGTGGCACGTGCGATGTCCGAACTGTTAGCCGCATGCCTAAGTCCTTGAGTAGACACCTGTCGTTTAAGGGCAGCGGGACTCTGAGCCAGGCGGGCGTCGCAGTGGCTGGTGGTGCCCCTGGGGAGAGCCCTGGAGCGGAGGCGGCAGCAGTGTGGGTAGTGGGCGCACTGAGCAGGGCCAGGAGGAAATTCGATGACGAATCACATTACGCTCGAGCCTTCCTTTCCATAGCCATGACTTGCGATGAGGGACAGCCTAGGAAAAAGAAATTAAGCAATTTACTCATTATTTGAGCGCTAGGACACACGCTTATTTCATCAGAGCAGCAAAACCTTTATTTTTGTGGAGCATATCAAATAAGTTCGGCGAAATATGCGTCTTGCGGAAATATATGGAATGTGTCCCTATTTATAAAAGCAGAACACGAAGCACAATGTGGAGCCTGTACCAAGCTAGGAGATGTATCCTTCGCAATTACCCCGCTCTAAAGCCATAACCACTTCTACTCCTACAACCCGTAGCGCTCCATATTGCGAATTTTGTTTTCCCCTCATTCGACACGAAAGAGTAGCTCTTTCGTAGCTATCACATGCTTCATTCTCGACTCCGACAGTACTACGCAGCAGTGGTGCATAGTACTGCCATCTAGGAAACCCTGTGTAGCCCTTGTGTTGAGAGAAAGGTTGTAATTGTTCCGCTCAGGTTTGTAGGCGCGAAATGGTTGTTTCGTCACGCGCAGCCCTTTCTGAGGAACAGATTGTACGTTCCTCTGAGAGCTCTACAAAGTGGCTCGCGCAGTTGACTGTGGCGCGCTCGCAGCCCGCGCGGATACGCCCTGTGTCTGCAAAGGGTTAATGTGACCCAGGGCATTATCTTCCCGACCAGGGAGCTAACAGTGCAGTGTCGTGAAGGACTCTGAGACAACATGCAGCACCGCGAAGTTCGTTACGACTGATGTTTAAAGAGGGGGCCAAAGGAAGACACGGTTGACACAGGTGCCTTCCTGCAGAAAAATAAGACACTGTATATAGATGTGATATTAAGCGTTACTTCCCGCCACCCGTGAGGTTCCTCTGATACTTCACTTTCGATCACATACGATCTCACTGGATTTCAGAATCTGTCTGCGGAAAGTGAGGCAAAATTTCTCCCGATGATGGCCCTTCTGGAAAACCTCCACTGTGCACAAACTGCTCAGACCACCATCCCCCGAGGTTGCAAGTTCGTCTGATTCGGTCGCCCCTCAGACTTCGACGCCCGTAAGAAATACGAGCTACTTCATTCACTAGATATGGCCGAAAATTTGGCAAAAGTTACAGATGACGCCGCCTCGTTTCAAAGTCGGGAACAAACTGTGAGTCAGTAAGCCGTCGGAGAGAGACGAGCACCCAAACCGCGTTAGTGGATGCCCCTCTGCTGATTCTGGCGGGAGCCCCTTCGTCCTTTGCCGGTGTCGGTTGAGAAGAGGTCGCCCCGTTAAGACGCCCTCCTCCTGTGCTCATGCAGACCCACACTTGACCGTAAACAGGTCCACCTCGGTAGCTGTGTGCACAGCGCGGCAGATTGTTAACCGAAGAGACCTCCGGTTGAATTCCCGACCGTGTCGCAGAATTTCTCCGTCTAAGACTGGTTGTGTTGTCCTCGTGTCGTCATAAATGACATTCCACTATTGTGGTGGCTGTACGGGCACGGCACGAAAACCAGTAAATTGAGAAAGCCCACCAGTGGCACTAAGGAGTAGAGCAATAGAACCGTACGACTGTCCTCTCACCCGCAAAAAGAAAGACCGGGGAAAGAGATAGAAAAGAAAAGGTGTAAATTAAGATCAAGAGGACGGTACTGCTCGAACTTGTCTCCGCTCGTTCAGAGCAGCCCAGTGTCACAAGGAACGGCCATCTCCACTTAACTGCCCGTATTGTGAGGACGGTCAACGTGCAGGGTGGTTTTGCTACCTGGGCAGAAGCTTGCAGGATAAAGGAGCTAAGGAGGTCAGGCGGGCGTCCGGCCGGACGTGCGTTTCGGGGAGGGTTGCACCGACCTGGAGGTGGAGGTGATCGTAAGCAGACACGAGTGTGAATGTTTTGTCTGTACCCGTGTTTTAGTGGCAGCGACTGATCGGCACTGAGGCAGCGTCAGTGTGTGGTCGGAGCAGATGTTGTCGAGATGTCTCTCCGCACGGAAATGCGGAAATGATCTGGAGCAGAGCCACAAAGGGCGCGCCTTCCAGCAGGGAGCCAGCCTCACCCGCAGGAAGTGCATTCGAGACTCGAGTTTGAGCCGTTGCGGGAGGAGGGTGAGGAGCTAGCCAGTAATCCCCGCCCACACACTGACACTGGATTGGTTCTGCTGGTTCGCTGCCACCAGGCAGAACATCCTGTCTGTATTGCTCTCGTGCGTGCTTTCTCGTATTTTATCTCCACATTCAAGTTGGTGTGCCTCCCTCGGAACGGATTTCCTGCCGTATGTCCACGACATTTTCTGCTCCTTAACCTCTCTGGGATGGTTTCCTGTTGTTCATCGTGTACCTGACAAGGAACCCTCCATTTCAGACCGTGCTGCGCACCGATAGTGTGTGTGCTGGTTAGCAGGCGACCTCTTAGGAACCATCCGCACCCCAGTTGTGTATATCCCTAGGTGTACGTAGGAATTGTGTTGCCTGACAAAAACGACGGCTCAGATCGGCTGATAGATACGAGCAACACCGACGGAGCTAACTGGCGTCAAGAGAACAGTCACTTCGGAACTGCGTTAGGAAAACCTAGCGTGGCTAAGGGTAACAGGGCACAACGGCGTCAAACTCTGTTCGTGATAAAAAGAGGGGATTGTAGAGGGTATTCCCGTTCCACATCAACAAAACGTTGGAGAGTGTTGCTGGACTTGTAACATCAATTAAGCAGGGCCTAGATGGCCGAGCAGTTCTAGGCGCTACAGTCTGGAACCGCGAGACCGTTACGGTCGCAGGTTCGAATCCTGCTTTGGGCATGGATGTGTGCGATGTCCTTAGGTTAGTTGGGTTTAAGTAGTTCTAAGTTCTTGGGGACTGATGACCTCAAAAGTTAAGTCCCATAGTGTTCAGAGCCATTGTTGAACATCAGTCGAACCATAACACTTCTCGTTGGAACTTGACCTCGGCAATCAACGTCGCTTATGACCTCTCTGAATTTTCTCATTGTGCTCTAGCAGTGGAATAGCACAACACTTCAACCGAGCCCCCCAGGGAGTCCACAACTCTTTTGTGGATACGTGCGTAGCGAGCACGGGACCCCGAGCTAATGTGGCCCTCCTTCCTTTCTGGGCTGCATACCTTCCTTTTCCGCATCCTTCCCTCTCCCCCATCTTCGCCCCTCCTCCCCTCACCTCTGGCTCTTTCCTTCCCTTTCTCCCCCTCTGGGAGTATGGTTTGTGCCTACGTCCGGAGACGGACACTCGTAAATGTACCGCATTCTTCGCCTTCTCTGCTTGTATGCCTTCATCCTTCCTTTGTCCTTTTTTTCCTTACCTCTTCTCTTTACCCTTTTCTCCGTTGTGGCGTTTGAGACCTCTCTTCTTTCCTTTCCCTTTCTTTGTTTTTCCCTTTCTCTTTCTTCCTCCCTGTGCGTGTCTGAAAGTCGACCCACACATTTTTGTGCGTAGCCGGTGACGGGGTAACGCGTAATTCCCCGCCCCGGGTAGACAGGTAGGACATGTACGTACGCCCTGGTAACGGCCAGGCCCAGGGAGGGGTGATTACCCGAGCTGATACCTTCCGAAAGTGCCGATTGGTCCCTCCGTCCGTTTGTCGGGAGGTGTGACCTGAGGTGTGAACAATCACCTAAGGTGGGAGTGCCCTCAGAGAGGGCCCCCACAAGGGAGGAGCTCGCCATCGGAGACGCCGGTAATCATGGGGGATTCTTCCGCAATGGTTTCCTCACCTTCCACTATGTCTGCTCACAAGCGTAAGTTCACTGTCTCAGCCACAGACAGTTCTTCCATCGTTGCCACAGTTCCTTGTTGTTTCTCGGTCTGACGAATGTCACGACTTCTCCACGGTCAACCCTTTCATTATTCAGAAAGGTGTCGACGCAATTGCAGGTCCTGTAAAGTCTTGTTCCAGATTACGGAATGGCACCCTGTTGTTAGAAACAGTCAGTGCTCTCCAGGCACAAAAATTGCTGCGTACTTCACTGCTCCACACCTTCCCTGTCCGGGTTGAAGCGCACCGCACTTTAAATTCCTCGCGTGGAGTCGTTTATACACGCTCCCTCGACGGATTGTCTGACGAAGAAATTCAGCATTACCTGTCTGACGAGGGCGTAATGGCTGTTCATAGTTATGAAAAGGGTTGACACGAACATCATTCCAACCCGCACTATCTTCTTGACATTTGACGAAGTTCAACTCCCATCGAAAATCAAAGCAGGCTATGAGATAATTTAAGTTCGCCCTTACGTCCCAAACCCTTCGCGTTGCTATCGGTGTCAGCGGTTCAATCACACCAGCCAGTCATGTTCCAATCTGGCCAAATGTGTTACGTGTGGCAAGGATGCCCATGAGGGTGCTTGTCCACCTCCATCCCCTCGTTGCATCAACTGTATGGGTGACCACGCTGCTTCCTCTCGAGATGACCCATTTTTAAAGACGAAAAGCTCATCCAGGAAATCAGAGTGAAGGAAAAGGTGTCGACCTTTGTTGCTCGAAAATTATTCGCCAGTCGACAGCCCACTGTGCCTCAGACAGGAAAATACAGCACTGTTCTTGCTTCTCCTCGGCCAACAAAGGAGGCGGCCACGCAGACTTGCGACCTCACTTTTAGTGCCACGGTCGTCAGATCGGCCAGCGCAAAGATCGCCCGTTCAACCTCACCACTTTCGCCTGCCCACTCTCTGGCTCACCCTTCATCGGGTTCTGCTAAATCTCAAGCCCAAAAGTCAGGCACCAAGACTTCGAAAAAAGAGCATACTCGTGAAGATTTTTTACGTACCCCAACTTCTCAACCACCGGTTCCTCCTTCATCTAAACATCTTGTTTCCAAGAAGGCTAATAAGAAACCCAGTTCATCTCCTTCTCCGCCAAGGCGTGTCTCATCTACAGCACCACCTGGCGGAAATCGCCCTCGGCCGTCTTCTGTGTCGCCGAGGCGCACTGCTGGCGGCCGATCAACCGGCCAATCGCTGGTGGCAGGAGCTGCTCCTGACCAACCTATGGATCAGGATCTTCTGCCTTCGGCTGAATGCCATTCCCTGCTGTCGGCTGCAAGCTCTGAGCAGTCGTTGACAGTAACCTTGGTCACATTCCTCCATTTTCTGTTCACCCTATGTCCATTCTCCACTGGAATATCCGCGGCATTCGAGCCAATCGGGATGAATTGTCGATCCTTTTACGATCATACTCGCCGGTCATCTTCTGTCTTCAGGAAACAAAGCTGCGTCCCCATGACCGCTTTGTTCTCCCTCATTTTCAGTCCGTCCGATATGATCTCCCCTCAGTTGAAGGCACTCCCGCCCATGGATGACTCATGATTCTTCTCCATGATACTCTCCATTATCACCCAATCCACTTAAACACTTCCTTCCAAGCTGTCACCGTCCGTCGTTCCCTTTCTGGATATACGTTCTCTCTTTGTACTGTATACATTCCATCATCCACACCAATGGCACGAGCTGATCTCCTTCATCTTCTTGGTCAGCTTCCACCCCCCTATTTGCTGGTTGGGGACTTCAATGCCCACCACCCGCTTTGGGGATCTCCACATGCTTGTCCACGTGGCTCACTATTGCTAGACGTCTTCCACCAAGCTGATCTACAGGGTGGTCCAAAAGTCCGGAAACACCCTCATAAAATTCAAATGGAGTAGCAAACAGGAAGCAAAGTCGCTACACACGAGGAACGGGAAGGGGGAAACTTTATAGGCTATGCCACCAACATGGCGGCCATCTTGATGCCGCCATCTTGGATTCAACTCCAAAATTTCAAATGGGAATGTGGTCATGTGACATATCAAACAGATAGAGAATTTCACCAGAAAAACAATGCCGTTGTTATTTTAAACATAGTTTTATTCATTCTCGGGTTATAGCCAGTTACATGTGGTAGTGGTGGGACGCTCGGCAGCATGTGTGTTATGTGCCGAAGAGAGATTACGCCGATGTTACACAGTCCCGAGAGACCAACAACAGTCATAGGAATGGCTCGATATGTTGTCCATTATGCTGGAATGTTAATGCTATCCTCCGAACCCAGTCCTGATGAACTTTGACCAACACATCTGGCTGAATTTAACCACACGCATCAACAATGAGCTGCTTTAGATGATGCAAATCCCGTATTTTCACAGAATAAACCAGTGCTTTGACATGACCCCAAAGATAAAAATCCAAAGGAGTCAAATTTGGTGAAACATTGTGCCCATAATGTGACGGGGCTGCATCATGCTGGAAGAATTCCGGAAATGTCCCGTCTTCCTTTAACAACGAGGGAAACACTTCATGCAATAACCTCAGATAACCGTTGAATGTAAACGTACCATCAATAAAAAAAGGTCCAACGACATTGGTACCCCACACACTACACCAGACCATCACTTTTTGTGAGTCGACCATTTTGGAAGCATCAATCCAGTGGGGATTTGTGTCGGACCAGTATCTGTGATTCTGCTTGTTCACTTCACCATTGATAAAGAAATTGGCTTCATCACTGAACAGCACCTGATAGGAGAAACGTGGGTTTATCTGCAGCTACTGTGTCACCCATTCTGCGAACTGTACCCGACGGTCTGGGTCATCCTCGGTGTTGGAACAGCTGAATTTTGTACGGGTGCCATTTGTGCTGCAATAAAATTCGCAGTATGGAGGTACGGCTAACCCCACATTCTTGTGACAGGCGACGGGTACTCCGTTGCGGACTCTTGCTAAATGATGCCAACACCCTCACTGTTGTTGCTTCATCGGTGGCGCATTTTGGTCTTCCAGCCTTAGGTTTATCTGCGACAGAACCTGTTGCTCGGAATTTGGCCAAAAGCTTGGCAACTGCGCTGTGTGATGGGCTGTCTGGTTGGGTGACGACTGTTGAAATCCTCAGCAATGACCCGTGTGCTTCTTTCTCCTGATATCAAGACGATTTCAATGCGTTCTACATGTGTTAAGGACATTTTGCAACCTGTAAATTTTAACAATGATTAAACGTTAACATGAGTAAATGATACCTAACAGTTAAACACGTGCAACATATCAGGCATGGGATAGTCACTTTGCACCGTATCAGACTCCATTTTATGACTTCTCAGTACGTAATACTCACGCTGCCGAGCGTCCCACTGCTGCCGCAAGTAATGGGCTATTTAAAATAACAACGGCATTGTTTTTCTGGTGAAATTCTCTATCTGTTTGATATGTCACATGACCACATTTCCATTTGAAATTTTGGAGTTGAATCCAAGATGGCGGCTTTCAAGATGGCCGCCATGTTGGTGGCATAGCCTATAAAGTTTCCCCCTTCCCGTTCCTCGTGTGTAGGGACTCAGTTTCCTTGTTTGCTACTCCATTTGGATTTTATCAGGGTGTTTCCGTACTTTTGGACCACCCTGTAGTTTGCCTCAACACTGGGGTCCCTACATTTTTGTCTGCCTCCACGACATATTTCTCTCATTTGGACCTTGCGGTCGGTACTGTTCCGCTGGCTCGGCGCTTCGAATGGTTTGCCCTTGATGATACACACTCGAGTGACCACTTTCCATATGTCCTTAGACTGCAGCCTCAACTGCCATATATGCGCCCGCGACGCTGGAAGTTTGCCCAAGCCGATTGGACACTTTTTTCGTCTCTAGCGACGTTCGATGACCGTCACTTTCCCAGCGTCGACGATGTGGTCACACATATTACCGACGTTATTCTTACAGCTGCGGAACGTTCAATACCACGCACCTCCGAATTGCTCCGGCGCCCCCCAGTTCCTTGGTGGAACGAGGCATGCCGTGACGCAATACGTGAGCAGCGACGTGCTCTTCGCGTTTTCCGCCACCATCCTACTTTGGCCAACTGTATCCGCTATAAGCAGTTCCGTGCGCGATACCGTCGCGTCATCCGCGATAGCAAGAAGGCAAGCTGGAAATTCTTTATTAGCTCATTTAACACCTTCACTCCCTCCTGTGAAGTTTGGAGTCGTCTTCGGCGGTTCTCAGGCGCGCCTAGTTTCTCCCCGATCTCTGGGCTCACTGTCGCGCATGATACATTAGTGGACCCCGTCGCAATTTCTAACTCATTGGGTCAACACTTTGCTGGGATATACCTGTTGGAGGACAGACATCCTCCGCACACTGTTCTCTTGGGGCTTTCGAGGTCGGCTACCCATTTTTCTTCGCGAATTTATGGCAGAGCGCACATTTAGGGTGCGGGTGAACACTACTCTCTCCCGTACTTTCTCCCAAGAAAACGGGGTACCCCAGGGATACGTGGTGAGTGTTGTACTGTTTGCTATTGCCATAAATCCAATTATGGATTGTCTCCTTCCTGATGTCTCGGGCTCCCTCTTTGTGGACGATTTTGCGATCTACTACAGCTCTCAACGGACCAGCCTTCTTGAACGACGTCTTCAAGGATGTCTCGATCGTCTCCACTCTTGGAGCATCGAAACCGGCTTCCGTTTTTCTCCCAGTAAGACCGTTTGTGTTAATTTTTGGCGACGTAAGGAGTTTCTTTCTTCCACCCTCCTTACATCTAGGACCTGTCAACCTTCCGTTTTCAGACGTCGCTAAATTCTTTGGTCTTATGTTTGACAGAAAACTGTGCTGGTCCTCCCACGTTTCCTATCTTTCGGCTCGCTGTCTGCGATCCCTCAACACGCTCCGTGTCCTGAATGGTACCTCTTGGGGAGCGGACGGAGTGGTCCTTCTCCGCCTCTATCGCGCCTTAGTGCGCTCGAAATTGGACTATGGAAGCATAGTCTACTCCTCTGCTCGGCCGTTTATTCTTCGGCGTCTCGACTCTATCCACCACCGTGGATTATGTTTAGTGTCTGGAGCTTTTTACACCAGCCCTGTGGAAAGCCTTTATGCTGAGACTGCTGAACCTCCGCTGTCCAGTCGGCGAGCAGTCCTTCTGAGCCGTTATGCTAGCCATCTGTCTTCCATGCCTGCTAATCCAGCCCATGACATTTTTTTCGACGCCTCCTTTGATGTAGGGTATGCAGGCCGCCCC
This sequence comes from Schistocerca nitens, assembly GCF_023898315.1. Taxonomy (NCBI): domain Eukaryota; kingdom Metazoa; phylum Arthropoda; class Insecta; order Orthoptera; family Acrididae; genus Schistocerca; species Schistocerca nitens. The sequence goes on along the minus strand of NC_064614.1, from coordinate 1,310,948,044 downwards.
TCCTCCCTACTACCACCGGGAGTCCGCTTCCGTCAACTGCTCTATTCTCTTTCCTTCCGCTTTCCTAAAACCTTCTTGACAACTTGGGATACGGCACCGCCTTGGCTCCGTCCCCAGATCTGCCTGCTCCGTGACCTTTGTCGATTTCCCAAGGATGGTACCCCTTCACTTGTTTATCGTCGGGGATTTGCTGTTCTTTGTGCACAAATGACGGAAGCCACATTTATTTACACCGATGGCTCGAAAACATCGTTAGGTGTAGGGAGTGCCTATATTGTTGGCGACACCCCAAATCACTTTCGACTTCCCGACCAGTGTTCGGTGTATACTGCGGAGCTTTACGCTGTTCTCCAGGCTGTCCACTACATCCGCCGCCATCAGCGGATACAGTATGTTAACTGTTCAAATTATCTCAGCTCTCTCCTCCAAGCTCTCTACCCTGTCCACCCTCTGGTCCACCGGATTCAGGACTGGGGGGCGTCTCGGTGGCGTTCCTCTGGCTCCCAGGACACGTTGGTATCTGTGGAAATAAGGCGGCCGATATAGCGGCCAAGGCTGCAGTCTCTCTTCTTCGGCCAGCTATTTGAGCGATTCCCTTCACCGATCTACGGAGCGTTTTTTGTCGTCGAGTTGTTCTTTTATGGCACGCCCATTGGTCGACACTTCCCCATAATAAATTGCGGGACGTGAAAGCTCTTCCTTGTGCTTGGACCTCTTCCTCCCGAACGCGTCGTCGGGAGGAGGTAATTTTAACTAGACTCCGGATGGGGCACTGTCCTTTTAGCCATCGACATCTTTTAAGCGGCGATCCTCCCCCACTCTGTCCCCACTGCTCTCAGCTGTGGACGGTAAGACACCTTTTAATTGAGTGCCCCTATTTTACTCCGTTACGCTCCCGTCTACAGCTGTCGCCTGATATATCGTCCATTTTAGCAGACGACACGCGCTCAGCCGATCGCGTTCTCGAGTTTATTAGTGCCAGTGAAATGACGTCAGTCATTTGAAGCTTTTTTTGGGGACAACCAACCCCTTTCTGTAGTGGATTTTTAAGCATTCCTTCTGCTTTTAGTTTCTCCAAATATTTGAGTTTCGTTCCCATTGCTGCTGGTTTCCATTTTCGTTTTTTACTGTTTCCTGAGTCACGGACAGGGCGCTAATGACCATAGCAGTTTTGCGCCCTAAAACAAAACAAAAAAACTTCAACCGAGGCCGCGGCGGGAGGGGGGGAACACTTGGCATGCCCACATATTGAAACTATTGTAATCTAGTAATGTACTTTACGTTTTAAATAAATATTTATTGTTTTTAATGATTTCTTATACCGGATATCGTAACTGCTTTGAATTTTTCAGTGAAACGTAACCCAAAAATTTAAGTCGTAGTTGTTGTATCCCGCCGACTCGTCAAATGTGGGGTGCTTAGGAAACGTGCTTTCTCGGATCGCTGGACCACAGTTGAAACAAATCGTATTAATGAATTTCATTTACAGAAAATAAATGACAGTACTTTGAGAAATTTAGAATGATGTGTGGCAAGCAAAGAGCGACATGCAGGCTGAGCAGTGTCTCCAGTGTGCCGCTGTGGAAGTCGCAGGATTGCTGGGCCGCGGCCGCGGCCGCTGCCGGCGGGTCGTCTGTCCTGTGTCCTGGACGGGGGTCGGCCAGCGTCTTCTCTGCTCTAACGTGCCGGCGCTTCACTTTACGACGAAACATTAGTAGTGAATGTGGTTTTTGGCAGCAAATTTTACAGACATATTTTCAAATTCAGGAACCTTCTTACCCATCCATATATCTTGTGTTTCGAAAAAAACTCGACGAGAATTAACGAAATCTGCACTTAACAAAAATTGTGGCCGCCTTTAAAGCACAAGTCCTCTGTATGTACAGATTATAGGAAATGCTCTGGTATTGCTAAGATGTTGGTAAAATATATTTTTAGGATCTGGACCCTACTTATGCATTAGCACCTATTTGACAAAGGATTCTGTTAATAAAAAGCTAACAATTTGTGTGGGCATAAAGTCAGTCTCCCTCGGTGGTGCGCATTATGGAAAATTCCTAGGGTTAAACTTCGGTAAGGGCATCGTAAGTTATAGAAATATGATGGACATGGACACCGCTGTACTGCAAAAGAACTGGAAATGGGCGTAACAGAGTTGGACGCAGCGCGCCGCCGGGCAGCACCGCTCGGCACCGCACCGCAGCGCACCGAGCCGCTGCTGCGAGGTTGGTTGAAGCGGGGCGGGCCGGGGCGGGGCTGGGCTCCTCCGTCTGCCGCACCGCCGTGGAGTCTGACGAGCAGGATAAGAAAAGTGTATCCTGGCTGCCGTTATATCTCGAACAATAGTAGCCAAAGGTTCCCTAAAAAGCGACGTAGTTGACCCTGCTGTGTGGCGGCTACGTATACGTCTAATCGAGGCAGGGGGCTCTGGATCACAAATTACAACAACAGAAACATTTCATCGCTAATGTTGCTGGCCACGTGTGAATCCCACCGTGTACTCAGGTTCATTCACTTTGGAGCAAATAGAAGATCGTCGGATTGATCGCTGCTCAACAATCGAGTGCCTCATAAGAAGTTAATTAACAGTGAAAGTAAGTTGCTCGATAGGAAGTAATTGTATGAAGGCTGTGGTCGATTACCTCTTGTGATCGTTGTTGATTAAGATTTCAGTGTCACCTCGCTTGCTGCGTTAAGAGGGGACATTTTTTCCAAATGTTTTTCGATGCAATCTCTTTAGGGCTAGAAAACATGCCGAATGTAGTTTTCGCACTCTTCCTAAAGAGTGCAGAATTTTTGATCGGCGTTAGTGTATCTCAAGAATTTGCCGAAGAAATAAGTTTTGAAAGTTTTGTTCGTGACCGAGACAGATTGGAAGACACTTTCAGTACTTATATTCTACATTATGCGTCAATAGACCCAACACGAGCTGGAGGAAGTTTTTCTGCAGTGTATCGAAATATTCCACACACTTCGTGTTGCATGGCGTTAATTTTTTTTCAGGTTCACAGATGAAATCTTCCGTATTGACTTGCACCTGTAACCGACAGTAGGATCAGCGCAACCTTACTACGAAATAACAGTGAACAGCAAACGGAGTACTTCGCCAGCTGACTGTTTTTAAGCGTCCGGCGTTACCCGCTCCGCTTCTGTCCACCAGGTGGCGCGTCGCGTCGAGGCCGCCGTCGGCAGCTACTGGTCTCGCGTATTCGTTCCACACATCACTCCAGGCAGCTGCGTTTAAAGTTGTGTTCCGCCGCTGTTGCTTCCCGAATCTCCGGCCTTTCATTTTGTTCCCCGACCGTCAGCGGAAGAGCGACAGCGTTTGGGATTAGGGCAGAGCAACAGCTCGCAAGGCTCGGTGTCGCGTACCTGAACGTTTTGTTGGGTCAGAGCCAGTGAGCCGCTGAAAGCAGCCACTGCGTCCGGTCAGGGTGCACCCATCTGCAGGTGGTCGCTCATGTCCGCACCAATTATGTGTGTCGCTATGGATCCGAGGAAATCCTCTCTGGCTTCCGGCGGCTATGTCATCTGGTGAAGACTGCCAGTCTCGCTAGCGGGATGAAAGCAGAGCTCACCATCTGCAGCATCGTCGACAGGACTGACTGCGGACCTTTGGTACAGAGCCGAGTGGAGGGTCTGAATCAGAGGCTGAGACGGTTCTGCGACCGTGTGGGCTGCAGATTCCTCGACTTGCGCCATAGGGTGGTGGGGTTTCGGGTTCCGCTGGATAGGTCAGGAGTCCACTACACGCAACAAGCAGCTACACGGGTAGCAGGGGTTGTGTGGCGTGGGCTGGGCGGGTTTTTAGGTTAGATGGCCTCGGGCAAGTACAGAAAGGGCAACAGCCTCAACGGGTGCGGGGCAAAGTCAGGACATGCGGGGACCAAGCAGCAATCGGTATTGTAATTGTCAACTGTCGAAGCTGCGTTGGTAAAGTACCGGAACTTCAAGCGCTGATAGAAAGCACCGAAGCTGAAATCGTTATAGGTACAGAAAGCTGGCTGAAGCCAGTGATAAATTCTGCCGAAATTTTTACAAAGGTACAGACTGTGTTTAGAAAGGATAGATTGCATGCAACCGGTGGTGGAGTGTTCGTCGCTGTTAGTAGTAGTTTATCCTGTAGTGAAGTAGAAGTGGATAGTTACTGTGAATTATTATGGGTGGAGGTTACACTCAACAACCGAGCTAGGTTAATAATTGGCTCCTTTTACCGACCTCCCGACTCAGCAGCATTAGTGGCAGAACAACTGAGAGAAAATTTGGAATACATTTCACACAAATTTTCTCAGCATGTTATAGTCTTAGGTGGAGATTTCAATTTACCAGATATAGACTGGGACACTCAGATGTTTAGGACGGGTGTTAGGGACAGAGCATCGAGTGACATTATACTGAGTGCACTATCCGAAAATTACCTCGAGCAATTAAACAGAGAACCGACTCGTGGAGATAACATCTTGGACCTACTGATAACAAACAGACTCGAACTTTTCGACTCTGTATGTGCAGAACAGGGAATCAGTGATCATAAGGCCGTTGCAGCATCCCTGAATATGGAAGTTAATAGGAATTTTGCAAAAAGGGAGGAAGGTTTATCTGTTTAGCAAGAGTAATAGAAGGCAGATTTCAGACTACCTAACAGATCAAAACGAAAATTTGTTCCGACACTGACAATGTTGAGTGTTTATGGAAAAAGTTCAAGGCAATCGTAAAATGCGTTTTAGACAGGTACGTGCCGAGTAGAACTGTGAGGGACGGGAAAAACCCACCGTGGTACAACAACAAAGTTAGGAAACTACTGCGAAAGCAAAGAGAGCTTCACTCTAAGTTTAAACGTAGCCAAAACCTCTCCGACAAACAGAAGCTAAACGATGTCAAAGTTAGCGGAAGGAGGGGGCTATGCGTGAAGCGTTCAGTGAATTCGAAAGTAAAATTCTATGTACCGACTTGACAGAAAATCCTAGGAAGTTCTGGTCTTACGTTAAATCAGTAAGTGGCTCGAAACAGCATATCCAGACACTCCAGGATGATGATGGCATTGAAACAGAGGATGACACGCGTAAAGCTGAAATACTAAACACCTTTTTCCAAAGCTGTTTCACAGAGGAGGACCGCACTGCAGTTCCTTCTCTAAATCCTCGCACAGACGAAAAAATGGCTGACATCGAAATAAGTGTCCAAGGAATAGAAAAGCAACTGAAATCACTCAACAGAGGAAAGTCCACTGGACCTGACGGGATACCAATTCGATTCTACACAGAGTACGCGAAAGAACTTGCCCCCTTCTAACAGCCGTGTACCGCAAGTCTCCAGAGGAACGGAGGGTTCCAAATGATTGGAAAAGAGCACAGGTAGTCCCAGTCTTCAAGAAGGGTCGTCGAGCAGATGCGCAAAACTATAGACCAATATCTCTGACATCGATCTGTTGTAGAATTTTAGAACATGTTTTTTGCTCGAGTATCATGTCGTTTTTGGAAACCCAGAATCTACTATGTAGGAATCAACATGGATTCCGGAAACAGCGATCGTGTGAGACCCAACTCGCGTTATTTGTTCATGAGACCCAGAAAATATTAGATACAGGCTCCCAGGTAGATGCTATTTTCCTTGACTTCCGGAAGGCGTTCGATAAAGTTCCGCACTGTCGCCTGATAAACAATGCAAGAGCCTACGGAATATCAGACCAGCTGTGTGGCTGGATTGAAGAGTTTTTAGCAAACATAACACAGCCTGTTGTTATCAATGGAGAGACGTCTACAGACGTTAAAGTAACCTCTGGCGTGCCACAGGGGAGTGTTATGGGACCATTGCTTTTCACAATATATATATATATATATATATATATATATATATATATATATATATATATATATATATATATATATAAATGACCTAGTAGATAGTGTCGGAAGTTCCATGCGGCTTTTCGCGGATGGTGCTGTAGTATATAGAGAAGTTGCAGCATTAGAAAATTGCAGCTAAATGCAGGAAGATTTACAGCGGATAGGAAGTTGGTGCAGGGAGTGGAAACTGACCCTTAACATATGCAAATGTAACGTATTGCGAATACATAGAAAGAAGGATCCTTTCTTGTACGATTATATGATAGCGGAACAAACGCTGGTAGCAGTTACGTCTGTAAAATATCTGGGAGTATGCGTGCGGAACGATTTGAATTGGAATGATCATATAAAATTAATTGTTGGTAAGGCGGGTACCAGGTTGAGATTCATTGGGAGAGTGCTTAGAAAACGTAGTCCATGAACAAAGGAGGTGGCTTACAAAACACTCGTTCGACCTATACTTGAGTATTGCTCATCAGTGTGGGATCCATACCAGATCGGGTTGACGGAGGAGATGGAGAAGATCCAAAGAAGAGCGGCGCGTTTCGTCACAGGGTTATTTGGTAACCGTGATAGCGTTACGGAGATGTTTAATAAACTCAAGCGGCAGACTCTGGAAGAGAGGCGCTCTGCATCGCGGTGTAGCTTGCTCGCCAGGTTTCGAGAGGGTGCGTTTCTGGATGAGGTATCGAATATATTGCTTCCCCCTACTTATACCTCCCGAGGAGATCACGAATGTAAAATTAGAGAGATTAGAGCGCGCACGGAGGCTTTCCGGCAGTCGTTCTTCCCGCGAACCATACGCGACTGGAACAGGAAAGGGAGGTAATGACAGTGGCACGTAAAGTGCCCTCCGCCACACACCGTTGGGTGGCTTGCGGAGTATAAATGTAGATGTAGGACCCGGGTTCTATTCCCGTTACCACTTCAGATTTTTTGCCGCGGGAAGGTGCTCCGGAACGGGACGATATTGGCCTCGTGAAGCCGAATTAGGACTGCTCGAATAAAGAAAGCAGCAGCAGCAGCCACGCCCACCGTGTGCCCCACGACCGTACGTCGCTCCTGGCGCTGCCTCGCAGTCGGGCAGTCGGAGCACGTCTGAGGCCCGATCCTGCGATTAACACACCTCTCACGAGGTTTGTAGGGGGGCGCCGATGTTCGAGCTGTATTTACACTGACGGATGCTCGGGAATCTCCTGGGACAGTGTCTCTAGGATTACCGAGACAGTCAACTCTTCCGCGCAGAACTCTGCGCACTGCAGTGGACGAGATGCGTAACTAGTCTCCTCTGTCGTGGCTCTCTAAACACCGTAGAGATCGTTCAGCATGTTTACCCAGCAGGCAGATTCGCGCAGGACATAAAAAGACGCAGTTTGCACCGTATAGGGCGGGAGTTAGCTTTCTGTTTGCGAGAGCACTACCTGCACTGGACAGGACACGATACCGTAGCGGCTCGTCGCCGCGTTGTATATTCTCACAAGGAGCCAAAAATTTTTCCCGATAGAGGTTTCTCCATTGTTTCAGATGAGAATGAGATGAGTGTAGAAGAGGTTTTTAAGGTTTTGTGTATTGTCTGATCCCTGCCTGTATTATTGGGTGCGCTATTTTAGTATGTCTTAAAGTGTCTAGTTCATTCTTATTTAGTCAGTGATGAAAGCATGGACGATTATGCGATTCAATTTCACAATTTTAAATGAGTTTTCGTATCTCTCTTAATACTATCTAATCACTTTTAATATTCACATATAGAACTGATACTCAAGGGATCGGTTGGCAGTACACATTCTGAGGCATCGAGGGATCGCCAGTTTAGTACTGGAAGGAGGCGTCGAGGGTAGAAATCGAATATAACACGAAGAACGACCAGTAGTGTAGCGGCGGTGCCTCCCCTGGACCGGGCGGGGCTAGTGCCGCTGTCAGCGCACACTGGACTAACCTGGGACTGCTGTGTCGAATGGGCACGCTAAATTCCGCTTTAAACAGACGCTTTCCATCTACACTGGACGTCGCCTGAAAGACGTGACTGTGAGCATTTGTTTGGGATGACTGCAGCTACACGTAGCAACAAGGAAACTGCAGACACCTGCCGAATCGCCAGAACAGCCGCTGAGACCATTAGGGTGGGATGCATACTCCACACACTTCCTACCCTTAATACTTGTCTCACTTTGTCAAGGGTTTAAGGTTGTACGTCATAATGCTATTTTCAAATTCTACCAATAATTATATTAAATATTGAAACCAAAGTTTTTGCGTTTGGAAGCAGCGACCAGGAATTGGCGCCATTAACTGAAAGCGGGCCATTGTCCGAAGGTGCGTTACGAGGAAAAAAATTGCACTGGGTAAGCTTGTTCATAAACTTCTGCAAGGGCGATGATAAATGTGTCGTTGAGCGCCCTGTAACGAAATCGTAATATTATTCAAACTGCCAGTCCACCCTTTTCTTCTGTTAACATTTGGCTTCGATTAGAAAAGGAAAAAAGGGGCTTTGTGTTTAATCTCTGTCGATCACCCCATAAAAATTGTTGTTAACAGAAAAACCGTAATTGAAAACGAAAAATTCATTAAGAATGGATACAAACATTAGGAAGTCTTGTCCTAAGGTATTTTTCTACGGTTTAGCTTTTGCATACGTCAAACATGGACGATTAACAGTACAAATAAAACAATGTAAACTTTAGACTTACTGTGCTACACAAGATTGCTGAACACAGCTGGGTAGATCGTGTAACTAATGACTAGACAGGGAAATTTCCCGAGATCGATGACGTGAAATCTGCAATTTTTAAGGGGTATCGCGAAATTAGCAGTTTTACTGTATAAAAATATACTTGGAGTTCAATAAATAATGCAACACATACTTTTTCGACAAATGTCGGTTGAAAAAAATGCAGAATTTGTTTTGGGACATCGTGGGAATATTCCCGCTTCAGCGCTTGTATTCACCCCTCTAGTTTCGTAAAGTTGCGATTGGTGGTGGCACTGTACATGGCCTTCAAAACTGCTTCTGTAACGGAACGCCGTTCTAAGTAGAGAGCTGTTGTCGATTCTCGTTTGGCCGAAAACTATAGCATCGCTGATATTCATAGGCCCTTGCAGAATGTCTACGGAGAGCTGTTAGTGAACAAGAGCACGGTGAGTCGTTGGGCGAGGCGCACGTCATCCTCCCAGCGAGGTCACGCAAACCTATCACATTGTGTGCAGTACTAATGAACTGGAACTGGAAAGCCAAAATTTTTTACAATCGGAAGTGTTTTGGATTTTGTGGGACACAATAATAATTTTTTATTTGTGACCAGATTTCCAGAAAATACAATGGAAAATATTGAAACTGAATACTAAACACAGATTTGAAAAATCGTTTCTCTTTCGCTCGACAAGGCATACTTAAAAATAAAATATGGACTGTAACCGTGGATCAGCATATTGTTTATGTAATAAACCTAATATGCGTTGTCGTCTCTCTGTATGAAAGACAATGCCTCGACTGACACAGGCTGCCTGGCTCATCATCGCCCAGCCCAGATCACTGCCGTGTCATCCGAACAAGTCACAGCCAGGGCAGAAGCACGACAGGCACAAAGATGACAGCTGGTGCCAGTGCCGCAGATAATCGCGACTGGAGCGAATCCCACCATCGCCACGGGCGGAGCTGAGGACGAAGATATCGACTTCGCCTCGGCCAATTGCCGGCCGAGTACAATCCGCCAATGACTGACTGTACGGCAACTGACAGAAGCCTACTCGGAAGAGAGAAGAGCAGCTCTCGTCCAATTGGTTATACACACATCAAAAAAAGTTTTGCATCACCTCGGTTACGAGTGTTCCGGAACCTGTACAGAAAATTGGAATAGAGATCAACATAAACATCATTTCCGCCTTTTTTATTGCTCATGAAAACCACACATTGCATGTTGTTGTACTACCATACAGCGACACCTACAGAAATGGTGCTGTACACACCGGTACCTGCACCATCAGTAGCACGTCCTCTTGTGTTGATGCATTCCTGTATTCATCGTGACATACTGTCCACAAGTTCATCAAGGCACTGTTGGTCCAGATTCTGCCACTCCTCAACGGAGATTCGGCGTAGATCCCTCAGAGTGTTTGGTGGGTCACTTTGTCCATAAACAGCCCTATTCAATCTATCCCAGGCATGTTCAATAGGGTTCATGTCTGGAGAACACGCTGGCCACTCCAGTCGAGCGATGTTTTCCTGAAGGAAGTCATTCACAAGAAGTGCACGATGGGGGCGCGAATTTTCGTCCGTGAAGATAAAGCCTCGCCAATGGTTGCTCTATCGGTCGGAGGATGGCATTCACGTGTCGTACATCCGTTACGGCGCCTTCAATGACCACCAGCGACGTACGTCGGGCCCACATAATGCCACCCCAAAACAGCAGGAACCTCCACCTTGCTGCACTCGCTGGGCAGGGTGTCTAAGGCGTTTAGCCTGACCGGGTTGTCTCCAAAAACATCGCCGACGATTGTCTGGTTGAAAGGCGACTCTCATCGGTGAAGAGAACATGATGCCAATCCTGAGCGGTCCATTCGGCATGTTGTTGGTCCCATCTGTACCTCTTTGGATGGTGTCGTGGTTGCAAAGATGGACCTCGCCATGGACGTCGGGAGAGTAGTTGCGCATCATGCAGCCTATTGCGCACTGTTTGAGTCGTAACAAGACGTCCTGTGGCTGCACGAAAAGCATTATTCAACATGGTGGCGCTGCTGTCAGGTTTCCTCCCATAATCCGTAGATAGCGGTCATCCACTGCAGTAGTAGCCCGTGGGCGACCTGAGCGAGGCATGTCATCGAAAGTTCCTGTCTCTCTGTATCTCCTCCATATCCGAACAACATCGCTTTGGTTCACTCCGAGACGCTTGGACACTTCCCTTGTTGGGAGCTCTTCCTGACACAAAGTAACCATGCGGACGCTATCGAACCGCGGTATTTACCATCTAGGCATGGTTGAACTACAGCCGTCTACCTCCTTCCTGGTGGAATGACTAGAAATGATCGGCTGTCGGACCCCCTCAGTCTAATAGGCGCTGCTCGTACATGGTTGTGTTTACATCTTTGGGCGGGTGTAGTGACATCTCTGAACGGCCAAAGGGACTGTGTCTGTGATACAATATCCACAGTCAACATCTATCTTCAGGAGTTCTGGGACCGATGTGATTCAAAATTTGTTTTGATGTGTGTGGATCGTCGTCCAGGGCTGACGCCGTTTAGTGAACTCTTAGAATTGAACATACGGTTGTAATTTCATTTGCTATGTACTGTAAAGTTTACCATCGATGATTTGCACTGCCATTATTTGTGTTGTATTGCAAGCAGTGTTGCAGACTTCAATATTCAGTTAGTCACAAACATAAATAAACCTTTTTAACTCATTTGTGTGCCTTTGTTACTAATTTGTTGGAGTGTTGTAGAACGCTGGTTCGTCTATCCTGTTACCAGACCCTGGGATATAGCTGTGTAATAGTGGCAGGGAGAAATTGTCTTAGCTGTGTACTGCACCATAAGCCGTTTCACGAACCCGTAAGCTCAGCCTACCGCAACAACAGCGGCGACTCTGCCTCCACAGCAGTAGCGACGAGGCTTTTACAAGAACTGGCGACGCGAGTTTATAAAAGAAACTAAAGATTTGGCATAGGTGTGGATCTTATACTGCAGGCATCGTTTAACAAGCGATTTTTCGAAATTCGAACCCAAGGGGGTAAAATAAGGGCTGAAGTTTTTTTTTCGAAAAATGTCGCTATTAAGGCAGTTTTGACGCTAGACCTACGAAAATTGGTATTTGGTTTCTCGGTTGCAAATAAAGAAATATGTCAGCGTTTTTGGAAATTTTAAAAATATATATTTACTAAAGAACTGCTAAAGTGTTTTTTAAAGCTACAGCTATGACAATTGATGTTTGAGTTATCGGTTGCAAACGAAAAAATACGTATTTCACTGGTTTTGGAAATTCAGCACCTATGGAGGTGAAACTGGGAGTGAACGTCTTTATGAAAATATTTCATTGTGCAAGCATTTCTGGAGCTAAATCTACGAAAATCAGTTTTGGCTTCTCTGTTACAAGTAAAACATACACATATCACTGTTTTTTGGAAGTTCAATCTCCAAGTGGATGAAATAAGGGTGAAACGCTTTATGAAATACGATGGTTGGAACTTAAATAGTGGCCACTATTTATTTACAGCTCGTACGAAATAGATACGTGATTCAAAGTTTTACTGGCCTTCAAAGTAGTCACCAGCATTGTGTATAACCCGTTGCCAGCGATGTGGAAATCGTACGATACTCTTAGCAGTGCCAGTTGTGCTGACAGTTCGAGCGGCGCGGTCTATTGCCCGACGAATTAGTAGCAGTTTCGAAGCGAATGCCGTGAAGTGTTTCCTTCAGTTTAGAAATAGAGTTGAACTCGCGAGGGCTTAAGTTAGGGGAGTGCAGTAGGTGGTGTAGCATTTAGCAGCCCCATCAGTCAAACAAATCAGTAACAGCTTGCACTGTGCGAGCATTGTCCTGCAAAATGATGGTCAGGTCCTGTTGGAAGTGTCATCAACTCTGTCTCTAAGCAGGTCGTAGGTTGTGTTCCACAAATGAACAGCATAGAGACAGAAGTGATGACAGTTTCTGCAGGACCTGACCATCATTTTGCAGGACAGTGCTCAAGCACGTACAGTGCAAGCTGTTACTGATTTGACTGATGGGGCTGCACTCCCCTGACTTCAGCCCTCGCGAGTTCAACTCTATTTCTAAACTGAAGGAAACACTTCACGGCTTTCGCTTCAGAACTGCTACAAATTCGCCGGGCAATAGACCGCGCCGCTCGAACTGTGAACACAACTGGCACTGCTAAGACTATCCTACGACTTCCACATCGTTGGAAACGGGTTATACACAATGCTGGTGACTACTTTGAAGGTCAGTAAAACTTTGAATCACGCATCTACACTCCTGGAAATTGAAATAAGAACACCGTGAATTCATTGTCCCAGGAAGGGGAAACTTTATTGACACATTCCTGGGGTCAGATACATCACATGATCACACTGACAGAACCACAGGCACATAGACACATGCAACAGAGCATGCACAATGTCGGCACAATGCAGGCTGCTATTCTCCCATGGAGACGATCGTAGAGATGCTGGATGTAGTCCTGTGGAACGGCTTGCCATGCCATTTCCACCTGGCGCCTCAGTTGGACCAGCGTTCGTGCTGGACGTGCAGACCGCGTGAGACGACGCTTCATCCAGTCCCAAACATGCTCAATGGGGGACAGATCCGGAGATCTTGCTGGCCAGGGTAGTTGACTTACACCTTCTAGAGCACGTTGGGTGGCACGGGATACATGCGGACGTGCATTGTCCTGTTGGAACAGCAAGTTCCCTTGCCGGTCTAGGAATGGTAGAACGATGGGTTCGATGACGGTTTGGATGTACCGTGCACTATTCAGTGTCCCCTCGACGATCACCAGTGGTGTACGGCCAGTGTAGGAGATCGCTCCCCACACCATGATGCCGGGTGTTGGCCCTGTGTGCCTCGGTCGTATGCAGTCCTGATTGTGGCGCTCACCTGCACGGCGCCAAACACGCATACGACCATCATTGGCACCAAGGCAGAAGCGACTCTCATCGCTGAAGACGACACGTCTCCATTCGTCCCTCCATTCACGCCTGTCGCGACACCACTGGAGGCGGGCTGCACGATGTTGGGGCGTGAGCGGAAGACGGCCTAACGGTGTGCGGGACCGTAGCCCAGCTTCATGGAGACGGTTGCGAATGGTCCTCGCCGATACCCCAGGAGCAACAGTGTCCCTAATTTGCTGGGAAGTGGCGGTGCGGTCCCCTACGGCACTGCGTAGGATCCTACGGTCTTGGCGTGCATCCGTGCGTCGCTGCGGTCCGGTCCCAGGTCGACGGGCACGTGCACCTTCCGCCGACCACTGGCGACAACATCGATGTCCTGTGGAGACCTCACGCCCCACGTGTTGAGCAATTCGGCGGTACGTCCACCCGGCCTCCCGCATGCCCACTATACGCCCTCGCTCAAAGTCCGTCAACTGCACATACGGTTCACGTCCACGCTGTCGCGGCATGCTACCAGTGTTAAAGACTGCGATGGAGCTCCGTATGCCACGGCAAACTGGCTGACACTGACGGCGGCGGTGCACAAATGCTGCGCAGCTAGCGCCATTCGACGGCCAACACCGCGGTTCCTGGTGTGTCCGCTGTGCCGTGCGTGTGATCATTGCTTGTACAGCCCTCTCGCAGTGTCCGGAGCAAGTATGGTGGGTCTGACACACCGGTGTCAATGTGTTCTTTTTTCCATTTCCAGGAGTGTATTTTGTACGAGATGTAAATAAATAGTGGCCACTATTAAAGTTCCAACCCTCGTATTTCATAGCGAAAGCATTTTTAAAGGTAAATATTTGAAAATTGGTGTTTGCCATCTCGGTTAAAGATGAGAAAAAAAAGTGTGTTTCACTGTTTTTGGAAATTCAACCCCTAAGGGGTGGAATAGGGTCAGACAGATTGATAAAGTCGTCATCGCCCAGCCCAAACCGTTAAGGATAGAAACTTCTAAGTTTGGAGAGGACGTGGATGTTATATTGCAGGCATCGATTAAGAAGCGATTGCCCGAAATTCCACTCGTAAGGTGGTGAAATAGAGGGTGAAAGGCAATGTGAAAGTTTGTCTCCATTGAGGATTTTTTGAAGGTAGAACTACGAAAACTGTTTTTTGGTTTCTCAGTCAGAAAATAAAAAAGTACGTGTTGCAGCACTTTTGGAAATTCAACCACTAAGGGGATAAAGTAGTGGGTGAAAGTTTCCTTGAAAATAAATAATTACTAAAGAACTACTAAAAGATTTTTGAGGCTACGTCTATGACAATAGGTGTTTGAGTACTCGGTTAGAAATAAAAAAAATGAGATTTTGGGAATTCAACCTCAGACTTAGTGCAATAGAGGACGAAAATTTTTAAGAAAATATTTCGATACGTTAAAATTTAAAGCTAAATTCATAAAAATTGGTATTTCACTTCTCGGTCAGAGATAAAGAAATATTAGTTAGGGGAAGGAAGTTGCTATGGAAATATCTCCACAAGAACGCAAAAGGCATGATTAACAAAATTTTGGATCCCAGGTACCAGAGTTGCTTTTTGATCCGAAGCACGTACGGAGGAAACGATAGGTATACGTCCTTAATTAGCCTGAAAAGCTTAGGTGGTGTTGCAATTTGTGACCAACATAAAAATTCGGCTAATTAAAAACAAAAAAGTCTTATACAGGGTACGCTGGTACAACGAGTAGCTAAAAGGTCATTATGCTTGTAAATAGGTGACATGGATCTGTACGTAGTTTCTTCTCCACTCCTACTGCGACGTGTGGTCTTTCTCTGAAATGTAACTCAAGAACATGAAAACAATTTTCTTTGTAACAGTAAATCTACATCTATATTCACACTGCAGAAACCACTGTGAAGTGCATGGTAGAGGGTACTTCCCCTCCAGTTAATAGTTCTCCTCCTAGTTTCATTCACAAATGGATTGTGAGAAGAATGACAGTTTAAACGCCCCCGCTCGCCCTTTATTAATATAATGTTGTTCTCGGAATCTCTGCGGTATCGATACGTTACGTAGGAGGTTGCAGTATATTCCTAGATTCATCATTTAAGGTTGGCCCTTGCTACCTACTGAACACACCTACTCGGTATGGTTTGCCTCGGCTTCAGGCGTCTGCCAGTTCAGTTTCTTCAACATTTCTGTGACGCTCTTTGCCAGTGCACTTGACCCGTGAACTATTTCGAAACCTCTGACCATTCGTTAGTCCTATTTGGTACAGGTCCCACACACAAGAACAGCATTGTAGGATAGGTCGCACGAGTGGTTTGTACGCAGTCTCCTTCGTAGACTGTCCGCAGCTCGTGGTCTCGCGGTCACGTTCTCGCTTCCAGAGAATTCCCGGCGGGGTCAGGGATTTTCACCTGCCTCGAGATGACTCGGTGTTTGTGTTGTCCTCATCATTTCATCGTCAGTCGTAACAGTGGCGAGGTAGGACTGAGCAAAGGTTGGGAATTTGTACGGGCGCTGATAACCGCGCACTTGAGCGGCCCACAAACCAGTCACCTGGTTTACGTACGACTGAGACTAAGTGATATTTCCATTTCATGTCGCTACAAAGTGTCAGAAATTACTACATCCCAATACCCACTTCTGCACCTGAAACATTGGTAATGAAGAAAGAGAGATGTAAGCTGATTACAGTTCTTCAGAAATAGGATAGGAATAACAAGGGGAGAGAGGAGGAGATATGAAGGGTTAAGGGGAATATTGAAAGAGGAGCTCTTGCTGAGCCGGATAGCAACATCGACGCTAAGATGGTAGGGACGCGTTCGGAAAATGGAAACGAGGATTCCCAAGAAGATACACGAAATTGAGATGCGGAGGGAACGACCTAGAGGAAGACAGAGATAGATGGCTGGAAGATGTGGACGTGTGTTCAACACACTCGTTGTTGAGGCGAGGGCTGTCTTTTACATCCGTCGATGACTCTCCATCCAAGGTAACTTGCTGTGTCCATCCAACCAACAAATTCTCAGTCCAGTCACAAATTTCGCTTGATGCGTCATACATTAATAAGTGTAGCTGTGGTCCTGAATCAACTGCGTCTCGGATATCGAGAAGTACTGAATCTGACTTACTGGTTTGATCCATGGCTTTCAGGATGTCGTGTGAGAAAATTGCGAGTTGGGTTTCACATTGTCGATGTTTTCGGAGTCCGTGCTGTTTGGCAGGAACAAGGAGATACGTCAGCTCAGAATATGTTCTAAGGTTTCAACAAAAAATGCATCTCGAGGGTATCGAACGTTAGTTTTGCGGTTTACTTCTGAAGCCCTTGTTGTAGATGGGCGTGTGCAGTGCTTTGTTCTGAAGACTGGACGCGGGTTTTTGTTTGAGGGATCAACGGTGGGTTATGATAAAAAGAGAGGCGAACTCGGGCACATGCTTGGTATACTACTAGTTACGGTTGGTTTGTGGGATTAAAGGGACCAGACTGCAACGGTCATCGGTCCCTACTAGTTACGAATTCGGTCGGCTCCTCAAGCGTCGTTCAGTTTTAGCGACGTCATCTGTTTCTTAACACCGCTGATACTATTGTCGAGAGCCCGGATTTTCATGCACTATCAAATCGTAAAACATGCATGCATTCATGTTGTATATCACATCATTACGATCCACAACGACGGATCAGAACAATAAGAATGTGGTATCAGAATTCAGTTCTGAACAGTAAACAGCAGTCAGTTTTTTCCAGATTTTCTTTACTTAAGCTCATGCGTTCATCGCGCTAAGCATTTTTGTTCATAGAAAATGACCTTTCTACTTCACAAAAATGACAGGTGCATACTTGACGAAATTTCGGACAAAAGATGAAGTTGAAAGTCTCTTAAGTTTTCGCTACAGAACGTTTGTCAACTTCGTAAACTCAAAATTAGGATCTGATCGGATAACTGCTATTATCTTATCTTACGCTACGACACCTACTTCTCCATAGGAAAGGTTTTTATTGTCTTCAATAATTGTTACCCGTAACTTCCCACCTTCGTTATTGTCGCAGGAAAATTAGTAAAATTTGATTCTATCGAAGCCCGGTGTTTCTTCAGGTGTGTGTTTTGGAGTGTCACTTCCACGAGTTAAGTTAGTGGCGTCGGGAGTATTTAGGGTGCAAAACCTGGAGAGATAGGAAAAAATAGTGGGCAGTAAGTTAAGGCATTTCGATAGTATGAAGCATACAGAAGTTAACTTGAATAAATTTGCGGGAATGTGCGGTCTCGTACCTTCTCAACTTCATCAAAATCATCACTGTAAAATATGGCAGCATTTATCCAGGTAGCCCATCTGATTAAAATAGGTTGTTGTGGCAAAGCTAAATGCGGCAACACGGACAGGTGCTCTGACAAATACCTTCGATAGAAAAAGAGTCAACAGCGTGCCTTAATTAATGCTGTGAAATGGTCAAACCTTCGTATCTTCTGAGTCTTGTTTGTGGAGGATACCAGCGTATTCACATTGTCTATTTTGTACGTACTGTTTGTTGCACGATGTAGTGCATGTGCCAAACATGTAGCCAACCTCTTTCAGGTTGGGATAAAATATTTTGTTTTCCCGGCCTTCGTCGTATTCGAGGCAGAATAGCTTAACAGTACAACCGTTTTTAGTTTAAATTTATTGGTACGAATTACAGTGACTTCTACCGACGTCTGTCGAGACGAACTGGGGCACTCGAGTCAAGTAAGAAGTGTACAGACTGTAACGAAATTCACGAAGTTACTCGTGTTCTGCACTTTAGGCGTAATTCGCACGAAAAAGAAACATAATTAAAAGATGCTGTAGTGAAAGTTACTGTAACATATCCACCGAAACCAGAAAAATGATATATGCATTATACATGTCTAAATTCGTGCATTTACTATCCAAATACAAAACCATGCAAAAATGCACACAATGTGCATTAGCGCCCATATCCGGGCTCTGCCAATATCTGTATCACTCATCTTTGCCACGGTGCGAGAATTATAGTACTCCTGGATAACGCTGCATATCATTGTCGTTATCTCCAAGTGAATAAATGCGAACATCATACAGTTGCCTATTAAGATATACGTTAATGAGACAGATTAAGGTGACACCGCGCAAGCATTTTCCGTATTGGGACAGAGTGCGCGTTACAGACGAAAAGCAAAATTTAAACGTTAAAACAACTTGAAGGAATGCCACACGAGTGCGAGGATCGTCCACAAAGTGAGTTCAGTTTCTGTTTCTACGATCGCAGTTCCGAGCTTGGCGGCAGTTACTCTGACTCAAAGAGAAGACGTGTACGCTGCTGCCGACGTGTTCTTTGTAGTGCTTCTTTATCATGTCAGCCGTGATTGAAAATGGCGCCCATGTGAAATGAGATCTGTGATTCGTTTTCTAAATGCAAATAAAATTGAACCAAAGGAAATTCATCGGCAAATTTGCGGGGTTTACGGACAAAATGCTACGAGTGATTCAAGATTAGAAGACGGGTGAGACTGTTCAATGAAGGACGTGATCAAGTCCACGATGAAGAACGAAGTGGACGCCCGTCTGTGGTTACTGATGAACTGGTTCACACAATTAATGCCCTTGCTACGGAAGTTCCGCAGATCTCACTATTACTAATTCATGAAATTGTTACTGAAAAACTGAAATTTCGAAAACTTTACTCACGTTGGGTACCGAAAATTCTTACTGAGCAAAACAAAAAACAATAGATAGGCAGTGCACTTCAGTTTTTGACACGTTACAATGAAGAAGGTGATGGTTTTCTTTCTCGGATAGTCACGGGGGATGAAACTTGGGTATCGTACGACACCCCTGAAACAAAACGGCAAGCAATGACATGGGGGCACACTTCATCCCCAACGAAGGTTAAGCCTAAGCAAATCATGACACCTCGAAAAGTCATGTGCAACGTTTTTTGGGACAGAAAAGGCATTTTCCTGTTTAATTTCTGAGCACGGGGCCAAACAATCAATGCACATGGTTACTGCGAGACCATTAAGAAATTGCGCCGCGCAATACATAGCAAGCGCCGAGGATTACTGTCAAAAGGTGCTTTTTTTTTTTTTTTTTTTTTTTTTTTCCACGATAATGCCTGATCTCACACGGCGAATGTGACCAAATAGCTCTTACGGGAATTTAAGTGGGACGTGTTTAATCATCCTCCGTACAGCCGGGACCTCGCTGCTAGCGACTTTCATCTCTTCTCACACCTAAAATCTGTCCTCGGTGGTGAACACTTCAACGGTGATGACGAGCTGAAAGAACATGTTACCACAGGCGGCAACCTATGAAGAAGGCATGGAAAAACTTGTGCCGTGCTATGACAAGTGCCTACAAAATTTCGGAAGATATGTAGATTTATGTACAATAAATACTTGTTCTCTGCCTGTACACGTTCGTTTTACATAACCAAACGGAACTTACTGTTTACTGGTCACCTGCGCGGCAGCGCCACGGGCTCTGACAGGGCAGCTAGCCTCGAGCCGTACTCGCTGCACTTAGATATACCCGGCGGAGAACACTGTGTCGGACTGCTCTGGTTTGTCTGGCATCCGACTCGGACAGTCTGAGCAGATGGGGACTTACGTAACGCGAATGTGTTTGGTGCACTCGGCATCGCGTATCAGGCAGTGAAGGTGAGCGGCGAGCGGACCCAGCAGCTCGGGTTGCCTCCCGCGTACGTAAATCGTGGGAGCCGTCGGCTGCTAGCGGTGCTGGCTCCGTACGCTTTAACTGTTTGGTTGAGAAGCGAAACGCAAATCCAGGGTGTTCCGTCTCGTATCTTGCAACGAATATACACTGAGGTGGCAAGTCGTGGGACAGCGATATGCACACGTACAGGTGGCGGTAATACCTCGTGCACAAGGCGTAAAACGGCAGTGCATCGGTAGCGCTGTCACTTGTACTCGTGTCATTTCTGACCGCACGGTGGGAATTAACAAAATTTGAACGTGGAGTCGTAGTTGCAACTAGAGGCATTAGGTATTCCATTTCGGAAATCCTTAGGGAATTCACTGTTCAGAGATCGACAGCGTCAAGACTGTGCCCGAAATACCAAATTTCAGGCATTACTTCTCACAGAGGACAACGCAGCGTCCTACGGCCTTCGCTTAACGACGTTTTCTTAGAGTAATCATTGCCAACACACGTGTCACACTGCGTGAAATGACAGCAGAAATCAATGTGGAAGCTACGACGGACGTATCCGTTAAGACAGTGCGGCCAAATTGGGCGTTACTGGGCTACGGGAGCAGACGACCGACGCAAGTGTCTTTGCTAAAAACACGACATCGCCTGCAGCGCCTATCCTGGAAAACCTTTGACTGGTCAGATGCGACCCGGTTTCAGTTGGTAAGAGTTGATGGTAGGGTTAGTGTGTGGCACTGTGCAAGCTGGTGGTGGATCTATAATGTCGTGGGCTCTCTCTACGTGGCTCATTGACTGGAAATGGTTATGTTCGGCTACTTGGGTCATTTGCACCCCTTCGGGGACTTGATGTTCACAAAAGAAGCTGGAACTTTTATGGATGTCAATGCGGTATGTTACCGGGTCACATTTGTTTCCGAATGATTCGAAGAGCGTTCTGGACATTGCGAGCGAATAATTTAGCCAAGCAGGTCGCCCGTAATGATAGTTAATCGAGAGGTCAGTTCGTGCACAATATCCTGCAGCGGCAACATTTTCACAGTTGTGGGCGGCTGTAGAGGTAGCACTGCTCAGCATTTTTGCAGTGGACTTTCGGCGACTTGGTGACGTCATGCCACATCGACTTGCTGCACTTAGCCGTGCATAAGTAGTTCCTACATAATATTAGGTGAGATCCCATGACTTTTATCGCTTCTGTGTAATTTAATTCCGTGCCCTTCCGGAGTCTTCAGCGGCTGTTGGCTACACCCACAGACAAGCACTGTGTTGGAAGTGGGATCGGGTCCAGGTGATGTCCCAGGTCTGGAATGGTATCTCTGGTCTTTCGGGATCTGTGACGCGGTTGCCCATTCTGGTGGAATGCTGGTAACTGAGCCCGTCCACGAGCAACGGCACTGCATGAACAGAGGCTGGCTGTGGCCGATAGCGTAATCGAACCGGGACAGCGTCAGTGGCCTAAGTGTTGCACATGTTTACTGCAGTAAGGGATCTTGTTATCAAGTTTATAGAGAGGCGCGCAATCCTCGGCGGTTGAGGCCAGTTGTATGGCTCCAACCGCCTCAACCACCACCACCACCACCACCACCACCACCACCACCTGGCCGTGACAACGACGTGCGGGTAGAGTGAAATCCTCTTGTCAGCAGCATACAGCGAAAACTCGCGAAGCAAAGGAAGATGTAAAGAGAAAGTAAGCTTTCTTTCGTGGCAGTCCTATTCAGACAGATCTTACATGACTTCCCCTGTATTGTATCTTAATAGTCTGTACAGTTTGAATAACGTATGGCATATTTCCTCACACACTAACATATCGTGTACGAAGGTTAACATCCCTGTTGCGTGGTTGGAGTTGTACCTTCATAACAGAAAATGCTCCGTTACAAAGTAGTAATGTAATATGATTTGCTCGCTTTGTTACGACAGTGACACTGGTTTATGTGAAAATACGTTAACAACAGCGAATAAGCCTGTGTTAAGCAAGCACCAATACGTACACCGCGGAGTAATGCCAGGAGCCCTGAGTAGTGTGACGGTTGCCGAGCTTACCACAGCGCCGTGCGTTCAGTGAACGCGTACAGCACGTCCACGAAGGTCAGAACTTCATCAGTACAGCTGTGAACACAGGTGAGACCGCCGGAAGGACAGCCCGAGACCAAACCGAGCAGTTAGGGAATGCAGGTTTGAGTGTTTACGTTGTCAGCAACAAGTACCGCGAGAGAATGCAAGAAGTTTGTTTCCAAGCGAGATTCACAGCGCATAATATAGACGGCTACACCTTTGTGGGGATACCGTAGAGACACAAAGGCAAATAGGGGTACGAAATCAGAGGAAATTACTCTGTAACGAACCCTGCAGGACACGGGTTCCTTACGCTAACATATTCACAAAATATCTCTATCTCCGAAGTTTTGTCGGTGTGGTTTGGGTTCACTCTAGAGGTCCCAGTGACACTGTTTCTCGTGGTGAAATTCTATGCAGGCCCGCCGTACTCGAATGCCAGCCTTGCTACACCACGCAGCTCCTGTTTCTGACCAAGTCGTGGGCAGCACAGTTTCCGACTCTGTCTTGGCTCTTTCCAACCTGCACTCAGAAACGGCCGTGACACAGGTTCTGTCAGTTTTTTATGCTCAGAAAGAAAAGAAACAGGACCGCAGACATCGCAAGTAGACACGATTCGCGGCGTACTTCACGGTTGCGTAGAAAAGATTGAAATAACAAAAGACGTGGTAAAAGAATAAATATGAATCACTACCTAAAGCAGGCACTGGATGACGTGGTGACGTGAAACACAGGTTGCCTTTACAGGCTTCCGAACAGTGTGGTGGCGGGGGGAATCTCGTGTAGTGCCGCGAACATTCTCGCTGACAGGCCACACTCGATATCTCGGCCTTCGCTTTATTCCATTTCGTTTCGTTGTGAGCTACTGAATTTATGATGTTAATAGACTGATTTTTTTAATACATGGAACCCAAACTTCTCAACGTTCTTCGTCGATCGATTCGAAACACACGATTCTGCTTTCAGCGAAGTGAAAAAGTCCTAATCGTAACAACGGTAAGTATTCTACGTTTACCTCAAACTAATGGGGCAAAAAGGCATATTAAGATATTTTTCTCTATTGACACACAATCAGTAACCGCAGTGCCCTGAATTGAAAGTAGCGAAGATTATCTCCGAGCATCAGAAATAAAGCCCGAAGATTCCTTTGACTGATAACTCGTCCGCAAAAAAAATTTGACGAACGGGATGGGTCCAAACGCACAGAAAACAAGATGTGTTCGCTCCTGGACAGAAGGGAGCGAACAGACCCAGAGAGAGAGAGAGAGAGAGAGAGAGAGAGAGAGAGAGAGAGAGAGAGAGCGAGCAGCACTTAACGTGGAAGTAGTCGGTACCAGCCGAGTGACAGTCAATCAGATTTCGCCATGATCGTTCAGAGTCTCGTGGTCCCCGTAAAGCGCCTCATAGAGTCGTCACCGAGAAATAAAACCTCGTTTCTTGCCGCAGTTGCGTTAAGTACAACGGTAAGTACCTAAACTCAGCTGCTTCCCCTGGTGCTAGCACTGTGGACTCGAAATAAACGAAGTTGGCGAAGTACATTTGGAGAAATTGCGGCGTTTCAACCGTGTAGTTTATCTGCTTTGAGGTCACAGTGATTGTTTCCCCATGCGGAAGTTCCTTTTAGTTACACTGAACGCCATTTACGCGCTATGCGATGTTGATATCCGCAAATTAGGGAGATAATTTACGTTTATTAGTTTCAAAAAGTGATTACACTCGAGTCCGGCTTTTGATTCCTCAGAAACACTGTCGACGCGAGTGTCCCTGCATAACCTCGGGTAATGATGTGTGTACCGACATCCGCCGAAGCTCAGGGCCTATCGGGTCCTTGAATACACGCGGCCCAGTTACATTACTGTGACCACCGCATACGTTGGGCGTCATCGTGCAGTCATATCTCACAGACCGTAGGTGGAAGTACTAGTAGTGAACGGTCTATAAGGCGTGTCGGGGGGAAGCGGAGAAAAGCGCAGTAATGCAGAAACGCAGTGTCTTATCTGACGTCCAAAAGGGCATGATCATTAGCTTTCGTGCAAAGCGTGGAGGCATGTTAGAAACGGCTAAGTTTGTAAACTTTCGACGTGCCGCCACGGTTAAAGTATACCGTGCCTGGAAAACGGCGCTGTCCAAAACTATCATCGCGGCAACGGTGGTGCACCACTGGCCACAGATGACAGGTGCGAACGACGGCTGAGGAGATTGATGAGGGCGAATAGTCGCTTACTGCCCAGATGAATTCTACCCGACGACCGTTCGGCGAACGTTTGTGCGTGTGGGCCTCCGCAGCAGGCGTCTGCGCCTGGCTCGTGCATCCGTGATGCCTGCTGTTCACCGACGTCGAAGCCCGCAGTTTGCACGCCAGTACCGCAACTGAATGGCGACCGGTGGCCTTTCCAGATCGATCACGTATTCTCCGCCAACTTCTCGAAGCAAGCACCCTGCAGGAATCGTTCTAAAGGCCCAGGTCAGTGTAGTGAGTTGTAGTCTGGGGAATGTTTACGTATCATTCCCACGGTAATATCGTCATTCTGGAATATACATTGGGGTGATATCGTCATACCACAAGTATGCACCAACCTTGGGGACCCTGTTCACCCCTACATGTAGCCGGTTTTTCTTCTCCACCATGGAATATACCAGCAGCACAATGCAATAAGTCACAATTCGCAGTGTACTTGCGTGGTTCGAAAAGCACCAGGGTGAGTTTACTGTACTCCCCGGATTTAAACCAACTGAGAATCTGTGCGACCACCCCGACCCTTGATGGTGGTCCGCCGTCAGCAGTCTCTAAGCGGGCAAACTCTAACTACTGTGCTAAGAAATATGACCCCAAGTCGTTCCCCTCCCTGGCCACACCATGGGAGGAACGCTAGGCTAAGGATGGCAGTGAAGCTTATTCGCCCCAGTACCATGAGAAAAAGATTGAATAATCAACGAAAGGATAACGTTCTACGAGTCGGGGCGTGGAATGTCAGAAGCTTGAACGTAGTAGGGAAACTAGAAAATCTGAAAAGGGAAATGCAAAGGCTCAATCTAGATATAGTAGGGGTCAGTGAAGTGAAGTGAAGTGGAAGGAAGACAAGGATTTCTGGTCAGATGAGTATCGGGTAATATCAACAGCAGCAGAAAATGGTATAACAGGTGTAGGATTCGTTATGAATGGGAAGGTAGGGCAGAGGGTGTGTTACTGTGAACAGTTCAGTGACCGGGTTGTTCTAATCAGAATCGACAGCAGACCAACACCGACAACGATAGTTCAGGTATACATGCCGACGTCGAAAGCTGAAGATGAAGAGATAGAGAAAGTGTATGAGGATATTGAAAGGGTAATGCAGTATGTAAAGGGGGACGAAAATCTAATAGTCATGGGCGACTGGAATGCAGTTGTAGGGGAAGGAGTAGAAGAAAAGGTTACAGGAGAATATGGGCTTGGGACAAGGAATGAAAGAGGAGAAAGACTAATTGAGTTCTGTAACAAGTTTCAGCTAGTAATAGCGAATACCCTGTTCAAGAATCACAAGAGGAGGAGGTATACTTGGAAAAGGCCGGGAGATACGGGAAGATTTCAATTAGATTACATCATGGTCAGACAGAGATTCCGAAATCAGATACTGGATTGTAAGACGTACCCAGGAGCAGATATAGACTCAGATCACAATATAGTAGTGATGAAGAGTAGGCTGAAGTTCAAGACATTAATCAGGAAGAATCAATACGCTAAGAAGTGGGATAAGGAAGTACTAAGGAATGACGAGATACGTTTGAAGTTCTCTAACGCTATAGATACAGCAATAAGGAATACCGCAGTAGGCAGTACAGTTGAAGAGGAATGGACATCTCTAAAAAAAGGCCATCACAGAAGTTGGGAAGGAAAACATAGGTACAAAGAAGGTAGCTGCGAAGAAACCATGGGTAACAGAAGAAATACTTCAGTTGATTGATGAAAGGAGGAAGTACAAACATGTTCCGGGAAAATCAGGAATACAGAAATACAAGTCGCTGAGGAATGAAATAAATAGGAAGTGCAGGGAAGCTAAGACGAAATGGCTGCAGGAAAAATGTGAAGACATTGAAAAAGATATGATTGTCGGAAGGAATTTCTAAAATCATTGGGGGAAGTGGCAACAAAACGACTATTCACGTTGGTGTGTAGAATATATGAGTCTGGCGACATACCATCTGACTTTCGGAAAAGCATCATCCACACAATTCCGAAGACGGCAAGAGCTGACAAGTGCGAGAATTATCGCACAATCAGCTTAACAGCTCATGCATCGAAGCTGCTTACAAGAATAATATACAGAAGAATGGAAAAGAAAATTGAGAATGCGCTAGGTGACGATCCGTTTGGCTTTAGGAAAAGTAAAGGGACGAGAGAGGCAATTCTGAAGTTACGGCTAATAATGGAAGCAAGGCTAAAGAAAAATCAAGACACTTTCATAGGATTTGTCGACCTGGAAAAAGCGTTCGACAATATAAAATGGTGCAAGCTGTTCGAGATTCTGAAAAAAGTAGGGGTAAGCTATAGGGAGAGATGGGTCATATACAATATGTACAACAACCAAGAGGGAATAATAAGAGTGGACGATGAAGAACGAAGTGCTCGTATTAAGAAGGGTGTAAGACAAGGCTGTAGCCTTTCGCCCCTACTCTTCAATCTGTACATCGAGGAAGCAATGATGGAAATAAAAAAAAAGGTTCAGGAGTGGAATTAAAATACAAGGTGAAAGGATATCAATGATACGATTCGCTGATGACATTGCTATCCTGAGTGAATTAAATGATCTGCTGAACGGAATGAACAGTCTAATGAGTACACAGTATGGTTTGAGAGTAAATCGGAGAAAGACGAAGGTAATGAGAAGTAGTAGAAATGAGAACAGCGAGAAACTTAACATCAGGATTGATGGTCACAAAGTCAATGAAGTTAAGGAATTCTGCTACCTAGGCAGTAAAATAACCAATGACAGACGGAGCAAGGAGGACATCAAAAGCAGACTCGCTACGGCAAAAAAGGCATTTCTGGCCAAGAGAAGTCTACTAATATCAAATACCGGCCTTAATTTGAGGAAGAAATTTCTGAGTATATACGTCTGGAGTACAGCGTTGTATGGTAGTGAAACATGGACTGTGGGAAAACCGGAACAGAAGAGAATCGAAGCATTTGAGATGTGGTGCTATAGACGAATGTTGAAAATTAGGTGGACTGATAAGGTAAGGAATGAGGAGGTTCTATGCAGAATCGGTGAGGAAAGGAATATGTGGAAAACACTGATAAGGAGAAGGGACAGGATGATAGGACATCTGCTAAGACATGAGGGAATGACTTCCATGGTACTAGAGGGAGGTGTAGAGGGCAAAAACTGTAGAGGAAGACAGAGATTGGATTACGTCAAGCAAATAATTGAGGACGTTGGTTGCAAGTGCTACTCTGAGATGAAGAGGTTAGCACAGGAAAGGGATTCGTGGCGGGCCGCATCAAACCAGTCAGAAGACTATTGGCAAAAAAAAAAAAAAAAAAAAAAAAAAAACTGCGTCCTCTGCCCAGTCACGGTCGTTACTCGCTTGTGGCAAGTTGCGGGATGTTTCTGGTAGCATAAAGCCTCATAAGAGCTTAAGTATGGTCCAGGGTATTATATTCCACAGGGACTTCTTTTGCAGTCTGACGACGAGCTGCGCGCCAGTTAAGAGCTGCGAGGTGTTCTTTTCGCCCGGCGCGTCCATCGGAGTCCGAGGGATAGCCAGGTTGCCACCGGTACTTCCTGCCCCACCTGTCGAGATGTGGACGTGCATCACATCCCAATACTCCGTGTGTCCCGCCTCCCATCTGTGTCCACTGTGGAGAGCATCATTCACCTTGCTCGCCAGACTGCAGGATTTTACAGAAAGAGAGGAAAATCGTGGAACATAAGACCCTGGACCGACTGACGTACACTGAGGCTAGGAGGAAATTTGAGCCCCTACATCCTGTGGCTATGACCACCTCATATGCCGCTGCTACGAAAACAGTTGTCGAACCCGTCACTTCCTCGAATTCCTGTCGCCTATCAGAACTCGGTGATTATACCTGCCCCCTTGATGGTGGGGTGGGGGGGTCACTTCCCTCCCTGTTGCTCCCGCACCACCTAATTCGGGAGCAAACCCCCCCCCCCCCGCGCCACCCCCCCCCCCCCCCCCCAGCAAGTATCGGGGATTTCAGTCCCCACTTATGAGCCAGAGAAGCGTAAGGCTTTGTCGGCTCCTCTCACTAGGAAGGGGTCCCTTGGGTCACTCCCCTTCGATGTTTCTGCTTGTGGAAAAATGACTCCTGCTAGTGGCTGAAGAGCCCAAAAGCAGCTGGTCGTAGGGCTTCACGCTCATCCTCAGTCTCTGACACTGATTTAGTGAAGTATACCCAGCCAGGGAAACCCAAGGAACAGCGCGAGAAATCGAAAAAGAAGACCCCCCCCTAAAACAAGGAACTTGCAGTGGCACCCACACCACTGCTAGCTGAAAGCTCCGCGTCTGAGCATGGGGTGGAGCTTCTGGCGTCCGCTGACGACCTGGATTTTGCCGGACCCTCAGACACAATGTATATAGACTGCTGAGGTGTAGAGTTTCTCATTGAGTGTTTCATGACTTCCCAGTCTCACGATGTCATCCTCCAGTGAATCTGCACTGCCCTCCAGGAAACCTGGTTCCCGGCAATGCGGACCCCTGCCCTCCCCTGCGCGGCTATAAGGGATGTTTCAGGAACCCTAGCGACTACAATCCAGTGTCAGGTGGAGTTTGCGTTTACGTCCTAAACTCAGTCTGTAGTGAAACTGTGCCCCTTAAAACCCCACTTGAAGCTGTGGCTGTCGGAATAAGGACGACACAGGAAATAACTGTGTGCAATGTATATCTTCCTCCAGATGGTGGAGTACCCCTGAATGTATTAGCTGCACTGATTGATCAAGTCCCTAAACCTTTCTCTACTTCTGGGAGCTTTTATGCCCATAACCCCTGGTGGGGTGGTACCGTGCTTACTGACCGAGGCAGAGATGTCGAAACTTTACTATCACAGTTCGACCTCTGCCTCTCAAACACTGGGGCCCCCACACATTTCAGTGTGCCTCATGGTAGTTACTCGGCAGTAAAATAACCAATGACAGACGGAGCAAGGAGGACATCAAAAGCAGACTCGCTATGGCAAAAAAGGCATTTCTGGAGAGCACATGACAACCTGTGTGGTAGTGACCACTTCCCCATCTTCCTGTCACTGCCCAGGCGTCAGGCCCACAGACGCCTGCCCAGATGGGCTTTAAACAAGGCGGACTGGGGAACTTGCACCTCTGATGTCACCGTTGACTCTCCCCCACATGGTAACATCGATGTGATAGTTGAGCAGGTGACTTATCACAATAGTTTTTGCGGCAGCAAACGTGATCCCTCGCTCTTTAGGGTGCCCTGGCGAAAGACAGTCCCTTGGTGCTCGCCGGAAGTCGCTGGGGCAATTACAGAGCGTCGGCGAGCTCTACAGCGGCATAAGCGGCATCCTTCGCTAGAGCGTCTGATAGCCGCTAAGCAGCTCCGTGCCCGTGTACGCCAGCTTATAAATCGACGGAAACAGGAGTATTGTCACCTTCCCAAGTATGGACCTTTTTATGGGTACCAGACCCCAACAGGTGTCCCTGGCGTTACCGCCAGTGGCGTGCTATGTACCGACGCAAACGCGATTGCCGAGGACCACTTTGCCGTAGCCTCTGCGTCGGAGAATTACCCCCTATCCTTTCGCACCCTCAAACGGCGGCTGGAAAGGAAAGTCCTCTCGTTCACCACACGCCACAGTGAACCCTATAACGCACCATTTACAGAGTGGGAGCTCCTCAGCGCACTTGCACATTGTCCCGACACAGCTCGTGAACCTATCGGATCCACAGTCAGATGGTTAAACATCTCTCGTCTGACTACAAGCGACATCTCCTCGTCATCTTCAACCGGATCTGTTGCGTTGGCATCACTCTATCGCAATGGCGGGAGAGCACCATCGTTCCGGTGCTCAAACCCGGTAAAAACCCGCATGATGTGGATAGCAGTCGGCCCATCAGCCCCATCAACGTTGTTTGTAAGGTGCTGGAACGTATGGTGTGTCGGTGGTTGGGTTGGGTCCTGGAGTCATGGGCCTACTGGCTCCATGTCAGAGCGGCTTCCGCCAGGGGCGCTCTACCACTGATAATCTTGTGCCCCTCAAGTCTGCCATCCGAACAGCCTTTTCCAGACGCCAACATCTTGTTGCCATCTTTTTTGATCTACGCAAAGCCTATGATACCACCTGGCGACATCATATCCTTGCCACATTATGCGCATGGGGTCTCCAAGCCCCGCTCTCGATTTTTATCCATAATTTCCTGACGGTCCGTACTTTCCGCGTCCATATCCAGAATGGGGTCCCGCAGGTCTCTGTATTGAGTGTATCACTATTTTCAGTGGCCATTAAGGGTCTAGCAGCAGCTGTAGGGCCGTCTGTCTCACCATCTCTGTTTGCAGACGACTTTCGCATTTCGTACTGATGCTCCAGTACTGGTGTTTCTGAGCTCACTACAGGGAGCCATCCACAAGGCGCATTCTTGGGCTCTCTCCCACGGTTTCCAGTTTTCGGCCGCTAAGTCGTGTGGCATGCACTTCTATCGGCGTCGTACCATTCATCCGGAACCAGAACTTTACCTTAATGACGATCCACTCACTGCAGTGGAGGCACATAGATTCTTAGCACAGGTTATCGATGCCCGTGACTTGGCTTCCTCACCTTCGTTAGCATAAGCAGAAGTGCTGGCAGCCCCCCGCTGCGTGAGCAACACCAACGGGGGTGTAGATTGCTTTGTGCTGCTGTAGCTCTACAAAGCCCTTGTCCAATCCCGCCTTGACTATGGTTCGGCAGTGCCCTTAATTTTGTGTGTCCTGGACCCAGTGTACCACTGTTGCGTTCTCCTAGTGACGGGAGCTTGTAGAACGAGTCCGGCGACCAGTATCCTGGTGGAGGCCGGGGACCCTCCATTGTAGGTCAAGCGTGCACAACTGCTCGCCAGTACATTCGTAGTTCTCCTGAGCATCCGAATTACCGTCTCCTTTTCACCTGGGGCAGTTCATCTCATACATCGACGACTCAGGTCAGGGCTAACGATTGCGGTTCGCGTGCGATCCCTACTGTCTGAACTGGACTCCTTCCCTTCACCACCTGCCATCCAGGTCCGTACACCTTTGCTGTGTACACCTAGGCCGCAGATTCGTCTGGACATTTTGCATCACCCTAAGGACTCAGTTACTCTTGCTGCACTCTGCTGTCAGTTCGATTCGATTCTTGACGTGTTCTGGGCCTATGAAGTGGTTTACATCGACGGCTTGATGGCTGATGGTCATGTTGGTTTCGCCTACGTCCACTAGGCCATTTTAAACAGCACTCCTTGCCAGTTGGCTGCAGTGTATTCACTGTAGAGCTGGTGGCCATCGCTCGTGCACTTCAGTATATCCGTTCATGCCCCAGGGATTCGTTTCTTCTGTGTACTGTCTCCTTGAGCAGTCTACATGCTATCGACTATCTACTCTTGCCATCCTTTGGTAGCATCCATCCAGGAGTCCATCTATGCCCCGGACCGGTCCCATCATTCAGTGGTGTTTTGTGTGGACCCAAGGACACGTCGGCATCCCAGACAACGAACTTACTGACAGGTTGGCCAAACAGGCTACGCGGAAACCGCTTCTGGAGATGGGCATCTCTGAACCTGACCTGCGTTCAGACTTAGGCCGTAGGGTTTCTCGGCTTTTGGAGACAGAATGGCATAACAGTACATACAACAAACTGCATGTCATTAAGGAGGCTACAAATGTGTGGAAGACCTCCCTGCAGGCCTCTCGCAGGGAATGAGTTGTCTTCTGCCAGCTCCACATTTGCCACGCTTGGGCGACCCACGGTTACATCCTGCATCGTGAAGACCCGCCTGAGTGTCGGTGCGGCGCCCGGTTGACAGTGGCCCACATTCTGGTGCACTGTCCCACTTTGACTGCCCAGCGACGAAATCTTGGGTTACCGGACTCGTTGCCGCTAATGTTATCTGACAACGCCTCATCGGCTGATTTAGTTTTACGTTTTATTCGTGACGGTGGGTTTTATCATTTGATCTAAGTTTTAGCGCCTGTCATTTGTCCCTCTGTGTCCTCCACACTAGTGCTTCTAGGGTGGAGGTTTTAATGTGTTGCGGAGTTTCTGGCTTCTCCTTTTTTATTCTCATGGTCAGCCAGCCATGGTAATCTGCTTTGTTGTTTTAATCTCTTCATCTCGTTTCTTGCGTTTCTGTGCTTTTCTTGTCCCCTCTCGTCCATTTACATACTTGTTGCCCTTCATCGTTGTTATGATTTTTCCTTTTATTCCGTTTCGAGTTGTCAGTCTCGATTACTTTTTTCTCAGTCTTGTGGCATTGGTTTTTTCCGGAACAAGGGACTGATAACCTCGTAGTTTGGTCCCTTTCCCCCTCTTTTAATCCTACGAACCAACCACCCACCGCCCGCATCTCGTGGTCGTGCGGTAGCGTTCTCGCTTCCCACGCCCGGGTTCCCGGGTTCGATTCCCGGCGGGGTCAGGGATTTTCTCTGCCTCGTGATGGCTGGGTGTTGTGTGCTGTCCTTAGGTTAGTTAGGTTTAAGTAGTTCTAAGTTCTAGGGGACTTAATGACCACAGCAGTTGAGTCCCATAGTGCTCAGAGCCAGCCAACCACCCACCTTGACCGGGCTGTCCGCGCGCGTGGATCGTTGACCGAGAAACCTAGCCGCAGTGGAGTTCGCACGGCTCCACATCCCAGTTCATACCTTCGGGAACTTGACGGGCTTTTCCCTGCACGCCTCACAGCGATCCACCTTACTCGGGCTTCTGACAGGCGGTCACTTTCGTGTGATGGAACAGCGTAGTTCCTTTGAGGAGGCAGCTCTGGTCTACTGGCTGCCCAGTGTTCCTATTACTAATATATGGACGAAGGTCTCCCTGGTGGTGCCTCGAGACTAAACTAACACTTCCTGAGTTTTACCCGAGGTCTTCATTCCCCCTGCCCCTCATCTTTAGGTACTTCATCAGTCTACATAATTTTCCGTTCCAGCAGCGGTTATGTATCTATTAAGTATACACTCCTCTCATTTAACAGGTCATTTCCAAACGAAATTCAGACAAATCACAGAATTATTTCTTGTGGGCCTGCAGCGTTGTAAATCTCTTGTAAAGACCAATTACGCCGTTATAATATTTTATTGAGTTGTTCTTACGACTAGGAGCTCATCTTTTCACCATGGTCGTTTCCAACCTCCTGCAAAACGTATATGTCGATACATAATTTGGTCCTGCAAAACATATAATATGTCGATAGATAATTTTTGTATGTTTTCATTAGTTAGTTAAAGGAATTTTATTAATTAGTTACTGAGCGCCATTTTTGAGCTGTTTGTTTTAAAAAACTGGCAGCTTGGTAATGATATACTATGTTACATCTCTGGTTTATTAATCTGTGGCCGCGAGAGGAATTTCGAAAGACACGTTGTTAATACAAAGGCGTTATTACTTCAGTCGACTCGCTCGACGAGTGGAGGTATGCGTGGACCGCTTGTAGAACAGCTGTTGGATACTAGCTGGCGCAGAAGAGTACGGAACTCGACGTGGCTTGTTAGAGAAGGGTAAAAATTCTGAGCCTCAGAATTGTTCAACGACATTCCTGGCACTGTCGCTCAAACTAACTTCCCATCCGCAGTCAGTCTGCTGCTCTGACTCTTTCTCCGTGGCGACGGTGGGCAAAACGTGATGACCACTTCCCGCCGCGACGCGAGATGCCGCCCGGCGACGTTGCGGGCACGTGACGTGGGAGCAAAAATATGGGGAACGACCTACCCAAGATATGGGCTGCAAATGTGCAAAGCCATTGAGGTGAGCCGCTTTGACAAAGGGCAGCCTCGAAAACGGCGAAGCTAGTTGGATGTTCACGTGCTACTGTCGTGAGCATCTACAGAAAGAGGTAGGAGGACTGAAACTACCACTAGGTTGCAGGCCCACGACTCTTCGCAGAACGCCGTGTTCGGAGGCTTGTCTGCTCTTGGTGCACGCGCGTGTGTCGCGGACTACACCGTTCATTGTACATTGTCGAACGTGGAGCTCCGCAGCAGTCCACCCCTACGTGTTCACATGTTGACCCGAAGACATCGTCACTTACGACTGCAGTGGCAGCGGACCATAGAGATTCGACCGTCGACCAATGGAAACGTGTCGGTTTTCCAGACGAATGACATTTTTTCTACGTTATGTCGACGGTCGTCTCCACAAACGCCGCCATCGAGGTGAGCGGCTCGAAACGTGCAGCGAGCCGCGGACACAGGATGGTGGAGGCAGTATTGTGC
This sequence comes from Schistocerca nitens, assembly GCF_023898315.1. Classification (NCBI taxonomy): domain Eukaryota; kingdom Metazoa; phylum Arthropoda; class Insecta; order Orthoptera; family Acrididae; genus Schistocerca; species Schistocerca nitens. The sequence goes on along the minus strand of NC_064614.1, from coordinate 1,310,913,510 downwards.
TATGGGAGACATTCTCGTGCGCGTGCGTGGACCTGTGGTAGTAATCGAAGACACGCTGACAGCTGCGAACCACATGCATCCCTTCGTGCTTGATGTTTTCCACGACGGCGATGCCTCTTTCAGCTGTATAATTGTCCGTGTTTCGGAGCTACAGCCGTTGTACGGGCTTTCGTTGAAGTTTCGAGAACATACCTTCACCGAGCAGTCAGGCAGTATATTGCTCCCTCCTACGTATATCTCGCGAAGAGGCTATGTGGATAAAATCAGAGAGATTAGAGCCCACACAGAAGCATACCGACAATCCTTCTTTCCACGAACAGTACTAGACTGGAATAGAAGAGAGAATCGATAGAGGTACTCGGGTACCCTCCGTCACACACCGTCAGGTGGCTTGCGGAGTATGTATGTAGATGTAGACGATCCGCGAGGGAGGAAGTAAGTCCTTTTTTACGCATTTCGAAAGAAAAGTGACAGATTATGTACTGTACAAACATTTAAAAATCAAAATGTGTAGAACGACAGAAAATTACGATGTGTACTGCGTTCTCTAAATTTTATGGACCAATGAAATACTATTACAGTGTTAAAGGTGTTGTACGAAATCTTTCCTGAACTTTTGTTTCCTGGTACTATAGAACTTTGTGAAGAGCATTTTTACCAATATAGTTTCGGTCCTTACTAACTGTAATAAAGCCGAAACGGAGACCGCACCAATTCGTCATCAGCGTTTTCTCAAAATTTATGGTATGTTCCGAGCTTGATCATAAATGAAAATAACGGAAGTGAAAGCTCCGCATGACCAAACGTTTAGAGAGAGAGAGAGAGAGAGAGAGAGAGAGAGAGAGAGAGGCATTTTTATCGATGCATTAGCCACTGATGTTTCTCGAGGCAGCTGTTGGCGCAGCGGAAAGAGTACTGAGTTTCCAGGGTCGTGGTGCTCGAGTCTATGCGTAAACATTTTTTAAAAATTTTCAGTTACTTTACTTACATTGCAAATAAACTGAAATGATGTTCAGTATATAGTATTTATTAATATTTTCATAAAGGCGTGAAAAGAAAAGGCAAAGAAAAATGTGGGATGGAAAATGTGTTTTCAGGAAGAGATTACAAGGCGTGCATGGAAACTTTGTGTATAAAATTATCTGTTCGATACTTTTATTATTTTACAGATGATGTAAAGTCGGGCCTGTAATACCCGCCAGTTTCGTGAGCGACTAGAACTGGAAGGCTGTGATTTTCTGAGCTCATATGACTAACTGTAGACGAAACGTGGGTGGCTCACTACACGCCTGAGTTCATCGAGGAGGGCATAAAGAAGCACGTGCCATAGCTCACCTCACCTCACCTCGCCACATGGCGGCTAGGTGCAAAAATAGTCAGCAAGTTTATCAGAAATGTTCTGTAATTTTTTGGAATACTTTTTCTAAAAAAAAAATGAAAATCCAGTACATTTACTTTCTAAACGTGCCTCGTGAAACGCATAATTGTGCATTTATTTTTTGGAACATGATAGCTAGGATATAGCGATCCTGGTGTGGTCTACAGTCTGGCGATGAACTGATCTTTATTATTTATTAAACAAAGGAAGCGGGCATTGGTACTCGGGCCGTGTACAACTTCCACAGTTAGTAAACATACCACTTGAGCTCTTTAAAATATTGACGATTAATGCTCAAAGGGTCTTGGAGTTCGTTTACTTAATTCGTACAGGCGATAACAGTAAGATTACATAAGACAAGTTACAACTATTGACCTTTCCTTACATTGAAATCGAAGACAAGAAATGTAATCAACAAAGGTCGGCAACGAGCCCCTAAAAACGTCAAAAGTTAAACGGACAATAGTGCTTGCAAAATGTTCAGAAAATTTAAATACAGGTGTCGGGCCCTCGTACCTTCAAATATTAAACAATTCTCAATTTAGAAAGAATAAGCGGTCACTAGCCGCTTCTAATGATTGGCGATGAAAAACAATTAATGCAGAAAAAACAGCAAATAGATGCTGGTCACTAGCCCCATCAAATGTTAAACAAATTTCAATACAGACAAAATAAGCTGGCACTGGCCCTTATTTGATCTGACATGATTTCCAAACCATTAGCTGATCTGCAGAGTCACAGTAAAATAAAATAAACGATAAAACGGCCAAAAGGCCAACACACATTTGCATCAATTTCACCTTACCGAGAGAATGCATGGTGGATTCTACTCAACCAAACCAACCTGCCACAAGTGTGGTGCCGGTATTATCGTCCAAAACATTGTTTGGCGGGGGCGGTGGCGTTGGAACGGTCGGTCGCCACTCTCCAGCAAAAGTGCTACACCCATACAACGTGCGGTGTATTTAACGCCCAACAACAAATTACATAAGCGACAAGTTTGTCACAAGAAAAAAAGATTACACCTATCCATAACAAGAGGTTGATGCACGAGGATTTCTTTTTGAAAATAAAGACAGTTGTGATACACTTGTTATTGCTCGTCAGAGGAAGAAGCGCTACATGTGAATAGTGCCCATATCAGTCAGGATGTGGACTTTGGAACACCTGGAAGTTCGAGAATAACAAAACCCTTCACAGTATTTGCTCTCGCGGACATCCGAACTGTCGGATATTGTGCATTCTGACGTAATAGCGATCGAAAACAGGACTTCATCACAGGGATAAGGTCGCCGAGTGACGCAAGGTTCTTACCGCCATGCCTTCCAGAGCTTGGGCCGGCATCACACTGTCTTACTTCTTTGACAAAGATCTTAAAAGGCGCATTACACTGCCGTCAGATTTAAAGATGGCGGGCAACAACTTCTTATTATGCTCTGCAGTTGCTAGCACCACAGTTCATTGTGTTTGTGTTTGGAAGAAAAGTGGCGGAAAGAAGGAAACAACTTGTATGAAGCCATAGGTGTTATGTCTAGATGATGAAAGCATTCAGCAAAATTTCATACGACAGCTGCAAGCGGAGGGCGTCAAGTCATATATATAAATCACGAATGGATGAGAGTGTATTTCAGTATTTGCTCAGTAAAGCAGCTTCTCGTATTACAAAACAGAAGACAGGCAAACTGTGACACTAGGATTTCTTGATACAGGAGAGAACTACTCTCATTTATAACGCAGCACTCGAATATCACATTGCACATTAATCAAAATAATTCCAGAAACGTGTGAAGGTATTGAATGGGGAATATGAGAAGGTAAACAAATGTTCTGTTCATTATATGGACAGTAAGAACTATGTTTCCTTTTGATAATTTAATTAATGGAATTAGTGTTCTAACAACTACAAAATTTATAAAAAATACGAAACAGACGAAGCGCTTTTTTAACTTGTGGCATCCAGAATTCAAAAATAAAGTAGAATGGAAAAATAAGAAGAATTTTTTTTTATTTTAGTGTGTGATTGCATCCTCTATTCCGGCTTGCTGAAAAGCTGCTGGATGTTTCCAGATGTAGAAGTGGATGGCTGTGGCGGTGAAGTCGCCTGCAGCATATTCCACCTGCCCATCAGCACACAATTAATAGCATGCAATGCGTCCTTTGCTTTCTCTGCCCCCCCCCCCCCCTCCCGCCCATAAAGTTTATTTAAAAAGATAAGAATAAAGGCGACGGAGCGCACCAACTTTGAAGCCATGTCAACAAAGCACATTACAGAGACGTCAAATAGCTGTAGCGGCGCCAGCGGTTGCATTTCACATTGCAGTGAACTGAAGACGATGCCTTAGATTTATTTGACGACAGCCGAGATTTGACAAACTTCCGTATTACACCATCATATTTCTTTGAACATAGATATTTGACACATTAATTTTGACAAAGAAATGTGATAGTGTGATACGGTCCTTAAAGATTTCGCTTTCATACGCACACGCCTCCAACCTACTAGCGCTCCGTGATGTTTTCGGTGACAAACGCACCAAACATCGGTACGTTGCGCCAAATGTCTCAGCTCGTAGAAACTGAAACGGACATTGCGGAATCAAAAATGCAAAATTGTGAAACACCACTTTCGTTTTAGTGGATTGTGGGGTTTATGGAATTGCCGAATTTGTCGAGTACGACGATGTTAAGCTATATATAATGTCTTGCGATTGAAGTTGGGTAAATAATGAAATAAATTTGACCTGTTGACAATTAAGCTTCATATGACGACAAAGAACCTTCCTCCAGTGTATCTTCAAAGACAGGAATAATGCAGGGGTGGGAAAAAATATGGAAACACCGTGAGAAACTCGCGCTCGAACATAAATACAGGCCCGCAGTTTGCGTCGTCGTTTGACCACGAGCGGCACCTGTGCCGTTGCAGGCATCAGTCGTGGTCAGAACAGCGTTTTCTGTAATGGCGAGTGATTGTGTTGGAGATAAGTGAATTCGATTGTGGGCAAATTGTTAGTGGTCGTATGCTTCTGTAATCGAGGGAGCCCAAGTCTTTGCTGATTCGAAAAGCACCGTATCGAGGATTTATATCGCACGCAGAGAAAGCGGAAAATCGTCGTCGTCTCTCACAATATGGAAGGAGGTGTGTCCTATATGATCGTGACAGATGGTAATTGAAGATGATTAAAAATAAAAGGACGACAGCTGGAAAAGTCACTGATGAACCGACTGTCGCACTTGCGAATCCCCTAACAGAAGGAACGTTGTGCCCGCCTTGGATGATCAGATCCATTTCACGGTGATGCTGTGTTTCAAGCCATGGCCCCTGTTGACACAGCTGGTTTTGTGAGCACGAATTATAAGTTGTTGCATCTTCTCCTGTGACCAGAAATCAATATTATTCAGCATTTGTGGTCTACTTTGGAGAGACAGATGTGTGGTCATTATCAGATTCTATCATCGTTACCGGAAGTTACCGTTATTTCGCAGGAAGATACTTCCCTTTGAAACCATACAGGAGCTGTATTATCCGTTCCGATACGACTGGAAGCCGTTTTGACTTCAAACTGATATACTACACTGTATTAGACCTGGCAGTGCGTTGTGCTTCCGGTGTTTCTATACTCTTGCACAACCCTTGTAATCAGGGGCGGTGGCGGCGGTGGCAGGGGCTATAGCTCCCCCATCCCCAATGGAGTATCATATTACACCGGACAACATTACTTCAGAAATGAGCGAATATATTACTTCAAATGGAGTGACTGATTAAAGACGTTGCAAACTGATTATTTTGGAAAACTTGAGCGTAGGGCCAAAAACCCTCGTAAGGAATCTGATGTTGCTTACGCTACAGAATTGGAACCGTCACAAGCTTGTGCATATACAGTGTACAATTTAGACACCACAAACAGAAAATTCCGCAGAGGAAGCTATATCACGACTACCGTTCAAAGAGTCAAAGAAAACAAAGTTAAAGGCAATGTGTCCAACAAGATGGGTGGGAAGACACGATATTATTATTACTTTCAAGGAGCTATTTGTCCCGCTCGTGACCTTGCCTGACGAACTTTCAAATAGTCGTGGAACCAACGCTAGTAAAGCTTGTATATTTAGTTCTTCTGTCCGAATAGGATACGTCGTTGTAGCTTTAGCAACTGCAGCATATTGGTTCCCTTTAAGGGGACAGCTCCAAAGTCCTAAAATGGGTTTACCAACTGCCTTAGGAGGACCACACCCTGCTTATCTAACCCATGCTAATTTAGGCAAATATTTGACCCATTTCTGAAAAAAAAAAAAGCTATTTGTTGCAAGACTTAATATTTGTACTGTATCTTACATGATGCTAATAGTCAGTTGTACTAAAATCTACTTTATCCATTTTACACCTTTTAAGAAAACCTTTTTTTAAATTTATCAACAAAAATATTAAGTTTTTTCTGCAGAAAATATTTTTTGTGAACTTCCGAATGGAGTATTAATGAACGTAGTGCCAGAGGTGGCTTTTTATCTTACGCAGAGTCTCCGAAAATTTCATTCATTTATCTATGATAGTTTCTGATATAATGGGGCATATGTACTGAAAATTTTAGTTTGCGGGAAATTGACTTTAGAGAAAAATCTTTTGAAATTTGTTACTTACAGTTAATTAAAACTGTCTTGCTGCATATGATGGCCGTTCTTTGGCCTCTAGCAGGCCTTCCAGCTTCTGTTTCACCTTCCTGGCTGTTTGTCTTGCTTTCTTGGCCATACTAGATGCAGACCTGTCTGCATCGGCTATCCTCATCTCACCACAATGTTGCAGCCCAGTGATCATATTTTCACCAGGATTAATTCCCAGCTTTTTCAGTACCCAACACTTTCCAATATTACCGCAATTGAATGTAATAACAGCATCATGAACTCCTAGTTTCATCGTATGCATGCCTACAAATAACAGTTTTAGGAAGGCGGTTCGAAATTATGCTGTTCAAACATTCATTTGAGTTCTGTGTCTGCCCATACAGACATTTCCTTAGAAGGTCAGGATGAGCCAAGCGTCTGAAAATAGGTTTAATTGCTGTAATAACAGCAGCAGGAAGAGAATGCTGGTGAGAATAAAATTCTCCAGTTGCCTGAGCCCTATTGTATTTGCAACACGAATTTTCTCCTGGTGGACACAATCCATGACATGGCTTATCATCAGAAGAGGACTTTTGGAAGAATATGGCCCAACCATCTTTCCTCGTTGCCTCCAGATTTTCTTTATTTCTCATAATTGCCTGCCCATAGTATACCTGCAAGTTTCCTGTAACAACTATTCACAATCACACTTGAAAAAAACTAACCGCGTGTTTGAAAGCGTGTTGTTTGCAAACAGCAGAAACAAAAGAATACCGACCGTTGCATTCCAAGGATAGCCAACACACACTGGAGTTTAAAAAGTCCAGAACGTACAATGTAGGGGATATAAAGATTTAAATTTATGCAGAAAAGTATATGCAGAAAAGTGGGCGTGGCACATACACACGTGGTAGGAAAATGCTCTTTAAATGCTCAAAAAAAATTTTCAGCAAAATCCTTTGGAGTATTAAATAAAATCTTCATCTATCGAAATATGATGAAAACCGAAAATAACTTTTTTTCGACCAGAACCATGGTGTGGTCCCCTTAAAATCATGTCAATGATGTGCTTGATGTGTTCAACCATCTAAGGAGGGTTGCGGAAATTGAATTCGGAAGTATTCTTGAAGACGCTATTAAACTGGCAGAAGATATTGGAAGTGTAATAGCAATACCAAGAACTTTTATTGATTGGCGACTCCATGTTGTCTTGTGCACAACGACCAGATAACAGGTATACTTGAAAAAAGATACAGCGTTGGTCGTATATTTTTTACTATTGCAAAATCTATTTTCTGTCACTGAGTGACCATATTCAGTGCTATATTGTATAACTTAAATTGGGATGCACTGTTGTCACTATGCTTACGGCGATCACATAGACTATGTGATCGCCGTAAGCATAGTGACAACAGTGTCACAATATAGCACTGAAGATGGTCACTCAGTGACAGAAAATCGATTTTGCAATAGTAAAAAATATACGACCAACGCTGTATCTTTTTTCAAGAATACCAAGAACTATTTCAACACAAACCAAAAGAGACAACGTTCCTGCTTCAGACGCCGAAGAATACTTCAGGCGAACAGTATTTTTACCTGTTGTGGATCGTTTCGTTGCCGATCTAGAAACAAGATTTCTCAAAGATTTTCGCAGCATATTACCACTTGAAGGTCTTATTCCTTCATACTGTTTAAAATACAGTGCGGACGAAGTGATCCAGGCATCCAAGAGATATCAACAGTTTTTGGAGAGTTCTTCGCTTTTAATGAAAGGAGAGCTGAAAATGTGGAAGAAAAAGTGGATTGATGAAAGTAAAAGACTTGAAACAGCAACTCAAGCTTTAAAGAACTATGACAAGCAGTTTTTCCCAAATGTGTATGTTTTACTTCAAATATTTGGGACTATTCCTGTCACCAAAAGCACTCCTGAACGGAACTTCTCTACTTTGAGACGAATAAAGACTTATTTGCGTAACAGAATGGGGCAGGTGAGACTAATCGGATTGGCTCTTGCAAATATCCATAAAGAAAAAATACGGACATTGAAAATACCATTGACATATTCAGTAAAAAGAAGCAGAGACGAATGAGCATGACAAACTGGGCAGAACACGGAAATATCCAGTGAATTTTGTTACAGAATTCTTTTTATATTCATGTCAAGTTCAAGTTTTTACATTCATGTCGTCGTCTGTATCCACAAAATTAATGAAAACTTAATTGTTGTAAGTTGACTTTTTTATGGCTTATGTAATTTATAAAATCTCCCGTGGTAAAATAAGTTTTGTATTACCCTCAACTCCAAAACAGTTACCAAAATCTACTTTAAGAAACACCAAATTTTACCAGTTTGTCGGTGGAGGACCCCGACTCTCCTTTTGTTTAGCGATATTCCATTTCCCCAAACTCCCTCACCGCCATTAGCCCCCCCCCCCCCCGACCGACTTCTAGAATCGCGCGTAATCCAAATTTGGTGTAAGTCACCCGTTTCGAGCAAACGAAATTCTATTACCAGCCTTATCGCTGCAGTTTCCCAAGCAGAAAATCTTAAATCTCGCTTTCAGTTTGTATTTCTCGTACCGCTGTTGCTTACAAGGGAACCTCCCCATCGCACCCCCCCCCCCCCCCCTCAGATTTAGTTGGCACAGTGGATAGGCCTTGAAAAACTGAACACAGATCAATCAAGAAAACAGGAAGGAGTTGTGTGGAAGTATGAAAAAAATAAGCAAAATATACAAACTGAATAGTCTATGCATATGATATGCAACATCAAGGACACCCTTTGCTCACGAGCGCCGTAGTCCCGTGGTTAGCGTGAGCAGCTGCAGTACGAGAGGTCCTTGGTTCAAATCTTCCCTCGAGTGAAAATTTTAATTTTTTATTTTCAGACAATTATTATCTGTCCGTCCGATGCGATCACTTTTTTGGGAGTGATTATCACATCCACAAGAAAACCTAAATCGGGCAAGGTAGAAGAATCTTTTTAACCATTCGCCAAGTGTACAGGTTAGGTGGGTCGACAACATATTCCTGTCATGTGACGCACATGCCGTCACCAGTGTCGTATAGAATATATCAGACGTGTTTTCCTGTGGAGGAATCGGTTGACGTATGACCTTGCGATCAAACTTTTTCGGTTCCCATTGGATAGGCACGTCCTTTCGTCAACTAATCGCACGGTTTAGCGGTGCGGTCTAAAAACACAGACACTAAACTTGTTACAGTGAACAGAGACGTCAATGAACGAACGGACAGATAATAATTGTCTGAAAATAAAAAATTAAAATTTTCGTTCAAGGGAAGACTTGATCCAAGGACCTCTCCTACTGCAGTTGCTCACGCTAACCACGGGACCACGGCGCTCATGAGCGCATATTTTCCGAGATGTTGCCTATCTTAGCATGGACTACTCAGTTTGTATATTTTGCTTATGTTTTTTTCATACTTCCACATAACTTTTTCCTGTTTTCTCGATTGATCTGTGTTCAGTTTTTCAAGGCCTATCCACTGTGCCAACTTATAACTAAATCTGAGGGGGGTGCGATGGGGAGGTTCCCTTGTTAGATTCTGGTTTACCCATAGTCGCCTCTTTGGTTTTTCTGTCGTCTTTCATCACAATGAATGCAGTAAATAAAAGCAGCACAAATTGCCTTACAAAGAAATCAGTGCATAGCAAACTGCTTGCTGCCCAATGAGGCAACGTTTGGATACTAAAACGCGTGCGTTCTTTCAGCCATTTTTCGTGCGTTTGTTCTCTTGTTTCAGTGATTTCTCTCGGGGAAAAGAGGCATCGTGTGGGCAAATCTTAACGTGAACAGTCTTAACGTAACTGTCAGTCACGTTCTTTTTCAATCTACACGGATTTCTGGTACCATGCCGATCTTATAATATCTGTTTTTGGAAAAGTGACACACGAGAGGAGAAGGAAACATCAAATGTAACCGTTTTTCCCGTTCTTTAACGGAAGTTGTAAATGTTAGCGCGGCACGTACGCAATAATAAACTGACAGATGTCTGGAGGTCGTTGACGAGCGTGCCGCCCGGAGCGCTGTGCTCGGTGTCCTCGTCCAGTAGCGCCGCGCAGCGGCTAGCGGGGGAACTACCCCGCAAGCGACCAGTGCAGCGCAGTAAGGTGTCGGCCGCGGTCGCGAGTGCGAGCGGTGTGGAACGTGAGGTTCAGTTCAGTGCCGAGACTACGTCGTTCCGCCTGTCTGTGCGTCACGGCTGCGAGGCGGCGGCTCTGGCGTCGGCACGGGCACAGGCTGCCCGCGACATGCGGCGGTAGCAGCAGCAGCAGCAGGGCGGAGGCCGGGAAGACGGCGGGGCCATCGATCCGCGGCCACGACCACGGCGACTGGATGGTGCGATGGTGCACAGTGAGGGCGGCCCCGGCACCAGGGCCATGTTCTACCGCGACAACTCGACGTCGGCGCTCGGCCTGCCCAAGAGCCCCAGCTTCCACAGCGGCCTAGATCTGGTGGCGGCGGCCGACCCGGGGGTGGCCGGTGGGGGGGACGGCGGTGGCGTCGTCGGGCTGCCCGGCGGGGGCGCCATGGCCAAGGCCGGCGAGGCGCGCTCCGCCGCCGACGTGCTGGGCTACGGGCAGGCGATGCCCAGGCAGCTGCCCCCGCTGCTAGGTAACTCCGCCGGCCAATCGATGCGCGCCCAGGAACAGGTGCGCCTGGCGCCCGGTCGATAGTGCGCGCTGGGATGCTGGCTCTCCTCTCTTCTCTCCTCTCCCCTACCCCACTCTGTGGCACGTGTGCGCTACGCTACTACTCTGCCATACACACCGACCAGGATGTTTTTGTTCTACTCTTGCTTTACCAGTGCATTCCTTGACCTTTTGTTGCCATTTCGCTTTCCCTCCCTTTGCCAATATTCCTTCCTGCCCGCTTGCTTACCGAGCTATCAGTGTCGCCTGTACAGCAATCCCCCCCTGCTTCCGTCTATTCCCCCCTTCATCTCCTCTCCTCTCCTCCACCTCCCTCTCCTCTCTCTTCCTATCTCCCTCTCCCCCTTCCAATCGTTACTCAATCTGTACATTGAGCAGGCAGTGAAGGAAACTAGGGAGAAATTTGAAAACAAGTTTGAAATAGAGAAAATAAAGACTTTGCTTGCCAATGACATTGTAATTTTCCCAGAGCAGATAAAGACCTTGCAAGACCGGTTGAACACAGTCGACGGTGCCTCAAAAAGTGTTCACTCGATGACACGGAGACGGGCAGTAGCGAGCGAAGCTTTAGAGAAACGGAAAACAGTGTGAACGTCGAATGTAAAATGTCATGAAGTCTTTTCTGAAAGTGTTTGTCTAGTCTGTGGCTTTACGCACAAATAATAGTCTGAGTTTTGATGCTACACATTTATTCGACACACTCCTGCCCTGCCTAATGCTCTTAGAAAGTTGCTTAATCGGTAGTCGACCTACCTATCATTAGCATGTTTCACATCTTCACTGTTGTCAAAATGTCATTTGCAGTTGTTTGTTTAGGTTAGTAAACAGTTGGAAGGTCGAAGGAGCCAATACGAGTAAACAGTGCGGCACGGTACGCCAATTAGAAACGAGATCTTCAGTTCGGCAGTCTCAGCTCTGAATGTGTCAGAGAGCATGTCGTCCTCTGACGGTAGATCCCTTCTGTCTACTTCCCGTGGTGTCTCGTCTCAATCGGATCCTTCAGTATGTCGAGGAGGTTGGTGTAATACTTTCTGGTTATGCTGCAGGACTCGTGTTGATGGCCCACTGACAGAATTCTTTCTTTCTCTCAGAAAATGGACCCGACAACTCATTTTTTGCTAGATTTACCGGTGCCGAATTTCTTTGGTTGTGGGGACCACTGTGGCACCATTGTTTTGACGGTATCTTAGTTTCAGTATCACAAATGTGGACCCAGGTTTCATCCAGTCATTAACCTACGCAAACACCCCATTGCAACAGCAAAATAGGTCGAAACAGCTCCGGATGTCTCAACTGGTACCTGTCTTTGTTCCCTGTTCGAACATTCCTACATCCACTGAGGTGGAAGTTTCCTCGTGTGTAAGATATTCTTAATAATGAAACAGATTTGCTTGCAGGAGACATCCAGTGTCGCGAGTGTCATTTTGGTGGACATGAGGTTATCCTGAAGAATTGGCCTGTGGACAGGATCATTTGTTGCCAGGTCTGATGATGATGATGATATGGACCACCCACAGCAGGATTTATCTTAAATGAGGAGATACTCATTCTTCAAACAAGCACACAATTTTAGATGGTGATGTAAGATGGACACATGTGCCCTATTTTTTTATGATGTCTCAGTGTGCAGTGGTCTGTAAAAACAGAAGCTTCCTGATGCCTCCTAATCCTTTTTGTGCCACTGATGTCAAACTTGTCGCCTAATGATCTGACTGAACTTAAATAGCTAGAATAAGAGTTTATATTCGCTTAGTTGCATAACAAGTTATCAAAGTTCCGTGTGCTATCAAATGAGGTTTTCAATTCCGACTGGAAGTCCACTGTGGATGACAGACACAACAGGCAGGTGAAGCCTGTTAAAATGGGCAAAAATAATAATACGACTTTAATTCCATTACTCATTCTACACTAAGATTATAATCGTGAGCTGTTTGTTGCAGTTACAAAGAAATTAAATTTTCTACATTTCCTGTGTTTAATATAGATGAAAATAAATTCCAGTTGTTTGTACTAAATTAATATAACTCATTTTTGCTCAGATAATTGTCGACTTAGCAATCTATTTCTCTGCACCGCATCTTTTTTACACCACTAATTCAAGTGCTTATGTGATGACAAATATTCACACATGGTTGTTGCCATAATGTCTGTGAATACAAAATATTTATCTCACACACAGTATGTTCTTGCCAAAATTGCCTAATGGTCACAGCACCAAGTATGGACAAACGACGTCATCTCTGCTGGTGTCTGTTTCTCCCTGTCGACTACCAGCTGGATGAGAGTGCCATCTGCAGCAGTCTTCCTCCTCCTCCTCCTCCTCCGGGATCTCAAACCTGCAGACCGTTCTCCAGTTGCCTGGCAGCCAGTTCCCATGATTGCAGCTACTTCTAACCGACAATAACTGTGACACCTACACAATGTAAATGAGAGTTACTATGCCCTGCCTACAACTAGGCTACTCTTAGCTACCATTGAAATAGTATTCCTCTAAAAACTTAAGCACAGATAGGTACAGCAGCATAATGTGTTAACAATTTGATGAAAATGACCAAAAATGGGGAGAATTTTGTCATAGTTCTGCCAGTCTCCAACAGACAGCTCGCAACACGAGACAGTGGAAGGAATGGGGAAAGAATCTTGTGTCATCACTAGGCGAGCAGTTCTAGTGCACTGTGGTGGTGGTGGTCTTCATTACGATACGGCCCATAGACGACACTCGTACGACTTCGTACGGGGAAGAGTCGTCGAGAAACTGGAAGGAGGACGAAGTGTGAAGAATGTAGCCTAGGATTTTGGTATTGCTCAGTGTAGTGACCCCGGGCGTACCCTCATATGGGAGTGGTAGGAACATGTCGAACACTCGGGAACATTATCAAACCTAATCATTTTGAGAATGAAGCTTTGAGATGAAATATTGATTGAAGTACAGCTGTGAGAGACGATCATAAGTCGTGCTCGGGTAGCTCAGTCGGTAGAGCTTATGCCCTCGAATGGCGAGTGTCACGAGTTCGAGACTCGGTCTGGCACACGGTTTTAATCGGCCGGGATGTTTCTGATCATTTTGGTGGTCCAAGTATTGTGGCGAGTGGAAGCACGAGGTCGCACGGGTATACTGACTTCCGAATGGTCGAATACGGTACAGTTACCGATTGATGTTACTGCGACACTGTACTCCTTTCTCGTGTGCATTTTTCACAGGAGGTGACAGTGCACAACCTCTTGAACAGCATAGATGGAGGAGCTGTTGGAACGAATAGATATTCAGTTAATGGACTGGCCTGCCTGTTCCCCTGACTTAAAACCCATTGAGCACATGTGGGAAGCATTGGTGGCATTTGTTGCAGCACATCAACGTGCATCAGTGGCCATCAAGCATTTCTCAGCTGGGCTGGTGGAGCAATAAAACGGCCTGCCTCAAGAACTCCTTACAGACCTTGTTGCCACCGGGGGAGCTCATTGTACAACATGCGTGCAGTCTGTGCTGATCACATGCCCTGTTAAGAACTGTGTCCTGCATTTTGTAATGTCCAGAAGACCACCATATATTGTGGTGGCATTAGTGTAATTATTGTCTTTGATTAAAATTGTCATTTCTGTTTCTCGTGGCATATTTCTTTCAGCTAACCTTTCATACTGTACTACAGCAGCATAGCATTGACTGACAAAAAAAAAGTGAAGATCTCAGAGTATGTGGTCTGATGTCAGTTTACCTTTGTATACATACGTATGGAAGGCTGGTATGTAAATGATTAGAGTTGCAGGTAGAACAGCCACGAGACTGCAGTAGTGGTATTTATGTTGTTACCAGACTTGGTAGGGTGTGCACAGTATCAGATTATGAAAAATTGCTGTGAAGGACTTGAAAATGAGGTGTGTGTGTGTGTGTGTGTGTGTGTGTGTGTGTGTGTGTGTGTTTTAGTTATTGTCAGCACCTGACAGAGTTGGAAAGGGGCTCATTGTGGGTCCCCATTTGGCCGGCTGGTCGAATTCTGCGGAATCCAGATTTGTGGTGCATTCAGATGTGGCAGTGGCTCGATGTTGGACTGCGTGGGAATATGAAGGCAGGTATACTTGTCAGTATCCTGTTAGACCACATCTGAGCACCACAAGGGAGGCTCTCTGTATAGTGTACTTTGCAAATTATAACTGTTTCCTCGTGTACATATATGTCGACACACTGCGAGTCATCTGTTGATATGAGGCAGAGGGTACTTCTGGTAGCACTATGATTTTCCACTTCCCCTTTCCCTGTTCCATTGGCAAAGGCGCGTGGAAAGAATGATTCTCTGTAAACTTCTGTGCTGGGTCTAATTTTTAAGATTTTTACATTTTGCTCACTTTGCGAGACGTGGGAGAAAGTAGTATCTTGCGTGACTCTTCCCGGAACGTACCCTCTTAGAGTTTCAGTGGTATACCTGTCTGTGGTGCACGCGAACTCTCTTGTATTGTCTACTACTCCTGCTCCTATGCAGACTGAACTATCTAGTTACAAAACCTACCATTCTCAAATGAAATTTTCACTCTGCAGCAAAGCGTACGCTGATACGAAACTTCTCGGCACGTTAAAATTGTGTGCTGGACTGAGACTCAAACTCGAGATCTTTGCCTTTTGTGGTTGAGTGCTCAGTCTGTAGAGCACTTGCCTGTGAAAAGCAGAGGTCCCAAGTTCAAGTCTTGGTCCTGCACACAGGTTTAATCTGCCAGGAAGTTTCATGCTGTTCTTCATTGTCTCTTGCATCTCTCTTCTATTTATAGCGTCCTGTAAGGGGTCCCACACTTACAACCAAATACTCAAGAATCAGTCAAAAAAATTTTTTTAAATGTTTTGTTGAATGACTTCAATTTCCTTAAGATTTCTCCTATGAATCTCAGCCTGAAGTCTGCTTCTCCTGCAATTTGTTTTGCGTGTTCATTCCACTTCAGGTTGCTCCTAGGTATTTTAGTGACTGAAATGATAATTAAATAGACACCCTAGCTGCAAGCAGGCGTTGATACACTTCATTGGGGACATGTTGAAAATTTGTGCCCCTACCGGGACTCGAACCCGGGATCTCCTGCTTACATGGCAGACGCTCTATCCATCTGAGCCACCGCGGGCACAGAGGATAGTGCGTCTGCAGGGACTTATCCCTTGCACGCTCCCTGTGAGATCCACATTCCCAACATGTCCACAACACTACATTCGTAGTGCGCCTAATAGATATGTGACTGTTACTTTGTTGAGTGATTTGTCACCAACAGTGTAATTGTACAGTAGTAGGTTTCTTCACCTATGTATGTGCAATATACAGGGTGGTCCATTGATAGTGACCGGGCCAAATATCTCACGAAATAAGCATCAAACGAAAAAACTGCAAAGAACGAAACTTATCTAGCTTGAAGGGGAAAACCAGACGGCACTATGGTTGGCCTGCTAGATGGCGCTGCCATAGGTCAAACGGATGTCAACTGCATTTTTTTAAATAGGAACCCCCATTTTTATTACATATTCATGTAGTACGTAAAGAAATATGAATGTTTTAGTTGGACCACTTTTTTCGTTTCGAGATAGGTGGCGCTGTAATAGTCACAAACATATGGTTCACAATTTTAGACGAACAGTTGGTAACAGGTAGGTTTTTTAAATTAAAATACAGAATGTAGGTACGTTTGAACATTTTTATTTCGGTTGTTCCAATATAATACATTTGGTTAAGTTCATGGTGAACTGGCAGTCGCTGCACCAATCGCCAATCCTCCCCAGGCCTTCCTGAAATTTGTGACAGTCTCATGCCATCGTTGCCTTGTGGAGCTTTGAAGTTGTCCACTGGATTATTTATATTTATAGTGAACAGAAGTGCCCTATCACACTAAACGATGTTGTATTTGTGAGCATTTGTTCAAGTCTTCTAGTATTTTTGTCTATCCATGACTCATAAAGTACCTGGAATAGTGTTTGTCAATTCAGTCATAGACCTTCTTGAAGTTGAAAATTAGTTATTGATCCCGTAAGTTGTTGTTGTTGGTTTTTTTTTACCATAAACACCGTCCCTAGTATAGTCGTATTATGAGAATTTTTAATGGCGGGTTTTCCTATGTAGATCCTGTATCCACCTGACTCAAATGCATTTTCATCAAGATAACTTGTTTCTTGAAGTGCTAATATAAGTATGTTGAGTTGATTAAAAAGTGTCCGTTAGGTGTTTTAGTTTTCCAACTTTCAGAAGTGTCCAATAATGATCGAAACAGACGAAATGAATTAAAATTTGTGCTGCGGCCGGGACTCGAACCCGGGTCTTCTTGCTTGCTAGGCAGAAATGCTAACCATTACACCACCGCAGTACGATGTTCAGCATTGCTGCACGAACTACTTAAGCTAAGTGCCCTCCCCAACACAAACTTCAATTCATTTTTCCCTTACATATTGTCACTACTACCAGGGCTCTCAGATATTGGCAAGCACCCCAGCATTGGACGTAATGGGACGTCCCTGTGCTGTTGGTGATCTTATAGCTGACCATTGTACTGTGGTAGTGTAATGGTTAGCATTTCAGCCTAGCAAGCAAGAAGACCCGGGTTCGAGTCCCGGCCGCAGCACAAATTTTAATTCATTTCG
Organism: Schistocerca nitens; assembly: GCF_023898315.1. NCBI lineage: Eukaryota > Metazoa > Arthropoda > Insecta > Orthoptera > Acrididae > Schistocerca > Schistocerca nitens. The sequence continues at coordinate 1,310,896,263 of NC_064614.1, read as the reverse complement.
TCTGTTTCGATCATTATCGGAGACAATAAAGAGACTTAAATGTCTCGGGGACACATTTAATTATAATAGCTTTCTTAAGTGTGTTGATGTTCAGAGTCCCCAGTAGGTGTTTTTTCTTGGGTCTTATCTGTGAAGAAGTTGTAGGAAGCTCCGACTCTATCCTTGCAATATATACACAAATCTGAATTTAGGATTTCATTGCTGTTCACTTACAAATACAACCAACTTCCTAGTCTGGGTATTGTTACCTTTAATAAGCAATACAGATACTGGAACTTTACCGTAAAATGTCCTGCAGTTACTGATATACTGACTGGCTGTTTCTGACCTGTCAAGAAAATTGTTCTCAGAGAGTGACATGGTTAGTCTTTCTTTGATTTTCGCCACTGATCCCAAAGAGGGGTTCTTTGAACCTAGAAAGAAAGCCTATGTAAACGCCATGTGTGCTTTATTTGTGTAGTGTTCACCTGGCCTATTGAGGAGGACCCTCTGCTACTCGCAAAGGTCAACTAATTGGCACCTGACTTTGCCGCAGAATTGTGCGCTTTTGGTTTAGATCTTCTTCTTGACTCCAGAACAGAACACCATGATCGCTCTGGGTATATGATGCTGCAAATGGTGAGTCGTGCTTGCACTCTGCTTGCCATGCTACTTGCCTTCATTAAACCAGCCAGTCTCATAAAGGAATCAAGGGGTGCCTTGGAAGGCAGACAAAAAGCATCGTTTGTGCCAACACGACCCACTATCCACGACCAGTTCCATCCAGAGCATTCAGTAGCTGCTGGTAGAGCATCTCGCATGAGACTTCCCAGCATATATATTGAGTGGACACTGGCCTCCTTTCCCGATCTATCTGTTTCTCTGAGCTGCTCTCATATTTGCCTAACATGGCCATCCATATCCACTCTCTGCACTTGTCCTAGCTTGGTGGGAAAATTTATCACCGATATCCATCAGATGTGATAAGTGCAAGAAACTAGTTGTGTGGCCAGTTGCCACTTTTACCTCCCACCAAAAGATATGTGAACCCACCACTTTGTGCCGCTCAGTCTTGAATGAAGACAGACCTGTCAGATGTTGCACATCAAAAGAAACAATGGCAATGGGGTTTGCAGGAATTACATCCAATAGCTGCAGGGATGTCGCAACTTTTGTCCCGTGGTCACTGCTCGTTAAAAGCACTAGCCTGAAGTCTGTCAACCTTGGTCGATGCAGCTTATCTGTTTCTGGGCAGTGGCCAATTTTCCTTGTACCTGCACATAAAATGCATAGTCAGTATCCATTTCATACAGTGTAAAAACTATATAAAATCACAAAAAGTGTATGACTTAACTGATAGAGTACAACAGACCCCAGCAGGAGAGAAAAATACCTGATTGCACTGCTGCGAACAATGTGTGGCTTTAGTGATTGCACAAAGCCCAACTGTGTAAGTTTGGCATGCAAATGGATATTCCTCTCCAGCCAGGACCCCTTGAGGAATTACTGTACAGTGATCCTCATGAAGCCGTTAAACTACAGTTGATGTATTGTGCAGAAATGCCAGCATCAATAGGCTATTCCCTTCTATGTGTGTCGCATTGAAGTTAAGAGGATCATAATATCCTCCCTTTTACACCAAGGACCTTGAAACATGCAATACCCCTTTTACTGTTTGGGAATTTAACAATGCAGTAGTGCAGTACAGGGAGAACCCAAGACCAGACCGTACATTGCCAGATGCTTCATCATGCCAGTAACAGTGGGAAATCAAACGACATTTAACAGGATGATGCCAAGAAGGAATTTTTTCACCCAGTGAAAAGAAAGTAAGTATGATAACAACCACCTTAAAACCTGCAAAAGTCTGTGCTGTAAGGACAATTACTTCCCAATAAGCTTACTGGTAACTCTGTAAAAATTGTTGGTAGTGGATAGTTTGATCATCTCTGGCAACTGAAATTTGTCATCGAAGATATCTTTGTGCATCGGTGGGGAGGGGGGGGGGGGGGGGAGTTATGGTAACATATCCTGGTGATGCTGCAGAAGTGGGACTTCTGGGGCAACTGGTCCATCTTTATACAAAACTGTATGTTCTGTAGAATTAAGGGCTGTATCAACTCTTAGGAAACTACACAGACTAAATAACAGAGAACCTAAGGGGTCTGTTTTAACCACCACTCGTTTTGCCTTCCCAGTAAACATAATTGTCATTGTCTCAGGATCTAATATCTTATTGTCACTGTGCTGCTGTGATCGTTGCCTGTATTCCAGCTCATCATCACTAAAGTCTGCTGAATGTGATCTCTAAGTGTAGAACATAGATGTGTACTAAAAATTTCATGTACTGTATTTCATTGGTGAAATCCCAGATTACGCTCTCCCGTGAGTTCAAATCTGTTCACCTCCACCCTGAATTAGATGCAAAACACTAACATTTGGCAGTTATTGATTACGCTCATTTCTTGAGTCTACTCAATAGTAAGTTTACCTGGGTGCCACATAGCAAGCAACTAATGGCTATTTATGTTTGCGAACTTGACTCTTTACCTTAGGTTGGAAATACCTGTGGAGAGCAGATGGAACTGTCATCACAGAGTTATGTGCATAACTTGTCTTAACCCCACTAGATTATGGTAGTCTCAGAGAGAAGTCACTGCACCTTCCCTGTACATGGTGGCAAAATGTAACTCGCAGTGAGAGCTTCCCATATGCGGCCGATAGACAGCTGCCTGGTGGAGACAGTATTCTTCCTCTGAAGATATGCTCTCAACAACTTGTAATTAATTATTATTGATAAGGGGTAAAAAATGTAGACTGCCAAAAGTCCTTGTTATATAATCTTCTTCTTTAACCTCAAAATGTGTCTGCTTAGAAATGGTTTTAAAAAATAAGAAATATGGACAGCCATCATACGTTGCATGATATTGCCCCAAAGATAGAGGAAAAGGTATTCATAAGTCAATAATAGTTTCCTCAAACCCCCTTATATACTGTGTGAATGTAGTATTTATGCAGCAGAATTAATAACTGTATTTCAGCTTGTCACCTGTCAGAAAATTAACTCCACTCGAGAACCTCTTATAAGCAATGATTTTCTTCTCCTGGAAGTAAGAACATGCCTTTGAAAATGTCCTATAGTATATGACATCCAACTGCTGTTACATGGATTGTACAGAATAGGTGCCATCATTTTGTTCCTTTGGATACAAAGCCATGCTGGCATTCTAGGAAATGGGTTTGTGGATGAGCTGTCCGATTCAGCCTTCAAACGTAACTGTTAATGCATTGGACATACCAAGTACAAATATGAACGTATATTCTGACAGTACGACTGACACACTGCAAAGTGAGTACGAGGGGTCCAACATATGCTTCTCAACTGCCCAGATGGTTTTGAATCAACCTAAATTTGTGCATGACACATGGAAATTTATGTAATAACGCTTGCGTGACTGGACCTGCTAAAGTGTTAGTTTTAGGAATATTAGATCTACGGCATAAGTAACAGCTTGTACAATCCGTACTACAGGTATGGCAGATTATGCTTCTATTGCAAGTGTGGTATTAAAATACCCACAAGAATGTGGATACTATGACAAATTTAAGAATTTTTACCAAACTATGTGTTTTACTTATAATAATTATGTCTCAACAGTTTAAATGTGGTTATAGCTGTTATAACGATATTACTATTTAGCTTTTTTCCATGCGAAGCATACTCACAACTGCAATTAGGCTTGGAGAAAGTGCAAAATAAATGTTCATTTGTTCAAAGCACTACTAAATTCAACTTTATATTTGCAATTCAGCTTTACATTTGCTTCTCACATAATTATTATAAGTGTTCTGGGTGCAACAAAACCTTTTTCTTTCACAGTTTATTGCTGTTTTTATAATTGTCTATCTGCATTTTCTCTCTTCATGTAGGAAGACAGCAGTCACAAACCACATGTAGCATAATTGTTCTTGAAGGTAAAATTGCCGGCCAGAGTGGCCGAGTGGCTCTAGGCGCTTCAGTCTGGAACTGCGCGACTGCTACAGTCGCAGGTTCGAATCCTGTCTCGGGCATGGATGTGTGTGATGTCCTTAGGTTAGTTAGGTTTAAGTAGTTCTAAGTTCTAGGGGACTGATGACCTCAGATGTTAAGTTCCATAGTGCTCAGAGCCATTTGAAGGTAAAATTACCATAAACCACAGGGGTTTACTAGACACAGTCATGTTGCAGAGCACATGCCCTTCCCATCCTCTGCCAGTTGAACTCTCCTCCAGCCAGTTACAGGGGGAATTAAATAAAGCTTAACACAGACTCCAGATCGTGGTGCATCTCGATTCTTGTCATGTCAACAAACTTGGCCAGATGTGGAAGAAGTGGTGGGTAGCAGAAAAAAAAAAAAATCCACGGACCTACAAATCCGTAACCAGTACATAACTGCTGAGCCACATTGCTTTTCTTAGTCTCGGGGTAGAAATCCTCATAACGAAGCACGTTTCGACACACAGTTAACTGGTGTGCCATGCATGTGACGATAAATATCTTTTTGAATTGATGGAAGCACAACTCACAATGTTCTAGCCTAGTAGAAATTATACAGCAGTAATGAGGTATTAAAAGCCTGACGTATCATCTGCTTTCACAGATACACCTTGTGCAAAAATGTATATCACATTTATGATTGTCTTGTTACCTGTTCACAGATGCACCTGCCAATGAGAGGGAACAGCTGTTCATACAAAAAATCAGACAGTGCTGCGTGTTGTTTGATTTTGTGTCGGACCCACTGTCTGACTTGAAATGGAAAGAAGTGAAAAGGGCAGCACTCCACGAAATGGTGGAGTACGTGAGCTCGCAGAGGGGTGTCATCACGGATGCCATCTACCCGGAAGCTGTCAACATGGTATACACTTCCTCTGATTCTAAACAGTAATTGTGTTTCTTTTTTCTTTATACGAACAAGTTCCAAAAATGCCGACTTATGACTGCAAAACACTGTGCTGTGTGCTAAATATCTGCAAAAGCAAAACTGACACACAGGGACAACTCGTGCGGCAGACCGGGAGCTGCTCTGTCGGGCATTTTGAAATGAAACAAATGACACGGCCTGGTAATAGCTGCACTACTGCATGCTGAAGTGTTGAGTCACAAAGATCAGCAGTGCCCAGTCACAAAACACTTAGCAACCTGAAGCCTTTGGGCATATCGGCTTTACAGAACTGGCAAACAGAGTGCTTGAGAAAAAGCTGATAGATAGTGATGACTGCAGTGTTGACAGGACATTAAACTGAAATCCCCATGCCATTCTTGTTGACATAACTCCTAAGGACAGTTTGAATTTTTCAGAAATTCTTATACTAATCTGTCATGATATTAGAAGTATCTGACTTGGCTATCAGAGGCTTTTAGTAAGAGTTTGCATCTCTTGCCAATTCATCTTTAGTCTTTCAAGAAAGATATGCTGGGTACACTAGTATTAGGTTGTACTGACATATTATGAGTGCCACCATTTGCTTGTTAACATCTACTGCTATACTTTGTGAACAACTGTGAATGCATGGCAGAGGGTACATTTCTCTGTATCAGTTAGTAAGGTTTTTTCCCTGTTCTATTCACATGTGGAGTGCAGGAAAAATGCTTGTTTAAACACATCAATGTTTGCTGTAATTAATCTAATCTTGTCCTAGTGATCCCTGCAGGAGTGATATATAGGAGGCTGTAGTATATTCATAGAGTTATCATTTAAAGCCTATCCTTAAAACTTCAACAGACTTTCTCGGGATAGTTTGTGTCTATCTTCAAGAATCTGCCAGTTCAGTGTGTGTGTGTGTGTGTGTGTGTGTGTGTGTGTGTGTGTGTGTGAGAGAGAGAGAGAGAGAGAGAGAGAGAGAGAGAGAGAGAGAGAGAGAGAGACAGACTCTCCCATGGGTCAAACAAATCTGTGACCATTCATGCTGCTCTTTTCTGTATGTGTTCATTATATCCCCTTGTTAGTCCTGTTTCATTTGGGTCCTACACACTTTTCTAGGATGGATTGCACAAGTGATTTGTAAGCAATCTTCTTTTTACAGTGATTGCATTTCCCCAGTATTCTACTAGTAAACCGAAGTCTACCACATGCCTTACCCACACCTGAGCCTGTGTGATCATTCCATTTCACATCCCTATAAGGTGTTACACCCAGATGTTTGTATGAGTTGATAGACTCCATATGTGTCTCATTGATATTACTGTCATAGGATACTAACATGATTGGTTCTGTGAAGTTTGCAATTTTATATTTCTGAATATTTAAAGAGATTTGCCTTTCTCTTCACCACTTTGAATATTACAAAGAGCTGACTGAACATTTATACAGTTTCTTTAAAACAGTACTTCATTATAGATAACAACATCATTTGCAAAAAATCTGATGTTACTATTAATATTTTTCGCAAGGTCGTTAGATTAAAATGTTAGCAACAAGGGTCCCAATATAATGCACTGGGGCACACCCAAAGTTACTTCTACGTCTGATGATGACACTTTATCGAAGGTAACTTATTGTGTCCTCCAAACAAAAAAATCATCAATCCAATCGCAAATTTTGATCAATACTCCATACGATCATACATTTGATAGTGTGTGGATGTGATACTGAGTCACATACTTTCTGGAACTCAAGAAATACTGCATGTGCGTGACAGCCTTGATGCAAAGTGTTCAGTATGTCGTGAGAAAATTGTGAGTTGGGTTTCGCATGATTGATGTTTTTGGAATCAGTGCTGGTTGGCATGGAGGAGGTCGTTCTGTTAGAGATAGCTCTTTAGGTTTGAGCCCCAAATACGTTCAAAAGTTTTACAACAAATTGATGTCAAGGATACTGGACAATAGTTTTTTAATCACTTCTACGTGACCTGCAATTTCTTCCAATTACTAGACATGAATTTGTATTTTTATTTTATTTTTTGTTTGTTCAAGGAATCGGTGATTAATTATAGTTAGAGGAGGTACAAACTCAGCTGCAAATTCAGTATAGAATCTGATAGGGGATACCATTGGGCCCTGGAGTTATGTTCAGTTTTAATGATTTCAGCTGTTTCTCAACACATCTGTTACTAATGCTTATTTGACCATTTTTTAAGTATTGCGAGGAGAAAGTTGGGGCAGGTTTTCAGAGTTTTTCTTTGTGAAGTAACATTTGAAAATGGAATTAAGCATTTCAACTTTTGCTTTGCTACCCTCAGTTTCAGCTCATCTCATTTGCGAGTGACTGAACATGAACTTTGCTGCCACTAGTGGCCTTTACATGTGACCAGAATTTCTTTGGGTTTTGAGAAGATCGTTTGACAAAATTCTGCTACAATAGTCATGGAAGGTCTCATGCATTGCTCTCTTAATAGCCAAATGTGTTTTATTTAGTGTGTCTCTACGTATAGCCTTTATGCTTTGTTGTACATCTGTTATGCAGTAGTATCTGTTTCTGTAGACGTTTCTTTACAGTGATTGTATACCATATGAGGTCTCTCCCATCTTGAACTGTTCTAAGCAGTATCCACTACATAGTCAACTATTCTTTAAAACTAGAGCCGTAGCTCCTCTACATGCTTAAGTAAAGTTACACATTGAGATTTGTATAGGTTCAACTTTATTTGCTGTTGTGAATAAGAGCTTGTTACATTAAGGTTGATTGCTTTCATTACTCCAATATGGAACGTCATATGGGGGAAATAATTCCACTTTCCTACCCAACAAGAAAGTAGGAGCAAGCTACGTCAGTGTGTAGCCAGCAATGACTCAGAGGATTTTCAGTCACCCAAACACCCACCATCACACAAGAACAGGATTGAGCCTAATCAAATTGGTGACATTGTCATACATGGTGCTCTGTCTCAAAAGATACATAATTTACATTTGAAAGCCCACTCAGTGTTGTAGTGGTTAATTAAAAAAAAATAAGAAGAGAAGAAAAAGTTGAAAATATGGAAGAAATCGTGAATAAAAATGGTTTTTTCAAAATCGTTAATGACCGTGATAAAAGGGAAAGAAAGAAAGAAATGCAGATCGGACTTTGTATTACAGAAAGCTATCGGACTTCGTTATTCGGAAAAGCTATTGTTGGGGTGGTCCTTGTGGTGTTTTTGAGCAAAAGTTAAACCAATTTTCACTACAAAAGTTATTGGAAAGAAACAGAGAATAACAGAATGTAACTGACAGGGGGAAGTGGCGTAGACGAGAGATCATCCTTTACCAGATTAACTTATCTTCTTTCGGGCAGCGTCCACGTCTTCAAAAATCTCCTTCATTTCAGCATGAAAAAATCTGCTCCGAAATCTTGCAATAGTCCAGGGATCACTAATTTATACCAATTAAAATCATCTTGATACTGTATGCAATTTAATTCACTTTGCTACTTCCATCCACCGAATTTCTTAATAACTTCCACAATGTCTACACATTACAATCAGATCAAGATTAGCCATTAAGTTTTTACGTCAGCATCCGATCACGTCTGCCTTAAGCTACGGCTAACAAGAAACAATTGAAACGGAATAAAAAACAAAAAAGAGTTAACAATTTTAGTATTTTCTCTCCGCTGTCGAGCGCTCATACCGTTGCGACGGGATATTTTTATCTGAGGGAACGAATGTAGCGCGGCGAAATTCAAAGTCCCGCTACATCGCCCCCTCGACTGTCACGCTAAAACATTTAGCGTGGCAGGCTAGCAAACAATAGAATAGATATACCTAAATGTCTATTATACATATTTTCCCAGGAAACGCCACGTGCATACTTAGAGGATTATCTTTGTCAATACTTGGTTTCTAAATCTATATACTACATTCAATTGTTACAGTTTTAATCCTTTTTGCACAATTAATATATATTTACATACAGTTTGTTTGAACAAGCTGCTCGCAAGCGCAGTTAATGTTGTGCGCTTCCAACGTTGGTTTCCCAATGTATCTCTGGCAGCACGTAGTCTTTGCGCATGCGCAGTAGCATCACTGAATTTCGCGTGCGGCAGTTTCAAAATCGCTGTGTTATGACTGTCTTCAACAGTATTCACTCTCACATAGTGTTCATTACAAGCTGTTATTCCAGCATAAATGGCGTGTTTAGCCCGGTGACACCATAAGATTGAGCGTGTGCGTGATCTGAAGCAACGTCCATGTCTTCTGTTACGACACAACACTCCAGGTCCTTGTGCGTTTTCATGACTATTGTTCCCGGGGCATATGTGGTCGATGTAGTTTTCAGTCTCCACATCGCCTACGACAGGTGCTGAGTTTATTGTCTCTAAAGCATCTGAAGGCCGGCCAGGAACAACGGCGTCGATGTTCGCAAAGGTAGGTGTTTCACCACGTTGTTTACACTTGCCAACAAACGTTCATTTGCAGTGTGAAAATCCTCATTATCGTCAAAGTAAATTGCAGTTTATATCGATTTACAAACAGTTATTTGGTTTATGTACCATAAGTTTCACAAACAACACAAAATTCATCGTTTATAACGTTCACAGTTTGCAACACTTTTTTGCAATATTTACATTTTAACGGTTCACTTTGTCCAAGCATGTTTACATCGTTAATTATGAAAGCTTACATTTCGTGGTCACAGTTGAAAATATGTTGACAATATGCAAAGTTTTAATACACATACAAATACATATAAATTTACAAGAATCTGCATGTGACATATTTACACTAAAAAAAATTATACTAAGTCCCATTGGCTTTCTTTTATTGGGGTATTAATTTTTTATTCAGGTTTGGGCGTGCCAAGGGATATCAGACTTAATATTTAAAGCACGGGCTTTCCTTGATTTATTATTTGTCTCGTTCTTTTGATTCCATATCTTGGATAGTGGTTGACCAGGCTTGTAATGCCATTAATATTCATGTCTTTTTATTCATACCTGAAAGTTTACTGTCAGACAATATATTCTTACATTCCATAAACAAACAATACCCAGCTGCAGGAGGTGGTAGGATAATGGAGAAAGAAAGAAAGATAGACTGGAAGAAACTATTCACTAGCTATAAAGTACCAAATCCTACAGCTACTACATGAAAGAGAACATAATACATTATAACATTTGGATCACCTTCAAGGGGTGTATGAAAGGAGGTGCTTACAATTTACCAAATCATGGGTAAATGTAAGTGTCCGTACGTCAAGTCTGTGTAGTGTAACATCATGACAGATTCTGTGTTTGTGTTCTGGCTGTTCATATGACTAAGTGTATTATACATTAACAAATCCTTGCATGAGTAAATCACATAGCTGCTCAGTACTTCCTCAATATCTCCACTTCTTGTGGATACCATCTACACAAATGGAAAATGTATCTCAGAGATTGTCTCTCTCATAATGTGTATTACATAATAACATATCAAATTTCCTCTCAAGAGTTCAACCATGGACTTTCTTCTACTTTAGTGAAGGTTAAACAACATGTATGTGGTGTAATATATATATATATATATATATATCTCACTTCTTTCTATAAATTATAAATAAAGAACATATTATTATAATTGACCGTAAAATGTCTCCTTCTCACTGTCCGTTGCTCGACGTCGGCTGCACGGATGGTCACTGCTCCTTGGCACTTACCTGGCATAGCCTGAAAAGTCAAATGTCTTCAACGTAGATGTAATTTTGTCATCTGTTCGCTTAAGTGGAGGTGTTGTACGAATCGCAAAACGGCCTTAATAACTCTATCTTTTGCTTCCTCAGGGTTTTCTGTCTTGTGTAAAAAAAAATTTTTTTCTATACAAATGTATTCACATGAGGGCTGTGTAAAAACTATATTTCAACTTAAGTTCCTTAAAATATCATTCTCCTGTCTGAACACGAACTATAAATGTTTTCTTCCACACACTGGCTTAACAAAACTTAACGAAAGGTTACCAAGTTACACTTCTGCCATAAATTAAAGCTAATGTGTTTCCAAGCTACGTTCTTATCACACTTATCTCCACAGCTGTAATCATCATTATGTTCACTCTGTTTTTCTTGCATTCATTCATTCATTTTCAAGGGCACTGTAAATAGATTCACATTTAATGTCTTGTACTCACGTGTTCTAACTCATCACCAATGTTTTCTTTCAAACTGAAATTCTTACGTAATCTTAAAGATGTAGACTGTTTACTCACTTCTCTATGTAGCACAATATTACCAAACATTCTCACTCATTCCTTATTCACATATTCGTCAATATATATATATCCTTATACATTAAACATATTCCTCATCAAACATTAATATATCACATACGTGGGGCCATTTGGCACTTCCATTCTCATAAGACTCTAATAATATTTTCCTCAAATAATCTCTTGTCTCCATCAACTACTTCACAGTAACTTACCTTCTTATATTAACTTAAATATTAACTCATTCATACTGATCACTCATTCTTACGTCCTCATTCATTCTGCTACACACATATGTCATTACTGATCTCAATAGCTATTATTTCTTCTCATTGTAGTTGCCTTGAAATAACTAACTAGTTGTTGATTCACCTTATAATTTACAATTAACAACCAATGTAACCTGCGTAGGTCTCATTCCTACATGAATATCTTTTCTCATTCAGTAAGTGTACTCACCTGGGTTTACCTTCTCTTCATAATTATGTGTACAAGTGTAACTGCAGTATATAATTTCCATAAATTAACGTTTGTGTTCTTAGGCTGTATAACTTAATGTTCGTGTATTCAATACAAATATTTATGATCTCGTTTCCACAGCAACTTGCTCATGTTCAACTTAGTTATCATTATATTATGTTGTTTTAGTGCACAAAGGGTTTCAAATGTCTGTGGGGATGCAGCCCCCTCGGCTTGTGAGATAACCGATATTCTAGGGAGTAACAACCTGGGTGCTGTGTCTACAATGGCGCTTGTTACAATTGGCTGCTGTAGTCATGAAAACGCACAAGGACCTGGAGTGTTGTGTCGTAACAGAAGACATAGACATTGCTTCAGATCATGCACACGCTCAATCTTATGGTGTCACCGGACTTAACACGCCATTTATGCTGGAATAACAACTTGTAATGAACACTATGTGAAAGTGAATACTGTTGAAGACTGTCATAACACAGCGATTTTGAAACTGCCGCACGCGAAATTCAGTGATGCTACTGCGCATGCGCAAAGACTACGTGCTGCCAGAGATGCATTGGGAAACCAACGCTGGAAGGGCATGACATTAACTGCGCTGGCGAGCAGCTTGTTCAAACAAACTGTATGTAAATATATATTAACTGTGTAAAAAGGATCAAAACTGTAGCAATTGAATGTAGTATATAGATTTAGAAACCAAGTATTGACAAAGATAATCCTCTAAGTATGCACGTGGCGTTTCCTGGGAAAATATGTATAATAGACATTTAGGTATATCTATTCTATTGTTTGCTAGCCTGCCACGCTAAATGTTTTAGCGTGACAGTCGAGGGGGCGATGTAGCGGGACTTTGAATTTCGCCGTGCTACATTCGTTCCCTCAGATAAAAATATCCCATCGCAGCGGTATGAGCGCTCGACGGCAGAGAGAAAATACTAAAATTGTTAACTCTTTTTTCTTTTTTTATTCCGTTTCAATTGTCTCTTGATAGCCATAGCTTAAGGCAGGCGTGATCCGATGCTGACATAAAAACTTAATGGCTAATCTTGATCTGATTGTAATGTGTAGACATTGTGGAAGTTATTAAGAAATTCGGTGGATGGAAGTAGCAAAGTGAATTAAATTGCATACAGTATCAAGATGATTTTAATTGGTATAAATTAGTGATCCCTGGACTATTGCAAGATTTCGGAGCAGATTTTTTCATGCTGAAATGAAGGAGATTTTTGAAGACGTGGACGCCGCCCGAAAGAAGATAAGTTAATCTGGTAAAGGATGATCTCTCGTCTACGCCACTTCCCCCTGTCAGTTACATTCTGTTATTCTCTGTTTCTTTTCAATAACTTTTGTAGTGAAAATTGGTTTAACTTTTGCTCAAAAACGCCACAAGGACCACCCCAACAATAGCTTTTCCGAATAACGAAGTCCGATAGCTTTTCTGAAATACAAAGTCCGATCTGCATTTCTTTCTTTCTTTCCCTTTTTTCACGGTCACTCTTCTCACATTTATTTTTTTTTATTAACCACTACAACTGGCGACCGTGACAGGACTATTTGTTCTGTTGGGGCATACTATGTAATAAACCAAACTTGGTATTTCTTAGTATAAGCTACGTAAATACGCTGTTGTAGTGTTATATGTGGCGAATTTCGCCGCGCTACAGTGTGTTACAAAACAGTTCCCTCATTTTGGAATTAGGTTTATAATAAAAATAAAAGCATTGATTCTATAATTGATTTTCAAGCCATTGCACTAAGAATGCAGTAGTAACTTTAACAACAGCAAACAAAATGCTTGCACTCATGATCACCAGTATCCTCATTAATGAGAGAGAATTTCCAACAAAGACCAGAGAAGAGGTGCAAAACTTCTGTGACCTGCTCAAGCAGACAATAACCTATGTGAACAAAGACAACATTAAGATACTATTATGCCCAAGTGGAAGAGGATAAATATACCAAGATATGCCTTTGAAACTGACACCATAGAAACATAGCAGTAGGAAAGGCCAGAGACTTCTTGTACTGTGCAGACAGCATAACCTCATCTCTAAATCCACATTTTTCGAAAGGAGTCCATGAGGGGTCATGAGGCACAATAGAATAGACCATCTGACAAAAACACAATGTATGGCATTGAATACTAGAATGAAAAGCACCTCAGTGACCTGCAAATTAAGATGCTAGGAAATAGTTACACAACCAGGTATAATATAAGGAAGTGAAACCATTTTCAAAACAGATATCACTGCAGGAACAGACAGAATACTCAAGACAGAAAGAATAATGATCAGAAAATACATAAGTTGACAAAATTCAAAAATTGACAGCAGTCATATTTTTGAGATAAATGTAAGTATTTGTCAAAACAGCAGGTTAATTAGAAAAAGTTGGTTGTATTTGTCCAGTAGAAAAAAAGCTGAATCCAGGAAGATAGAAATTGAAGCCACACATGGGATTGAGTGGGCAAGGCTTAGTGTGAAGGATGAGCATGAATTTGTTAATTAGGTAGTTAGCTTGTTCAGTGGATCATTTTGCATGATAAATCATAATGACATGAACAAAGTCATTCTACATTCACGTTGCAAATTAATTTGTACATTGTAATTGCTGAACATTTGTAATCTTTTTTTTTTTTTTTTTTTTTTTTTTTTTTTTTTTTTAGAAAAAAAAGAGATATACAGATATGAAATGATAGTTTCTTTCCCACCACCTTTTGCACGTTACGGTAATGGAAATTCTTCTATGGAATAGGAGGAGTTGTGAAGGAGAAACTTTCTCAACTTGTTTTCAAATTTTACTTTGCTGTTTATCAGACATTTTATAAAGCAGGTGACTCATGTATTTAAGAAAGATAAAAGAATGAGCCACAAAATTATAGACCAATACCCTTAACGTCGGCTTTCTTCAGAATTCTATAACATATTCTGAGTTCGAATATAATAAATTTTGTAGAGACTGAAAAGCTTATGTCCAAGAATCAGCATCCATTTTAGAAAGCTTCGCTCTTGTGAAACTCAGCTTGCCCTTTTATCACATGATATATTGCAAACTATGGATGAAGGGCAACAGGCAGTTTCCATATTTATAGATTTCCGAAAAGCATTTGACACGTGGTCTCACTGCTGACTGTTAACAAAGGTTTATTCATTTATTTATTTACTGTCCATATAACAAAAAGTTTTTGGACATTGTCAGGAAAATTTAGCTTACATTACACATATACAGTGAAATATTTACATTTTTTGATAACAACATATGGATCAGACACATGTCTGTACACACTGTTTTTCAAAAGGGCACTACAAGTAGATTCCTCTATAGTGTAACACAATTTAGCTTATATTTATAATAATCAGTACACATAATACAGTGTATAATTACATTCTTTCATACCTTTGATATATCGGAGACATTGTCTGTATACACTGTTTTCCAAGATGGCACTTTTCTTGAGTTCACAGGGTAGTGCATTGTAGAAAATTGTTCCCATTCTATGTGGGCTATGGTCCGTTGCCTTTTTATTGGTCACAATTCCATGAAAATTTTCCCTTCCCCGTGTATCATAGTTGTGTACATTACCGTTTGTCATATTAAATTCAGGATTTTGTTTCACAAACATGACTGTCTGCAGTATATACATGGAGTACACCATAAGAATTTTATATTTTCTAAATATGTCTCTACATGGCTCTCTCTTCTTTACCTTGGCTACCCTTCTTACTGCCTTTTTTTTGTAATCCAAAAAGTCTTATCTATATAAACTGCTGATGCCCCACCTCATATATCAATACCATACTGAAGGTGCAGATGAATCAACCCAAAATATATTTGGCACAAAGTATCATGGTCCAAGCAGGCTGTGACCCGTTTCAGTAGATACACATTTCTACTGATTTTCTTGCAAATATAATCTACATGTTTTTCCCATGATAAGTGTTCATCAACAATGATGCCCAAAAATTTATGCAAATTTGCATATCCAAGACCCAATGGGGATGTAAATACAGTATCAGTTATGGCAGCATTATAACTGAAGATGAACTTCATTATTATCGTTTTGTCTTTATTTACAAGAAGCTTGTTTACTGTAAGGTATGCGGACAGAGTATTGAAACTGATCTCGGTACTGTTAGCTGCAGACTGCATATCACTGTCACAGCTGATGAAGGATATGTCATCGGCATAGCTTACAACCATCCAATTTTGGGGATCAAATAAGTTATTTACATATGCAAGGAACAGAAAAGGCCCTAGAATGCTTCCTTGAGGCATGCCACATTGAAGTGTCCTGAAGATTGATTTGGTTTATAGGAGCTGCTCATTATTTTTATAAGTTAGCTTTACACACTGTTTCCTGTCTTTCAAATAGGAGGTAAATAGTTTCAAAGCTAATCCTCTCAACCCGTACTCTTCTAGCTTACACAGAAGAAAGGTATGATTCACAGCAGAGCAACGTACGAGCATGCGGAATAGGTTCCCAGACATGTGAGTGGCTTGAGGTTGAAGACCTCTTAAGTAATATGTTCTCCTCGAAGACCAGTGTTCGTCAGAGACAAGTGCCCCAGGGAAGTGTGACAGGACCATTATTGAATTGAATTTTATTTGATCCTCTAAGATTACGTCATGTACAGCAATGTACGTGTAATATAGGACATGTCAAAGTATTAACATTCATTATCACTTATTTTTCTACACATTTAACTTACATTTTTACGATATTGATAATGAATAACAATATATACAAATTTAATGGCGTAAGTATTCTGCAACACTGTAAAACTCTTTTTCGATGAGATAGTCTTTAAGTTTCTTTGGAAAGTCATTGTCAAGTACATTATCTTGCAGGTTTTTAGGCAGACTTCTTAGTAGTCTGATACCAGAGTACTGGGGTCCTTTTTCTAGCATTGCCAGTCGGTGGGGCATGCTCCGTACTTCATTCTTCCTTCTTGTATTGTGGGTGTGTACACTAGCATTTGTAATCCAGTCCTCACTACCTTTTGTGATGTACATAATTGTTTTGTATATATACAATGATGGAAAAGTTAAGATACCTAACTTCTCGAAACAGTTTCTGCACGTTTCAGAGGTCTTTCTTCTTAAAATGGTCCTCATTCTTTTTTTTTTCTTTCTTTCTTTCTTTCTTTTTTTTTGATACACTGTACACAGAAGGTTCTTGTCTGAATACTGTGATAGCTGCATCATTAAGAATATGACAGAGCTCAGTTTCTTACAGACATTATTAATATGTTTTTTCCATTTCAGTTCATTATCCACAAGAATACCTAAGAATCTAGCAAATTCTACTTCTTCCAGCCTTGTTCCATCAACCTCTAAATCCATGTCTACAGCCTTCTCCTTGTTTTTAAACACTGCATACATAGTCTTTTTTTGGATTTATAACCAGTTCATTTTCCAGCAGCCATTGAGCTGTGACATTTGCAAATATGTATGCTCTTTTTTCAAGCTGTTCCGTATTTTGGGCACTATTTAGTATTGTCATGTCATCAGCATACAATATTTTCTTTTCTTCTTCCTCAACGCCTATATCATTAACAAACACATGAAATAACAATGGCCCCATTACCGAACCCTGCGGCACTCCATATTTGATGGGTTTGGTTTCTGATTGGTATGAGTTTGCTGATGATACATACTGCTTGCGGTTGCACTAGTATGATTTTATCCATTCACCTGGTTGCCCTCGAATGCCATAGTTGCCTAATTTTTGTATCAGCATTTCATGGTCAGTGGTGTCAAATTCTTTTGAAAGATCCAGAAACATTGCAGAGACAACCTTTTTCTCATCCAAGGACTGTAAAATGTATTCCGTTAGACTGGCATTTGCTGATTGTGTACCCTTTCTGAAACCATGTTGTGAGGGTATGAGAATGTTATGTTTGTCCAAATAATTAACTAATCTATGATATGAATGTAATAGAGGGAAATATTCCACAGGGGAAAAATATATCTAAAAACCAAAGATGATGTAACTTACCATACGAAAGCACTGGCTTGTTGATACACACACAAACATACACACAACATTCAAGCTTTCGCAACCAACGGTTGCTTCATCAGGAAAGAGGGAAGGAGAGGGTAAGACGAAAGGATGTGGGTTTTAAGGGAGAGGGTAAGGAATCATTCCAATCCCGGGAACGGAAAGACTTACCTTAGGGGGAAAAAAGGACAGGTACACTAGCACAGGGATTCCCAACTTTGTCAGCTGGCAGACCCCTTCTTCAGTCATAAATCCATGGTGGATGCCTAGTCAGTCAAGATCACAGTAACTTTAAATTTCAGAGCGAAACCCATGGGAAGTGAAAGCTTCTTAATGCAAGTGCCATGTTCCCAATGGACCCCCCCCCCCCAGAAGTATCAATAGTCTTTGGTTTAGAGATGAATGAAAACAACTTGAAGGTCAAAAATCGGCTTATGAAATAGGTAGTGCACTGACAAAGCAAGTTTAAGCTTTAATGATGCCTGGGGCCGCATACGTGCCAGCGAGTGCTGTGATTGGTCGACAAAGCTCGCTCCGTGCATGCGTTATAGGTTTCAGCGCACAAACGACCCTCGTATTGTCGATCAGAAAAGCCGCATTCTCCAGCACTAAACTGTGTATGCTTTCACTTAGGAATCGCAAAGGCTGCTTGGGAATACGGCCTGAAGTAAAAGTACACTTGTTTTTCACACGAAAAAAAAATAGTGATGAATTTGATTTTCACATTTTTATTCAATAATTTTACCCACAAATTTAGCATTGGAGGGCAGCGTGGAAGGTAAAAATCGTAGAGGGAGACCAAGAGATCAATACACTAAGCAGATTCAGAAGGATGTAGGTTGCAGTAGGTACTGGGAGATGAAGAAGCTTGCACAGGATAGAGTAGCATGGAGAGCTGCATCAAACCAGTCTCAGAACTGAAGACCACAACAACAACAACTCATTATTTTACACGGTTTGGTGAAAGGTGGGCGCAGACCCTCTAGAAAGAGCCGGCAGACCTCTAAGGGGTCCGCGGACCACACGTTGGGAAGCCCTGCACTAGCGCACACACACACATATCCATCCACACGTACACAGACACAAGCAGACGTTTCTGCAGCAGACGTTTCTGCAGCAGACGTTTCTGCAGCAGACGTTTCTGCAGCAGACGTTTCTGCAGCAGACGTTTCTGCTTGTGTCTGTGTACATGCGGATGGATATGTGTGTGAAAACCCACATCCTTTCGTCTTTTCCTCTCCTTCCCTCTTTCCTGATGAAGCAACTGTTGGTTGTGAAAACTTGAATTTTGTGTGTATGTTTGTGTTTGTTTGTGTTTCTATCAACATGCCTGTGCTTTCGTTTGGTAAGTTACATCATCTTTGTTCTTAGATATAATTAACTAACCTGGTATACATAAGCATTTCTAGGATTTTCAAGAAACCTGATATCAGTGAAACTGGTCTGTAGTTGTTGGGGTCATCCTTATACCCTTTCTTGTACACTGGCACCACCTTTGTTGTCTTCAGTTTTTCTGGAAAAACTGCATCTCTGAGAGAACAGTTTGCTATGTTCAGCAGTGGTGTTACTATCTGCTCACTTACCAGCTTTATTACATGATTTGATATTTCATCATCACCGGCTGATTTCTTGGACTTCAGTTTCTGTATAGTTTTCCGCAATTCATCTTCCATGACTGGTCTTAAGAACATAGTACTGTATGACCTTTTTGGTACCTTGATACCCTTCTGTTTTTGACTATTTCTTTCCAATTTTAAATTTTCTACTACACTGATCTAGTTATTATTCAGTATGTTTGTTATTTCCATACCATCTGTGACCACTGTGTTGTCTATTTTAATTGCCCTAAAACCACCTCCTTTGTTTTGACCCATCTTTTTCCTTTCTTTCAGTATTGATTGCATTCCGTGCTGACTTTGCCTTGTTTTTTGAGTTCGTTATGGTGGTGTCAATTGCTCTAGCTTGGCTTCTCTTATTGTTTTTCTATACTTCTTTTTTAACATTTTATAGTTTTCAGCTTCGCCCATCCATCTCAGGTCCTGAAGCTTCCTTCGCTATTCTAGTATTTCACTGGTAATCCACTGTGTTTGATCTTGCAGCCTTTCTTGTCACTTTACTTTGGGAAATGCTACATTAAAATGGTACTTAATAGTTGAAATAAATGCATCATATTTTTCATTTACACACTGGGCCTGTAGGGTTTCTAAAGATGTTGATATTTTGTTCACTGATGATCCTAATTTCTTTGGTTGTTCGTTTTGGTTCTGATACTGTGTCATTACTTCTGCAAAAGCTGATTAGTTGTCCATGATGATCAGATATTTCTGTACGAACTACATGTGACTCATAGTTACACATAATAATAATTATTATTATGTTGTCCATAACTGTCTCACTTTGTGAAGTCACTCTTGTTGGTGCAGTTATTGTTACTTTCATGTTATGCTGTATTAACAATTCTTCAAAATCTTGTCTTATTTTTGTGTCTTTTTCCCATGTCAATGTTGAAGTCTCCACATATAATAAGATTTCGCTTCACATTCATTCTCAATAAGCTAGCATTTTTTTTTTTTTTTCTCCAGAAAGATGCTAATATTGCCACATGGTGACCTGTACACACAAAATACTCTAAAATCATCTGTCACTATACCAGTAACTTCAAAGTCTTTTTCTCTAGCTACGGGCAATGTTGCAGCTTCACTGTTTACATTCTTTAGTAGAGTACCTGTTTTAATATATATACAAATGCCACCACCCTTATATTTAGATCTTCAGATGTAACTAGCTAGTTTGTAGTCCTTTATTGCAACATTACGTATTTTACTTTCAGTTAGTCCATGTTCACTTATGCATAATATGTCTGATCTTACTTCACTCAGGAGTACTTCTGCTTCTAATTTTTTGTTACCAAAGTATTGAATATTTTGATGAAGTACTTTTATGTAATTTTTCTTTTGTTGGTTTACATGTTGTGAGCTGTGTTCTGAGGCAAATTGTTTAGTATCATTTCCTATGTACATAAATGATCGGGTGGGCAGCAATCTACAGGTGTTTGTTGATGATGCAGTGGTGTACAGGAAGATGTCAAAGTTGAGTGACTGTCTGATGATACAAGGTGACTTAGATAGAATTTATAGTTGGTGTGGTGAATGGCAGCTGGCTCTAAAATGTTTAGGTAGTGCAAATGTGTAGGATAAACAAACCTGTAATGTTCCAATGCAGCATTAATAGTGTCTTGCATGACACAGTCATATCATTTAAATATCTGGGCATTACATTGCAAAGCGATATGGAAAGGAACGAGCATGTGAGGATTGTGATGGGAAGATGAATGGTCAGCTCTGGTTTATTAGGAGAATTCTAGGAAAGTGTGGTTCATCTGTGTAGGAGATTGCTTATAGGAGGCTAGTGCAACCTATTCTGGAGTACTGCTGGTGTGTTTGGGATCTGCATCAGGTCAGATTAAGGGAAGGCATTGAAGCAATTTAGAGACCTGCTAGATTTCTTATCAGTTGGTTTGAACAAAATGCAAATTTCACGGAGGTCCATGGGAATTCGTGGAGGGAAGGCGATCTTTTCGAGGAACGATATTGAGAAAATTTTGATAACTGGGATTTGAAGCGGACTGCAGAACAATTACTGTAGAGTATGGTATGTGGATTACTGGGTAACAAAAAAAATTTTTGTGCAAAAGACAACCTTAATGGTGGAATAATGAATGCTATTTTTATGTACATCATTGATCCTTTTGAACTGTAGTGAATTATTTACGACAAACTTCATGAGGGAATAAATATACCTGTAAAGCAGCAGTCAGAATGCCTAACTCGTTAAACAGATGTCTACAAGACGATCTTGGGTGAGAACCACATACAAGGTGTGATCAATAAGTAGTAGGACTGAATCTCTGTAGTGCAAATGGAGCAGTGGAGTGAGGTTGGACTGCCTGGGCATGATAGTGTGGAAGCTTCCGGAGAGACTGACATTTTCAGTCACCTGCAGGGAAGCGGAGAGAGAGCACATAGTTTTTGTTTGTGTTTGTGTGTGTGTGTGTGTGTGTGTGTGTGTGTGTGTTTGTGCGCGCGCGCGCATGTGTGTCCGTCCGTCCGTCCTCCGTTCAGTAGTGTGGCAGTGTTTCAAGATGGAGAAAAATTTCGAGCAGTGCTATGTCGTCAAATTCTGCATGAAACTCGGGAAAACGGTGACGGCGACATTAGGAATGATTAAGGATACCTACAGGGATGCTGCCTAGAGCCACTGCAGTGTTAGTGGCACAAGCTGTTCCGGAAGGGGTGGGAGCTCATCGAAGACAACCAGCGAGCTGGTCACCCGTCAACTTCAAGGACTGATGAAAATGTGGCGAATGTGAAGGTGCTCCTGGACTCCAGCCACCACTTAAACATTTGTCTGATAGTTGATGAGTTGGGGATTTCGCACGGTACCATCCAAAAAAATTGTTACGAGGATTTGGCCGTGCGAAAGGTGTACGCCAAGTTTGTGCCAAAAATCCTGATTGACAAACAAAAACTGAATCATGTGTAAATACCCAGGAAGTTTGGAACTGTGTCCTATAAAACCAAAATTTTCTCCACAATGTCATTGCTGGCGACAAATCGTGGTGTTTTGAATATGACCCAGAGACCAAATGCCAGAGCCCTCAGTGGCACGCCGTCAGTGGCACGCCGTCAGTTCCCTGCATCTGAAGAAAGCCTAAATGAGCAAGTCGAGGGTGAAAACTGTGCTCATTTACTTTTTTGACTGTGGTGGTGTGGTTTACTGGGAATTTGTGCCCAATTTTATGTGGAAGTGCTTTAAAGATTGCGCAAACACATCCTGAGAGTGCAACCAGACATTGCCGTTTGTTGGAAGCTGCACCATGAAAATGCACCATGCCACTGCGCACTGTGGGTGTTGAAACACCTGGCCAAGCACAGGGTTGCCACATTGCCTCACCCTCCATATAGTCCAGATCTGTCACTAGCAGACTACTTTCTGTTTCCCTGGCTCAAGTGGGACTTCAAGGTACACCAATTCAGTCTGTAGAAGACATCCAAAATGCCGGGATGGCGTCTCTAAAGAGAATCACAGAAGGAGAGTTCTAGAAGGCATACGTGCAATGGGAATAGTGTTATATGCGTTGTGTCGAAGCACGAGGGTGCTACTTCGAGGAATACTAAGGATTTGTACCAGATAGTTCAATGAAAAAAATTTAAATTAATTCTGCCCTACTACTTATTGATCGCACCCTGTATTATTCTTAGAGCATATTTTAGGACAACAAAGAATTTCTTTCTTAAAGATGAGTTATCCCAGAACATTATTCCATATGACACTATTGAATGAAAATGTGGAAAATGTATCAACTTACTGATTTGTCTGTCCTGAAGATTGACAAGGAGTTTTAAGTGCAGATGTGGCTGAACTAGCAAGAGGAGGCCACGATGTTGAGATCATGGATTTACTTCAAACTTCGTATACCCGTAGTAGGCCATTAAAACAACATAATGTGAAGGTAGTTAGGTGGACTACCCGGGCAATTCCGAGTGAATTGTAAGAGAAGTTTTACATCTTTTATGTAAATCATGTACCTGTGCAAAGGGTTCATTGTGGTCATGTGGTTAGCGTTCGCACAAGGCAAGTGGGTCGTGGATGAAGTGACGGTTTATATCCCGCTGACACTTATTCTTTACTCTATATTATTTTCATCACTGTTCTCATTATTGTGATATTTGAGAGGTAACATAATGAAAGAAAGAACACATGTATTTGCATGAAATTTCAATTTATGTTTTCCATGTCTATACGACGTTACATCCTGCAATGTGTGATGTCAAGAGCATATCCGACATTCTAAATTTCTGTCTTGGTCCGTCACACTGCGACTTACTTTATTATTAATAACGTCATTCACATAATTATTTATCGATGTTTGACTTGGGGTTTCCAAGTCAGTCTGTCCCTTGTCCTTGAAAATTTAATTACAAATAGTAAATTGTCAGATAACATATGAAATACATTACAACTTCATGAAAATACTTGTGGGTTTTTTATTTTTTCTTATATTTCCTCTCAAATGTCATATAAATAAAATAATGAAACAAGTGATGAAAAATATATAATTTAAATAATAAGTGTTACTAGGATTCGAACCATCACTTTGTCCGTGACTGCCTTTCCATGCGCGAATGCTAATCACATGGCAGATTTGTAAGACTTCTTTTGCGATTTTCTCAGAATTGCTGGAGTAGTGTCCTTACTACTTTCAAATTATGTCTTTTAATGGCCTACTAATGGTGTACAAAGTCTGAAGTAAATCCGTAATCCCAATGTCTTGGCCTGCTTGTGTAAGTAGTTCCAAAATGTGCTTTTTCTAGTTTAAATTATCATAGATAAGGACACCCAATAATTTTGAAATTTCAACCGTATTTATTATTTCCTCACTGTGTGTTACAGTTCTCATTGGTGTAGTAACCCTAGATGTGAAGAGCTGAATAGTTGTGTCTTTTTAAAACTGCGGATGAGGTCATTCTCAGAAAACCAGTACTAATGTCGTCTCCAAAAAAACTAATTCTGCTTGTTTATATTGGATGTTAGATGATTTACATATGTGAGGAACAATAGTGAAGCTAAGACGAGCTGTCTGGAACCCCATACTTGATTTCTCACTAGTAAGAATTATGTGACTTGATTTCTCCTTAGTAAGAATTGTGTGTCCGAGCTACATTGGTTGAATTACTAAGTACAACTTTCTGCATTGTTTTGCTTAGATATGGCATTATCCATTGATATAACTTCAATTTATGCAGGAGAATACTGTGATTCACAGAGTCAGATGCCTTAGGTAAGTCACAGAGAGAAACCAGCTGGCGGTGTTTTATTATTTAATGGTTGTAAAATTTGGTCAGTTATCGTGTAGGAGGGAAGATTGGGAAAGTAACACACAATAATCTTACTACCAAAGTTTAATAGGTAATAAAACAAAAAAATTACAAATGAACTTAAATCTTTTACCTACTTTCCTACCTTGTCACCACAATTTTCAACTAATTTCTACCATTGTGGTGCGCAGCATTCACAGTGGGCCTTATTCAGCAAAGTCCACCAATATCCCACAACACTGTCACAAGCCTTTTCCTAGCAGATTGAGTTACTTTTAATTTTTTTCCTACTGAGGAGCCAGCATGTTTCCACTCCACAGAGGTCTGCTAGACTTCAGTCATGTAGTGGTATGCATTTAAATTTAAAATATCGATGTTTCCTATTTGCAAGTTCACACTATTCAGCAGTGATCTATTGGCTGACTACATTAAATGTCCTATGCCCAGAAAATCTGCTGACATTGGATGGCTGTATCACGTGACAGAGCTATGATTCACTGACAAAAGTACATTGCAATCTTGATTTCAGTGCTTTCGAAGCTAATGTGCTGTATTTGGTGGAATTTGTATGCATACTTTAATTATTTTCATTCAGGAAAAATGTGTTTTTAACCAGGAAATCCAGGAAAAATTTGGTAATTTTTCTTTCTTGTCTGCGTGTATACCAGTTAGTTGCTAAGGTGAGATAATATTCTAGAATACATCACCTTCTCAAAAATTTTGGAAAACGATGTGAGCAGTGAAATAGGTCAGTAGTTATCGACATCACTTGTAACCATTCTGAGAGAGGGTTTAACAATGGCGTAATTCAGTCTCTCTGGAAAAATGCCTAGAGTTAGTGATGCATTACATATATGAGTAAGACGGGACTTAGAATATGCGTGCAGATCTTTAGTACTCAGTCGGAAACACCATCAAACTCGCAACAATTATAGCGCTTTCATTCAATTCAGTAGTAATGTTATCCTGTTCTGAGGTTGGTTTTTCATGTACTCTGATCTTCCTGTCTGCCACCAGTTCACCCCCAGGGAAACCTAAAAGAAATCATCAGATTGCTAGTACAAATTTTCCGCAATCATACTGTCATGATTGGAAGGTGCTTCAGAGATCAAAAAATCAATTGCAAAAATTAGTCTTGTTAGTCGTGAGCGTAAAAAGATGTCGTGTGAAACATTACTAAATGTCTTCTCTGAAAACTACCGACAACAGGCAGGTGTTGCGGAAGCCCATTTGTGATGCAAATGTGTTACACAATAGCAGCAAATAAATGCAATCCGTCAGAGAAAGCCCATATGGAAAGTCGTATCTCGACCACGAGGCAGTTGTATCAACAGTGATTACTAAAGTACAAGTAGCAAGTAAAACAGACAGAAGTAGTGTCATATACAACCATGAGAATAGACAGTGTGCCCCCTTGCAGTGAGCAAAGTTAATGGTAATACACTTTGCGAGCTAACCGTAAATTTCGTTGGCTCGTTTACACAAAAGAGAAATATTTTGAAGATTAGTTTTTTAGAAATTTACCATAGTGTATGGGTAACATGTTAAGACTGTGTTACCAGAATACCGAGCCTGTGACTTTTACATGTACCGGGGTATATCCGCATCCCATGTACATAACCAGGGAAGATATAAATCAGTATGATTGCGGAAAAGGTCTACCCATTTGGGAGCTGGCCTTCACAGGGAAACCCTGGAAAACCCAGAAGAATAGACCCCAGCTCAGGTACTAAAGATGATAGGAAAGCCTAAACAAAGTGATTTTGAAATGTATAAAACTTGATAGATGAGGTAGATAGAAAAGTGCCTCATAGCCAAAATAATCTTTACAACAGTGTCTCAAAAAAAAATTTTTTTTTCTTTCGACGGTGCAGGCGGAGAGCTCGTAGTGGGGCCGATGAAACAGGAACACTGGGTACGGACAGCAGGTAGGAGACATACAGCATTTGGTGGAGGACAGGCGATGAGTGGCGATACAGGACAAAAGCTGGTAATGTGCCATAGAAACAGCAAGATGGTCTCAGGAACCGGTGATCAGGGACGTGAACATGGAACAGGTTTAAAGTGGAATGAGGAAAGGTTCTGACTGAATAAATCTCTGGAAGAGAGTCAGAGTGTATACGACCCGGGACAACCGTGAAATCCGGGAAAAACCCGGGAATTTTGTCATCCGGGAGAAAACCGGGAAAAACCCGTGAATTTTTCGGAATTCCGGGAATTTTTCATTGTTTTAGCTTTCAGTTAAATTTTTGTAATTTAGACTGCAGCATTGATTCTCGAGCAAATAATGTTATTGTATACTGCTACTGGAGAGTGATACTGCAGCAATAATATGTCAACGAGAAGGAAAAAAGTTAAACTTTAGTGGCAAAGGAAATGTGCAATTTACAACAACAAAACACTGTGCACGCACAAGCGTCAGCAAATAGCAAAAATATGTCAAAGGCCGTAGGGCGCAGACTGTAATTCTTCGTAACAATAAACTGCTTGCTATGAGCATGACGTCACAACTGTTCACATTAGCTTCGTTTGACCATTTGCCAGCGGTCTGTTGCGCATGCGCATTTGACTCGCATATAATCAGTACCTTCTCCCGCTACTTGAAGTTTGGCTGTTACCTGTATTGGTAGTAACAGCAAGCAGCCAGATGCAAACGAGAAAAATTTTTCTCGTTTGCCCTAGCTGCCAGATTCACGCTTGCACAGAGTTGTAGTGGGTTAACCTCCACATGACCCGTGTTTACGTTAAGTGATTTCGCTGCTTCTCTTCGTGTACAGCTCAAATGAAAACAAAACGGATTTCTGTGGCCGGGAGCTATCAAGTGAATTAAAATACATTCACATAATTACGGAGGGTAAAAATATATTATTAATTTCAGTTTTCTGATTTTATTTTATTTCCAAGTTAGTAGCAGTCAAGCATTAATCGCCTTGCAGAACAGTGAAGTTATTTTTGCAAGTTTGCTAAAGAAATTTGGCTTTATTAATCTTTCCGCTGAGGCAATCATTTTATTTGAAACAAAGTGTTTCATTCTACAGTATTGGCTAGTTCCAACTGTTCGCTGAATTTCAAGTGCATGTTATCATCTTCTGCCAAAAAAAAAAAAAAAAAATTCAAATGGCTCTGAGCTCCATGGGACTCAACTTCTGAGGTCATTAGTCACTTAGAACTAGTTAAACCTAACTAACCTAAGGACATCACACACATCCATGCCCGAGGCAGGATCGAACCTGGGGTCGTAGCGGCCTCGCGGTTCCAGACTGCAGCGCCTAGAACCGCACGGCCACTTCGGTCGGCCATCTTAAGCCATATTTGGCATTATGCCATAATAAAGAACCAAAAATGAGATCGTAGAGTACTGGTACTCCAAGAAAATTTAATTATGCATTTTAGTGTGG
This sequence comes from Schistocerca nitens, assembly GCF_023898315.1. Taxonomy (NCBI): domain Eukaryota; kingdom Metazoa; phylum Arthropoda; class Insecta; order Orthoptera; family Acrididae; genus Schistocerca; species Schistocerca nitens. The sequence continues at coordinate 1,310,868,392 of NC_064614.1, read as the reverse complement.
TTTACGAAATTCCGATGCTTTTTGGAGTATCCTCTGATGCCCTGTTTCTTTTATGGTGTAATGTAACTTCTCTTAGTGCTTTATACACACGAACATGTGGGCTTCCTACACCACTGCAGTTGCACACGCACAATAATGCCCATTTTCTAACACTCTGTGGCAACTGGTAAATCGAACCTATTTCTAACAGTCTCCAGATAGTATTGCGAACGGTGGTTAGAAAAGCGTTACTTTCAAAGTAAATTTCTTTTTACGCAAGATGAATTATGTTACGTGTGAGAAAGTGGGATGGATATCTAAATCGCAGAGCGTTCGAAACTGAACAGTTTGAGGACCAGCCACTTAAAAGAATTTCGAGCAGAGACATTTATGTCATAATTTTAAATTTACTGGCACATTTGTGTGATGTATCTTAAAGTATAACACATGCAAAAAAAGATCAATATTACATATGAAAGCTTAGCTTCTGTTGTAGCGTGTTAAGCTTAGAGACCAATATTATATGTGAAAGCTTAGCTTTTCTTGTAGATATATGGTACTGTGTAAATTAATGTAAACCGTTAAATTTTCCTCTTGCGTGTTCGCGCACTACGTAACCAGTGATCTTGCTATTGGCTGACTATAACACATGTCCTATGCTCTGAATAGCTGCTGTCATCAGCTGGCGAGATAAGTGGCTTGAGATATGACTCGCTTACAAAAGGACATTGCAACCTCGGTTTCAACGCTCCGGAAACTAACGCGCTGTGTTCGGTGCAGTTCGAATTTATACTTTCGTAATATGAAAATATGCAGCATATATGTTGCTGCAAATCTAAGATATTTCCAAAACTTCTCTCCCTTTTTTTATTAAAAGTCTCTCCAAAACTTCTCTGCCCCGTCTTTTCCTTTTTTTTTTTCTGGGAAGTTCTACGTGATTGTATAAAACGTTAACCATTCAAAGGATTGATAAGTTTTACAGTTCTGGGGGAAAATCTACGGAAAACCTACTGCCACTTAGCACAGAAAACGTGTATTTTAGCGCGGGGAAACGCATATTTTTTAAACGGGATATCCGGGAATAATCCGGGAATTTTTTTTCCTTGTCCCCGTATACACCCTGAGAGTGGATTAAGGCACTGAAGTCCATATTTCATCGTTGAATTCAAAGTCGGAATTGTTTCATTTATTCTTCCATCTGTACTAGACTGGAATATCCATCAGTCCTGAAAATTGCGAATTTTATTGTTGTCCTCAATTCTGAAGTAGTTCAGAATCACAACTGCAGATCGTCCAAAGTATTGCAAAAGAAACTGTGTTAATTTAATTTTGCTGTAGCACGTACCGAATGTATTCCTCCCAAAAATTTTCTTAATATAATCTTCGATTTGATATAGTTCAGGTGGAAGTAAGGCACTGAATCTGTCCAAATTTTGTTTTCAAGTACGAAATTATGGATAAAATTCAAGTCCATATATGAGGAAAATTTTAAAATATAGGCATGTGACATCGAATACACATAAAATTATATTCTTGCAGTACAAATATCTGAAAAATTTTGATCTTTATTATTATCGTTATTTGATCTGCAGATCCACCTGCAATTAAACAGCATTAATGGTGACGTATGTTCGTTTAGCTCAGCATCCATTCGCAGAATCTTTGTCATTCTCTCATGAACATTAATAGAAAACATATTTTCAACAATCGTGTCAATAATATGAAAACACAAGAAACCCAACTCTTAAAAATTCAATTAAAACTCTTAAAAATTCAATTAAAACTCTTAAAAATTCAATTAAAACTCTTAAATTAATTCAACTGAAAAAGAATTCATAATGAGAACTTTTAAATATAATAAATTTTCTCTCGCGCGACCAGCGAGTCTCTTTAACTGTTCGTAGCGGTGATACTATCGACTGTAGTTTCACTTCACACTTCAGTTGTTTTTACCGCGAACAGCGCACGTCCTGCCTTCAACGTACTTCCGTACATAATTACTACGTTTAAAGTTTCACATGCCATGTTCGTATGATTGTTATGCCTTGAGAGAATATAGGTACACATTAACACTCCCTATGGCTGTCACTTATAGCAATACATACACACACTAGCAGATGCTACAGTCTGTTATCTATTCTAAACTATCACAGGAGTAATCTCACTGTCTCTTAACCTATCAACCACATAAACATATAGATATATTCACTCAAATAATAATAAAAATCCATTCTTGATTCTTCTTCAGGTCCGGTGTCAAAGTTCTAAGATCCTTCAAAAAATTTCTTGATACCATTATGTGGGAATAAACCCTGTACCCCTTTTGAATCAGGATAGGCCAACAAGTCTGATCCCGGATTTGGTATACTGACAATAACGTATGGTCAGGTATATATAAGATTCCATTTCTTGGTGTTCTTTCTCAGTTTCGAGGAATGCAGGTGTCGCCTCAATAAAACCTTTTCTCCGAGATGAAACGTCTGAATCAAGTGTATCCTTTGATCATATGTCATCTTCCGTTGTGCTGCCTTTTCAGTCAAACTGACAAGTGCTAGTCGAATCTTTTCCTCCCACGTTAGTTTTTGAGCTTCGTGCTTTGGCAAATGGTTTATCCAGAAATTCTTTTCAGCCAGCTTAAACATTAGCTCTGTTGGAGTGAAGGTAGTTGAGGTATGTGGCAGATTATTAAATATTTGCTCAAATTCCGACAGATAATTAGCCCATGATGTTTGTTTATTGTGACAGTATGTACACATGAATCTGTTTAATTCCTGGAAGAAACTCGTTCTATTGGATTGCCTTGAGGGTGGTAACATGATGTCAATATTTGTGGAATAATTGAATGCAGAACATCTTTACTACCTCTATTATCCGGTTTTGCTTTCTGACATATTAAACACTTTTGTATTAGTTTGTGCACTTTCCTCCTAATATTCGGAAAATAACAGTAGGCTCCTATTTTGTTTGCACATTTAACCACTCCAAAATGTCACCATGATAAGTGGGTGAACCAAATTAATTTCTCCTCTTATTCTTTCGGGATGCACACACACCACTGGATTGTTGTCCTTCCCACATCTGAAGAATAATACTCCATTCACTAACTTGTAGTGATCTAAATTGGCACTTGAATTTTGTTGTTCCTTTAGCTGAATTATCTTGTTCCATCACTGATTCTTCCATTGTAAATTTCTCATCTCTCTACAGAGATGTATATAGTAAGCTTTGTAGTTATTGTCTTGCAACAGTAGTACTGGAAATTCTGAAGTATTGATTGATTGATTCTATTTCCTGTGTTAAACCTTCTGGAGATCTCGAAAGTGCATCAGCAATAATATTCTCCTTGCCAGATACATGAACGATTTTAAATTGGTGTTGCTGTAGTGTCATTGTCCAACGTGACCATCTGGGGTGTAATAATTTACACATCTGCAAAAAGGTTAGTGATTGATGCTCACAATACACAATGGTTTTCGAGCCATATAAATAATAATTAAACTTCTTGGAATGCCCAGATAACTGCAAGTGCTTCCAGTTCTGTTGTTGTGTAAGCTCTTCCACGTGGCGATAAAACTCTACTAGCAAATGATATTGGGCAGAATGTTGTTATTCCTTTTATTTTCATTATCTGAAAGAGACAGGCACCTAATCCAACATCCGAGGAATCCATAGAAAGACAGAACTCACAATTCATATCAAGGTGATGTAACAAGGATACATTGACAAGTTGGTCTTTAATGTCTCGAAACGCTAGTTCACATTCTTTGGTCGGTTTAATGCTTCAGAAGTCGTGGCTCGATTCTTTATGAAACGATGGAAGAACGACGCCATTCCTATGAATCCCTTCAGTTGTCTCTTTTTCTGTGGAGATGGAAAATTTATAATTGCACTTATTTTCTTCTCGTTCGGCAGAATACCTTGTGCATCAATCATATGCCCCAAGAACTTAATCTGCGGTAATGCAAAGTGAGACTTCTGTAGGTTTACTGCAATTCCTGTCTTCTTGAAGACATCGAAAATCCTTTCCAGAATATGTAAATGCTCTTCCCATGTCTTCGTGGCTATTAATAAATCGTTAACGAATACAGTTATTCAACTTCGCAATTCTGGTTCAAGAGCATAATCCAACGCTGAAATGAATATTCTGGCACTGATATTGAGTCCGAACGGGACAACTTTAAATTAGTAACTTCTACCTGCATAGGTGAATGCCGTATATTACCTAGATTCTTCATTCATGGGGACTAGCCAATAAGAACTTCTCAGATCGACACTAGTCAAGTACGAAAAGTCTTGAAAATTTTGAATTAACTCATCAATATTTTCCGGATGGGTTCTCACAGGCACTATTGTTTTATTGATCTCTCTCGCATCAAGAACTAATCTTACGTTGCCTCCAGGTTTTGGAACGACGAACAATGGGGAACTATATGGACTCGTTGATGGCTCAATCAGGTCCCATTTTAGCATTCTATTTATCTCCTTTTGAACAGATTGTTTTAATTGCCAGGGGATCAGATATTTCGTGTGACAGTAAGTTTGATGTGGCTTTACTTGCAGGTGGCAAATATACCCTCTGATAATTCCCAGTTTCTCATCAAAAATCTCTTCATAAACCCCTAACAGATGATGAAGCTGCTGCCTTTGTTCTACGGTAAGCTGATTTGATTCACTGGCTTTAAGTATTGCTGTTTGATTAAAGTCTTCATTCTGCATCGAATTATTTGAAAAATCCCTCCAACGACTGTTTGTAGTATCAATTAATTGAATGGGGGCACTGCAACAATACTTCTTATGCACCGTCTCCTTTCTATTTAAGTCCAGTGCTATCTCTCCTCCATTTATTCTAAATTTAGCTTTCCCCTCTGAAAAATCAATCTTACAATCGTACTCCTGCATACACCCAATACCAAGAATACAATCCACTAAAAACTTCTCCACTACAAGGAACGTGCATCTTATTGCTACATTTCCCATCTTCATCTCCAGTTGGGTTTGTACTTTGACAGTGGGACAGCGTGCTCCTACAGCTCCGATGATTTTACAGTTTTGTACTGGTAAAATTGGTACCTTCCTCCTCTTAACAATTCTCCTGAAAAGATCGCCTGAGATGACATTGGCGGAAGCGGCAGTGTCTAGTGGTACATTCGTTGGATTTTCCCCTATTTCGACAAATACCTCCGATACAGGAACACGTAGAACTGTCTTGCATTCCCATACATAGGATTAAATTGTTTGACATTTCTGTTGTTCCTGAAACTGCCCCTACGGCACTGTTATTGAAATTTCCATTATAATAATAATTGTTGTTTCCATTTAATCCATTTCTAAGTCTTTGCGGATAAGATGGTTGGTCGTGATTATTATTAATGTTACTATTATTGCCATTTCCGTTCCTGGTGTAGCTCGGATTTGCTTCAATTGCTCTTATTTGATGGTACATTTCTCTTGACCTTTGATCGTCGTCCTCAATTAAATCAATGTGATCGAGAGTGGTTATAAACGAGTCTAAGTTGTTATCATTTATGTACAAAAGCTGATTTCTTATATTCGTGGGTAATCTGGATTTAAGTATTCTGAGTATGTCAGGTGAAGGAATTGGCACGTCCCAGTATAATGATTTGTTAATCTATTTCTCAAAATATTTCTTTAGGGATCCTCTAGAGAAAGAGAGAGGCTCAGTATATAACACTTCCTGCCTTATTCTTTCTTGTATTCCAGCAGACCAGTATTTCGATAGAAAAGCTTGCTCAAATTCTTTATATACTTTACAGGACGATATTTGCTCAGATACCCACAATGCTCCTGATCCTTGAATATATCCTGACACAAAACTAATCTTTTGCCATTCTGTCAAAGATTGTGGAAATAGACCTCTAAAGCTTCTAATGAAAACTAAAGGATGAACATTCCTTTTATCAGGATTAAAGATTTGGAATTGTCTTTGTTTAATCATTTTTGCTTCTACCGTACTAAGATTCCAAAAATAAACCTGTTTAAAATCTTCATGGTGACAATCTGGTAGATCAACTCAAACCTGTGATGCTATACTTACGTCTGCGTCTGACCTTGACTTCGACGGAATGTCACGCATAGATTGAGAATTTTGTTTCTTGCTTCGCATGGTTTCCAAATCCTCCTGCAAGAGATTTAACGATCTTTCAATATTCTCCTTCCAACGCGAAAATTCCTCACTAAGTTGGTCAAGGACTTCCTTCAACCCTTTGTTAAAGAAATTTTATTCAGAACTATCAGAAATCGACTGCAAAGCTACTTTCACTGTTTCTTTGATCTTTTCAGGAGAAAAATTCTGCCATTCTAATGTTATTTCTGAAAATTTTCCGGTAAGTACATTGATCCTATGTTCAACATTCGTCTAGTATTCCTTGACTTCGTCGAACTGCTTCTTTAGATTGTCTTGTGATTCTATTGTTTCAAGTATCATAGCTACGGTACACTGAATGTCCTCTTGTGCTTGTATTAATTGAGGAACAAGTTCTACTTGTTTTTGTATCATGTCTATCTTGACAGATACGTATTCGGTTAGTTCCGCCTTTAATTTACTGGTGGTTTATTGACATTGCTGACGGACCTGCTCAATTCGAGCAATGAGATTTTGTTCGGTTGTTTCTGCCTGTTCTTTTATTTCCTGTGTCTTGGTATTTAACCTGTGATCTAGTTCATTAAAGCTTTCTCGTAATTGATTCTGTAATTCGGTTTGATTTTCACTTAACTTATTGTGCAGGTCAGACTGTACTGCTGATAATTCTCGTTTGACTTCAGCTTGCCCTTCTGCTAAACTTTCACGTAACTGATTTTGAAGTTCAGCCTGTACAGCTGATAAGTCTTGTTTGACATCTGTTTGTGCCTTTGCAAGATTGGACATATTTTCTGCTAAGAGGGATAGCTGCTGCATAATCACAATTAACGGGTCCACAACATTTAGATCTGGTGTCGTACGAACATTGTCTGAACCAGTGGGGGTTTCTACGTTGCTACCGCTATCCACAACAGTCTCAGAATTGCTCTCTGTGGCCTCTGCTTCGGCGCAAACAGCTGAAGGCTGTTGCACGTCTTGTTGCTGATGCATGGAAATTTTATATGCAGCTCTATTTAATACCATGAAATAATTATCTATCACAGTTTATAAATCACTGAATATTGTTTCAAAATTAATGTCTTAACCCAGTTTAACGTTCAGATTAATTCACTGAGGTAGTCATGTTAAGTGCTCACACATGAAATAATAATCACACAATATTAAAATTCTACAAGCTAACTACTCTCTGAAAAGTGTAGAAGCTAACTACTCTCTGAAAAGCTTCTTTCCAAATACTTCAAATTCTTTTTTAACTACAAAATTAAAAATTGGTTTGTTCTGGCCTTTATCTGGAGTGCAATTCTTGTCTAGTAGGTGAAACCTTTCCTGTCGGCAACCTTTACTGTCAGCACAGGATATCTCCACAGTTTAGTTCCAGCTCGTTCTCGTAGATTATCATGAAACAGAAAATACATGTATTATAGAACAATCCAAGAGAGTCCTGTCACCATGGCGCCAATATAATTTTAATTAATATTGTGTTTATACTGGTTTCTTGTGAGGAGGAAAGTTAGTTATTAGTATTTTATTAATGATCTCATTCATAAGCAGCCATATCACAGTCATCACAGTCTCTCAAGAAAGTTATAATTAAGCTTTACTTGTTTAATCAGAATTGGACGATGACTCTCCTTGTCCGCAGTCTCGATGATTCGAAGCGATCTGCAATCCTGTGTAAATAAAATGTCTTGGTTTTCTTGTGTTGCGTAGTCAGGAAACCCCAGATCAAGCGGGAAGTTTGCTTTGATATAGTTTAATTATCCGATGAAATAATGGAGCTCTTGGATCTAATAATTGCAGGTTCGTTTTCAATTCATCGGTAGTGCCCTTCTGATTACCAATGAAGCGACACCTCCGTGCAAATTTCCAGTTAGAGAATACATAAATAATGAAATTCCTTACACACTTTTGATGTAAATGCTCAGTATATATTTTCTTGAGTAGCATACAATATATTTTCAATCTCTTTCTTCCAGTAATCTCGATAGCAAAATTACAATCATTCAGTGCGGCTATTCGGCCCGGAGAAGATCCAGAAGTCCTCTCAACACATCAGAGAAAATGTTACAAAGAGTAATTATGTGCTCATTGAATAGTAATAGTACTGTACTACTTTGCACATAGATTCTGCGAGTATATAGATGGTCAAGTAGGAAACGTAATTCACTCATAGAATTGTGTAGGGATAATTAGTAGAATATAAAGAGAGATTACACAAATGTGTTACACAATAGCAGCATATAAATGTAATCCGTCAGAGAAAGCCCATATTGAAAGTGGTATCTTGACCATGAGGCAGTTGTATCAACAGCGATTACTTAAGTACAAATTGCTAGTAAAAAAAAAAACAGAAGTAGTGTCATATACAACGATGAGAATAGACAGTGTGCAACTGGTAACGAGTATAATCAATAAGAAACAAATTTTGTTCATTTGATATCTGATGATGGCAAATGAAACCAGAATCATCAGGAGAATAATAGAGAAATCATGGAAGAGCAAGAGCAATGTGAAAAGAGTTGTGGAGATCAGGGAAGTTACTGGGGAACTGCAAATTACCATGTTGTTGTTGTTGTTGTTGTTGTTGTTGTTGTGGTCTTCAGTCCTGAGACTGGTTTGATGCAGCTCTCCATGCTAATCTATCCTGTGCAAGCTCCTTCACCTCCCAGTACCTACTACATCCTACATCCTTCTGAATCTGCTTAGTGTATTCATCTCTTGGTCTCCCTCTACGATTTTTACCCTCCACGCTGCCCTCCAGTGCTAAATTTGTGATCCATTGATGCCTCGGGACATGTCCTACCAATCGATCCCTTCTTCTAGTCAAGTTGTGCCACAAACTTCTCTTCTCCCCAATCCTATTCAATACCTCCTCATTAGTTACGTGATCTACCCACCTTATCTTCAGCATTCTTCTGTAGCACCGCATTTCGAAAGCTTCTACTCTCTTCTTGTCCAAACTGGTTATCGTCCATGTTTCACTTCCATACATGGCTACACTCCATACAAATACTTTCAGAAACGACTTCCTGACACTTAAATCTATACTCGATGTTAACAAATTTCTCTTCTTCAGAAACGATTTCCTTGCCATTGCCAGTCTACATTTTGTATCCTCTCTACTTCGACCATCGTCAGTTATTTTGCTCCCCAAATAGCAAAACTCCTTTACTACTTTAAGTGTCTCATTTCCTAATCTAATTCCCTCAGCATCACCAACTTAATTTGACTACATTCCATTATCCTAGTTTTGCTTTTGTTGATGTTCATCTTATACCCTCCTTTCATGACACTGTCCATTCCGTTCAACTGCTCTTTCAAGTCCTTTGCTGTCTCTGACAGAATTACAATGTCATCAGCAAACCTCAAAGTTTTTATTTCTACTCCCTGGATTTTAATACCTACTCCGAATTTTTCTTTTGTTTCCTTTACTGCTTGCTCAATATACAGATTGAATAACATCGGGGAGAGGCTACAACCCTGTCTCACTCCCTTCCCAACCACTGCTTTCCTTTCATGCCCCTTGACTCTTATAACTGCAATCTGGTTTCTGTACAAATTGTAAATAGCCTTTCGCTCGCTGTATTTTACCCCTGCCACCTTTAGAATGTGAAAGAGAGTATTCCAGTCAATATTGTCAAAAGCTTTCTCTAAGTCTACAAATGCTAGAAACGTAGGTTTGCCTTTCCTTAATCTTTCTTCTAAGATAAGTCGTAAGGTCAGTATTGCCTCACGTGTTCCAACATTTTTACGGAATCCAAACTGATCTTCCCCGAGGTCGGCTTCTACCAGATTTTCATTCGTCTGTGAAGAATTCGCGTTAGTAATTTGCAGCTGTGACTTATTAAACTGATAGTTTGGTAATTTTCACACCTGTCAACACCTGCTTTGTTTGGGATTGGAATTATTATATTCTTCTTGAAGTCTGAGGGTATTTCGCCTGTCTCGTACATGTTGCTCACCAGATGGTAGAGTTTTGTCAGGACTGGCTCTCCCAAGGCCGCCAGTAGTTCTAATGGAATGTTGTCTACTCCCGGGGCCTTGTTTCACTCAGGTCTTTCAGTGCTGTGTCAAACTCTTCACGCAGTATCGTATCTCCCATTTCATCTTCATCTACATCCTCTTCCATTTCCATAATATTGTCCTCAAGTACATCACCCATGTATAGACACTCTATATACTCCTTCCACCTTCCTGCTTTCCCCTCTTTGCTTAGAACTGGGTTGCCATCTGAGCTCTTGATATTCATACAAGTGGCTCTCTTTTCTCTAAAGGTCTCTTTAATTTTCCTGTAGGCTGTATCTATCTTAACCCCTAGTGAGATAAGCCTCTACATCCTTACGTTTGTCCTCTAGCCATGCCTGCTTAGCCATTTTGCACTTCCTGTCGATCTCATTTTTGAGACGTTTGTATTCCTTACCAAATTACCATAGAAGATTTAAAAAAGAAAACTTTTTTACAAAATTACTAAAGGCATTCAGTAAAGGCCACAAAATGAAAATAACTAATAATATAAGCCAACTACTACTACTACTACTAAGACGTGATCAGGTCCAGTGGACCGCACGCATCCACAAGTTTCCTCCTCCACTGTATTCTGTCCATTGCTGCTATCCGCCATCCGTTCACATCTATTGACACTCGGTTTAAATCTTCATGGAGTCCATCCCTCCAACGCTTCTTGGGTCGCCCTGGCGGTCTCTTTCCTGCAGATGTGAAATCCAGGAGCTTCTGAGGCAATCTGTGATCCTCCATCCGGGCCACATGGCCGGCCCACTGCATTCGTTCGGCTTTGACAGTTCCTGCTACGTTGGGCTGCTGGTATAGTTCCTCAAGCTCTTGGTTGTATCTGATCCTCCATTCCCCTGTATCTGCATCCAGAACCGGACCGAAGATCTTCCAAAGCACTTTTCTCTCAAAAACAAGGGGCTTATGGAAGTCCTGTTTCCGGATACTCCATGTCTCACATCCATATAGAACAACAGGCTGGATCAGGGTTTTGTACAGCCGAATCTTGAACTGTCTGGAGAGAGATTTGGACCGAAGCAGTTGTGCTAGGCTGTGGTAAGATCGGTTTCCTGCTTGTATTCTGGCATTGATCTCTGCTTCACATGACGAGTTCTCAGTGAAAAGTGCCCCTAGGTAATTGAACTCTTGCACTCTCTTGTAGGAATGGTCCCCAACCTGCAGTGATTGTAGATGATCAGCAGTCTGACAATGACCACGCGTCATAACGAGGTACTCCGTCTTAGCTTCGTTTGTGTTTAGCCCAAATTTGCTGGCAGCCTCCTTCAGTGCTTTGGTCATTTGCTCCAGCTCCTCTTCCGACCTGGAGAGTAAACAGATGTCGTCTGCATAGGCTAAGTATGCCAGTCTCTTTCCTTCGATTTCAATCCCTTCGTTCTCTTAGAAGGTCTCGCGTATGATCTTCTCGAGGGCAAAGTTGAACAGGATAGGGGACAACCCATCTCACAATTTCAAATTCCTCAGTTACGCGATTTCCCATCTTCACCTTTGCATGTGTTTTGTTCAGACAGATCTTTATCAAATTGATGAATTTCTCTGCTATGCCAAACTCCCTTAAACGGTTGAGCAGGCTCTTGCGATGTATGCAATCATAGGCCTTCTTAAAATCAACAAATAAAATGTGCAAATCTTTACCATATTCACCCAGTTTCTCAGTGAGCTGCCGGAGACTACCATATTCATCCAGTTTCTCAGTGAGCTGCCGGAGACTGAAGATGTGATCTACTGTTGGCCGTCCAGGCTGGAAACCTCCCTGGTACTCCCCAATCACCGATCCTGCCACTGGCTGAATTCTATGCATGAGGCAGTTGGACAGGATCTTATAGCAGACGTTAAGCAGGGCGATTCCTCGATAGTTGTCACATTTCAGTTTGTCGCCCTTCTTATGTGTGGGACAAATCAGAGCTGTTTTTCATTCTCCAGGTAGTTCTTCTTTGGTCCATATTGCCTGTATCAGTAGGTGTATTTTTTTCTGCAAGTTTCTCTCCTCCTGCCAGAATCATTTCAGCCTGTATTCCATCTTCACCTAGACTCTTATTCTGTTTAAGGTGTCCGATTCTGGTTTTTATCTCATCCAGGGTAGGCGGGGGATAGTCTGCATCGGCTGTAATTGGGTTCTGGAAATCAAACTGCAGTTCGGGTTCATCACAATTTAGCAGCTGTCGAAAGTACTCTTTCCATCTCTCGGCTATGTCCCTGTCGTTTGTCAGGATCTTATCACGGGAATCTTTGACAAATTTCTGCTTGGCCTGTTGACCTTTGCAGAGGTACTTCACCCTCAGAAACATTTCCCTCGTATTTTGTCCTCTGAAGTCTGTTTCTGCTTCAGTGACGATATTCCTTATGTATTTCCTCTTTGCTCTTCTCAGAATTGCTTGTGTAGTCTTTCGGACCTCCTCAAATTGTGCTTTGGCCTGTGCCAGATTTGTCCCCTTCAGCCATTTGTTCCTGGCTTCCTTTCTCCTTTCCAGGGCATCTGCACATTCCTTTCCAAACCAGATCTTCTTGCCCACTGGGTTTCCCATGAGTGTTTCCTTTGCTGTATCCCTAACTGAGCTCTGGATGTTTCCCCACATTAGTTCGAGGTCCTGATTCGCGTCCACTTCACTGAGTGCTTCAAAGCGGTTACTAAGTTGCAACTGGTATCTGGTCTTCGTTTCCTCATCTTTCAGTTTCTCCACATGGTACCTTTCCACTCTTTTTAACTTAGGCCCTGTTCTTCCTTTACACTGTATGTTTAAAAGGCCTCTGACCAGAAAATGATCACTTTCACCTTCAGCACCCCGCGCTGTCTTAACGTCTAACACCCATCTCTTGGCTCTGAGATCAATGGCAACATGGTCTATTTGATTTACAGTTCTCCCCCAGGTTCCTTTATGTATGTTTTTCTGCTGGAAGTTTGTGCTGGAGATGAACAACCCTAATGATGTAGCGAAGATGATGAACCTAACTCCATTGTCATTGCTTAGGTTGTGTAGACTGTGCCTACCTGTTGTGTCTTGGAATATTTGTTCTTTCCCAACCTTGGCATTCATATCACCAAGGAGGATCCTCAGGGTCCATTAGGTATACCGTCCATCACTGCCTCTAGCTGTGCATAGAACTTGTCTTTCACTTTACATTCGCTGTCCTCCGTGGGAGCATGACAGCATATAAGCCAACAGTAATGGAAATTCCAAAATAGGGGAAATGCAATCTACTCACCTATAGCGGATTGATACATATCACAGAGTAACATATAACAGAAAACAGCACTCACACTGACTTTCGTGCACCAGCTCTTTTTCCATCAATAGCACACACATACCATTTGAATGGTCATGTGTGTGAATGTGTGTACCCTTGCTGGATAAAAAGCTAGTGCTCAACCTAGGGCAGATGCAGTTGTTTTTTGTGTTACTATGCTCCGGGTACTGTTCGGGTATAGGTGAGTGGTTGCCTTTCATTTATTTTACATAATAATATAGTCCAGCCAAGAAAGGGATATTAGGTGGAAAATTTTTGTAGTTGTAAATTTTTGTATAGTAGTATGGGAGAGTGTGATGCATAACATACTGAAACACATGATCAGTTGGGTGCAAGGTATCTCGAAAACTGTCATTTCTTGTGAAAAAGTTTTCCAGTACAAAATTAAACTAAAATAAATTTAAAAAAAAAAAATCCTATGATAATTATTTGAAACCCTCAGCTGCCAACAGGAGTTGTTCATATATCTCAATGGGGAAAGCTGAAAATGTGTGCCCCGACCGAAACTCGAACCCGGTATCTCCTGCTTACACAGCACAGGAAGTGCTATCCTCTGTGCCCTTGGTGGCTCAGATGGATAGAGCGTCTGCCATGTAAGCAGGAGATCCTGGGTTCAAGTCTCGGTCGGTGCACACATTTTCAACTGTCCCCATTGAGAATTTCAACAACCTCTGTTGGCAGCTGAGGATTTTGATTAGTTACTATTTCTTTCTAGAGAAGCTGCATGGTCATCATTGGTGCAAGGTATCTCTTTCAGTACAGTTACTACCTTCATATTAAAAAAAAATCCTATTCATTTTTTCTTGAGGACTAAAAGTTTCAGCTTTGGAGAAGATGCAAAAATCATAGATTATTAATAATAGTGTTTTAATGGTGTGAAATGAGATGTCGTGTGGCTAGGACCTCCCGTCGGATAGATTAGTTGCCCAGTGCAAGTCTTTTTAATTGACACCACTTCGGCGACTTGCGCGTTGATGGGGATGAGATGATGGTAATGAGGACAACACAACACCCAGTCCCTGAGTGGAGAAAATCTCCGACCCAGACCCCTTTTTACATGGCATCGTGTCTAAAATTGATGTTTATTGTTAAGTGAAGAGGTTTAAAGGACTTGAAGAAAAAAAGGGGGAGGGGGGCAGAAGTGTCCAGGTGTCAACAGGCACATTCTAAAAATTATGAAAACTTATTAGATTTCAGAGTGACCCTTTATGCATTTTGGCAGGTGGACTAGTTGTGGTGTGGGTAGTGTTGAGTGCAGTGGGTAAAGAGGGAGATAGGTGGGAGACTGGGTGAGGGATTGGGGGCAAGTGGCTGGCATCTTGGAGGGAGGTAACCGGTTTGCAATATAGGATTACTGCAGGAAGGGGAGGCAGGTAACACGGGCTAGGCATTTGATGCACTGTTGTTGGAACCGGTGGGAATGGAACATGCTGAAGGTTTTTTGGGACGTGAATTGGGAGTGGGTGACAGGACAGAGGATGAGACAACTATTTGGGCGAAGGTTCTGCGGACATTGGATTACTGGAGATTGAAGTCAGAATTATTATGGGAGTGGAGGATGTGCGGAAGGGACAACTAAATGTGGCCCAGGTTGAAAAGCAGTCACGGACATTGAGTATGTTGTGCCACTGGGTGGTCAACTTTGTTCTCGGCAACAGGTCGGTGATGACAGTTCATCTTGGTGGTGTGCTGATTGGTAGTCTCATTGACATAAAAAGCTGTACAGTGTTTGCAGTAGATTTGGTATATGACATGGTTGCTTTCACAGGTGGTCTGGCCTCTGATGGAGTAAGGTAGTCTTGTGATAGGACTGGAATAGGAGGTGGTGTGTTTATGGATTGGGGAGCTCTTGCACCTTGGTCTACCACAGCATAAGGTTCCTGTAGCTATGTGTTGAGAGTGGGACTGGCATAGGGATAGACAAGGGTGTTGTGTAGATTTGTGGCCGGCAGAACATCACTTTTGGAGGCATGAGAAGGATCGTGGGTAGGATTATCCTCATTTCGGGACATAACAGATAATAAAAGCCCTAACAAGGAAGTAGATCAGTTTTTCCAGTCCAGGATCATATTGGGTAACAAGGGGAGGCCTCCTTTGTAGCTGATTCTCGGAGGCGGGAAAGGGTGAGGGGAGGCATGAGAAATCTGTTTGTGGTCTAGATTGAGGAGGTAGTGCCTGTCTGTGAAGTCCTTTGTGAGACCTTCATCTTACATGTGTACCACATCTAACTGCAGTACGTTCATATTAAGGGGTAAATTAAGTTGCCGTTATTGAACAGGGTTGAAAGGCATGTGTAGCGGTTAGAAGCTTGAGGGAAGGTATGTCACCCAACTGTGGTCACGCGTTTCCCTCCTTCATTAGGCCTGGGTCTGCAGAAATAAATTGCAAGTTGGCTGTTCCCAATTTTCTCTACCACACTATGTCAAAAAAAAACTACATTATGTTTCATAGAGCCATACCAACCATTCCACATCTCATCTTATAAATCACTGGCAACGCACTATGCGGACATGCCCTGAGGTGCCCATTCTCCACAAAGAATGTTAACCCTACATGAAATACAGATATGAACCCCCCTGCCCAGTAGTTCTCTGTTCTCTCATAGGACTAGACTAAACATCTTCACTGGGCTTATATTTACACAGTGGAGTTTTTCAGTTTATTAAGTGGGCATTTATTTGCAGTTGTTAAATGAGCTGTTACATTTGGAACTGTAAGCTGTTTACCACACTGAAGAGCCTGTCTCAAGTGTAATACGGTATCAATATGTATTTGGCAATAGATTTTATTGACTTGCCACTATCACTGGCTGGAATACTCCACACAGCATGAGGTGTATGGAATGCATCACCATAGACTCTGCTCTCCCAACAATTCACAAGGCTCAGTGGTTTAAATTGTCTCCTTCAGCAATGGAAGTAGGTCACCTACGTGTTACAGAACTTCAGATATTTGAACACAAGCAATGCATTGCATAAGTTTACTGTTAGAGATTTAAACATGATCAGTCCTATTCCATCAGAAAGATTGACACCCACCTTGACCTTGCAATGTATGGTATTTACCTGAGTAAATGGCGGTCTTGAATATAAGGTCCCCCCCCCCCCCTCCTCTCTCTCTCTCTCTCTCTCTCTCTCTCTCTCTCTCTCTCTCTCTCTCTTTATTTTTTTAACATATTGCAAGGTGTGATTTGGAAGTTTTAAGAATGGTCTTGTAATTGTACAATAGTGGTACTTACATGCTACTGTGATGCATTTCTTCCAAAATAGTCCCCTTCTGACTGAACACACTGACTCCAACGGTGTTTCCATTTTTGGAAACATTCCTGGAAATTGTTTTCCTGCAGTGTGTTAAGAACGCTCTCCGTATATGCCCGGATGTCTTCAATCGAGTCAAATCACTTCCCTTTCAGTGAAAATTTCAGTTTAGGAAACAGATAGAAGTCTGCAGGTGCCAAATCAGGGGAATATGGCGGTTGTGGAAGCACAGGAATTTTGAATTTGGTCAAAATTCCGACAAAGGAGAAGGCACGATGAGCCGAAGTGTTGTCATGGTGTAGCATCCAACTCCTGTCTTTCCACAGTGCAGACCTTTTCTTCCGCACCTTTTTGTGCTAACATTCAAGGATGCATTTGTTGTATTCCTGGTTAATTGTCTGTCCTCCAAGGGTAAATTCATGATGCACAATACCGGTAGAATCGAAAAAAGTCACAAACATTGTCTTCACCTTCGACCGACTTTACCGTGCTTTTTTTGGTCATGGTGAACCTAGAGTCTTCCACTGCGAAGACTGCACTTTCATTTCAGGGTCATACCCATATACCCACTATTTGTCACCTGTAATTACCCTATTTAACAAAATCTGGGTCATTTTTAGTCCGATTAATGAGTTCTTGGCACACTTAAAGTCGGTATTGTCTTTGGTCACTTGACATCACTTTTGGAATGAATTTTGCGGACACTAGATGCATGTTCAGATCTTCAGTTAAAATTGACTGAACTACATAGAAACTTGAATTAAATTCATCAGCCATTTCCCTAATTGTAAGTCTATGATCAGAGTGCGCTAAGTCACAAACTTCCACAACATTTTCATTCGTTTTTGAGGTGGAAGGACGGCCGGACTGTGGTTCATCTTCAAATGATTTGTGGCCATTTTTAAATCTGTTGAACCAGATGAAAACATTTGACCAGCACATACAATTATCTCCAAAAGCTGTTTTTAAAAGCTGAATAAGAAGTTCTGGGGAGATGTAGTCTGTCTGCAAATTGAAAAACAAGTAGTGCTCATGGTGAAGCATGTCACCTTTCTTGGAAAATCACTGAAAGTGCCATACAGAAGTTTCCCTTGCAGCATTGTACAACACTGCACAGAGACGTACATAGAATATGTACGTATGTTTTTCTTGTGTTTGAACTCTTACCTGTGTTCAGTGTAATGTTAACACAGTTCGTTAAACGTCTAACCCTTGCCCTAGCCCCACCACCCACTGTGGAAGGGTCGGTATAATTTGTGAAATGTCCTTTAGTTGCTCTTTGTCATGTAGTGCACTAGAGAGACTGTGTAATTGCCTGCTTGCCCTCCACTTTTATAATCTCCACCCCCAAACTTTCCACCCTGTTACCCCTTCCCCATTACGCAGTTTATCCATTGATATGGTTCTACTGCAGTTCTACTACACACTACTTCTTAATCCACTTTATTTAACGATAAGCAACAATTCTGCACAACTAAAACACCATTTTCAATTATCTGGGTTTTTCTGTGCCTGGCAGCATGGAAACTGTTAGTGTTAGAGAAAAAAATTAATAGGACATTTTTAGAGGCAGTTTAATTTTGTACTGGGAAACATTTTCACTAGATGCTGCAGTTTTGGAGATATTAAGGAAAAACCTGGAAAAATGCCTTTACATCACCGCCCCACCCCCGTCCATTGCATAAAAATTTGCGACAATTCAAATTTTTTCTGCAAGTCGTCACTTTTTGGGTCTCCATTGACTGGGCGACAGTGGTTTACCGAGTTTTAAGATTTCACCACAGTATAGCATCGTTTTATGGTCCAGTACTATTTGTTTTTCACTTGTGACTTATTCAACTAATGAGATACCCTGATTATTTTCCTGTTGATGACACTGGGACTGAAATGAGTGAGTCAGTCTGGGTATGCTATACTGTGCCGTAAGTTTAACATGGAACTTAACACTTTGCTACGTATTCTTGTGCGTCTATAGTAATCTCACCCGTTGCTCTTTCTGCAAAACGTAATAGCAGCCTGTCGGGCACTGTCGTGTGCAGCCATTGCGCTACATTTATGGGGTTCCCTCACAGTTCACACTTCTCCTTTTCCGGCTGCTGCAGTGAGGGTGCCGCAGTCTGCTGTCCCTGCCACTGAGATCTGTATACCGGGTGAACATTAGGCTTGCTGTAGTGTTAATGTATCATAACAGACCAACTTTGTAACATCAAATTCCATATATGTGTGATTTGTACAAATAAACAATATAATTGCCAATTCCACATAGAACAATTTATAATGTCAGTGAATTAATATATAGTGAAATCGAACACATTGAGCACAATCTTTCTCTCACAGCCTCTTAAAGGTTTTCTGTGGCTGTGTTTCACTAGAGAACATGAAACAACTTCACACATTATCATATCTGTAATGATTTGAGAACACTGCAGCTGTTTTTGTAAATATTACTGACTATCTGCTCAGGTGCAAAACTAGTTATGACGAAATAAAGTGTTTGTCAAAAAGTTGGCAGATTGCAGTTTTTTTGCTTTGGTGATATTAACTGTTCACATTTTCACAGCACGACAACAGCACTGGAGCATGAATGGCAGGAAAAAGAAAGCAACTGTCAAATAAGATCTGAACCTAGAACTACACGGGTGAAACCTTAAACACGGTGATTGGCAAAATAGTTTAGACTGTCAGTGTTTTGCATAACTCACCGTACCATTAATGCTACAAAACAGTGGAAAACTGATAAATATGTAGGGCCGATTTCCAGTGGCATCTAACATCTGGCGTGGGTGCCCTGCTGCTAACAACAAGTAGTACATGAGCATGCTAATGAGTTGTTTCTTTACATTAGAATAGACCTTCTGACGAGGAAAGTGTATAATCGAGATATAAATTGAATGTATTCAGGTGTTCTTCAGTGGGAGAGACTTCCATCGGCCATGATAAGTTATTTGTGTCACATTCCAACAACAGTACTTGCTTTTCACATTTGCTTGGTTTGTTGGTAAGGTTCTTTTGGAGTACTAGTATAAAATTTGAAAATGCAATATTTGTTGGCTGGATGTTAGTATTGTAGAGAGAGAGAGAGAGAGAGAGAGAGAGAGAGAGAGAGAGGGGGGGGGGGGGGAGGGGTGATCGGAAAAGAAAGCATCTTATGTGACCCCATTTCATGAAACAATGCCACTGGGTCTTAAAATTTGAAACTTTTACTGTATTTCTTTTTAATTTCCTGTCAGTCATGCTGCAGCCCTATAATTTTAGTACAGTATGCAATGGTTACAGTAGTTGCAAAGATAACAGTGTCCTATTGCACCAGTTTGCAGTGAATCTTTTTCGGACGCTGCCACCTTCGAGTAATCCCAACGGGGCGGAGTTTGATCCTGAAGAGGACGAACCCACCCTGGAGGCAGCGTGGCCCCACCTGCAGCTCGTCTACGAGTTCTTCCTACGGTAATTCTGCATTTGTCAATTCTTGTACGTAAGATGTGATACACTAGTTTGAAAATAGACTGAAAATGTGATATGTCAGTGACCTTAGTAGCACAAGTCTAGGAGTAGCTGTTACTTCTTTATCTTCCTTTGTAAAGGAATATTTGAAATAGGAATTCAGTATTTTCGCTTTGGCTTTGCTACACTCAATTTTAACTCCTATGGACACTAACTGTGGTGCAACAGCTTTTTACACTTGACTAGAATTTCTTTGGCTTTTGTGAGAGATATTGCGGTAAGTTTTTGCGAAGGTTGTTATTGAAGATTTTACAAACTGCCCACTTGACAGCTGAGTGTGTGCCATTCAGAATTTCTCTGTTTATAGCGTTATCTTTTGCAGTGTGAACATTTGGCTGTAGTTCTATTCCCATGTGTTTTAATCATCTTTGTATCTAGTCCTTCCTTTCTTTTTATATGACCTGTATTATGAAGTGTACACCCTGAGACAATTTGGAAATCCGAGGAAAAAATCGGGAACTTTTCATTGTGAAAACCGGGAGAAACCCTGAATAATTAATAGAGGGAAACGTTCCACGTGGGAAAAATATATCTAAAAACAAAGATGATGTGACTTACCAAACGAAAGCGCTGGCACGTCGATAGACACACAAACAAATACAAACATACACACAAAATTCAAGCTTTCGCAACAAACTGTTGCCTCATCAGGAAAGAGGGAAGGAGAGGGAAAGACGAAAGGATGTGGGTTTTAAGGGAGAGGGTAAGGAGTCATTCCAATCCCGGGAGCGGAAAGACTTACCTGGGGGGGGAAAAAAGGACGGGTATACACTCGCACACACACACACATATCCATCCACACATATACAGACACAAGCAGACATATTTAAAGACCACTTTAAATATGTCTGCTTGTGTCTGTATATGTGTGGATGGATATGTGTGTGTGTGTGAGAGTGTATACTCGTCCTTCTTTCCCACTAAGGTAAGTCTTTCCGCTCCCGGGATTGTAATGACTCCTTACCCTCTCCCTTAAAACCCACATCCTTTCGTCTTTCCCT
Source organism: Schistocerca nitens (assembly GCF_023898315.1). Classification (NCBI taxonomy): domain Eukaryota; kingdom Metazoa; phylum Arthropoda; class Insecta; order Orthoptera; family Acrididae; genus Schistocerca; species Schistocerca nitens. The sequence continues at coordinate 1,310,847,282 of NC_064614.1, read as the reverse complement.
CCCCTTCCCTCTTTCCTGATGAGGCAACAGTTTGTTGCGAAAGCTTGAATTTTGTGTGTATGTTTGTATTTGTTTGTGTGTCTATCGACGTGCCAGCGCTTTCGTTTGGTAAGTCACATCATCTGTGTTTTTATATATTGGCAGGTCGATAGACAAACACAAACACACACACAAAATTCAAGCTTTCGCAACAAACTGTTGCCTCATCAGGAAAGAGGGAAGGAGAGGGAAAGACGAAAGGATGTGGGTTTTAAGGGAGAGGGTAAGGAGTCATTCCAATCCCGGGAGCGGAAAGACTTACCTTGGGGGGGAAAAAAGGACGGGTATACACTCGCGCACACACACACACATATCCATCCACACATATACAGACACAAGCAGACATATTTAAAGACCACTTTAAATATGTCTGCTTGTGTCTGTATATGTGTGGATGGATATGTGTGTGTGTGTGAGTGTATACCTGTCCTTTTTTCCCCCTAAGGTAAGTCTTTCCGCTCCCGGGATTGTAATGACTCCTTACCCTCTCCCTTAAAACCCACATCCTTTCGTCTTTCCCTCCCCTTCCCTCTTTCCTGATGAGGCAACAGTTTGTTGCGAAAGCTTGAATTTTGTGTGTATGTTTGTATTTGTTTGTGTGTCTATCGACGTGCCAGCGCTTTCGTTTGGTAAGTCACATCATCTGTGTTTTTATATATTGGCAGGTCGATAGACAAACACAAACACACACACAAAATTCAAGCTTTCGCAACAAACTGTTGCCTCATCAGGAAAGAGGGAAGGAGAGGGAAAGACGAAAGGATGTGGGTTTTAAGGGAGAGGGTAAGGAGTCATTCCAATCCCGGGAGCGGAAAGACTTACCTTAGGGGGAAAAAAGGACGGGTATACACTCGCTCGCTCGCTCGCTCGCTCGCTCGCGCGCTCGCGCGCGCGCGCGCGCGCGCGCACACACACACACACACACACATATACAGACACAAGCAGATATATTTAAGGAGAAAGAGTTTGGGCAGAGATGTCAGTCGAGGCGGAAGTGCAGAGGCAAAGATGTTGTTGAATGACAGGTGAGGTATGCGTGGCGGCAACTTGAAATTAGCGGAGATTGAGGCCTGGTGGGTAACGGGAAGAGACGATATATTGAAGAGCAAGTTCCCATCTCCGGAGTTCGGATAGGTTGGTGTTGGTGGGAAGTATCCAGATAACCCGGATGGTGTAACACTGTGCCAAGATGTGCTGGCCGTGCACCAAGGCATGTTTAGCCACAGGGTGATCCTCATTACCAACAAACACTGTCTGCCTGTGTCCATTCATGCGAATGGACAGTTTGTTGCTGGTCATTCCCACATAGAATGCATCACAGTGTAGGTAGGTCAGTTGGTAAATCACATGGGTGCTTTCACACGTGGCTCTGCCTTTGATCGTGTACACCTTCCGGGTTACAGGACTGGAGTAGGTGGTGGTGGGAGGGTGCATGGGACAGATTTTACACCGGGGGCAGTTACAAGGGTAGGAGCCAGAGGGTAGGGAAGGTGGTTTGGGGATTTCATAGGGATGAACCAACAGGTTACGAAGGTTAGGTGGACGGCGGAAAGACACTCTTGGTGGAGTGGGGAGGATTTCATGAAGGATGGATCTCATTTCAGGGCAGGATTTGAGGAAGTCGTATCCCTGCTGGAGAGCCACATTCAGAGTCTGGTCCAGTCCCGGAAAGTATCCTGTCACAAGTGGGGCACTTTTGTGGTTCTTCTGTGGGAGGTTCTGGGTTTGAGGGGATGAGCAAGTGGCTCTGGTTATTTGCTTCCATACCAGGTCAGGAGGGTAGTTACGGGATGCGAAAGCTGTTGTCAGGTTGTTGGTGTAATGGTTCAGGGATTCCGGACTGGAGCAGATTCGTTTGCCACGAAGACCTAGGCTGTAGGGAAGGGACCGTTTGATGTGGAATGGGTGGCAGCTGTCATAATGCAGGTACTGTTGCTTGTCGGTGGGTTTGATGTGGACGGACGTGTGAAGCTGGCCATTGGACAGATGGAGGTTAATGTCAAGGAAAGTGGCGTGGGATTTGGAGTAGGACCAGGTGAATCTGATGGAACCAAAGGAGTTGAGGTTGGAGAGGAAATTCTGGAGTTCTTCTTCACTGTGAGTCCAGATCATGAAGATGTCATCAATAAATCTGTACCAAACTTTGGGTTGGCAGGCCTGGGTAACCAAGAAGGCTTCCTCTAGGTGACCCATGAATAGGTTGGCGTACGAGGGGGCCATCCTGGTACCCATGGCTGTTCCCTTTAATTGTTGGTATGTCTGGCCTTCAAAAGTGAAAAAGTTGTGGGTCAGGATGAAGCTGGCTAGGGTAATGAGGAAAGAGGTTTTAGGTAGGGTGGCAGGTGAACGGCGTGAAAGGAAATGCTCCATCGTAGCGAGGCCCTGCGGAATATTTGTGTATGAGGAAGTGGCATCAATGGTTACAAGGATGGTTTCCGGGGGTAACAGATTGGGTAAGGATTCCAGGTGTTCGAGAAAGTGGTTGCTGTCTTTGATGAGGGATGGGAGCCTGCATGTAATGGGTTGAAGGTGTAGATCTACGTAGGCAGAGATACGTTCTGTGGGGGCTTGGTAACCAGCTACAATGGGGCGGCTGGGATGATTGGGTTTGTGAAGTTTAGGGAGAAGGTAGAAGGTAGGGGTGCGGGGTGTCGGTGGGGTCAGGAGGTTGATGGAGTCAGGTGAAAGGTTTTGCAGGGGGCCAAGAGTTTGGCCTTTACAAATGTCTGCTTGTGTCTGTGTATGTGCGGATGGATATGTGTATGTGTGCGAGTGAGATATGTGTATGTCTGCTTGTGTCTGTATATGTGTGGATGGATGTGTGTGTGTGTGTGTGTGTGTGTGTGTGTGTGTGTGCACGCGCGCGCGCGCGCGCGCGCTAGTGTATACCCGTCCCTTTTTCCCTCTAAGGTAAGTCTTTCCGCTCCCAGGATTGGAATGACTCCTTACCCTCTCCCTTAAAACCCACATCCTTTCGTCTTTCCGTCTCCTTCCCTCTTTCCTGATGAGGCAACAGTTTGTTGCGAAAGCTTGAAGTTTGTGTGTATGTTTGTGTGTCTATCGACGTGCCAGCGCTTTCGTTTGGTAAGTCACATCATCTTTGTTTTTAGATATATATATATAAAAACAAAGATGATATGACTTACCAAACGAAAGCGCTGGCACGTCGATAGACACACAAACATACACACATATTATTCTACAGTAGTGGGAGACCGTAAAATTCTTTGTCGAGTATCAGTTATTAGCAGTCAAAAAAAAAATTTTTTTTTTTTGTTTTCCTGCTAACAACTGATACTCGACAAAGAATTTTACTGTCTCCCACTACTGTAGAATAATACGGCAGCAATAAAACCGGGGTGTATATGACTTGGGACAGCTGGGAGATCTGGGGAAAAACCGGGAATTTTTTCATTCGGGAGAAAACCGGGAAAAACCCGGGAATTTTTTGAAATTCCGGGAATTTTTTGTCGTTTTAGTTTTCAGATAAATTTTTGTAATTTCAACTGGTATGAATCGATACTCTAACAAAGGATATTACTGTATCCCACTACTGCAGAATAATACTGCAACAATAAAACGCGAACGAGAAAAAAAAAGAACATAAAACATAAATTGCAAAGGAAATGTGCCGCATACAACAACAAAACACAGTGCTCATACAAGCGTTTGCCAACAGCAAAATGTGTCAAAGGGTTTAGGAAGACTGTGCAATGCTTCATAACAACAAATTGCGTCCGATGAGCATGACGTCACAACTGTTTAGATTCATTTTAGCAGTTACGAACGGGCTCATGTGCATGCGCAGTTGAGTGGCATATGAGTAGTACCTTCTCCCGTTTCTGGCTACAGAAATGGGGCTGTTGGCCGTGTAAACAGTTGCAACAAGCATCTATATGCATCTGGGAAAAATTTTACTGCCGCCCCCAAGCTGCCAGATTCACGCATACGCAGTGGACCCGTATCTGTGGGGGTGGGGGCGAATTCATATTCTTGAGGAGGGGGGGGGGGAACCCTTGCTTCACAAAGCGCCTAGCATCCAGTACACGTTGGTCTATCGATTACTCATATGATTTTGATTCGCATCCCTGTTGTGTTTTTGAACACGCTCTGTAAGTTGATTTCTGAATGAATCATAAGCCGCGCGGGGTAGCCGTGTGGCCTAGGGCGACTTGTCACAGTTCGTGCGGCGCCCCCCGTCGGAGGTCCGAATTCTCCCTTGGGCATGGGTGTGTTTTTTGTCCTTAGCGTAAGTTAGGTTAAGTAGTGTGTAAGCCTAGGGATCGATGACATCAGCATTTTGGTCCCATAGTTAAATAAATAAGTTGCTTTTTGAATGCGTGCATAGTGTTCGTGATGTCTCTGTCAGGGGAATCCTTGTCGCATCGAGAAATAAACTTTCCTGCAGGTAAAAGGGGACCGGGATATACAAGCTGAGCGAAGTAAAGCCTAACAAGTGAACACCAATCGCTGTTTGATTATATTGTTGATTGGGTTTGCGAATAATGATCAGTGTTATTATAATTACTAGGGAAATCCATAGATCCAGACTACCAGAGCAGAAATAAACGACTAACAGGAATAACAGGTAAGAAAGATTACATATTATCTTCTCGGTGTATCCAGGGAAATGAAATTTTGACAGAAATTTTTTGGCCAGGTTGCTACACTAGTAAGGGCCAGTTGTACCGTCCCCGTCTAGCAGCCGCTTAAGTTCTATTTTGGAAGTAGCGCAGAAAATGGTTTGTATGAACATAACAACGCCTAACCGGAGAACAATCAGGGATAACTAAACCGGTGATTCTGGCAGGGTTAGTGAAGTTAACCAGTGAATAAGTTTTGACAAAAGCAGGAATAGTTCCAGAATTAGACATGACAAGATTGTTGGAACAAGGAAGGAGAAGAAACGGGGACATCACACAAATTAGGGAAGAATATGATGATTCCAAATTCATATAAAAATCTCGTACTTTCCCATCTCGTGCTCGAGAAACTGGAGCATATGGATGAAATATGAAGCTGTTTTCTAACATAAAGCTTTTTGCTTGTAGTAGGCCTAATAGGCATTTTATGTTGATCTTCATGAATTATATTGTCGTGTTATAAAAATGACCATTTGTGCCAAAACAGTCTCGTTTATTTGGTGTGTGTTGCAATTTCTGCAGTGTTAGAAAGACCTATTCTGTTTTATCTAGCAGACATTGACAAAATAGATACAATCAAATCGAAAAAACCACACCAGTCCTGAGTACTTTTTGTATTAACAACTTTGGAGTATTAGACAACAATATTTCGATTTTTCAAGTAGCAAAACGTTTGACGAACTTTGATGAGGTAATATATTCTTTCGCAGAAAGGAAAGCATGCCATGTAAAGCTGTAGCAAGATTAGGGAGGAAATAATGCTAGGAGCTAAGGATTGAATAAATGTGTACTGTATTGTTCGTCTCTTGACATTAATGGTTTTATGTACCCTATATTTAATTTTATGTCATCCAAAACAGAAAGTTATTAGCTAACATGCAATAAAGAGTGCAAATTTTCTGAAGGGTTTTTGTTTCCCGATTACAAGGAAGCAGCAGAGGCACCACACGACATTTTAGTTTCCACTGTCCTGAATATAGTTTGATGGCATTCGGTACAAAATGCACACGTTTCAATTCCACGGAGCGAAAGAAGAATGCTGTGTGAAGAGGGATGGCACTGGCACACTTAAGACCAAATAACGTGTCTTAAATTTCCTCGAACATGTGTGTTTTATGTATCAGACTCATCCGGTTAGGAAATTTTGTAGATCCGGGGCTGACGCTCAGAGCAGTCTGAGTTATAGTGAGGAAGTGTGTAGTCTCCATGTGACCCGTATTTACATTTAGTGGTTATGCTGTTTCCTGTTCGTTTACTGCTCTCGTGTCAAATGAAAATAAAGTGGTTTTCTGTGGCCGGGAGCTATCAAGTGAATTACGGAAGGCTAATATACGTTGTTAGTTTCAGATTTCATTTTATTTCCACCTTTCTGACAGCCATGCAATAATCGCCTTGTAGAACAATGAGTTTATTTTTGTCGGTTTGTTGAAGAAATTTGCTTTTTATTAATCTTTTACACTGAGGCAGTCAATGTGTTTGAAACGAAGTGTTTAGCTCCACATTATTGGCTAATTTCAACTGCTCGCTACATCTCAAGTGCACGTTTTCATCTTCCAGTACATATGGCATTATGCCATAATAAAGAATCAAAAATGAGTTAATACAGTACTGGTACTCCAAGAAAATTTACATCCTGAAACCCACACTGAAAAGCTTAATATCAGGTGGAGGCGTACTTCATTGGGAATCTGGACATACGAATGTGCTCTTTAAGTATGCACTTTAGATGTGCCATTTTAGTATGGTTCACGAAAATCCGATGCTCTTGCAGTATCCTCCGATGTCATTTATGACTAAATGTAAGATCTTTTAATGTTTTACACATACGAACATACAAGCTTCCTGTGTCATAGCAGCTGCCAAAGCGTGATGGCACTTGTTATCTGGCACTCTCTGACGACTACTGAAACAAACCTATTTCTAACAGGTCGCGGGAAAATATTGCGAATGGTGGTTTAAAAAGCGTTACTTTCAAAGTAAATTTCATTTTAAGCAAGTTCAACTATGTGGGAGAATGTACGACGAATTCCTTAAATCGGAGAGCATTTGATGACGAGCCATTTAGAAGTATTTCGAGCCCAGAAGATCAGACATTCATGTTGTTACTATGAGCAAATTGATGATGTAGTGCTATGGGAAGCTCTCTCTCCTCTGTGGTAGCTAATTCATTTGTGGAAAACTTTGAGGACAAGTCACTGGACTCGGCAAAAAATTTTACTTGCACATTTGCGTGATATGTCTTAAAATGTAACGCGCAAAAAATATCAACGTTATATGTGAAAGCTTACTTCTCTTGCAGCTTATTAACCTTACAGACCAATATTATATGTGAAAGCTTTGCTTTTCTTGTAGCAACACTGTATATTAAATGAAAACATTATCTTTTCTTGTTTGTGTATCCGCACTACTTAAGTGATGTTGCTATTGGCTGACCACATCACATGTCCTATGCTCTGAATATCCGCTGTCATCGGATGGCGGGATCACGTGACATGGGCTATGACTGGCTTAAAAAAGTGCATTGCAATCTCGATTAGAATGGTTCGGAAAGTAACATGCGGGGTTTTGTCGAATTTGAATTTATACTTTCGTAGTACGAAAATATGCAGCGTACGTGTTGCTGCTCATCTAAAAATTTTCCAAAGGAGTTTTCTTCCCTGAGTTTGGTTTTCTAAAGTGCTGGGAAATTCTACGCCCGTGTATAAAAACATAACCATTCAAAGGATTGATAAGTTTTACAGTTCTGAAGGAAAATATACTGTCACTTAATAACACAAAAAAAGTGTGTTTTCATCTGGGACAAAGTGTATTTTTAACTGGGAAATCCGGGAAGAATCTGGGAATTTTTTTTCCTTGTCCGCGAATCACCCTGAAAACATTAATGAGAAAAAAAAAATAAAACATTAATTGCAATGAAATGCACCATTTACGACAAAATACAGTGCACACACAAGCGTCTGCTAACAGCAAAATGTGTCAACTGCTTTAGGATGAAGTCTGTCCAGTACTTTGTAAAAAACTGCTTCTGATGAGCGTGTTATCACAACTGTTTACATGAGCTTCGTTTTAGTAGTTGCCAGCGGCTTCATGTGCATGTGCAGTTGCGCCCCGTATGAGCAGTACCTTGCCCTGCTTCTGGCTGTTAGCTGTGTCAGTGGTAGCACCAAACAGCCAGAGAATTTTTCTGTCATACCAAAGCTGCCAGATTCGTGCATGTGCAGAGCAGTCTTGAGTTGTAGTGGAGAGAGGTAGTCTATGTGATCTGTGTTGATGTTCAGTGATTTTGCTGTTTCCTTTTCGTTTGCAGTTATCATGTCAGATGAAAACAAAATAGATTCCTGTGGCCGAGAGCTATCAAGTGAATTAAAATACATTCACATAATTATGGAAGGCTAAAATATTAGTTTGTTTTCTGATTTGATTTTATTTTGACATTTTTCGCAGTCCGACATTAATTGCCTTGCAGTTGAATGAAGTTATTTTTGTCGGTTTGCTAAAGAAGTTTCACTTTTATTAATATTTTCTGCAGAGGCAGTCAATTTATTTGAAAGAGAGTGGTTCATTACACATTACTGGCTGGTTTAAACTATCTGCTTAATTTCAAGTGCACATTTTCATCATTTGGCATGTATAGCATTATGCCATAATAAAGAACCAAACATAAGTTAATACAGTACTGGTACTACAAGAAAATTTGCATCTCAAAAACCACATATGAACGTGCACTTCAAGCCGAATTATGCTCGTGGAGTATTTTCTGATCTGCTGTTTCTTTTATGATGTGGTGTAAGATCTCTTAATGCTTTATACGTAAGAACAAAGAGGCTACCTACATCATTGTAGCTGCACATCCCTGTTTTCTGGCGTGCTCTGGCAACTGCTAAAAAGAACCTATTTGTAACAGGTCACGGGAAAATATTGCGATTGGTTGTTTGAAAAGTATTACCTTCAGACTAAATTTCCTTTTATGCAAGATGAATTGAATTAAATGTGAGAATGTGTGATGAATTTCTTAAATCACAAAGCATTTGACACTCATTTAAAATGTAATACTTTTTCTGGTTTTCTGGGCTTGAAATTCTTCCAAGTGGCTGGTCGTCATTTATGTCATTAATTAAAATTGTATTGACATGATTGTTTAATGTATCTTAAGCTGTAATACATACAGTAAAGACCAATTATATGTGAAAGCTTAGCTTTTCCCGTAGCTCTGACTGCATCACATATCCCATGCTCTGAACCTCTGCTTTTCTTGGATGGCGAGATCACATGAGATGAGCTATGATTGACTTAGAAAAGGTGTTGGTATCTCAATTTCCATGCTTTGGGAACTACTGTGCTGTGTTTGGTGTAATTCGAATTTATACTTTCAGAAACACAGTTATTTTCCCCCCCTGGGTTTCGTTTTCTAAAGTGCCAGGAAGTTCTAAAACGGTGTATAAGATTTGAACCATTCAAAGGAAAATACACTGCTACTTAACATGGAAAAAGTGTATTTTTTTAACCGGGAAACCAGGGAAGAATCCAGGAATTTTCTGTGAATATGCTCTGTGTATTTTTTGTATGCATACTTAATGTCTACACTGTTGACTATTTACATGTAATTAATTCACATGATCTTTTATGCCACACACTAAATAAAAATGTCTCAATAAGAAATGTAATTGATAATTTGTCCATATATGAAGAATTCGAAAGTAATAGTACAATTCGGACTGGACTGTCAAAATCAGAACAGGAACTAATGAGGGATTTTTCATCTCTCCGGGTTTGTAACAAATGGAAATTGTAGAGAAGCTTCAAAATAGAAACTAATTTTTGACATGTGCAGTAATGTTCATCTTCACAGTAGCAAATCACTGACACACGAGTGACCATTGCACTTGCTCTCTAGAAGAGTAATTTCATGTCAGTTAAATGTGGCACTCAGCCTGATGCACCCAGATTTCTTTCAAATTTGGTGCATTCAAACATGCATCCTAATTAAATCGTATGTTCATTTTTTTTTAGTTTCTCCATGACTACCCTGCCCGTAGTTAACCAAAACTTATACACCATTTTGCAGTGTAATTTATACCAAACAGTTCACATAATCAGTCAGCCTTACACACTTGGAAAATACGGACATGCACCTAAGAAACATGCTGGAAGTGCAGGACTGTGTTCTTCACACTTACGCAGTTCTTTCACTTTTACGCCTTTCAACTGTTAACCTAAAATTCTGGTCTGAATTGTGAAGCGTATCTTTCAGGTGGGCTATGATTTTTGTTTCTAAATTTTTTTTCACACTCTTCTTTTTCCAGTTGTCATACAAGTATACTCCAACACTAAGGCAACTTTTTTCAATTTTTGCTTTAGGTATTTTTTTCTCAAGCTGAAGCCTCTTTTCCTCCACAGGAGAGTGACCTAAATACTGAAGGCTGATATCTACAGAATCAATTGCCAGATCTGATGCTATTTCATCATCACATACATCATCTCTGGAAGTACCTAGCTCAACTAAGGCTCACCTGCATGGGTTGATGGGTTTTGTGATATGTCCTTCCTGCATTTGCTGCAAGTTTTGCCTCCTAACAGTACATTAGGAGATTTGTTTACCACCCACTCCTGAATATTCCTCAAACTCTTCTGTTCTCTTGCATGGCCTTCATCAAATGGATTGCAACAGTAAAATTTTGACTTGAAATCCATTTTTTACCAACTATTACTAAATATTACTTCACAGTGCATGTAGACTGCAGTTTGAGTAAACAAGCCACACCCATGAAACAAGCTAATAAAGATTTGTTGCAATAAGTGTATCTGATTGGCTGTTCACAGCAACAAAGGTTCACCATTTGGTCAGAGAAATAGTGACTGCTATTGGCTGCTGTTCTGGAAAAAAACCAAATGCATATCTGCTTACGAAATTTGGTTAGTGGACTTGAATTCGAAAATCTTAGAAGTCCATCATGTTGCATATCAGTGTAGATCTTTACTCATAAACTTTTCGTTGCATTATCTGGATTACATATTGGATATATACTGATAGAGCACTGCAAGACCTAATTCAAAACAAGGCCCCGGGAGTAGAAAATATTCCAGTAGAACAACTGGTAGCCTTTGGAGAGCCAGCTGTGAGAAAACTCTACCATCTGGTGAGCAAGGTGTATGAGACAGGCAAAATACCTTCAGACTTCAGGAAGAATGTAATAATTCCAATCCCAAAGAAAGCAGGTGTTGAGAGGTGTGAAAATTACCAAACTATCAGATTAATAAGTCACGGCTGCAAAATACCAACACGAATTCTTTACAGATGAAAAGAAAACTGATAAAAGCCAATATTGGGGGAGATCAGTTTGGATTCCGTAGAAATGTTGGAACATGCGAGGCAATACTGACCCTACGACTTCATCTTAGAAGCTAGGTTAAGGAAAGGTAAACGTATGTCTCTAGCATTTGTAGACTTGGAGAAACCTTTTGACAATATTGACTGGAACACACTCTTTCAAATTCTAAAGGTAGCAGGGGTCAGATATAGGAAGCAAAAGTCTATTTACAATTTGTACGGAAACTGGGTGGCAGTCGTAAGAGTCGAGTGGCATGAATGGGAAGCAGTGGTTGAGAAGGGAATGAGACAGGGTTGTAGCCTATCCTCGATGTTATTCTATCTGTATATTGAACAACCAGTAAAGGAAAAAAAGAAAATTTTGGAATAGGAATTAAAATCCAGGGAGAAGAAATAAAAACTTTGAGGTTCGCCGATGACATTGTAATTCTGTCAGAGACAGCAAAGGAGCAGTTGAACGGAATGGACAGTGTCATGAAAGTAGGATATAAGATGAACATCAACAAATTCAAAACGAGGATAATGGAATGTATTTGAATTACATCAGGTGATACTGAGGGAATTAAATTAGGAAATGAGACACTTATAGTAGTCGATGAGTTATTTTATTTGACCAACAAAATAGCTGATGATAGTCAAAGTAGAGGGGATATAAAATTTAAACTGCCAAAGGCAAAGAAGAGTTTCTGAAGAAGAGAAATTTGTTAACATCGAATATAGATTTAAGTTTCAGGAAGTCTTTTCTGAAAGTGTTTGTATGGAGTGTAGCCATGTATGGAAGTGAAACATGGAAGATAATAGCTTAGACAAAAAGAGAATATAGGCTTTCAAGATGTGGTGCTACAGAAAAATGCTGAAGATTGGATGGATAGATCACATAACTAATGACGTGGTACTGAATGGAACTGGGGAGAAGAGAAATTTGTGGCACAACTTGACCAGAAGAAGGGATCAGTTGGTCGGTCATGTTCTGAGGCATCAAGGGATCACCCATTTAGTACTGGAGGGATGCGTGGAAGGTAAAAATCGTAGAGGGAGACCAAGGGATTAATACGCTAAGCAGATTCAGAAGGATGTAGGTTGCAGTAGTTACTCAGAGATGAAGCAGCCTGCACATGATGGAATAGCATGGAGAGCTACATCAAACCAGCTTCTGGACTGAAGACCACAGTAACATCATCATCTAGATTAAAAGCAAAATTATGTTCACTTATGTTCAGAGAGATGCTTGTAAATTTCACACAATATCCACACTTTGCAGAACTGTAACTTTTCCCTTATCTGGATTATTGGATGCACCAGATTTGAAAGAAACCCTGGGATGATTAGGTCGAAAATTTTTTTTTTCTGTATTTAATTGACATGAAATTACCAAGAAATATTCACCACTGGAGGAGGCAGGCTGCTCAGTCAGGCCCACGTAGCAGTCCAGACACGGCCTAGTTAGCGCAGGAAGATATGTCGGGCGATCGTGACGGAGTACTTGGCCCAGCTTGGCGTGTGGTGTGTGTGTCTGTTGCAGCAATGAAATGCTTATATAAATATTTTTGGAAGTAGATCGCCCATGTTCCCAATATTTTTGTGGTTCAATTTATTGCTGTTTTTGCGTGTGCGCATTCATGAATGTGTGCATGCTAGAAATGAATATTTTTGAAAATGACTATTATAGGCATATAATAGAGGGAAACATTCCACGTAGGAAAAATATATCTAAAAACAAAGATGATGTGACTTACCAAATGAAAGTGCTGGCAGGTCGACAGACACACAAACGAACACAAACATACACACAAAATTCAAGCTTTCGCAACAAACTGTTGCCTCATCAGGAAAGAGGGAAGGAGAGGGAAAGACGAAAGGATGTGGGTTTTAAGGGAGAGGGTAAGGAGTCATTCCAATCCCGGGAGTGGAAAGACTTACCTTAGGGGGAAAAAAGGACAGGTATACACTCGCGCGCGCGCACACACACACACACACACACACACACATATCCATCCACACATATACAGACATATGTCTGCTTGTGTCTGTATATGTGTGGGTGGATATGTGTGTGTGTGTGCGCGCGCGAGTGTATACCTGTCCTTTTTTCCCCCTAAGGTAAGTCTTTCCGCTCCCGGGATTGGAATGACTCCTTACCCTCTCCCTTAAAACCCACATCCTTTTGTCTTTCCCTCTCCTTCCCTCTTTCCTGATGAGGCAACAGTTTGTTGCGAAAGCTTGAATTCTGTGTGTATGTTCGTGTGTCTGTCGACCTGCCAGCACTTTCATTTGGTAAGTCACATCATCTTTGTTTTTAGATATATTAATTATAGGCAGATAGAAAAGCATACTTGCTAAATTAGTGGTATTTAATAATACTGGACTTTTCTTTTACATTATGTCCTTATCACTTTTAATCATTGTGACATCTCCTGGTACATTGGGAGAGGCACCCTCAGTGTGTGAATTTTGAATACATGTGTTCACTGTGGAATTCGTGCAGGTCTGACGTAAATCACAATAAAGACACTAGATAGAATTTTACTAATAAAATATGCATTATCGTTTGCTAGGATTGTGAAGTGATGTCTGTAAATATTAGTTAAAATTGTAAGTTAAGTAAAATACAAATGTAACTTGCTCAGTGTGTGGCAAGGCAGTGAGCAAAAATAGACAGAAGTCTTAGGGTGAAAGAAATGCATTTGTGATGTTACATAGAGAGATGCTCAGCTGATAAAACATACATCTCGTGGCTCCCTGGCTGGCCACGTGGGCACATTTAACGTGCAGCTAGAGTAGTCTGCGCGGTTGTCTCTAGATGTGAACGGAATCACGTACGCACATACATCGAGGAAGGGGCGTGCACCGACACACGTACCTCTTCCTGCTTGCGGGTCGAGCACAGTGCGTGGTGATTTGGTGCCAGGGGCACAGATGTAAATGCACCTTTAGAATTATTCCCCATTCGACTTTGCTCTGCTTGTACCCCTACTGACATTGTCGTGCTCGTAATGCCACCAGGTGACATTCGACGTCGAGGTGGTCGCTGGCCACAATGTTTTGTTTCCTATTAGGCTGTTTTTGTAACCTGCCTGTAATATGTAAATAAGTATAATGGAAATATGACAGTTCTACATACTTTGTGTTGCAGGTTCTTGGAGTCTCCAGACTTCCAGCCAAATGTCGCAAAGAGATACATCGACCAGAAATTTGTTTTACAGGTAATGTTAAAATAAATAATTTAGGATACTGTCTGCTTATCAGCTGCTGAAATAAACAATTGATGAAGGTGGTGTAGCATGTGCCAAAACACACACACACACGGAGAGAAAGATAACAACATTGGAAATGGAAATTTTAAAGCTTTGTTATTGGGAAATGCAAAATAGTGTAAGGAATGTTCACATCTATTGAAAACAGTGAGAGTTCATCTCGATACTGTTCCGTGAGTGGTATAAAGTGCAGGAACCACAATCTGCACAATAATAATAATAATAATAATAATAATAATAATAATAATATGTTGATGCTGCACTGGGAGCAACACTTGGGTCTTTACACATCTCTTTGCAACTGTGGTTGTGTGTGTGTGTGTGTGTGTGTGTGTGTGTGTGTGTGTGTTTCAAGTTTTTAGTACTTCAGTCTCAAGTTTCTTCAGTTGACATGCTTTAATAGAAGGCGAACTGTCTGTTCGTAATTACTACTCTAGCAGATTCTTACACAAAAATATATCCACAGATATTTCAGTGTCTTGATTCACATTTCATGTCTCTCTGCTTATCAGTTTGTATTTCTCTCTATTCATTAATCATTTGTGAATTACTTTATCTTTGCTTGTGCCATGTGTTGTCTCAAATTGTGTGTGTTGCTGTGTCCCACATTGCTAATCGTGCTGATTCTTTTGAATCTTAGTTGTTGCATCATTTTATTCTAACTTAATCCACAACCTGAATAGAGATCAAATTCTGACTTAACTTTCTCTTTTGCTGAAATCTCTGTTTTTCTTCCTGTTCTGCTACATATTTTGAAGAATAAATGTTTGGCTTCAAAACTAAAGTGTGTTTTACCTGACCACAATACTATTGCACTCGGACTCCGTGGCTGTTATTGGCAACTTGTGGCGACGTTACAGTAAACAAGTACAGTGGTGGCTAAGGAAAATACATCACATTGTGGATGACTTAAAGGCAATTGTGCATGTGCTAATCAAGTGTTTCAGTGTGTCTTCACGAAATGTCACAATAGAAGTGCATGGTAAGCTAACTGAAGCACCCCTCCTGCCCAGGTGCAATAATATTGTGGTCAGCTAAGGAGGTCGTGCTGGTGGTGGTAAGTAAGTAAGTAAGTAAGTAAGAAGTAGTAGTAGTAGTAGTAGTAGTAGTAGTAGTTGCTGTTGCTGCAGCTGCTGCTACTGCTGCTGCTGCTGCTGCTGCTGCTTTGACCTTCGGCCCAAACACTGGATTGATGCAAAGCTCCATGCTAGCGTATTGTGTGCAAGCCTCTGTTTCTCTGATTTATTACTACAACCTCATCTGTTCAAACATGCTTACCCTCTACAGTTTTTACCATCATTAGTTTCTCTATTACCAAATACAGAATACCTCGATGGTGTCATAATTTCCTGTAGCACCACATCTCTAAAACCTCTATTCTTGTTTGAACAAGATGTCTTGCTCATTGTTGTTGTTGTTGTTCTTGTGGTCTTCAGTCTAGCGACTGATTTGATGCAGCTCTCCATGCTATTATATCCTGTGCAAGCCTCTTCAACTCCGAATAACTAGAGCATCTTACATCCTTCTGAATCTGCTTAGCGTATTCATCTCTTGGTCTCCCTCTGATTTTTACCCTCCACACTTTCCTCAAATACTAAATTGGTGAGCCCTTGATGCCTCAGTATGAGCAAATGATCCCTTCTGCTTCTCATGTTGTGGCACAAATTACTCTTCTCTTGCTTGTATATGAGGATAAACTATAGACAAATAGCTTTACAAAAGAATTTGTAACATTTAAATTTATCTTTACAAATTTCTCTTTTTCAGAAATGTTTTTCTTTCTGTACCCTTCCAGTTCTGCCATGTATGGTTGTTTTGCTACCTAAATATCAAAACTTACCTACTACTTTTAATGTCTTCTTTCCTGCTCTGTTGACTGAATGCCATTACCCTGGTTTACTTTTGATGATGATCATATTTTAACCTGTTTCCAAGACAGTTTGTGTTCCAATCAACAGCTCTTCAAAGTCCTTTGCAGTTTCTGATGACAGAATTTAAACTTCTTTGACAAACAGCTTGTGATTTACGAGCCTAATATGTTTGTGCCACACCGTGGCAGTCCAGAAAGGTACTCAGCATCACATTGCCCAATGGTAGTATATTGGTGTGCATTTAGAAGAAATCACTTGTAAGAACTTGCATGAGATGTATGCCCAAAAGTGAACAGTTAGAAGGGTAACTTTTGTCTGTCCATGCAAAGCTGTCGGTGAATGAAGTCATGATATGAGGACTGGCAACTGCGTTCTGCTGCAATTTGGACTGCAGCAATGTGCGAGTACAGTTGAGGCACCAAAATATTTATTCTGTTCAGTATAATAGTACCACATGATGCAGTGTTCCAAGGCTGTTTTAAATGAGCAACGCTATATAAATGGACTATTCGTGGCAACTAAATATCGAAGTGCCTCTGCTGTGTTATTTCTGTACTGAAACATGCCTGTCGAATGTTTTCTGTTTTTTCCCCACTTTGGCATGGAAGTTTCATGTGTTGTGATAGTTGCCTGCTGTGCAATTTTGCCTCGGAACGTCCTTACAAATAGAAATACAGGTTTTTCCTGTAAGAGTGCGCAAAAATTTAACACTACATAGAGAATGCTCCACCGAACAGTTTGAGGTAGGGGAGCCAGCTTAAGGAGACAATAGCAATAAAATCACATTACCATGTACTTTTTTATTTACATTAGTTAACTGCAAATACCATCACTGACAGAATGAATGCACAATTTGTACAGTACCTTACAAAATACACTGAAACAGTCAGCCATCGAACTCTGTACAAGTCTGACATCGATAAACAAGATTTTGACACACCCCGACAATTATCCCTGGTGTGTTTCAAATTACTTCGCAGGCAACTACAATTCTCTAAACTAATTCCAACTCTGTATCGAGTGGGGTCTTGTGCACAAGTGACTACATATCCCCATAGGAAATAATCAAGGGGATTCAGGTCAGGTGACCTCACAGCCCATTCCAATCCAGTGACCAGGAAACATTGAGATGGCTGCAGACATCCACACTGAAATGAGGTGGTGCACTGTCACATTGTATCCACATCCTCTTGTGAACAGCCAAGGACCCATTCTCCATCAGTGCAGGTAGAACTCGTTGCACGAACCTCAAGTACATGTGGCCATTCAGATGACCAGACAGAAGATATGGCCCAGTGAGATTGTCGCCTACAATGCCGGCCCAGATATTCACTGCAAAATGTATTTGATGGTGTGACTCTACTATAGTGTGATGGCTTTCCTCATTCCACACATGGCTGTTCCTGTTGTTCGAAATACCATCACAATCAAATGAGGCCTAGTCAGTAAACAGCATGATTTGGAGGAAATCTGGTCGCTCAATCCATTGTTGGAGCAACCAGTGACAGTGCGACCCTTGATGCAGAGTCAGTCACAAACGTTCCGTGGTCTCATTGTAGGTGATATGGGTGCAATTGTTCATGGAGTACTCGCCACATGCTAGCATGTGCAGTGCCAATTTCTAGTGCAATACAGCTGCAACACATTCCAGCACCCCCTCTTGAAAATCGGGTGTGAGAGTAGTCCTCATGTTGCCAGGTCCTTCGTTTCTTCTTTCCTATGAACCAGTCTCCTGAATTCATTGACTGAGAGAAATAAGCACTTATCGTGATACATGATGCCTGTTGGAAACCTTTCAGCAGCGAGAGCATTGCAGTGATCTTCTCCATACACAAATTGCATGTCAGTGAGTTCTGTGAAACTGTACTGGTATTGCTCCATCGTATTGTACTGTACATCTCTGAATAGCACTGCGTAATGACTGGTTCTGTCAGGGATTCATAGCATGTTCTGTCATGGGACAGTGTAAATATGATACAACAGAGCCACCTTATGGACAAGTAAAGTAAACAAAATCTACATCACGACTTCCTAGTAACCAAGCTTGTCGTCCTTGTATCCTTGCAGGAAACAAAGAATGCACTTGTAAATAAACAGCACAGTGTGTGTAAACTTGTACATATGGTACTTGTAAATGATCTGGAAAATAGTAATGCGAGCGAGAGAAAGCAGTAGACAGGTTTACTCCTTAAGCTGGCTTCTCTGACCACAGGTTCCCTACCTCAGATTGTTTGGCGAAGCATCCTCTATGTCCTGTTACATTTTTGCTCACACTTACAGAAACACTCTGTATACTTATATACACTCCTGGAAATGGAAAAAAGAACACATTGACACCGGTGTGTCAGACCCACCATACTTGCTCCGGACACTGCGAGAGGGCTGTACAAGCAATGATCACACGCACGGCACAGCGGACACACCAGGAACCGCGGTGTTGGCCGTCGAATGGCGCTAGCTGCGCAGCATTTGTGCACCGCCGCCGTCAGTGTCAGCCAGTTTGCCGTGGCATACGGAGCTCCATCGCAGTCTTTAACACTGGTAGCATGCCGCGACAGCGTGGACGTGAACCGTATGTGCAGTTGACGGACTTTGAGCGAGGGCGTATAGTGGGCATGCGGGAGGCCGGGTGGACGTACCGCCGAATTGCTCAACACGTGGGGCGTGAGGTCTCCACAGTACATCGATGTTGTCGCCAGTGGTCGGCGGAAGGTGCACGTGCCCGTCGACCTGGGACCGGACCGCAGCGACGCACGGATGCACGCCAAGACCGTAGGATCCTACGCAGTGCGGTAGACAGCAAATTAGGGACACTGTTGCTCCTGGGGTATCGGCGAGGACCATTCGCAACCGTCTCCATGAAGCTGGGCTACGGTCCCGCACACCGTTAGGCCGTCTTCCGCTCACGCCCCAACATCGTGCAGCCCGCCTCCAGTGGTGTCGCGACAGGCGTGAATGGAGGGACAAATGGAGACGTGTCGTCTTCAGCGATGAGAGTCGCTTCTGCCTTGGTGCCAATGATGGTCGTATGCGTGTTTGGCGCCGTGCAGGTGAGCGCCACAATCAGGACTGCATACGACCGAGGCACACAGGGCCAACACCCGGCATCATGGTGTGGGGAGCGATATCCTACACTGGCCGTACACCACTGGTGATCGTCGAGGGGACACTGAATAGTGCACGGTACATCCAAACCGTCATCGAACCCATCGTTCTACCATTCCTAGACCGGCAAGGGAACTTGCTGTTCCAACAGGACAATGCACGTCCGCATGTATCCCGTGCCACCCAACGTGCTCTAGAAGGTGTAAGTCAACTACCCTGGCCAGCAAGATCTCCGGATCTGTCCCCCATTGAGCATGTTTGGGACTGGATGAAGCGTCGTCTCACGCGGTCTGCACGTCCAGCACGAACGCTGGTCCAACTGAGGCGCCAGGTGGAAATGGCATGGCAAGCCGTTCCACAGGACTACATCCAGCATCTCTACGATTGTCTCCATGGGAGAATAGCAGCCTGCATTGCTGCGAAAGGTGGATATACACTGTACTAGTGCCGACATTGTGCATGCTCTGTTGCCTGTGTCTATGTGCCTGTGGTTCTGTCAGTGTGATCATGTGATGTATCTGACCCCAGGAATGTGTCAATAAAGTTTCCCCTTCCTGGGACAATGAATTCACGGTGTTCTTATTTCAATTTCCAGGAGTGTAATTACGGAACTAATGACAGTAGAGAGTATCAATGACCAAAGCAAAATTCACAGTGGGGTGTCGTTCGCAAAGATTGGAAGGTAAATTCTCCGTGTTGTTGAGAACTGAAAGAATTCAAAAAGTGTTACAGTAATAGATGATGTGTTGTCATGAAAGACGATACAACTGTAGATTTTTAAATATCAAAAAGAAATACTTTGTCACCTTAAAAAATTTAAAAAAACACAAAAATTGTTGAAACTGTCTGGCAGATTAAAAATGTGTGCCGGACTGAGACTTGAACTCGGGACCTTTGCCTTTCGTGGGCAAGTGCTCTACCAACTGAGCTACCCAAGCACGACTCGCGCCCCGTCCTCACAGCTTTACTTCTGCCAGTATCTTGTCTCCTACCTTCCAAACTTTACAGAAGCTCTCCTGCGAACCCTGCAGAACTAACACCCCTGAAAGAAAGGATATTGCGGAGACATGGCTTAGCCACAGCCTGCGGGATGTTTCCAGAATGAGATTTTCTCTCTGCAGCGGAGTGTGCACTGATATGAAACTTCCCGGCGGATTAAAACTGCAAGGATCGCAGGAGAGCTTCTGTAAAGTTTGGAAGGTAGGAGACGAGATACTGGCAGAAGTGAAGCTGTGACTCTTGCTCGGGTAGCTCAGTTGGTAGAGCACTTGCCCACAAAAAGCAAAGGTCCCGAGTTAGAGTCTCGGTCCGGCACACAGTTTTAATCTGCCAGGAAGTTTCATATCAGCGCACACTGCACTGCAGAGTGAAAATCTCATTCCACGAAAATTGTTAATTGCAGTTGACTTTACTAACAACATGCCAACGGCCTTGCTGCAGTGGTAACCCTGGTTCACGCCAGATCGCCAAAGTTAGGCGCTGTCGGGCTGGGATAGTACTTGGATGGGTGACCATCTAGTCTACTGAATATTGTTGTCAATTGGGGTGCACTCAGCCCTTGTGAGGCAACCTGAAGAGCTACTCGATTGAGAAGTAGCAACTCCAGTCTCGTAAACTGACATACGGCCAGGAGAGCTGTATACTGACCACGTGCCCCTCCGTATCTGCATCCAGTGATGCCTGTGGGCTGAAGAGGACACGGTGGCCGGTCGGTACTGTTGGGCCTTCGTGGCTTGTTCGGGGAGAGTTACTTTTTATTAAGAGCGTACATTTTAAAAAGGTACTGATGTGCAACTGGGTCCCAGGACCTGAAAATATCTTTTAATGCATTCTTAGAAATATCAATGGACTTTTTAACTGAAAAATTTAAAACATTTATGGAATATGGTAGAAGACTTAATTTTTATAATTTTGAAATGTGAAGTAACTGACTACATTACAATTTTTTCAAAATGTGGACATGAAATACAACCCCATTTGTATTGCTAGGATTAATACACAGTACTTAAATGCAATGTGTAGCCTTGATCCTGTTGCTTTCACACTCCACAGATATACTGTATGCATACCCTTTATGTCTGGATCGGTCACAGTTGTTCAAAACTGCACATGTGCGGTCTGAGGTTCGGCCCGTCCTGGGGCTAATCAGTATGTCTTGGCTGTCCTTGGAACTACTCAGTACATTGTGACTTTTCATTTATCAGTGTGCTGTGGCACTTTGTTCAAACCTTTGGTGCAACTTATTTTGATCAGCATAAGTTTGTTTAGTTCAATGGAATTGTGATGTAAACATAATTAATCCTTTGCAGTTTGCTCATGATATAAAGGAGACACAGTGGCTCTTTGTGCAAAAAGAGGCAGTCTAGCGACCTGTTGTCACGTGCCTTTAGAAATGAAAAGTGATCCCAGAAGAGGACGACAAGAATTCTCAATATCCATTATGCAGTTGCATGATCTACATCTACATCTACATACATACTCCGCAATCCACCATACGGTGTGTGGCGGAGGGTACCTCGTACCACAACTAGCATCTTCTCTCCCTGTTCCATTCCCAAACGGAACGATCAACAGATACTGAAAATTTGCTATGAAACAGCATTACAACACCATGTAGAAAGACTTTAAGGATTAGGTGATAATGAAAGAGAAAAAAAATTATGGCGACTGGCAGACTATTTATACACGATTCGTTGTTCTCCACATCAGGAAGTACTACATGCAAAATTTGTGGAACTGGAGCACATGATGAACTTGGTGGTACAAACAGTAAATTTTCTACAGAACTACACATTATTAGAGTCTCGGTTGCAAAAGCTTTTGATGAACTTAACAAAGAATATGGAGACTATAACACACTCCAAAGTTTTTTGGTTAAGTCAGGGGCATGTCTGGAGCAATTTTTTTAATTTAAAGCCCACTGTTGTTGAATTTCTGAAGGAAAAAGAAAAGCGAGACTGAAAATTAGAAGATCCGAAATGGATTTCAGATCTCACGTTTTAAGTGGAGGTGACTGCAGATTGCTCTCGGTAAGACGTTGCATGGTGAGAAGCAATTTATTTCTGATTTTGTGTAGAGATAGGATTCATTTAAAAACAAAATTGCATTGTGGAGGGGACAACTTAAGAGAAAGAACAGTGCCCATTTACCTAAATATTGGAAACACTGTAGGTGGTCTACATTTTTTTGTTTTTCTTGGGAATAGTTTCCAGATCTCCATAATGAGATTAGAAACTTGGGTTATCAATGTTTCAATAAGCACATGTGCATTAAAGACTTTTTTTGTTAAATGAAATAAGTCACAATTATGTGGGAACCTGAGGGATTAAAATCTGCAAAACTGTCCTTTGTATGGTTGTATGCTGACAGTTTGTGACAGATATAAATTTTATTCTGTCTTCACTGCACCAATAATTAAATAATACAGAAAATTTGTTTTGTACATGATCTATATTGTTGAGAAATACGAAATATAGCTTCATGTAAGCCATTAAGTGTTCCTTGCATGACAGTAATTCCACTTAATGAGGTGTGTTCGGAGTTTACCTATCTGGTGGTGGTGGTGGTGGTGGTGGTGGTGGTGGTGGAGGGGGGGGGAGGGGGGGAGAGAGAGAGAGAGAGAGAGAGAGAGAGAGAGAGAGAGAGAGAGAGAGAGAGAGAGAGTGAACTATGTGTGTGCGCAGTTCTTGGCCATCCCTTCTTTATAACAAAATAATCTTCAAAATGTACGGTACTATCTACTGGTACTCGAAATGTCATGCCACCGTAACAGTGAATAATTCCAGTTATCTCCCAAAAATACTGATCTCTAATACTGAAGGCGTATTGGAAAAGCTAATAATGAAGCAAAGCACATTGGTCTGTGTGTTCTGACGACGATGACGATGACGATGATAATGTATCTTGCCAACTGGGTGGAAAATGGAATAGTAAATAACTAATCTAACATGGTCACTTGCTAGTCAGTTATATCCACTCCATAAAATACCAGTAGTTGTTTCACATTTTTCTATAGCATGTGGTAAATGTTGGTGTTCAGGATGCTATCTCTACTCTTGATGAGACTTTGATCTCGACAACACATCTATTTTGTCTATCAAATCAGATGAGTAGCTATAGACATCTATGAACACTTCACAGCACTAGTACATCAAATAAGTTTAGTAGCAACAATCTTTGTGTATTGTTCCAGAGGTTTGAAAATAAGTTTTAAATCAGTAAATAAACAGAATTTTTATTTTAACTCCTAGTGTATCCAACCGCTATTTAGGTTTTAATAACCGAGTCCGTTACTACTCGGTGATACTGAAACAGGTCTGTAACAGTGTACTGTAAATGAATAATTGATGCCTCATTCACATGGACAATATTTATTACAAATATTCCCATGTAGTTTTTGAGAGAGCAGAACTATATTAATTAATTACCCTGAATGTTTTAAGTTATGCTAGCAAGTGGTAAAAGTATCAAAGTTTACATCCTCTTCCACTAATGTTTTTAACATTGGCAAGTTCATGTGTGGATCCTGATTTGTGATCAAAGTTTACTTCCAGATTTCATTTAACTTCCACAGTAAACTGCTCAGAGCTCATATCTTGGCATTTATCACACAACCACCATTATTATACCACTTCATGCCCAGTAAGTGCCCTCGTTCCGTGAATTCTTACTCCAAAGTATTCAGTTAAGCTGAAATATTTTGCCAACAATTTCAATGGGTGTTTTACTGCTTTTATATAAAACAAAATATTCAGAAAGTCATCTCGTGCAGAAATAAATCGCACCAGTTTTCTGGAAGATAACAAAATTTGCACATGTGTATTTAGATTATAATTTTACAGAATACACTCTGCAAAATTAATGTATTTGAATATACAGTTGCAGTTTCATTAGTTTTCTGTTAATTGTAACAAGTAACATGTCCTACTGGTGGCAAGAGCTAACTAGTTAGCAAAACTTAAGAGCTGTGTTGTTCTGTTCTGTACCGAAGTAGCATTCGTGTACACATTCGGCTGTATATACAACTTAAATTGGCAACACTCGTTTGCATTTCTATTCGCAAGTCTCTCAAAGTATAAGAAAATCTTAAGAGACCTGGTACACTTCCATGTGAATACATCAAAGAAACATTCAAGCTGCTACAACTAATAAAATAAAATAACAGAGCTATTTTCAGTTCAATAATGAACTCTATTTACAAAGTGCAGGGTTTCCAACGGGATCCGAAGTGTCTGGAATCCTAGCAAATATATTTACAAACCATGTTTAACAAATCATACTTAACCAATAGTGCCACGTAGGTACAACATCCTGTGCTGGATCCAATATGTGGATGACGTCCTGGTAGATGAACCAAACAGCAGAATTGACCAGCTAAATACAGACATAAATGCTGTTCATATTAAAATAAATTTTAAAATAGAAAAAGAGCAAAACAGGTAGTTAAATTTCTTGTACATTCTTCAGAACTGCAAACACACATTTGATATAAACTGAAAAACCAACAACAATGGATACAATAATACACCAGACATCAAATTGCCCAAACTCTCACAAATAAGCAGCACTTGGATACAAGCCCCACAGACTAAACACAGTACTATTAGACACAGACAAGACAACCACCACAAAGGAAAGAATAGCATAGCACAAATAGCTACGGACAATGGATACAAGGAAATCATAGTAACAAAGCTAAGTAATGAAATAAAGAAACAGAAAAAGATAGAAACACGGATATCACCAACACAATGACAGACCCACACAGAGAGACATACAAAACTTAAGAATAGAATCACAAAATAAGAAAAGAAAGAAAATAAAACATGTACACAATGACATACAACCACAAAACACATGCAGTATATGTAATATTGTCAGAAAATGAGGCATAAAAATAACTCACCATGCAAATGATTCAATTCAAAAGTCTTTCCAAAATTAATAGAAAAACAGATCTACATAAAAGGTAAAAAATTTACCATCTGAAACATAATACATGTGGTGGAAGATAAGTAAATCAAACCTGAATGTTTGATGTCAGATACAGAGAGCACAGAAATATAGGAAAGTTCATTGTATAGGGCAATTCATTCAGCTTTCACTGAATATCTACACCAAAATGGACATAAAATTACCACCAGAGACACAGACATGGAAATTGAACAAAAAAACACCTTCTCACCCTAAAAGAAAACTACGACATTTAAAAAATCCCAGTGGAAAACAAACAGATCATAAACAATTAGAACAACATTGTAAACCACACAATTTTCTAACTAATGTCTCACATACTACAATATTAAGTACAGACATTTGACCACACCTCTATTATATGACACCCAATCGCTATACCCCCCACCCCCAATCAGTTCCCATTCACTACTACTATGTCCTCCTAATTGCTTTTCCTCTAATCAATGTCCACACCACCACCAACACCAACACTCCCCCCACAACTCAGTCTGTTCTCGACACTCATCCGTTCCCACTTTTCCACTAAATTTCTTTTAAACATCTAAGACATCTTCAGTAACACACACACACACACACACACACACACACACACACACACACAAAATAAAATAAAATTCATTCCCTTGTTGGCAATGCTCACAACCTACACAGAAAATAAATGAATAAATATAAACACTGTGCTGGGTGCGTAACTTGTAAAACGACAGTTTTGATTCTGTTCAGAAGTTTTACAAAGTGGGCTGAACTGCAAACAAACACCAATATAAGAGAAAGTGCCTTCGAAAAAACTGCCAAGAGTAAAAGTGAAATGAAGGTTTTTCAACCTCTGCTAACAATAAGGAATAAAACAGTGGTTTGCCAAGTGTGTAAAGAGACAAAAACACTGTAAATAAATTCTACAATGATTTTATAAGGAAATACTGGAAAATCCAGGTTGGAATGTAACAATATTATGAAAAGGAAAGTTGCTACTCACCATATAGCGAAGATGCTGAGTCGCAAATAGGCACAACAAAAAGACTCTTATAATTAAAACTGAAACCAACAACAGTTGTCTGAGACTAAAGATGTGTGTGTGTGTGTGTGTGTGTGTGTGTGTGTGTGTGTGTGTGTGTGTGTTGTTGACGAAGGCCTTAACGGCTGAAAGCTTTAACTGTAACAGTCTTTTTGTTGTGCGTATCTGTGACCCAGCATCTCCCCTATATGGTGAGTAACAACTTTCTCTCCCTCCCTCCCTCCCTCCCTCACACACACACACACACACACACACACACACACACACACACACACACACACACACACACACACACACACACACACAATGACCACAGATGATGTTTCATTCTGTGATTGCAATAGCTTAAAACGTGAAAACCGGTAATGATTGGTTTATAACAGCTGGTGTGGAAGATGGCCTCGCAAACACACATGTTACTATTTCTGCTCACCAAGTGGCAGCAGGAAAACACACACAGAAAAAGGTTTTGGATGTGCAAGCTTTCGGAGCCACTGGTTGCTCCTTCCGGCAGAAGAGTTGAAGGGTACACAAGAGGGGTGAAGAAAAGGACTGGGGAGGTGTACGAAAAAGGTCAGAGTTTGGAAAAGACCCCATGGTGGGGTTTCCTGGGGTCCATAAGATTCAGCTGCTGGTTTGGTTTGGATACATTGATGACATATTTGCCATTTGGACTCGTAGTGAGGCTGACCTGTTAAAATTCTTGGTACCTCTAAATACATTCCCATGCCAATTTCTTTGATTTTTGATCTATTTCTCACCAAAGGGCAGCTACACACTTCTGTCCACATTAAAACTGCTGCCAAACAACAGTACTTACATTTTGAAAGTCACCATCTTTTCCATATCAGATGTTCCCTCCCATATAGCCATTTGAGGCAAATGTATTAACTAGCTACTTTGACAAGGCCGTGACCACCTAAAATCGTGATCCATGAAATGAGATCCATTCTGTCAGAAATTTTGCCCATCACACCTAGAATAGCTTTTCATCACACTTCCAATCTCTGCAGTATTCTTGTCAGATCCTGTGCTCCCTCTACATCCATCTCCCTACCTGTATGGTTCCTACCCCTGTAACTGTCCCCACTGCAAGACTCATCGTATACACTCTTTAGTGGCAAAACATACCCTATCAAAGGGAGAGCCACCTGTGGAACATCACGTGTTATATACCAGCTATTATGTAAACACTGTTTGGTCCCTTACATTGGCATGCCTATCAACAAGTTATCAGTTAGGATGAGTGGGGATAGGCAGACGGTGTATACCAGCAACATATGATATCATGTTTCAGAGCACGCTGTACAACATAAGTCGTGACCTTGGTGCTTGTTTCACCACATGCATTATGCAGAGTCTTCCCCAGACACAAGTTTCTCAGTACTCTGCAGGTGCTACAGCATTTCCTTGGTTCTTAACACCCACCTGGCCTTAATTTACATTAATTTCTTCTGTCTCAGCATTTCTTCACAGTAACTACTCCTTTCTTCACTCTGATTTAGTTTCTACATCTTTTATTTTCTGATCCATCTATTTTTCGCTGTCCTGCTCTGCACACTATTACATACTATGCACATTAGATTTCCACTCGTATTAACTTGTTCACAATGTTTTAGCAGTAATCTCTGTCTTGCATATTAATCTGTCCTCTTGCTTAGGCTCTCAGGTTGTCAAATCTAGTCTGGTGCATTCCCCAACAGTCAGTCTTGCCTTCTCATCCCATCTGGTAACTCTCCCCTGACCCAGCTTTCTGGGTGACTTTTCCAAACTTTGCCCCTCTTCCTAAATCTCTCCAGGTCTTTTTCTTGACCCCTCTTGCTTACTGTTCAGCCCTTCTACTGGAAGGAGCAGCCACTGGCTCCGAAAGTTTGCATCCTGAAATACTCTTTTTTTGTGTGTTTTCTCCAGCTGCTGCTTGGTAAGATGATTTTTTAATCCATCAAAGTATTTTATGTTGCCAAAAATTTAATAATTTCGTTGTTATGTTGATAAGTCTGTTACTTGTAACAATCTTGCTACTCACCATATAGTGGAGGATAGTGGAGTGAGAGCTAAGTACATCTACATCTATACTCCGCAAGCCACCCAACGGTGTGTGGCGGAGGGCACTTTACGTGCCACTGTCATTACCTCCCTTTGCTGTTCCAGTCACGTATGGTTTGCGGGAAGATCGACTGCCGGAAAGTCTCTGTCCGAGCTCGAATCTCTCTAATTTTACATTCATGATCTCCTCGGGAAGTATAAGTAGGGGGAAGCAATATATTCGATACCTTATCCAGAAATGCACCCTCTCGAAACCTGGACAGCAAGCTACACCGCGATGCAGAGCGCCTCTCTTGCAGAGTCTGTCACTTGAGTTTGCTAAACATCTCCGGAACGCTATCACGCTTAACAAATAACCCTGTGACGAAACGCGCTGCTCTTCTTTGGATCTTCTCTATCTCCTCTGTCAACCCGACCTGGTACGGATCCCACTCTGATGAGCAATACTTCAGTATAGGTCGAATGAGTGTTTTGTTAGCCACCTCCTTTTTTGATGGACTACATTTTCTAAGCACTCTCCCAATGAATCTCAACTTGGCACCCACCTTACCAACAGTTAATTTTATATCATCATTCCACTTCAAATCGTTCTGTACGCATACACCCAGATATTTTACAGAAGTAACTGCTACCAGTGTTTGTTCCGCTATCATTTAATCATACAATGAAGGATCCTTTTTTCTGTGTTTCGCAATACATTACATTTGCATATGTTAAGGGTCAGTTTCCACTCCCTGCACCAAGTGCCTATCCGCTGCAGATCTTCCTGCATTTCGCTGCAATTTTCTAATGCTGCAACTTCTCTGTATACTACAGTATCGTTCACGAAAAGCCGCATGGAACTTCCGACACTATCTACTAGGTCATTTATATATATTGTGAAAAGCAATGGTCCCTTAACACTCCCCTATGGCACGCCAGTCTATAGACGTCTCTCCATTGAGAACGACATGCTGTGTTCTGTTTGCTAAAAACTCTTCAATCCAGCCTCACAGCTGATCTGATATTCCGTAGGCTCTTACTTTATCAGGCGACAGTGCGGAACTGTATCAAACGCCTTCCGGAAGTTAAGGAAAATGTCATCTACCTGAGAGTCTGTAACTAATATTTTCTGGGTCTCACGAACAAATAAAGCGAGTTGGGTCTCCCACAATCGCTGTTTCCGGAATGCATGTTGATTGCTACAGAGTAGATTCTGGGTTTCCAGAAATGACATGATAAGCGAGCAAAAAACATGTTCTAAAATTCTACAACAGATCAATGTCAGAGATATAGGCCTATAGTTTTGAGCATCTGCTTGACGACCCTTCTTGAAAACTGGAACTACCTGTGCTCTTTTCCAATCATTTGGAACCTTCCGTTCCTCTAGAGACACAGATATGGCAGCGGTACACGGCTGTTAGAATGAGGGCAAGTTCTTTCTTTCGCGTACTCTGTGGAGAATCGAATTGGTATCCAGTCAGGCCCAGTGGACTTTCCTCTGTTGAGTGATTTCAGTTGCTTTTCTATTCCTTGGACACTTACTTCGATGTCAGCCATTTTTTCGTTTGTGCGAGGAGTTAGAGAAGGAACTGCAGTGCGGTCTTCCTCTGTGAAACAGAATTGGAAAAAGGTGTTTAGTATTTTAGCTTTATACGTGTCGTCCACTGTTTCAATGCCATCATCATCATCCCAGAGTGTGTGGATATGCTGTTTCGATCCACTTACTAGTTTATGTAAGACCAGAACTTCCTAGGATTTTCTGTCAAGTCGGTACATAGAATTTTACTTTCGAATTCACTGAATGCTTCACGCTTAGCCCTCCTTACGCTAACTTTGACACTGTTTAGCTTCTGTTTGTCTGAGAGGTTTTGGCTGCATTTAAACTTGCAGTGAAGCTCTCTTTGCTTTTGCAGTAGTTTCCTAACTTTGTTGTTGAACCACGGTGGGTTTTTCCCGTGCCTCAGTTTTACTCGGCACGTACCTGTCTAAAACGCATTTTACAATTGCCTTGAACTTTTTCCATAAACACTCAACATTGTCAGTGTCTGAACAGAAATTTTCATATTGATCTGTTGGGTGGTCTGAAA
This sequence comes from Schistocerca nitens, assembly GCF_023898315.1. Lineage (NCBI taxonomy): Eukaryota > Metazoa > Arthropoda > Insecta > Orthoptera > Acrididae > Schistocerca > Schistocerca nitens. The sequence goes on along the minus strand of NC_064614.1, from coordinate 1,310,816,936 downwards.
TCTGCCTCCTAACTCTCTTGCTAAACAGATAAACCTTCCTCCCTTTTTTTTATATTCCTATTTACTTCCATATTCGGGGATACTGGAATGGAAACAGAGAAGGGAGTTGAGGCCAGGAGGGTAAGGGAATGTGGGGTATATTGCAGGGAAGGTTCCCACCTACGCAATTCAGAAAAGCTGGTATTGGTGGTAAGGCTACATCCAGCACAGGCTGTGAAGAAGTCACAGAAATGATGGATGTCATGTAGGGCGGCATGCTCTGAAACATTGTGTTCCACTTGTTTCTTATTCGTGACAGTGCCTATATTGGACTGTGTGAAAAAGAATTGGACTGTGTACGGGTGGTGATGACTGCGTAGTTGAGTGCCCTCAAACCAAACACCACCACCACCACAACCACCACCACTTATTTCTTGGCCACAGTTTGTCGGTGGCTATTCATGCGGACAGACAGCTTGTTGGTTGTCATACCCACATAGAACACAGCACAGTTGTTGTAGCTTAGCTTGTAGATCACATGACTCGTTTCACAAGTAGCCCTGCCTTTGTTGCAATAGGTGATGTTTGTGATCGGACTGGAGTAGGTGGTGGTGGGAGGATATATGGGACTGGTCATGCATCTAGGTCTGTTACAGGGATTTAGCTATGAGGTAGGGGTTGGGAGCAGGGGTCATGTAGGGATGGACAAGTTAAGTTATGTAAGTTCGGTGGACGGCAGAATACCAGTTTTTGAGGGTTGGGAAGGATGGTGGGCAAGACATTTCTCATTTCAGGTGTGAGCTAACAACCCAGAGGTGTTTGGGTTCACATGTGATCCCTCTTCGTTGAAATGTTTTGGCACAAACTCATCTAGGGGTAGAACCGCATGTATCGCATTACACCCACTAAATTAGACACGTGTGAACCGTTGGTTAAATTGTATGGTTGGTGGCAACTTTACAAAACTGTATGAAACATACAAAGTTAATGTAACACATAATAACAGTAATAATGATATCGGGAACTAAATTAATGACCCATAAATGATGTAGGCCACACAGTTGTGATTCGGTTAGAATAATGTTTATTCAGAAAGCAAACTAATAGCGAAAGTGGTCGTATTTAGAGTTACTGTTACACTTGAGTGCATATCCTTTTGACACAGTTAGATTGTTTACAATCTCATTGCGAAATACAAGTCCAGTACTCCGCCTCGTTATCTATGCAGAAAGTTAAGAGTTCACATCAGGCGCATGGCTGCTCACCACTCAGACACTAAGTCCCATGATACCACACAATGCGAAATTTTCTAAGTCATTTCACTTCCTAACTACCTAAAGACCTACTGTCCGCTTTTGTGTCTCAATCCGAACTGTACCCTTCGGTGTTTAGACCAGCACTGTCCACTTTAGTGTCTCCAGCCGAACTGTCTGCTTTTGCGCCTGCACCACCACTCTCCCTCTGCCCATCTCTCCCGCGTGCCGAACATCGTCGCTCGACTGACTAGTGCAGTTCCCTCCCATGAAGCCACCATCTGGTTGGCTACAGCTTAGTCTACATTATTTTACATTTTAACGGGTTTAAATAATCAGAGTTTGACCATTTTCATATTCTAAATAAAGTAACAATAATATCCATTACATAATAAACGTTAAATACTTTCACATAAAACCATTACAATTGCCTTCTTAACTTTAAATGTCACGGCCAATAGCCTTGGACCGATGTGCTTTCTGATAAATAAATAAAGAACAAAACTAACTATTATGCACGAAACTTACAACAAATATTCGATTACCTAGTGATTCAATAAGGTTTCATGCTGTCATCATTCAGTGGGTTTTGTGTGGAGGAGATGATGATCTGATGCTTAAGTGAAAATACTTAATTTAAATTTACTGTATCTTTTAAACAAATAAAGTTACAGAGTTGATATTTGCAACATTTGTAATTTTAATAATTCACTTGTATATGAAATGTCGATTGTTAAGATCGACCGAAGTGTTCAGATTTTAGCATTCAGGTCTTTGTTACAAACCTTGTTAATTTCACTTTAACAGTAAATCCTAAACTATTATAGATATGATTAATATTCAAGTTTTATTGGGATCACCATGAAGATTTAAGAAAGATGGTAGACTAAAATTACTGTGGCTTCAGTCCCTGAATTACTACAGAATTAAGTAGTTTTCACAAATGTTTCCCTTTATGGCTGATCTTAGGTCCACCATATTTAAACACTACTGTGCCTCCCAGGGCACAAACAGCTAGTATGAAGTTTCCCTATGACGCAGGTTCTTGTCTGCCTCGCTTGCACAATACAGCGCATAGGCCTGCTGAGCCTGATGTCATTCAGCAGGGCAGACGCCTGTGTGGAGAATCTGCACTCTTTGTCGACGTCAGGCTTCGTTTCACAATTCCTGGAAGGCTCTCTCTTTCGGCCATCAACTTAAATGAGAGAGAAATGCTCGTTAACTCACTCGGGACACGGCGAAAGATAGTCAAAACCCTGGTGGAGAATGTAATTCAGTTGCTCCGGCCCTGGATGTTACTGAGTTATTAGGGGAATTCTCCTCTGTGGCCGGGCAGAGGTAGTAGGGGACTGGAAAGACAAAGCACGAGGTATTTGTTTTTGTAAGAGGTTGGAAGGATGATTACGCTCAGTGAAGGCTTCAATGAGACCCTCAGTATATTTAGAGAGGGACCACTCGTCACTGCAGATGGGACGACCACTGGCGATTACGCTATATGGATGGGACTCGTTGGTATGGAACGGGTGGTAGCAGTCGAAGTGCAGGTATTGCTAGTGGTTAGTAGGTTTGATATGGAGAGAGGTACTGATGTAGCCATCTTTGAGGTGGAGGTCAACATTAGGAAGGTGATTTTTTTTTTTTGTATGTAATGCCTCCAAAGGAGTTGTAATTGTGGGTGAGGGTATAGTAGGTCATGGTGACTTGGAAGGAGGTAGTTGGTTTGGAATCTATCAGCCGTTGGGAAAGGTAGTATTCAGTAGTAGTAAGGCCATGGGCATTAGGGATATTAGTGAAAAGGGAGGTGGCATCAATAGTGACAAGCAGGGCGCTGTGTGGTAAAGGGACAGGAACTGCAGAGTGTCGTTGGAGGAAGTGGTTTCTATATTTTATATAGGAGTACGTTCCGGATAGTATGCTGAATGTGTTGGTTTATGAGATCAGAGATACTCTCAGTAGGGGCACAGTAACCAGTCACAATGGGGCATCCTGGGTGGTTGGGTTTATGGATTTAAGGAAGCATGTAGAAGATAGGAGTGCGGGGAGCGGTAAGGGTGAGCAGAGGGATGGACTCTGGGGAGAGGTTCTGGAATGGGCCTAAGGACTTGAGAAGTGATTGGAGGTCCTGCTGGATTTCTGGAATGGGGTCATTGTGGCAGGGTTTGTAGGTGGATGTATCTGTCAGCTGGTGGAGTCCTTCTGCCAGGTAATCCTTGTGGTTCAGAACATTAGTGGAGGAGTCTTTGTCCACAGGTAAAACTATAAGGCCGGGATCAGTTTTTAGATGGTAGAGTGCTGTTCTTTTTGCGTATGTTAGGTTAGTTTGCATGTTGAGGGGTTTGGGGAATGATGATGAGGCAAGGTTTGAGGTTAAGAGTCTGGAAAGTTAACAGGGGAGATTTGGGGGCAGTTGGGGTGGATCAAGATTGGATGGAATAGTGAACAGAGTCAGGCAGGGTTCTTTGGTTGAGTCTGATTGGTAGGGTGGTGGTGAAAAAGTGACTGGGAGGACAGAAGGTCTTCAACAATTCATGCATGGTTGAATTTTGGTTGGGGGCAAGAGGTGAGACCTTTGGGAAGGACTGATATTTCTGTGGTGCTAAGGCTTCTGGAGGAAAGGTTCATGACTATGTTTTGGGCCTGTTGAGGTTCTCAATTGTGTGTGGTGGTAGGAGGGAGTTTTGAAGGGTGGGGTAAATGTAGTAGGTCTGCAAGACAGGGTTTGTCAGCTGTGAGGTGGTGTGTGTGTGGGGGGGGGGGGGGGGGGGGGTGTTTGGAGTTTGTTATAGAGGTGGTGGACAGTGGTACTCCAAGGCAGGAGTAGGAAATGAGCAGGGTGGAGAGTTGCTTGAGGTGGTGGTGTGCATGTTGCTCTAGTTGCTGAAGGGCAAGAGTTTCAATGTGTGTTATGGATTCCAGGAGTTTGGGATTGCTTAGCAGGAGAATTTTGTGGATGGAGAGTAGGTACTGCAAAGAGGTTTGAGTTTGATTGATATGGTTTTGCTGGACTATGTTGGTGAGGGCTAAGGATTGGCGGAATCTGAACAGATGGAGGTCATTGTGGAAGGAGGGGTGACAGCCGGAGATAGGTAATTTGATGGTAAGGCCATTTGGGGGGATTCCATGGCTCAAGCAACACCGCAGCAACAGTATGTGGGACCAGTTACTGGCTAGGGATAAGGAAACTTTTATGTATTGGCATAGATGGAAGGAGCAATGTTCCATGGTGATTGAAAAACTTATGTAAATAACACAGAATTACGTCCGAAAAAAATTCGCAGAAATACACTCAAATATGTTGGAAAAATCACAAAAGGGTTGAAAGGGATGCAAAAGGGGAAAACCAGGTGGTCTCTGAAGGTGTCAACGATAGCAAAAGGTGAAAACTAGCATCTAGTCACAGTGTGATCAAAGAAAAGATATAAATAACAAAAAATATATTTCTGTGGGTAGTAGGTCTGAGGGGTGGATAAGTGTGAAGAAGGGGGACGGTAGACATGACTGGATGAGGTTGCATTAGTGGATGCAAACTGGGATAGAACAGAGAAAGAGTCATGGGGTGGGGAAGGGTTCGTAGGATGAAATACAGTATTGTGTGGGACTGGAAAGATGCGGAAAATAACACTCGAAAATATGGGAGTGTGATGCAGGGAGAGTGATTTGAAGGTATAGGATTAATATTATCACTGGGAGTAATGCGGGACATAGATGCTGCACCAGCAATCAATTTGGTCTTATAGCTGTTCGTTGTGCGTGGTCGAGACCATTGATACAGTGTGGCTTGTAAGTTGAGTGTGCACTCCACATAAGACAGCTGCCACCCGTTTCGTACCAACGAGTCCCTTCCATAGAGCTTAGCCACCCGTGGTCATCACATCTGCAGTGACGAGCGGTCCCTCTTGAAATATAGCGAGGGTCTCACTGAAGCCTACACGGACTGTAATTACCCTCCCAACCTTGTACAAAAACAAATCTCCTGTGCCTCATCTTTCCAATCTCCCACCACCTCCCAAAGTGTCACTGTCTGGCCACAGAGGAGCATTCCCATCGTAACTTAGTACCCCCCAGGTCTGGATCAATTGAATTACTTTCCCTGTCAGGTTTTCGACTATATCTCGACATGTCGTGAAATGAGAAATGTCTTGTCCACTCTCCTTCCCACCTCTTCCATAGTAGTATTTTGCCGTCCACCGAACTTACAGAATATACACTCCTGGAAATTGAAATAAGAACACCGTGAATTCATTGTCCCAGGAAGGGGAAACTTTATTGACACATTCCTGGGGTCATATACATCACATGATCACACTGACAGAACCACAGGCACATAGACACAGGCAACAGAGCATGCACAATGTCGGCACTAGTACAGTGTATATCCACCTTTCGCAGCAATGCAGGCTGCTATTCTCCCATGGAGACAATCGTAGAGATGCTGGATGTAGTCCTGTGGAACGGCTTGCCATGCCATTTCCACCTAGCGCCTCAGTTGGACCAGCGTTCGTGCTGGACGTGCAGACCGCGTGAGACGACGCTTCATCCAGTCCCAAACATGCTCAATGGGGGACAGATCCGGAGATCTTGCTGGTCAGGGTAGTTGACTTACACCTTCTAGAGCACGTTGGGTGGCACGGAATACATGCGGACGTGCATTGTCCTGTTGGAACAGCAAGTTCCCTTGCCGGTCTAGGAATGGTAGAACGATGGGTTCGATGACGGTTTGGATGTACCGTGCACTATTCAGTGTCCCCTCGATGATCACCAGTGGTGTACGGCCAGTGTAGGAGATCGCTCCCCACACCATGATGCCGGGTGTTGGCCCTGTGTGCCACGGTCGTATGCAGTCCTGATTGTGGCGCTCACCTGCACGGCGCCAAACACGCATACGACCATCATTGGCACCAAGGCAGAAGCGACTCTCATCGCTGAAGACGACACGTCTCCATTCGTCCCTCCATTCACGCCTGTCGCGACACCACTGGAGGCGGGCTGCACGATGTTGGGGCGTGAGCGGAAGACGGCCTAACGGTGTGCGGGACCGTAGCCCAGCTTCATGGAGACGGTTGCGAATGGTCCTCGCCGATACCCCAGGAGCAACAGTGTCCCTAATTTGCTGGGAAGTGGCGGTGCGGTCCCCTACGGCACTGCGTAGGATCCTACGGTCTTGGCGTGCATCCGTGCGTCGCTGCGGTCCGGTCCCAGGTCGACGGGCACGTGCACCTTCCGCCGACCACTGGCGACAACATCGATGTACTGTGGAGACCTCACGCCCCACGTGTTGAGCAATTCGGCGGTACGTCCACCCGGCCTCCCGCATGCCCACTATACGCCCTCGCTCAAAGTCCGTCAACTGCACATACGGTTCACGTCCACACTGTCGCGGCATGCTACCAGTGTTAAAGACTGCGATGCAGGTCCGTATGCCACGGCAAACTGGCTGACACTGACGGTGGCGGTGCACAAATGCTGCGCAGCTAGCGCCATTCGACGGCCAACACCGCGGTTCCTGGTGTGTCCGCTGTGCCGTGCGTGTGATCATTGCTTGTACAGCCCTCTCGCAGTGTCCGGAGCAAGTATGGTGGGTCTGACACACCAGTGTCAATGTGTTCTTTTTTCCATTTCCAAGAGTGTATTTGTCCATCACTGTGCAACCCCAGCTTCCAACCCTCTACCTTATGGCTTTTTGACAAACCTTACACCTGTTTTCGTTAGGTTTAGTTTGTTGTTTATTTATCTGCCTGATATTCATGTAGCACATTAAACAGTGTGGTGCTATCATAGGGGCTTTTAAAATCTGCAAATGTGATCACTGCCCAAATTGACTGGTGGTGCTGTAGTACCTAGATGCAAGACCATCCATACATCCTCCCAGCACCACCTGCTCCAGTCCAGTAACAAACATCACGTATTCCGCCAAAGGCAGGGCTACTTGTGAAACCAGTTATGTGGTCTACAAGCTGAGCCACAACCACTGTGCTGCATTCTATGTGGGTATGACAACCAACAGGTTGTCTGCCAGCATGAATAGCGACTGACAAATTGTGGCCAAGAAACAAGTGGACCACCCTGTTGCAGAGCACACTGTCCAACACGACATCCTTCATTTCAATGACTGCTTCACAACCTGTACCATACGGATCCTGCCTACCAACACCAGCTGCTCTGAATTGTGCAGGTGGGAACTCTCCTTGCAATATATCCTATGTTCCTGTAACCCTCCTGGCCTCAACTTTCATTAGTCATTGTCCTCACCCATCCAGCCTCTTCCCTGTTCCTATTCCAGCACTACACGACCCTCAGTCTACTATTTTACCCAGTTGTTTTACTGCTCTCCCTTTCTACCTGCTCAACTGTCCTCTGCCCTCTGTCTAACCTCCCAATTGCACCTTGCTGCGCTACCCTCTCTCCGTCACGTCCCTGCGCACTCCGCAGCAGCACTTGACTGTCCCCCATCACCGTACTATGCTTTCCCCTCCCTGCCCCCAAGCTCTTCCTTACCCCCACCCACTTGCTACTCCCATCAGGCACCGGTGCTGCTACTTGCAGAGGGGCTTCAGTTGCCAGAGACTGCAGTCGTGTGTGTGTGTGTGTGTGTGTGTGTGTGTGTGTGTGTGTGTTGATCTAGTTTTGACAAAAGCCATGCTAGCCAAACCTTATTTGTGACAGTCTTGCATCTCTGCTATATGGTGAGTAGAAACTTTCCTTCCATAATATTGTTACATTCCCTCATGGATTTTCCATTGTTTTATTTCTGTTACTGGTTCAGACATGAACTTAAGAGTGTGCAACATATCTGTATCCATAGGGTCAACAGCAGCTACCTTGAGATCCTTTTGTGTATATGATAGGCACGGTACTTCAGTTTTTTTAGTCTTTTTTATGATGTGAAGTTTTTCTCAGTTAATTGTGAATTGTTCGTACATGATGTATGTTGGTATAAATTCACATGTCTTTTCCATGCAATTAAACAAAATCAATGTATCAGATAATAAAATTCTCCTGAATTTCGGCACATCAAGATACAGTCTTGTGTCTGAATACTTTCCACAGTATCTGCCATTGCATTTTCTCTGTGGTGTTGACATTCATGGTCAGTGATATCTCAATTGTACAGTGTGTTTCTGGAAGAATGGCTGTTTGGTTTGGTATAGTTTGGCTTCAGCAGAAAGAGATTTCTTGTTATAGGTGTTCTAAGTGATGGTGTAGGCTTCATGACTTTTCTCACACTACCATTACCAGTGTTCCCGATAATTGTGCCTAAGTAGTTGGAGTTTTGAAACTGAGTGGTGCTGCTGTATTGTTGTGCGGGTGCGTGATTGGACGCTAGGACATGTTAGCTTTACTGGTAGGTCTTCAGCAAAGGCCGGTATTTGATATTGAACCTTTTACTTTTTTTTGCCGTATGTATGGGAGGTATATATGTTTCTGCCAAGCTTTGATGAACTTATCCTATACCAGACCTAAAAGGAGGAGAGGAGATAACCAGTCATATTGCCTTACACCTGTTTTTTTAGGTTTAATTTCTTGTTTAATTATCTGCCTGATATTCATGTAGCACATTAAACAGGGTGGTGCTGTCATAGGGACTTTTAAAATATACAAATGTGATCATTGACTGGTGGTGCTGTAGTACCAGCTTGAGCTATGAGACCTTGTCTGTAAAAGGTCGGCCTTGCTGAAAGCCAGCCTGCTGTTAACCTGTCTTGCATAGCACCCATTGCTCTAATCTGGTAGAGACAACACAGGAAGGTACTTCGTAGGCAACTGGCCAAAGATAAATGCCTCAATTACACTGCCTTCTTCTTTACTTTTTGGTTTTTGAAGTTGAATGTGAATTTACTACCTTTTCATGTGTGTTTGGAGAAGAGTCGTGCTTTGGAATGCATTTGTCAAATTTCAGTAATGTTTCAGTAATGTTCAGTAATGTTTCTGTTGAGTGTTCTGTCTGGATGATGGAAACAAATACTCAGTGGTTCATATTTTGGCAGTTTTCCGTAAGTGTCTTGTAGACATTTCATGTAATTTCAAGTTTAAAACCATTGTAAATTTCCTCTACTCTATTGGAGTGGTCTGCATTTAATTCAACTGATTGGTTTTTGGATGGTGTCTTCACTATTTTTGAGAAGTTCTGTCAGCTTTTTGGACCTTGGTACTATGCTAATTTTCTGAGACTCGACTGTGGATTCTGGTACTCTCATCACATTCTTGGATCCGCTATCTGTGTTTACATTGTTGGATGATCTCTAGAAGTGCAATATATATAGTTTTATGTTTATCTGCAGTGACTATAAATTCCAGTACATTTTATTTTAAGTGATTTGGATCAGTGCATCATGTTCTGGGCATCAGATATGCTTTGTAATTAGATGTGAAGCTGATTTTGATTTGTGAGAGGTAGTGGTCATTCTCTATGTAACCTTTGTGTATGTACACATTCCTGATTTCCATAGTCCTTTTTCCAGCTGAAATGATTTCTTGCTCATTCCTGTTTCATTAAATAAACAGTTGTTAATTCTTATTCATCATCATCATCATCATCATATTCTTCTTCTTCTTTTTCTTCTTCAAGTCCACTTAGCTCAATGATACTCATTTTGACTCTTTACACAGACCTTCTGTTTCTCTTAGACCAGAAAGCTTCGATTTTCTGGCTGTGAGGAAGCTTCCTTGCGTCTGTCCACGTCTGTTTACCGATTCCTGTATGATCCATTGTTGTCCTCCTCCTCCTCCTCCTCCTCCTCCTCCTCCTCCTCCACTTCCCATTATATTGTATGTGCTGCGTGTTCGGGTTTTCATCTTTTTTTCATCTTCCAGGGTCTTGTTTTCCTTTTGGTGTGTAATTCTTTATAGTTGTTAACATTCTTACATGTCCCATTCTTTTTGGATGTATAGCCCGCTTTCTCTTTTTTTTCTAATTTTTCTTTTGTACTCCATGTGATTAGTATATTTCTGAGTGTTCTTTAACAGCCATTGATAACTGTTAGAATTATTGCCATCTTCGTACTCAAGATATGCGTTTCCTGCTTCGTGTTTACCACCCATGGTTTTCTTCTGTATAACAGTGGACACTCATCCCATTTGAGACTTCCAGGCATATTAAAACTGTGTGCTGGACCAAGACTCAAACCCAGGACCTTTGCCTTTTGTAGGCAAGTGCTCTATCAACAGAGGTAACAGAGCATGACTCATGACCAATACTCCCACCAGTACCTCATCTCCTACTTTGCAAGCTTCACAGAAGTTTTCCTGCATAACTTTCAGGGTTAGCACCCCTGGAAGAAAGGATATTTCGAAGACGTGGCTGAGCCACAGCCTGGGGTAGTTGTTCACAGAATTTCCCATTTGTTTAAGAGTTGTATTGCTGCAAAATATTAAACTTATGCTCATTCTTTTGGATTTCCTTGTCATAATGATACATTAAATCACAAATATGATATTTTATTTAATATATTTTTTGCTTGTGTAATTTTTGATTTCAAGTTTTCCCAAACTATTCGTACTTTAGTCGCAAACGTCTTTACCTTTCCTGTATAGAGGATTCAGCAGAAGCAACAAATTGAGAATATTCAGTGAGAATCACTGTAAAACTAAACTACCTACTTAATACTCATCCAAATTAAGTGTGAAATTCGCGCAGCATTTCCTGTTGCAGAAATTGGCCGTAAATTTGGCGAAACCTGAAACACCGGAAAATATTGCCGTCCATTGAAAAGGTGTGAATACATATCACACGCCACGTATGCGCCTCTCAGACTATTGCTAAGTGACCCAATAAGACTAGTTCTTACGCAACTTTCCTACAGGGTATCTGTCCACATATTTCACGACTTCTCTTCAAAGTTTCACAAATATATAAGTTTGGAACGCCCTTTAAATGAAAATGCAAAACACACAAATAATGCCGGCCGGACTGGCCGAGCGGTTCTAGGCGCTTCAGTCTGGAACTGCACGACTGCTACGGTCGCAGGTTCGAATCCTGCCTCGGGCATGGATGTGTGTGATGTCCTTAGGTTAGTTAGGTTTAAGTAGTTCTAAGTTCTAGGGTACTGATGACCTTAGAAGTTAAATCCCATAGTGGTCAGAGCCATTTGAACTGTATAAATAATAAACATCCAGAGATACACCTTTTGATGCTGGTCATTCTTCGACCTTTCTAATCTACACACCACACACATTATTTTAAGAAACATAAAAAATCTGAACATCACCACATAACAAAAGATAAAAAAATAAAAATAGCAGATAGAATAAAATGATTACAACGTACATGGCTGTCTCAACTTTCTTACTGTAGCTGCATGTGCTCATGCGGCCAAATTTAATAACAGACAATTTTGTTATTACCAAGTAATTGATCATTAATAAAATTAACTTGGAGTTAACTTCTGAATGTGTTAAAATTAAGGTCAAGTTACAGGTTTCCACGGATTAGCTTTCATAATGTCTTTTCATCACTGTACAAGGTGTGATCAGAAAGTAAGGAGAGCTTTTGAGGCAACACAAAGTCCCCCCCCCCCCCCCATACCCCCATATATATATATAGAGGGAAACATTCCACGTAGGAAAAATATATCTAAAAACAAAGATGATGTGACTTACCAAATGAAAGTGCTGGCAGGTCGACAGACACACGAACATACACACAGAATTCAAGCTTTCGCAACAAACTGTTGCCTCATCAGGAAAGAGGGAAGGAGAGGGAAAGACGAAAGGATGTGGGTTTTAAGGGAGAGGGTAAGGAGTCATTCCAATCCCGGGAGCGGAAAGACTTACCTTAGGGGGGGAAAAAGGACGGGTATACACTCGCTCGCTCGCGCGCGCACACACACACACACACACACACACACACACACACACATATATATATATACAGACACAAGCAGATATATTTAAGGACAAAGAGTTTGGGCAGAGATGTCAGTCGAGGCGGAAGTGCAGAGGCAAAGATGTTGTTGAATGACAGGTGAGGTATGCGTGGCGGCAACTTGAAATTAGTGGAGATTGAGGCCTGGTGGGTAACGGGAAGAGACGATATATTGAAGAGCAAGTTCCCATCTCCGGAGTTCGGATAGGTTGGTGTTGGTGGGAAGTATCCAGATAACCCGGATGGTGTAACACTGTGCCAAGATGTGCTGGCCGTGCACCAAGGCATGTTTAGCCACAGGGTGATCCTCATTACCAACAAACACTGTCTGCCTGTGTCCATTCATGCGAATGGACAGTTTGTTGCTGGTCATTCCCACATAGAATGCATCACAGTGTAGGTAGGTCAGTTGGTAAATCACATGGGTGCTTTCACACGTGGCTCTGCCTTTGATCGTGTACACCTTCCGGGTTACAGGACTGGAGTAGGTGGTGGTGGGAGGGTGCATATGTCATCAGTAGAATCAATCTGCAGTCAGCCACAAATGCTTGTTTCATAAATTTTGTCACTAGTGCAGAAACAAACAAATATTATTTATTTTGTAGTCAAAGCAAACAGTGAGAAAAAGTTCAAATGTGATAGAAATTCTTGAAATTTTTGATTTTATTTATTTTTTTTCTAGTTTTTGTTTTTCAGTCAGTTTCCATTGGGGCAGTTGGGCTTTGATTTCAATGTCATACCCATATACTGATGTTTCGTCACCTGTTAAAACAGTCAAATGTTTTTTATTCCAGTCTTTGATTACAATATCATTTCCTTTGACGATGACTGGTTTCGCTCAGTAGTGACCATCTTCAGATATGTTCTACACCATGTCCTAATTTGATAAGGCTGTAATGGCATCGTCAAAACAATAAATATACTCAGCACAGCATTGTCACATAGATCTAAAACAAGGTGTAGAATAGGCCACATTGTCCACACAGTCATTTCTGCAACTGGCTGAGTAGCATAGCTAGTTTGTTTTTGGCAGATGGAAAGGTTAAACGTGTTTTAGTGTGCTTGGCAATTTTCTATTATAAAAAATGGAGCAAAGAATTTGCATCAAATTTTGTGTGAAAAATTGAATCAAGTACTCTAAAACACTTTAAATGTTGACAGTGGTATACAGTCTGCTCTAAGTAAAAAAAAAAGGTGGGGGGGGGGGGGGAATAAGAAGTTTACATGTGTTACAAGCTCTTCCAAGGTGGCCGAGAAGATGCCAATGACAAACCTTGCTCTGGCCGCCCCAGTGCTTCAACAACAGATGATAATGTCAAAGCTGTGAAGAAAATTGTTTTGGAAAGTCATCAAATACAGGGAAGTTGCTGAGGATATTGGCATATCTGTCAGCTCGTGTCATTAAATTTTTTTGCATGTTTGGGACACGAGACCTGTCAGCGAAGTTTGTTCCAAAACTTCACAATTTTGATCAGAAGTACCGTCAACATGTTTATAGCTCTGGAGCTCTTGAATTACGTCAGTGATGATCCTGATTTGCTCAAAACTGGTGATGAAACATGGGTATATTGTTATGACATCGAAACCAAAGCCGTCATCCCAATGGAAGCATCCCGGAGGGCCAAGACCAAAAAAAAGCTCACGAATTTGGATCAAATGTCAAAATTTTGCTCACTGTGTTTCCAAATTACCGTGGCATAGTACATTGTGAATTTCTGCCTTAAGGTTGTACAGTCAATAAGGAGTATCACCTTGACGTTATGTGCCATTTGCGAGAAGCATTATGCAAAAAAGTCTGGATTTGTGGAAAAACAATTCCTGGCTTTTGCATCATGACAGTGTACCTGCTCATTCCTCGTTGCTTGTGAGAGATTTTTTGGCCAAAAACATCACGACAGTTATGCTTCAGCCCCCCATGTGACTTTTTTTCTGTTCCCAAAACTGAAGAGACCTATGAAAGGACAAAGATTTTCAACAGTTGAGAAAATAAAAAGTGCATCACTGGAAGTACTCAAGGCTGTACAAAAAGTGCTTAGAGTATTGGAAGAAGCGTTGGCACAAGTGTATTGTATCTGTGGGGGGGGGGGGGGATTATTTTGAAGGGGACAAATGAGTATTGATGAATAAGTAAATATTTTTTCATAAAAATATCAAGCCACTTTACTTTTTGAACACACCTTGTACTCCACGAGCTACTGTATGATGCACAGTGTGGGGCACCGTGTATCACTACTAGCTGTTTCTTTTCCTATTCCACTCACAAATGGAACGAGGGGAAAACAACTGTCTACATGTTTCCGTATGAGCCCTAATTTCTCTTATCTTTACGGTCCTTATGCAAAATGTACAGTAGAATAGATCTGCAATCAGCCACAAAAACCGGTTCCATAAATTATCTCAGTAGTTTTTCGCAAAATGGATGTTGGCTTCCTTCCAGGGATTCCTATTTGAGTTCACAAAGCACCTCCATAATATGTAAGTATAAATAGAACGTACCAGTAACAAATCTAGTGGCACGTCTTTTAATGACTTTGATGTCTTTCTTCAATCCAACTTGATGGGGATCACAAACACTCAAGAATGGGTCACACTAGTGTTCTACACGTGGTTGTCATTTATTGATGAGCTAAAATTCTCCAAGTTAAGCAAGGTTGACTATTTGACTTCCATACTACCTTCCTGTCTTCTAGGATGAATCATGGGGTCAGTATAGGCTCACGTGTTCCTTTATTTGTCCTGCATCAAACTGGTCTTCCCTGAGGTCAGCTTCTGCAGTTTTTAGAATTTTCTGGAAATAATTCTTGTCAGTATTGGGCAACCATGAGTTAACTGAACTGATGGCTTGATAGTATTCACGTCTCTCAGCACCTACCATTCTTGGATTTGGGATTATTATATTCTTCTTGAAGTCTGAAGGCATTTTGCTTGTCAGGTATTTTTCCCAACAGGTGGAACAGTTTTGTCATGGCTCTCTCTCCCAAGAATATCAAAACTTCTGATAGAATCTAGTCTGCTGCAGTAATCTTGTTTTGACATAGATCTTTACGAGGCCTGTCAAATTCTTCTTGCAGTATATATATCGTATCTCATCTTCTTTTACTTCCTTCTCTCTTTCTATGATACTCCTTTAAGTTCATTTCCTGTATATCACCATAAAGCTTTCTCTTTTTTGCTTAACAATGGTCGATTTTTATTATTTCTCTGTGCTCCATTTAAGATAATGTAATTGACAGCTTCCCACCTTACCCTCCTGACTCAACGCTCATCTTTTATCTCCAAATTCAAATATAAATTTCATCTGATGATGTTACCACAGACTTCCCTGTGTTGTCTGGAAACATTGTGCTTGGTTGCCTTTTGAAACCATTATCCATTTATAATATGACAGTTTCACACACAAATAATCATACCTAGGCATTATAGAGCCATAAAGTGAGACCTATATTACCAGAATATTTTTAAGTCTTTGTATAAGTTGACTATATACTTTACAAGAAGCAATGAGAGAGTTCATTATTGTAATTTAAAAAATCGTTAAGGCCACTTGTTAACAAACTGTCTACTGGCTCCTGTCTCGGGCTCTTCGGCCGACGTTCATCTAATGATTTTACTGATGTTTCACCTGCACGAGTGGCTGGCATTGTCAAAGCTTCACCCTCCACTGCCGGTGGTGAACTGGAGCCGAGCTCGCAGCCGCAGACTATATGTACCTGGAACGCCAACGTCCGAGGGCTTCTCCACGGTCATTTCAGGTGCGGTTCTCCTCTTGCTACCTGCGACGGTCATTCGCTGCAGTACGGGAAGCCAGGATCCGTTTACATTAAGCTTTTTCTCTTTCTTGTTGAAACTGTTCATGTGTTTTTGTATTTCTACAGCTTCTCTGAACAAGCGTGTGTGATAGTGCTCTTCTACAGCCAGAACTTCCATGTCGGCGAATTTTATTACGTGGTCGGTCTCACTTAGTGCGTGCTCTGCCACGACCGATTTCTCCACCTGCTCCAACCTGCAATGTCACTTATGTTATTTGATCCTGGTGTTAATTGATCATCCAGTCGTTCCGCTATAAACTTTTCCTCATGTGCATGGTGTACAGTATATTCCCGACATTGCAAGTGGGTCCCTTTTCTCCTTCGCCAATCTGAGACACTCTTTGATCTTCTTTGTCGGTTTGAAAATCATCTTTATGCCATGTTTGCACAATGTACGGCCGATTCTGTCCGTCACTCTGGGAATATATGGCAGAAAGGCTGTACCCGACATTTCTTTTTCTGATTCCTTACTTCACCGAGTGTTTGGTCCTGTTACACTTCTAATATAATTTGTGGAGTTCTCAGAATCCTTTCCAGGTGATGCATTTCTTGTCTGAGGTGTTGCGGCTAACATATTTGTCCTGCTCTCGTTACGAGCGTATTAATCATGCCTCTTTTCTGGCTCGTGTGGTGGTTTGATAGTTTGTGCAGGTATCGGTCCGTGTGTGTCGGTTTTTGATACACGCTGTGTCCCAGGTTTTTGCCGTCCCTTGTGACCAGCACATCTAGAAATGGCAGTTTCTTGTCCTTTTCTACTTCCATGGTAAATGTTATGTTGGCATGGGGGCTGTTCAAGTGTCTTAGGAAGTCACCATGGCTCCACACCACGAAAGTTTCATCGACATACCTGTACCACACCTTAGGTTTGCAAATTGCCAAGTCCAGCGCCTGTGCTTCGAATTGTTCCATGAAAAATTTGGCCACCACTGGACTAAGAGGACTACCCATGGCGACACCTTCCAGCTGTTCATAGAAATCGCCATTCCACGTGAAATAGCTTGTGGTGAGACATGCATGGAAGAGCTTTTTGATGTCTTGCAAGGAAAATGGAACCGAGGTGCTCCAGAGTGTCACTGAGTGGCACTTTCGTAAACAACGAAACATCAGAGCTGACAGAGATGTCGTTTCGTGCAAGTTTCAGTTTCTTCAGCTTCTCAATTAAATGTCCTGAGTCCTTAATGTATGTGTCGGTCTTCCCCACGTGTGGCTGGAGCAGAGAGGCCAAGTGTTTTGCCAGTTTATACATCCGTGAGCCAGGAGTGATAATGATTGGTCTCAGTGGAACGTTGTTCTTATGGATCTTGGGTAATCCATACAGCCGAGGTGGTAGGGCTATATAATGCAGTACAAATAATGGCGAGATATTCAGAAGTTGATAGTATATGCATCTTGTGCAGATAGCTTGCCATTAGAAAATTATATTTATTGAGTGTGGAAGTGTGTATGAGCATACTATTAAAGAGAATTGTACCCGCTTCTTTTCTCATGTGGCAGGCCTTCTTGGAAGTCATCACACTATAGTTTGCAGCCCCAGACTACAATGGGCCAATGACGCTATAATGATGAGCACTGTGGCAACATGGCGACTGTAGTTTGTACTGGTTGTTACCTATCTCGTTTCTTGATAACTGAATGATGTGGAATCTTACGCGGTATATTGTGGTAGGACCACATTTGCACCACGTGTTTGTAATTGATAATAATACGAGTAGTTCCAGCACAATTTCAGCAAGGCTTATTTATTAGTAGCTGCTGAAAGACTACACACTGCAGATCTCGTTTGTCTAGGGGTTTTGTCTGCAAAACATTACTCTAACAAGCATGGCCTGGGTTTTCTTCTTGTTTGAAATAAACACTACCGGATTCGAATTACTTTCGGCTAAAAATAATATTTATTCGTACTTTTTATTTAGTAACTACAATATTTTCACTTCGAACATTGATACCCTAAAAATGCATTACCGTATTTACTCGAATCTAAGCCGCACTCGAATCTAAGCCGCACCTGAAAAATGAGACTCGAAGTCAAGGAAAAACAATTTTCCCGAATCTAAACCGCACCTGAAATTTGAGACTCGAAATTCAAGGGGAGAGAAAAGTTTTAGGTCTCACCTCCAAATCGAAACAAAGTTCGTCTAGTTGTAATATGAGACACAGTTTAGGTCGAATGAATGACGATACAGCTGCAGTAGTTTGGTTCGAGTTGTAAGCTTTTCAGTTACGGTTTACCAGGTAGCCATTGCAACGCGTCACGCGCTGCGTCCGTATTTATACGGATATCCTTCCTTTTTCACGTCCTTCGTCTGGTTTGAATTGATTGCTTATTTTTCTTTGATCTGATAAGTGCCGTTCTCTTTGTTATAGGTGTTTACGTCACTCCAAGCTGAAAATGCATTACTGCACTGTGTCATGCATTGTTTGTCGCATTCTGATAGTGCGTGTTTACGGCCTGTCGCCGCTCGCGGCGTGGCTTGCTTTTGTGCGCGCTACCGCCGCTTACAAATGAAAAATAGAGAGGAGTCGTCTCATTAGCGAAACATTTGTTGTTACTTACACTACTGCTTTCTTTGATAATGATCAACAAGAACCAAATAACAGACTGCGTATGATAGATGATGTTCTGAACGAAATTTTAGCGAAAATTTTTCTCCGTACCAAAATCTTTGCAGGCGCCTCTTTAGTTCATTATATTCTGCACAGAAATTAGAGTCATCTTAGATTTAAAAATCTAGTCAGTTGCCGTGCTTCATTTCTGACTGTATCACTATCAGGCATAAGAATAATACGAATATAAACATGACATGATATGTATATTCTTCCGCGTTTGCTGTTGTCTCACTCTAGTTTCGTAGTTTATTAGGCAGACAGGATTTAAATGAGATAGTAGCAAACACGAAACAATACATGGCAAAATGTTTATATTCGTATTAATCTTATGGCGAAGAGAATACTACATGTGATTCACAATTCATAAAAGCTCCTATTAGCAACCATCTCTTCTCACAGGTAGGAAAAAATTCAGAACGTAGAGTTGGCCATATTGACAAACATCCCAAACAGTCTTGCCAGTCGGATTTTCGTAGTACATTGAAATGCTGCTACATTCGAAGATCAGCAATACAGAATTTGTATTTACTTCGTTGGATAATGTACCAAAATGCATTGGTCGAAACTCTGGGCGGAGGAAAAAGGCTCGGCTTCCACTTTTTTTTTTTTTTTAATTTATTTACTGACGCAGAGATTTTGGTGCCAGTATTTATCTTTGTGCCTACAAAGCATGCCTGTGTGGCGCTACATATATTCGATGGCAGAAGTTAGTTGTGGCGGCACCCACCAACATTTTTCAGAACTCCCGCTTGCTTTGCACTCGATTCTAAGCCGCAGGCGGTTTTTTTGGATTACAAAAACCGGAAAAAAAGTGCGGCTTAGATTCGAGTAAATACGGTATACCGGGCTGGTCACGTCCATCTCCCTCCAATACAGACAAAGAAGTGGCGGGCAAGCCAGCATGTGCCTGGAAGTTGCAGACATTCCTGCATTCCAGATTCTTTGGTCTTCTGACCTTAATAAACTCCAAAGACACATATACATAAATACATATAAATATACAACATTTAACATCTCAAACAAATCCATTATTTATCATAAAAGAAAATATTCATAAATAAATAAATTAAACACATTGTATGGCAACATAATGAAGTTACCTTAACTCTCTACTGTGGGCATCGTACTTTTCGCATGAGATAAAGTTTATCTCTGACAGTTAATTACATTACAATAGCCCACCAGGACTTACAAGTGTACCTTGGTCCACTTGTCAGTCCGATACAGAAATTGCATCATTGTCGTGGCTTGTATACAACTTTTTATCACAACTGTAGTAAACTGTTTATTCTTTCATCAACCATTGACTTCCACCTTTGTCTCACAACATAAATACATATGTCGATTTGTTGCCCAGAAATTTACTATAAAATAATACTAAAGCTAAAACATTTTCTCATATTAGAACAAACATAGTACTAACTCCTATATCATCAGTGAGTTTGCAAAAGTATTTCAATTCAACAACACTATTCTCTCATGAGCCTTGTAAATTATGTGATATCAAAATTAAGAGGCAAAATAAGCCAACAAAGTATCTTTATGGGGTTATAAACAGAGCTGAATAAAAACAGTTATGGTGAGCATGATGTAAAACAAAAGCACACTTGCATATACAAGAAAATATATTCTATTAACTATACAATTTTTTTTAAAGCATTATGGTCTATTTAAGAGAATGAACAAGATTTCAAAATTTAGGAGATTTGCTATTCTCAAACTGTGAGGGTGGGTGACATGTCTTGTCTCCTAGCATCATCAGTAAAATAAAATCCCTTATTTATCAAGTTTACATATTTTGCAATTCATTAAATACTGTAAAATTACTTAAAAAAAACACATAGGAATCATGAAATCTAATCTTATAATAGAATTATGTGACAATCAGTCTAGATACAACATCGTTTTGCATGAGATGTGTTACATGGCATAGTATGGTGACTGCATTTTTTTTTCTTTCTTTCTTTACTTCCAGTAAAATTCTTTCCAGATAAAGGCATGTTTTTAGGCTCAGTTTGCTCTTTTCTCAATATACGGCTTCAAAGAAACAACATTCCTAAGACCAAACAGCTTTCTCGACTTGGGATATACTAATCGGTACGCATTTGGATGGGGGTTCTCAATAATCTCAAATGGCCCAATGTAAATGTCAAAGAACTTCTTGAGTTCTGCTGTTAGTAACTTTGATCGTTCGTGGGATTTCACTAAGACATGGTCAACTACTCTGAATGTGGTAGCCTTTATTTTCCTATTATGTCTGTTTTTCCTAGCTTCACCTAGTTTCTTCATGGTTTTCTTTACAATCTCTTCACGCTCTTTCATTGATATTAAGCTACATTGTGGAAAGTCTATTAATTCAGAAATAAGATTTGCTGGTCTGAGATGAAACATAATTTCATATGGTGAAAACCCAGTAGAGCTATACTGCAAGCTGTTCATGATATCCTCGAAGTTGTTTACATGGTCGGTTCAACTAGGGTGTTTGTGACTACAATATGTCCTACAAAGTCTCCCTATTTCTCTCATGTACCTTTCTGCTGGGTTTGAAGATGTGTTGTACACGGATATCAAGATATGTTTTGTGTTAGTTTTTCCCATGAATGCTTTCCAGTTTTTTGAAACAAATTGTGAACCATTATCCGATAGTATAGCTTTAGGTTTCCCTACACTCTTGAAGTAATCTCTCTCAATTTTTGTAATGATCTCTTTACTTGTAGCTTTTCGCACAGAATAAAGTTTAATTAGTTTGGAAAATACATCAACCATGACGAATATAAAACAATGGCCACCTTTGCTTTTAGGTAAAGGTCCATAAAAGTCTACAGCTACTAAATCTAATGGCTTATCTGGAATGATGTTCTGCATTTCTCCCTGACATGTTCTGTGGCTTACTTTTACTCTTTGACATTTGTCACATGTTGATATTTCGTTCCTCACCTTCTTTACCATGTTATAAAAGTAGATATTTTCTTGTAACTTTTTTACACATTTCTGTATTCCACAGTGACCATAACTATCATGGGTGTACTTTATTAATTTGTCTGCCTCGCACTCTGGCCAACATAGCTTCCAATTGTCAGAGTCCACATCTGTTCTTCTAAAGAGTGTTCCCTTAAAGACCTTATAGTACTTGTCAAGTTTATCATACCCTCTTTTGCCTAAACAGTCCTTAACCAATTTCCAATTAGGATCGTTATTCTGTCCCCTCCTGATGTTATTGCAAAGTGTCTTTATGAGCTTTTCATCTTGGATTCCCTTCATGTATCTTATTTTAAATTCCTTTTCTTCCTCTTGATCAAACATTTCCTGATCTCCTACTGGTAACCTGGATAAAGCATCAGCTACTACATTTTCTGATCCCTTAATATACACAATTTCGTAATCAAACTGTTGCATGAACATTGCCCACCTGGTTAATCTACTGTGATATAGTCTACACTCCTGCAAGTAACTTAAAGCTTTGTGGTCTGAATAGACTTTTATCTTGTGTCCCAACAGGTATGTTTTAAATTTTGTAAACGCCCAGTGTACTGCGAGTAATTCTTTTTCTGTGACAGTGTATGTTCTCTCATGTTTAAGTAACATTCTGCTGGCAAATGCAATGGTACAATGAAGATTTTTTTCATTCACAACTTTCTCCTGAAATAGTTCTGCTCCTAGTCCATAATCACTACTGTCATTGTGAAGACAAAATGGCAAACTAAAATCTGGTCTGTGTAAAAGACTGTTCTTACAAAGTTCATTCTTAATTTTATCGAATGCTTTCTGGCACTCTTCAGACCAATTCCATGGAGTATTTTTTCTAAGTAAGTTGCTTAAACATGTTACATTAAGGCATTGTCCATTTACATATTTTCGATAGAATCCACAGAGTCCGTAGAAAGACTTTAATTGTTTCCGGTTTCTAGGTGATGGAAAGTTTACGATAGATTTTATTTTCTCCGGATCTGCACTTATCCCTTCCTTAGTAATGACATGACCTAAAAATTTGAGTTCTGACACACCAAATTTACATTTTTCCAGTTTTAATGTCATACCACCTCTTCTGAGTTTCTCACACACCTTTTTCAATAACTTCAAATGATCCCCCCAACTTTGATTTGAAACTAATATATCATCTACATAAATTGTTAATTCTGACACAACTTCTTGGCCAAGTACATAGTCTAGTGCCCTTATAAATTCGGCGACTGATGAGTTTAATCCGAAAGGCACTACACAATACTGGTAACATCTCCCATTGTATAAGAAAGCAGTGTACTTTCTAGAACTAATTGCAAGAGGTACTTGATGAAAACCTGAAGTTAGGTCAAGGCTTGACATAATTTGGATATTTTTAAATTTATAAAACAAGTCATCGATGTTCTCTGGGTGGTCAGATTCTCTGTATAGACATTTGTTTAACTGTCTGGAATCTAGTACTAGTCTGACTTGTCCATTAGGTTTATTTACAGTGACTAAGGGATTATTATAAGGGCTTATACTCCTCTCAATGATTTCACACACTTCCATCTTTTGCAATTCTTTCTCCACTGCTACCCTTTTCGAGATTGGAATACTGTATGGTTTTGTAAAGAAAGGTTCATGTGGCTTCAACTGTAAAGTACATTGGTATCCAACTACTTTACCTGGTATATTGCTAAATACATCACTATATTCCCACAAAAATAATTTCAAATCTTGTTTTTGGTTCTCAGTTAGTTCTCTAGCTTCGGCTACTTTTTCATTTACCAACTTTTCAAACTCTATCTCGTCTGTATCAAAATCTGTGACATGGCTTTCAATGTACTTACCTTCTTTTGTAACTTCAATACTGTTCACAGTCTTATTCATACAAAACACATTTGATTGAAGAAGTTTCGTAGTGATGACTTCACCACTTGGTAGAGTCATCATTAATTTCTGCCCTGCCCAATCAAATGCTGCACTTACTTTTGTTATCCAAGACATGCCTAGGATAAAATCCTCTGTGAGGTCAGGAATGACAAGACACCCATGTGACCATGATACTCCTTCAATTTCAAAAGTAATAAAAGCCTGACTCCTTATTGACTTACTGTCCTTCCCGGTAGCACCTCTTATTTTAATTCCTACCACAGGTAACTCGACATAATCCTTATTAGTTTTCAGTTTTTTACTTAATGATTCTGATATCCCAGATACTTGACTTCCTGTGTCCACTAAACACTTTCCTTTCCATGATCCTATCTGCACATCAATAAACGGACTGCTTACATCAAAGTCAAATTTTTTGTTAATATTCTCATCTAATAAGTCATCTTCAATTTCACTGAATCCATATCCCTTTCCAGTATCCTTACCTGTATCGTTACTACCAGAGTTATATGCTGTTATTACCCTAATTGCATTTTCTTTGGCCTGATTACTATTCCTGAATATTTCATTAATCCAACTACATTCATTTGTGCTATTGTGTGTCTCTCCTTTATATTTCTCTCTTAACATTTGTGCAACGTGATACTTAATTCTATGCCACCAGTCTGGATACAAAGTTTCACATATATCAAGTGTTACCTTTCTGAAATTTTCATCATCCTTAATGGCACTACTGTTAACCCATAAGTTAAACAAAAATTGCTCACTATCTGACATTTCATCATCTACTCCCCTAATGCTGTTAAGATTACCTGCTGTCAATTCCTTCTCATTTTTCTTCCATGTATTAAGATCAAATAACTCATCGGCTGAAATTCTGGCATCCTTATCATTGAAATTGTCAAGTGTGTTCATGTGTACCTCGCTAATTTCATTACTATCCTCTTTTATATTAGTAATCCCTAAAGCTTCCAACTCCTCACTTACACCAATAAAACATCTATCTTCACTACTATCCTCAATCTCCTTTTCTTCCCAATCAACATCACAAAAATTATCATCTCTATCCTCTGCACTCTTACCTTCAGTATGCAGATACACATTTAAATCATCCTTACTAGGTGCTCTTTTCATTCCTAGCCCACCAGACACTTTCATAAGTTCTCTAATTCCTAATACACTTTGATCATTTGAACAACTATTTTCCAGCAAGGTGCTCCTCTCAGCCCACTCATAGAATGAATCTAAGTTTAATTCTTCACAGTTTTCTAAGCAATCAGTGTCTTTAAATAACTTACATCTTTTTACACAGGAATAAACAAAACACAACAAATTTATCTTTTTTAAAGGATTCTAAACTATCTTACTCACAGTTTACTGATTTTCTTATAACGTCTTCTTTGTTGATCGGTGCGTGATGGAATTCACAACACAAACACTACACTTATATGAATATTGCTTTTTTTTTGTTGCACAACACTATACACTTTTTTCTTCTTTCGTGACTTATTGCGCCGTTATTCTTGCTCCAGTAACTGCATTCCGTTGTCTTGAAGGTATCAGCATTCGACTTCCTTTGTCTTGAAGGTATCAGCATACGACTTCCTTGAACATTCTCAGCCAGGATGTACGAATTCTGTCGTTTTCTTCGCAATCTCGGTGGTAGTTTATTTCGGTAACATTTTCAATAATCCCGGACGACGCCACCATATTGTACTGGTTGTTACCTATCTCGTTTCTTGATAACTGAATGATGTGGAATCTTACGCGGTATGTTGTGGTAGGACCACATTTGCACCACGTGTTTGTAATTGATAATAATACGAGTAGTTCCAGCACAATTTCAGCAAGGCTTATTTATTAGTAGCTGCTGAAAGACTACACACTGCAGATCTCGTTTGTCTAGGGGTTTTGTCTGCAAAACATTACTCTAACAAGCATGGCCTGGGTTTTCTTCTTGTTTGAAATAAACACTACCGGATTCGAATTACTTTCGGCTAAAAATAATATTTATTCATACTTTTTATTTAGTAACTACAATATTTTCACTTCGAACATTGATACCCTAAAAATGCATTATACTGGGCTGGTCACGTCCATCTCCCTCCAATACAGACAAAGAAGTGGCGGGCAAGCCAGCATGTGCCCGGAAGTTGCAGACATTCCTGCATTCCAGATTCTTTGGTCTTCTGACCTTAATAAACTCCAAAGACACATATACATAAATACATATAAATATACAACATTTAACATCTCAAACAAATCCATTATTTATCATAAAAGAAAATATTCATAAATAAATAAATTAAACACATTGTATGGCAACATAATGAAGTTACCTTAACTCTCTACTGTGGGCATCGTACTTTTCGCATGAGATAAAGTTTATCTCTGACAGTTAATTACATTACAAGTTTATGCCATGGGTCTGGGACCTTTTTTGCCACATGCCACTTGACTACCTAACAGCAAGATAAGTTGTGTCTCCATCACACTTGTGCTATCTTGCAGGCAGGAAATTATCAGCATCGATCGTGCACTTGCAATGTTCTTCACTTTATGGCCTGTCGCTTAACTTTGCTATGTGTGTGAGTAATATCTGGTGTGCTGCTGACTGTAACC
The DNA here is from genome assembly GCF_023898315.1 of Schistocerca nitens. Lineage (NCBI taxonomy): Eukaryota > Metazoa > Arthropoda > Insecta > Orthoptera > Acrididae > Schistocerca > Schistocerca nitens. Next base: position 1,310,790,969 of record NC_064614.1, on the reverse strand, counting down.
TGCTACATAACTGGAATGGGGCTCTGTTTGTAACTGTATAAAATTTAAGATACAATGCGTAAAATAAGTTTGATGGAAAGCCTTTTATCGCACTTGAATATCATGGAGAATACATTGCAATGAAACTTTTTCTGTACAGATGCTGTTCGTGGTTGTAATGGTTTGTCTGTGAAGAGTGTGTGTAGCAACTTACACTTTTAGTGAAAATAAGTTCCATTTTCGAAAAGCCACCCCTTCTCGCATGTGCGTGTGTGTGTGAGAGAGAGAAAAATGTTAATGTGTATTTATGTTAAGATATATTAGTCGTGAATGACAGAACATCCAAAACATGCATTTTGTGCCCCTTGTTGAATTACATTTTAACTTTTACAGTTGTTGGAATTATTTGATTCCGAAGATCCTAGAGAGAGAGACTTTCTGAAGACAACTTTGCATAGAATTTATGGAAAATTTCTTGGACTTCGCTCATATATAAGGAAGCAAATAAACAACATATTTTACAGGTAAAAGAAAGATTGTACTTATGAGACAACCATGTTCTACTACCTCATTAAAATACTTCATAGTTTAATTATTTTCTGTAGATTCTTAAAAGTTTGGAGGAATGTTTCATTTATATTGTTGAAAGAAATTACTTTCTTCATCTCTTGAATGGTGCAATGCAAACTTCTTAGTAAATTGTGAATTCATATTTGATCTGATTGAAAGGTTTGTTAATTTATTTGTGCAAGGCAAACATTGATCACTTTAGGATTTTCCTGTTCATGAAAAGGATGTTTTCTATGCATTAAAAATATTTTAGTTAACACCTTTATGAATTAAAGTAAATACGAAATGTAGTTTTGAAAGCCGTTTGTTGTTTATATTTGAAGATATTCTTATGGTGGATTGTAGTGAGAGAAAAAGTATGCATTTTGCACTTGAAGATATTTTTTATCTTCTATATGATGTTTTCTTTTGCTTCTATTATAGAGTCCTGTTTTCTTTCCATCGATTCTGGTATCTGCCTAGTTTGTTTGGCTGGGACCATCACAGACCTCTTCGTGCATTTTGACCGAAGTCTGATAATGGGGAAGGCCTATTTTCACTTTGTACATTTCTGAAGCAAAAATTTGAGAATTGATGTGTTGAAACAGTTAACTGCATGAAAGGAAAATGCAATTGGGAAAAATTAATAAATTATAAGATAGAATGGTTGGTCAGTACTTACCGATAGGTGTTGAATTTTATAGGACTGCTAATATAGACACATAGAAATGATTGTAAGAATAAAAAGAACCCTTTAACTCTCTTTTGGCACTAATAGTTCCTTTGTTGGAGAGGAGAGAGGGGAATATGGTTGGGAAGGCTAAAAAGAAATTGAGGAGAGACTAAGAGGGAGGGGGGGGGGCAGGAGAGAGAGAGAGAGAGAGAGAGAGAGAGAGAGAGAGAGAGAGGGAGGGGGGGGGGTGAGGAGAGAGGAAGGTGGTCAGAGATGGTACATTGGTAAACACGGAGCCAGCTTCAATCCAGAAAATAAAGGCAGAGTGGAAAGTAGTGTTACTAGCAGAGCTGTGGTCATGTTATCAGGAGGTGGAGCAAAGAGTGGGGTGAGTGATCCTGTGAAGGGCCGGGGCACTAATGAAACATCATTTATTGGCAAAAGTTTTAAAATCACTCTGCCTTCTTCACAGCTCTGTCTAGCAGTGACTGTGCGGAGTCTGTGCCGGTTGAAAATGCGATATGGCACGTCGGTGCCTGCCAAGGAACTTGATAAGTGCATGCCTTGACGTTGCCTGTGATCAGTGCTGCGGCCCATAGGAGGCCTCAGCTCTCTTGACGAGTAAAGCTGCACTTAGGCTCATTGTCAGTATACTGCGTATCCTTGTAGTCAGTTGTCAAGATGACATGAAGGCAAAAGATCCGACAGCGACACGAAGGAAGGCCTGGATGGCGGTCCCTGTGTACAGCGAGTAAGGTGGTACTTGTGCCACCCTAGCACCAGAGTTGAATACCTTACAACAGGCAGATCGGTTCCTCATCTGTGGAAGATTGGTCTGGCTCCCATCCTGAGTCACAGTTGTGACCAGCAGGACTGTGGCTTGCGAATCAGAAGTCAGCTCCATGGCCAGATGGCTTTGGCCCACATGCAGTGGAAATTTTGAGACTTTGTAGCTACGAACAGGCCTGACTTTATCCACATGTCAATTCATAAATCAGTCAAGAAAATAAGGAGAGTATTTTTGCTAGGAAGAGCAGAGCACTGATTGTATCCCACTTAGACAATGAGTGGACATCATTTAGTTCCAGTGTGTTAGAAGTAGAGTAACTATGGGTAAAGTTGAAATGGAATGTTAATCACACCTTGGAGAAGTGTGTGACAAGTAATTGTGGCTCAATAAAAAACAAAACACTGTGAAAGCGAAGACTGTTGCACTCGCGATTCAAAAGAGAACACGCAAATGATGACAGGAAAAAGTTAATAGAAATTCGTGTGGCTGTAAAAAGATAGATGCACGAAGCATACATCTACCACCATCCTACCTTAGTAAAAAACACCTTGCTGAGGAGAACCCGAGAAAATTCCGGTCCTATATAAAATTGCATATGGAACAGGAAAGGAAACAACTAGCAGTGTTACGAGGTATCCTCTACTGCAAACTGCACGGTGGCTTGCAGAATATGTATGTAGCTGTAGATTGCATGGGGCGGTAGCTGGAAAAATGCTGTTATTGTTGCCTCTTGTTGAATGGTCTTATTTGCGCAGATGTTTAAATGTTTTCAATGAAATGTTGGTCATAATCAAGAAACATGGCTATGGATTTGTAAAAGAACCAGATGAATTCATTTGGAAAAGCAGTTAAGCTGTTACAGAAAGTGGAGGAATATTGCTACTCCATGAGTCCAGACATCAGAGATGTCATTATAAACCTGTACAAGCTTCTGGGCCTTGGGGAGTACATGAAATGATTGATGCGAGATGGGACCATCCTGATTGCCATAGCAGCCCCCCCCCCCCCCCCTTCTCATATTTGTTTTTAGTTCTGACCCTCAAAAGTGAAATAGCTATGGGCAAGGATAAAATTGGTCTGGGGTGGCAATAAATGATATTTTATGAAAATTTTCACTTGGCCATTTGGAAAGGTAGTGTTCTAGGGCTGGGAGGTGATGTTTGTGTCAGCTTAGAATAAGGAATTCTATGGAAGCAATTTTGGGAGTCCCTGTGAGAGGTGTCTAGACTTTTCAGAGCTGTTTGCATGAAAAGAATGGGGTCATTTAGAGCAATTTTGGTAAGATTATGAGAAACGTCTGAAACAGCCTTATGGAATGGTAGACATATTTTATTTTTCCATTACACATTTGGAGTTGCAAAGCAACTCTTCATCAGATGTTATACATTTCTTAATATTTGTTTGTAGTGTTGTTGCAGTTGATGTGGGGCTGTGGTTGCCTGGCCAGGTATTCCTCACTGTCAAACAGTACCTGTCCACAGGGAGAATGATAATAAAAATAGTTTTGTTTCTGGTAGCAGATAGACAAGGACAGGGCTCGTGTAAGGCTTAAAGGTTTGCTGGTGTTTTTCAGAAAGGATTGAGAGAAATTGCTGCAAGTGAGGAATTCCTGGTATGCCTTACTATCATATCTATATAATAGACGGAAACATTCCACGTGGGAAAAATATATGTAAAAACAAAGATGATGTGACTTACCGAACGAAAGCGCTGGCAGGTCGATAGACACACAAACAAACACAAACACACACACAAAATTCAAGCTTTCGCAACAAACTGTTGCCTCATCAGGAAAGAGGGGAAGGAGAGGGAAAGACGAAAGGATGTGGGTTTTAAGGGAGAGGGTAAGGAGTCATTCCAATCCCGGGAGCGGAAAGACTTACCTTAGGGGGAAAAAAGGACAGGTATACACTCGCACACACGCACATATCCATCCACCATTACTATCATATCTGTTCTCTCTCTCTTTTGTCTTGAATTCTTGTTGTCATCTTTTTCTTCATTTGGTGATAGCCCTACTTAAGTAATTTTACTTTAATGGTCGGCAGACTTTCTTTCCCCCCCATGGTCAGCAGACTCTCTTTCCCCCCCATGGTCGGCAGACTTTCTTTAATGGTCGGCAGACTTTTTTTCACCCCCCCCTCCCATGGTCGGCAGACTTTCTTCCCCCCCCCATGGTCGGCAGACTTTCAACCCCCCCATGGTCGGCAGACTTTCTTCCCCCCCCCCATGGTCGGCAGACTTTCTTCCCCCCCCCCATGGTCGGCAGACTTTCTTCCCCCCCCCCATGGTCGGCAGACTTTCTTCCCCCCCCCCCCATGGTCGGCAGACTTTCTTCCCCCCCCATGGTCGGCAGACTTTCTTCCCCCCCCCATGGTCGGCAGACTTTCTTCCCCCCCCCCATGGTCGGCAGACTTTCTTCCCCCCCCCATGGTCGGCAGACTTTCTTCCCCCCCCCATGGTCGGCAGACTTCTCTCCCCCCCCCATGGTCGGCAGACTTTCTTCCCCTCCCCCCATGGTCGGCAGACTTTCTTCCCCTCCCCCCATGGTCGGCAGACTTTCTTCCCCTCCCCCCATGGTCGGCAGACTTTCTTCCCCCCCCCCCATGGTCGGCAGACTTTCTTCCCCCCCCCCATGGTCGGCAGACTTTCTTCCCCCCCCCCCCATGGTCGGCAGACTTTCTTCCCCCCCCCCATGGCCGGCGGACTTTCTTTCCCCCCCCCCTTGCTCGGCAGACTTTCTTCCCCCCCCCTTGCTCGGCAGACTTTCTTTCCCCCCCCCTTGGTCGGCAGACTTTCTTCCCCCCCCCCCCTTGGTCGGCAGACTTTCTTCCCCCCCCCCCCTTGGTCGGCAGACTTTCTTTCCCCCCCATGGTCGGCAGACTTTCTTTCCCCCCCCCCCCTTGGTCGGCAGACTTTCTTTCCCCCCCCCCATGGTCGGCAGACTTTCTTTCCCCCCCCCATGCTCGGCAGAAGTTCTTTCCCGCCCCCCCCCATGGTCGGCAGACTTTCTTCCCCCCCTCCCAATGGTCGGCAGACTTTCTTCCCCCCCCTCCCAATGGTCGGCAGACTTTCTTCCCCCCCCTCCCAATGGTCGGCAGACTTTCTTCCCCCCCCTCCCAATGGTCGGCAGACTTTCTTCCCCCCCCCCCCCATGGTCGGCAGACTTTCTTCCCCCCCCCCCCCCAATGGTTGGCAGACCTTTTTTCTCCAATTAGTGATCCTGTTTCAGTGTTCAGGGCCTTTTTTTGTTTCTTCATAAATCTGTGTGTGTGTCCAGCAATAGTTTTTCTTTACTTGGTGCTTAAGTTATTTATTTGGTGAACTGTTTTCTGTATTTGGTAATTATTTTTATTTGGTTTGATGTTTTCAGTAAGTTAAGCAATCCCCTCCCTCTTTGATGGCTGGCTTTTTCCTTGTTTAATAACCTTTCTTCTTCATAGGGAATTTTTTTAATTTAGAGGCCTTTTCTCTTTGTTTCATGATTCTAATATTGCTTAATCATGAGTTTTCGTTTTAAGCAATAGGCTGTTTGTTTGTTTAATTTCTCTCTCTGTTTGACAGTCATTTTTGCTCGTTTATCAGCAACGTTACTTATTTGGCTACTGCTTTTCTTCATTTAGCTATTTCCTCACAGTATTATCCACTTGTTTTTCAGTGCTCTCTCTCTCTTGGGCAGAGCTTCATAACCGGTTAGACTTTCAGCTTATACATGAACAGTTTTGACCCCCCGATGCCGTTATCAGGTGTGACTGGAATCTATTCAGGCGTGAGGCAAATGCAGTCCCTTTTCTTATTTTCTGTGCATTCTTTCAGCACCTTGTTTGTCATTACACTGAAATCTTTCACCTCGCTTGAACTCCCCCCCCCCCCCCCCCCCGCCCCTGTTACAGGTGCAAGAGCTCAAGCCCATCTTTTTATATTTTTAGTGTTCACACTATGTCTGGTAACCATGTACCTGGGTACCTACATTCCTTGTGCAGATTTGCTCTCGCTCTGTTGAATCAACAACCTTTTGGTATTGCTCTATGACACTCTATTAAAAGTCTCCATCTCTAGTTGCAACCCTTTTCTCCGTGGTTCCATCCTTAAATTCCAGTCTGGTCAATGCTTACTTAGCATTTGCTAGTGTGTTAACAAACACCTCAGAAGTGATGTTCCTCTCCCAATCTTCCACAGCTACTATCTACAGTAATGCCTTTAATCCCCACTGCCCCCTCCAAGCCAACAAGCCCAACCTAAACTGTTTGCTTACTTCCCAATCCCAGCACACATGCCACCTAAACCTAACCATAACCCCAATCAAGACCCAACACTTCTCAGAACTGACCGTTATATACTTATACTCTCGTGCAGGTCCCTCTCCAATCCTGAGACACATCCATTCTTTCCAATTGTAGTGTTATGTGGCTGATTCCATTAAGACATTATTTGGTTCCTTGAAACTGAATGACTCATTTATATAAGAATTAGTGATTTAGAGTTTTGACCACCACACCAAATAAATTTCTGTGGTTGGTCGCACTCACTGTCCAGATTTGACCTTGACTGGAAATATAGCTTCACCGACTAACTCCTTCCTGAGACTAAAAGATTGAACATCGGTCCTGGTCTTAAACAGTTAAAACGCAGATCCAAAGGACTCCACGTCTCTTTCCCAAACCGTCCGCTCCCGGCATTCAAGGCATTCCCAGTTACTGACATTACCACTCCAATTGTTCCTGAAAATATTACCAAACCCCAAGCCCTTAATCGAGACTGAGTCCGTATTTATCAGTTACGTGAAGGTGGGTCGCTCTCTTCATGACATTTGTGTTCTTGACTTGTAGTGAAATAGTAGTCCTCCACTTAAATGCAACAACTTAACTCCTTTCTCCAAAACCAAAGTGAGACTCCTCGGTGTCGATCTCAACCTTACTGAGACCCACATCCTTCTCTTCCACATTGGACACTCGTTTCTCTGGAGCCTAGGCATCTGCAGCAAATGCATCTGCTCCACCACAAAATCCCTCAATACTGACAACCTCTCCTGGGCTTTCCTCTTTTGCAAATATCCCAGAGCTCGTATTTGAAAACTAATATCCCAGCAGTATCCTGCGTTCTCCCTCTTCCTAATAAATTTCCCACTTCCATAAATAATTCTGAGTGTCCTCCCTCATAAGCCAGTACCTCTGGGATTCGAATGTCTCAATACTTCCCTGAGCCGAGGCCACGAACTTTGCAACAGTCAGTATACAGTAGCTGAATGTGCTCCACAACACAAGTGAGTATACCTGGGTGCTAGTTACACTTCGTGGGTTACTCGCATACTCGCACCCGATACTGGCTTCCGTGAACTTCGTAAATTGGAACCCGTCCTCACCCCTCTATTTTTCAGCATACCGGGCCACACGTACTCACCTCACCCTGCAGCTCACAGTTCTGGAAGCTAGGCTATTGTCATCACTTTTACTACGATACGTGTGTATCGGTGGAGCTAAACATTTGCCTCAGGAGGTAGTGACCAGCGAATCTGTCTAGTGATTTTTTTTTTTTTTTTTGCCCCCCTCCACTCACTTGAATTTTCTTTAATTACAATATTGATCCTAAGAGGGTGAGATAATGTGTCTTGGTCTGATAGTCTGATGATGAAATGTTATGTTTTAAGTTTGTGGGAAAGCTTGGTGAAATAGACTTTTTTCTTCTTTTCAGTCGGGATGTCTTGCATATTTTTTTGCACTGTTGGATCTGAGTAGTACTTGCACAGTGTTGCCACAAGTTCTGGAAAACAGGGAATTTCAAATGGTGAAAGGAAAATTAAAGAAATATCAGGGAAATTTGGAAAAAAAAAGACCACTGAAAAGATCTTGCTTTTGGCTCAGTAGATGAAATGGTTTGTTTAATGAGATGTGATGCACCGTCGCTGGCTGGGTGCAGTTGAGTACGTGCACTGCTTCCCTACTCCCTCATTCTCACTGTTTCTCCCCTTCCTGCCACTGCCCTCAGCTTGCAGTCAGTGCTCCCACCACTTCTTTCTGCTTGCCAAGCAGCTGCTGACGAGAGGCAGGGAGGCACGAGGAGTGGTTTGCTTGGATCTGATTCTCAGAGATTGTATGGGGCAGTTGGTGCTTATATTCGGCTGTTATCATCACTTTTTCAGTGTTTCCAACATCCGTGAATGGTAGGAGGAGTTGTCTCTTTCACTGTGTGCTTAATTCTTTGCATTTATTAAGGTTAAACTTGTGCCTTGTCTCTGTATGTTCTGCTTGTCTACATTTTTGATGCTTCAAGCTGAGAAGTTTCAAACTGTTGTCAAATTTTGATCGTCATACACGGAGACTGGTCATCCTTTATACCACTGGAGTGTTTAGAACTTCTTGTATACGTTTAACACCAGCTAAGATCATTCACGGTGTTCAAAGTAAGTTTAATATGGTTCTCAGTATAGGAATCTCTTTTTAAATATTAGTATGTTGATGTGTTATTGGTATTGCTGAATCACTGGAAAGTGGTTTCCGTGCCAAAAATACAGTGTAATAAATCAGAGTGGTGTCCTTAACACTGTTAACCAGACAGGCACTGCCTTCAATGGGTGCATTTGTTTAAAATATTTTGTTAATTTGGTTATTGCTAATTATAAAGTCCCTACAGATATGTGATAAATGATCCAAATGAGAACCTAAAAATTGGGGATGGAGGCAATTGAAGGAACTTTGATAGTAAGTTGAGAGTGTGGGGGAGGTAGGGGGGGGGGGGGAGGAGCAGCATGAGTAGGAATGTTTTAATGGCCAAAACTTTTTTCACAGATTTCTTTTGGCACAAAATTTGGCTGAATGTAATTTGTAGAATAACCTCTCTTTGTAATGATCTGACACAAGCAGCTATCTATAAATTGTGTGCCAAAATTTTTGTATAATCTTAGCATGTCAGTCATTAATGGAAAAATTGATTGTGTGTTAATTTAAGTGTTGACAGATAAAGGCTCACTAAATCATAGTTGTAGATACAGCAAGTGAACCTTCCACTATCCATCCGGATATCTTCAACAAATGTAGTAACTTAAGAACATTTTCCAGTTAGCCGGCCGAAGTGGCCGTGCGGTTAAAGGCGCTGCAGTCTGGAACCGCAAGACCGCTACGGTCGCAGGTTCGACTCGTGCCTCGGGCATGGATGTTTGTGATGTCCTTAGGTTAGTTAGGTTTAACTAGTTCTAAGTTCTAGGGGACTAATGACCTCAGCAGTTGAGTCCCATAGTGCTCAGAGCCATTTGAACCAGTGTGCATCGTAGGGTGTCAAATGCATCACATATCAATAAAAACTATTTTGCTAATGGGAGTGTGTTTTGTCTAGGAATAAAGTAAATTTGCAGTTCTGTAAGTATAAATAGCCCAGCTTATTGGTATGATCTGGTGTAGGGCATATCTGTTAATCTGGTCTGAAAGTATGCCTGTAAATCAAGGTGAATGACTTGTACCCCTGTCGTGATTACCATGTTTACATTTACTTACGGGCAGATGTAGGGCAAGATTGCGAAAAAATTCGAATTTTTTTAATTGCATAATTGATTAGAATGATTCTTTAAGAAAAATTTAATACAGTTTCACAATCGAATTTTGGCCTGAAATACGTTTAAAAAAAAGTTTGTATTGGTGTCTGTGCCTGCCTTATCTACCTTTTTATGCTGTGATCAACTTCTGTATGCTAGAAATTTTGTGTATGTTAATTTTCCATTCACACAACCAAAACAGACACTGGATGAATCTAGAAGGCTGTGAGAAAGATTATCTTTGCTTGTTCCTTTGTTGACAGCTTGGCTTCTTGTACGTACTAGAAACTTATTTCAGTTTTTAGTTTTGCACATGTCAACCTGGTTTGTTCGAAATATGTCGTACAGTGGATACACATTAAAAAAAGTGAGGAAATTTCAAATTTCATATGTAAAAGATACAGGAAATTTAAATAAGAGTTACATTTGCTGCTCTGAAGTGTGAAAAACAAATTTTGGCAACGTCACTGAGTTCACTGAATGAGAAAATTAGTGAACGAATTGGTGATGGTGTGTACAGTGCCAAAGATGAATTTTTCAGTGGACTTACGTTAACTGACTTAGAAATACTGGCCCATATGATTAACATTTCATGTCCACATGGTAACTATGGGTCAAAGAGCATTCGAGGTGTAGGCAGAGGAGGCACAAATTTGTTTTGTGGCTTGATGAACATGCCTGCAACAGTGACACTAGATTCAGTGATTACAAAGAACATTCATTAGTGCTCCTGAAGTTGAGTGCAAGGAGGACATGAAAGCAGCTGTTGAGGAAGCTGTAGATATTAACATGGAAGGGGACAAAGGACACTGTGTAGTAAAGACAGATCTGTGTGTCTCTTGTGATGGAACCTGGATGAAGAAGGGCCATACATCACTTCATGGTGTATTATCTGTCATGACTTCCAAGTAAAGAGCAAAGATTGCTCTCAGAGCGACACAAGAAAGAACAACAGTGACAGTGAAGAAGAAAGTGGCAGCAGGAATACAATAAAGTGTGCAGAAAGAGGGGTGGAAGCAGCTGGGATGAATTCCGAAGGTCAGTTGAACAATATGGTGTTAGGTGTGTGAAGTATCTAGGTGATGAAAATTCCAGTGCTTTTAAGGCTGTTTTAGAGACCAATACTAATGGTTCATAAACTAAAATTGAAAAACTGGAATGAGTGGATCATGTTCAAAAGCAAATAGGAGGTAGACTTCTCCAATTGGAGAAATAAATGAGTTTTAAGAAATTGGAAGATGGAAAGCCACTGTGAGGTGTTAAGACTTACAGGCAAGGAAATTGACAATTAACAAATATATTATGGAAAAGCTATCAGGGATAACTTACATAATGTGAAAACAACGAAGTAAGCCAGGTGGGGAAATATTCTTTAACAAACTTTCCACAGATGATAATCCTCAACATTCCCTTTGGGACATATTGTGGTGCAAATATCTTCAGGCAGAAGCCAGTGGAAAGCCATACACCCACAACATGGTTTGATACTTACTGTTTTAGGCGTTATAAAACCAACTTTCAGGTACCTAGCCAGTCTGCTTGAAAAAATTTGTACGTGGGAAAAAATAGAGTACAAATGAGAGCTACAATCACCTTATGTGGATGCATTGTCCAAAATCAGTATTTGTGTCCTCAATTGTTGCGAAGATAGGTGCATTCTGATGCCTATGTAGTGTTCAGTAGTAGAAATGTAGGTAGGATTAAGTGCCCGCAGAGACTAGGTTTCCATCCATGTGCATTCATACTGAAGATATTCCGAAGCATTGGTGGAGCGTGACTGAACAAAGCTCGGGCAATAGAAGAAAAAATGCAAAAGTTGGCTAGGCGAAGAATGCAGGGGAGGAGAGTGCTCCAGGAAGTCGAGGAAGATAATAAAGATAGTGGATGTGGACAGTATTAGACACTAGAGGTATAGCAGTACTGTCAGAAATTTGAAGTGAAATCTTTAAATGCAAATTGTTGTGCCTGACTTTTTTGAGCTATAATGTACAATTACTCGGGAACTATAAAAGCTAACATCCTGAAATTTGATAATAGTTCTTAAGAATAACCTGCTGAATAACCTGTGCTGCACTTTTCCATTATGTTTTCTCGAGAAAAGTTCTCCTTTAAAATTCGAGGGAAAAAAAGAACAGTCTCGGGTAATGCAAAATTGAAAAATTAATTTCAAAGCAATTATGCTCTTAAACAAAAATCTGTTCCACACATTTTATTAGCCTCTTATGCAGACGTAAACTGTGAAATTCCAGTTTTATTGCTTGATCAGTCTACGAGAAAATGTGTGTTATAGAAACAATGGTAATTAGAAATTCAAATCTTATAAAATATATGTTTACACATAGTATTAAACAAAAATTGCACCAAATATGAAGTATTATGTTGTACATAATAGTCTCAAGTTTTATTATTTTGGCTGTAATTGTTTTGGAGGCATTTGTATATCTAAGTGCAAGAGTGCATTTTGCCCTTTGTCTGTCCTTAACGGAAAGATTAGAAAAGAAAGGGCATTTCATTGACATTAGTCAGTCTTTCTTTTCGTAGCACAACCCTAAACACAACTTGTGGTCATAAATACATTTCATATTTATCTTTTTCAGGTTTATTTATGAAACTGAGCATCATAATGGCATTGCAGAGTTGCTTGAAATATTGGGGAGGTAAGTCTCAAAATATTTGTAGGTGAGGAGCAACAAAATCATAATAATATCCCAGTTTCTGAATTTACAGTGGAGTTGATGGTATCAGAAATACTATTTCTAGGACAGTAGACATTACTGTACCAGTAATTTAGTCATCTGGAACAGAGGCATAATTGAAGTGGGCTGTGGAATCTGGGTGGCCCTCACTTTTCTCAGGTCCCATTGTAAATCGTCTTATTTCAGTATGGGTAACATTATTTCATTCACACACAAGTAGCAAATTTGGAGTGGGCCACCATTGCTGCCATTGAAAAAATAGTCGCTGTTGTAAAAGGGTGGCACGATATCTGCCCACAGTCAAAATCCAGATGGCCAGCAGTCTACGTCTGCAGATGACACATCTGAAGAAGGTACTCGGGGGAAATTGTAAAAACACTGTGACGAAAAAAATCACCACCCTGCATGCAAACTCAGAAATTGGGAAATTGTCAGTTTCACAGAGAAGGCTAGAAAGATTATAAAGTGTAAACATATGCACAAATGGTCAGTTAAAGGTGCTTAAACTATCTCGAGGGGGTAGAAGCATTTGAAATGTTTGATGTCAATATGAGCCAGTTTCTTACATTAGAGAAAAGGAGAGAAGAGTGTCCAGAAACTGAATAAATTGAAGAAACACAATACCCCTTCTCTTATTTGTTATGAAAAATAAATGTTAAGTGCAGTTGTGTGAATGTCTAAACAAAACATTGACATAGTCCGGTGTATGCAGTTGATAACTAAACACACAAATGGACAGTTGCTATGTTGGCATATGTTTCCAGAGTTTGCACAGTTTATTTTGTTATTAATTTTGAATTCCTATTTTGCTTGCTATTCTTTTGCAAGTAATTCACAACTTGAATTGTGTGTGTGTGTGTGTGTGTGTGTGTGTGTGTGTGTGTGTGTGTGTGTGTGTGTGTGATGCTCAGTCTCTACCTGCATTACAGTTAGGCTGGTCCTATGCCATTGTACACGTTTGCTGGCTGGCTGGAACAGTTAGCCTATAGGGGTTCCTTGCCTTGCCTTGCAGCTCATACAATTGAGTCAAGGTAGATTAAACTAATTTTTCAGTTTTTCTTGTGTTGTCTCTACAGAGAGTAGTATCGTCCAGAATTGTGACAGTGAAATACATGACTTAGAACTGTGTGTAAAATTTAGGTTCCCAGCAGATCTTATTGATATTCAGAATAAACAAAATATTGCACATTGATAGATGTTGTTAACATTCTTGTCAAAAGATAGCAAATATCTATCTCTTTACTAATAGGGGTATTGACTCAAAGGATGCCTAGGAGTCAGCTGAAACTATGCAATACTGCAAAATCATCCTATCTTTGTTAATTTACCTCGATGATAACGTCGTCAGTTGTTGTATGAATCAATGTTTACTGCTAGTTTAAAGTATCGATACGATCATCAGTTACATACTGTTACAGTGTTTCCCCTAAACCCATTACTTGAGCAATTGCCACCTTCGGTTATAAATTATTAATGAACCATAGCATCGTTCACAACTCAGTTGCCAGTCTTCCACTCATCATTTGCACCTTGTGCCATCTGTGCTTCTTAGGTCAAACATCATCTCTCCCCTCGCCCCTGTATGGTCATACATACACCACCTGCAAACTCCCAAGGGTGAGGACAGTCACTTGTACAATGCTTGTGACAGCTGTATATCTGTTCCATTGTGATGAATGAATATCATACTTTGTTAGTGATTTGGAAGGAAGAATAACATCATTTGAGTGAAATATGCATGGTAACAGTACATCACAGTATGGTAAAGTCTTCTTAGATGCAGGTCATAGTTCACATTGTAAGTCATCAATTAAGAACTTGTCCATTAACGCTTCGAAGACGGACAACTTAGAAGACTATCGAGCCTAAGAAACTGGCCACTTATGCTGGTATTTAAAGGGTTACTGGCACATATGTAATTGATGTGTCTTAAAGAGGAATACCTACCAACAAAGGACCAATCATAAAGATTTCATATGTACTTTACTTCTTCAGTAGATTACAAATTGTAAAATAATGACTGAAAGTACAACTATCCTCCCAAGGAAGAAGTGTGGGGTGAGTTAGTCAGCAGCTTCCTCCTCATGCGCTTCCAAAATTTCTTGCTCGTACAACAAACATGATGCATTTGTAGCAGAATAACAGCAAACTCCAAAGTTTACAAGTATACACACGAAATTACATCAATGAGATTGTATTGGCTCAGCCATTCGTAACTGTAGCTGTTACATTCATTAATATTTCTTTTGAAATAATTCTAGAAATTGACAACAAAAAGTGACACTAGTCAAGGGACACACAGTGAGATTTCTCGTATGAAATGAGTCCAATTTTTGAGCGATGGGTAGCTCGCATGTCTAGAATCGCGGCCTCACCTCTACCTGGGCGCAGTCTTTTTAACACTAGTTGTGGCCCGATCTATGCTCGGGCTTCGTTTCCAAAGTGTTAATGAAGTGAATAACAGACTTATCGTGGCATTCCGTGTTGTATTGGTTGTGTTGCCTATTATGGGATCCATGTACACCACCTACTAAATCTTTCACTAACCTTTGAAAGAAGAAATGAAGAAATTGTCGGAGCTCAGGCATGGTTAACTGTTTGACTGTACTCATTAAAATTAAGTGGAAAAAATCAATTCTTGACAAAATAATATGATTGGATAGATAAAAAAAAATCTACCAACCAAACAGCGGCAGAACACACGGGTAAAAGAAGGTTGTAATTAGGCAAGCTTTCGGAGCCAGAGGCTCCTTCTTCAGGCAGAAGGGTTGAAAAGGGAAGGAAGAGGGGTGAAGTAAAAGCCGTAGATTTCGGGACAGTGACACAGAACCGTGGATCAGAGGAGACGTACCACACGGGATGAGAAGGAAACGCTGATTGTTGGGGACTCCATCAGACGAGATTTGAAAATCTGAGAGCTTAAAGGTGGAGACACGTAATGTGCAAGACAGAGATTACTGCTTAAACAAAATGTAAGAGTTAATAAGAGTGAAAATCTAAGAGCATTGTACATAACAGTGGTGGGAGAGGGGGCAGTGAAAAATAGATGGACAAGACAATGAAAGACGTAGAAATCTGAAACGGATTGAAGAAAAGAGTAGCTACTATGAAGAAACACTGAAACAGAAGAAATTAACGTAAACTAAGGCTAAGTAGGTGGCGAGAACCGAGGTCATGTTGTAGCACTTGTTCCTACCTCCGGAGTTCTGAGACATTGGTGTCTGGGGGAAGAACCCAGGTGGCCTGTGTGGTGAAACAGGCACCAAGTTCCTGATGCTCTGCAGCAGGATATTGCATGTTGCCTGTGTATGCCCTCTGCCTGTGCCCATTCATCCTAATTTATAATTTGGTGGAAGTCATGCCGATGTAAAAGGCCGAACAGTCAAATTCTTGTCGGATTTCCAGCCGGATCAAACTTTCATCTGAACACAATATTTCAGCAGTCCACCTGGCCGCCATCATCAGCTGAGAAAAGCTACGCTGCTCTCGCTGATAACTAATTCCACTTGCGAATGACTGCACCTTTATATGCATCGGAAGTACGACAGCGCATGCGCTAAATACGGTGCACACGCGCTCGATCGTTCCTGCTGCCCCCTGAGGCAAAAAGAGTTGCAGCGCCTCCGGTGGTATATACTGTCGAAAACAATATATTGTGACAAATCATTATTCATAGCTGGCTGATTCAGATGCCGTTTATTCTTCATATGTGATAAAACAGGATTCCACGTTTTACTTAGTGGGTATCCATTATCACGATAGCCTTTGCAACTAATTGCATCTCCTGCGGCCCTCTGTAAGGCGATGCTCAGCCACTGTAGATCTATCTGGTTGTAATAATCGCGTATGGTGATGACGTTCAATACACCTGTCATTGACGGTATTAATAGGTTGGCCAGTGTAAATTTTCCCACTCACTCGGTATTTTGTAAATGCCAGACTTCCTCTAACTAAATCTTTTTTAACAGAGCCAAGAAATGCTTGAATCTTAGCTGGTGGACGAAAAACACATCTGATCTCATATTTCTTCAAATGTCTACCTATCTTGGCGGACACATTCCCAGCATACGGAAGAAAAGCCACAGACCTAAAGGTGTCTTCAGAAGGCTCAGATAGAGGTCCAAACTCAAAAGCACATCTAATTTGTCAGTCTGTATAGCCATTATTACTGAACACGTCCTTAAGCTGTTGCAGCTCCTGTAGTAAATTCTCATTATACGAGACAGCATATGCTTGTTTATCCAAGGGCCGAAGGACTCCTGTACGTTGAAAAGGTGGATGGCAACTCGGAGCACATAAATACCTGTCGATATGAATCAGATTCCTGTAAACACTTGTGTCAGAGAGTTCCATCTTCTTTTCTATAAAGTAGTACATCCAAAAAAGGTAACTTTCCCTCCTTTTCAGTTTCCATCGTGAATTTGATGTTTGGATGAAAACAATTGAAACGGTCCAATAACCGGTGCAGAGAGTCTATTCCATGTGGCCAAACAAGAAACATATCGTCGTCGTATTTCAGAAAACACGTAGTCTTCAAAAACAAATGTTTTCAGGGCCATATCCTCAAAGTCCTCCATAAAAAGATTAGTGACTATGGGGGATAAAGGCCTCCCCATAGCTACACCGTTGGTTTGTTCTAAATATTTGTCATCAAATAAAAAATAGGTGGACGTCAGAATATAACGGCAGAGCTTCGTCATTTCCATATCAAGTTTTTCATTAATTAAAATCAATGAATCTACAAGAGGGACCTGAGTAAAAAGACACACCACATCAAAACTAACAAGTAAATCAGAGGGACCAAGACGAAGCAACTTTAAACGCTGAAAAAAATCCATGGAATTGGAAATAGGTGTGGGGCACTCCTGTTCCTCACATATAAAAATGATTTGCCCTCTTGTATTTAAGATAATTCTAAAATATTTGTTTGCTGATGACACTACATGATAGTAAAGGATGTTGTGTGCAACATTGGCTCTGTTTCAAATAGTGCAGTTCGTGGCTTTTAGAACAGAAACTAACGCTATGTCATAGAAAGACTCAGTTTCTAGTTTCTAACACACAACACAACATTTTAATTTCACAGAATGGGCATGTGATTAGTGAAACTGATCAGTCAAATTTCTAGGTGTTCATCGATAGTAAACTGTTATGGAAAATCTCACATATGGGATCTTCTTCAAAGACATAATGCTGCCATTTTTACTATTTGAACGGTATCTGAAGTAAGTGATCAATCACCACAAAAATTAGACTACTTTGCAACTTTTCTTTGCTTATGTCATATGGTATTATATTTTTTTCCCATTCTCGAAGGATGTGTTTGGCTCAGAAACTGGCATTTGGGCAATAAGTGGTTTGAAAACCTCTTTCCGCCCCTGTTCACTAGTCTGTAGTCTGATACTCACCATGCCCCTCCTCCGTCCCTCCCCCTTCCCTCCCTCCCCCTTCCCTCCCTCCCCCTTCCCTCCCTCCCCCTTCCCCCCCTCCCCCTCCCTCCCCCTCCCCCTCCCTCCCCCTCCCCCTCCCTCCCCCTCCCCCTCCCTCCCTCGCTCGATCCCTCCCTCCCTCGCTCGATCCCTCCCTCCCTCGCTCGATCCCTCCCTCCCTCGCTCGATCCCTCCCTCCCTCGCTCGATCCCTCCCTCCCTCGCTCGATCCCTCCCTCCCTCGCTCGATCCCTCCCTCCCTCGCTCGATCCCTCCCTCCCTCGCTCGATCCCTCCCTCCCTCGCTCGATCCCTCCCTCCCTCGCTCGATCCCTCCCTCCCTCGCTCGATCCCTCCCTCCCTCGCTCGATCCCTCCCTCCCTCGCTCGATCCCTCCCTCCCTCGCTCGATCCCTCCCTCCCTCGCTCGATCCCTCCCTCCCTCGCTCGATCCCTCCCTCCCTCCCTCGCTCGATCCCTCCCTCCCTCCCTCGCTCGATCCCTCCCTCCCTCCCTCGCTCGATCCCTCCCTCCCTCCCTCGCTCGATCCCTCCCTCCCTCCCTCGCTCGATCCCTCCCTCCCTCCCTCGCTCGATCCCTCCCTCCCTCGCTCGATCCCTCCCTCCCTCGCTCGATCCCTCCCTCCCTCGCTCGATCCCTCCCTCCCTCGCTCGATCCCTCCCTCCCTCGCTCGATCCCTCCCTCCCTCGCTCGATCCCTCCCTCCCTCGCTCGATCCCTCCCTCCCTCGCTCGATCCCTCCCTCCCTCGCTCGATCCCACCCTCGCTCCCTCGCTCGATCCCACCCTCGCTCCCTCGCTCGATCCCACCCTCGCTCCCTCGCTCGATCCCACCCTCGCTCCCTCGCTCGATCCCACCCTCGCTCCCTCGCTCGATCCCACCCTCGCTCCCTCGCTCGATCCCACCCTCGCTCCCTCGCTCGATCCCACCCTCGCTCCCTCGCTCGATCCCACCCTCGCTCCCTCGCTCGATCCCACCCTCGCTCCCTCGCTCGATCCCACCCTCGCTCCCTCGCTCGATCCCACCCTCGCTCCCTCGCTCGATCCCACCCTCGCTCCCTCGCTCGATCCCACCCTCGCTCCCTCGCTCGATCCCACCCTCGCTCCCTCGCTCGATCCCACCCTCGCTCCCTCGCTCGATCCCACCCTCGCTCCCTCGCTCGATCCCACCCTCGCTCCCTCGCTCGATCCCACCCTCGCTCCCTCGCTCGATCCCACCCTCGCTCCCTCGCTCGATCCCACCCTCGCTCCCTCGCTCGATCCCACCCTCGCTCCCTCGCTCGATCCCACCCTCGCTCCCTCGCTCGATCCCACCCTCGCTCCCTCGCTCGATCCCACCCTCGCTCCCTCGCTCGATCCCACCCTCGCTCCCTCGCTCGATCCCACCCTCGCTCCCTCGCTCGATCCCACCCTCGCTCCCTCGCTCGATCCCACCCTCGCTCCCTCGCTCGATCCCACCCTCGCTCCCTCGCTCGATCCCACCCTCGCTCCCTCGCTCGATCCCACCCTCGCTCCCTCGCTCGATCCCACCCTCGCTCCCTCGCTCGATCCCACCCTCGCTCCCTCGCTCGATCCCACCCTCGCTCCCTCGCTCGATCCCACCCTCGCTCCCTCGCTCGATCCCACCCTCGCTCCCTCGCTCGATCCCACCCTCGCTCCCTCGCTCCCTCGCTCCCTCCCTCGCTCCCTCCCTCGCTCCCTCCCTCGCTCCCTCCCTCCCTCCGTCGCTCCCTCGCTCCCTCCCTCCCTCCGTCGCTCCCTCGCTCCCTCCCTCCCTCCGTCGCTCCCTCGCTCCCTCCCTCCCTCCGTCGCTCCCTCGCTCCCTCCCTCCCTCCGTCGCTCCCTCGCTCCCTCCCTCCCTCCGTCGCTCCCTCGCTCCCTCCCTCCCTCCGTCGCTCCCTCGCTCCCTCCCTCCCTCCGTCGCTCCCTCGCTCCCTCCCTCCCTCCGTCGCTCCCTCCCTCCCTCCGTCGCTCCCTCGCTCCCTCCCTCCCTCCGTCGCTCCCTCCCTCCCTCCGTCGCTCGCTCGCTCCCTCCCTCCCTCCCTCCCTCCGTCGCTCGCTCCCTCCCTCCCTCCGTCGCTCGCTCGCTCCCTCCCTCCCTCCGTCGCTCGCTCGCTCCCTCCGTCGCTCGCTCGCTCCCTCCCTCCCTCCGTCGCTCGCTCGCTCCCTCCCTCCCTCCGTCGCTCGCTCGCTCCCTCCCTCCCTCCGTCGCTCGCTCGCTCCCTCCCTCCCTCCGTCGCTCGCTCGCTCCCTCCCTCCCTCCGTCGCTCGCTCGCTCCCTCCCTCCCTCCGTCGCTCGCTCGCTCCCTCCCTCCCTCCGTCGCTCGCTCGCTCCCTCCCTCCCTCCGTCGCTCGCTCGCTCGCTCGCTCCCTCCCTCCCTCCGTCGCTCGCTCGCTCGCTCGCTCCCTCCGTCGCTCGCGCCCTCGCTCCCTCGCTCCCTCGCGCCCTCGCTCCCTCGCTCCCTCCCTCGCTCCCTCCCTCGCTCCCTCCCTCGCTCCCTCGCTCCCTCCCTCGCTCCCTCGCTCGCTCCCTCGCGCCCTCGCTCGCTCCCTCCCTCGCTCCCTCGCGCCCTCGCTCCCTCGCGCCCTCGCTCCCTCGCTCCCTCCCTCGCTCCCTCGCTCCCTCGCTCGCGCCCTCGCTCGCTCCCTCTCTCGCTCCCTCGCTCGCTCCCTCGCTCGCTCCCTCGCTCGCTCCCTCGCTCGCTCCCTCGCTCGCTCCCTCCCTCCCTCCCTCGCTCGCTCCCTCCCTCCCTCCCTCGCTCGCTCCCTCCCTCCCTCCCTCGCTCGCTCCCTCCCTCCCTCCCTCGCTCGCTCCCTCCCTCCCTCCCTCGCTCGCTCCCTCCCTCCCTCCCTCGCTCGCTCCCTCCCTCGCTCCCTCCCTCGCTCCCTCCCTCCCTCGCTCCCTCCCTCCCTCGCTCGCTCCCTCCCTCCCTCCCTCCCTCCCTCCCTCCCTCCCTCCCTCGCTCGCTCGCTCGCTCCCTCCCTCCCTCCCTCCCTCCCTCCGTCGCCCGCTCCCTCCCTCCCTCGCTCGCTCGCTCCCTCCCGCCCTCCGCTGCCCCCTCCCTCCTTTGCTCGGGATTCATAATAGGAAGTTGTGAAATTTAATTGGGAGGAGCTATTCAAAGATTCCAGGGATTTTAACAGGTCAGCCTCACCATGAGTCCATATGGCAAAACTGTCGTGAACATATCTAAACCAAACCAGGGGCTGAAGACTTAAGGATTCCAGGATAGCCACGTCCAAGCAACCCATGAAAAGTTTAGCATAGGAAGAAGCCATCTTGGTTCACTTGGCCATACACATGATCTGTTTGTATGTCTGCCCCCTCACAGCTGAAGTAATTCTTGGTAAGTATGTAGTTGATTAACGTGAATAGGAAGGATGCCATTGGTTTTGAATCAGGTAGGTGCTGACTGAGGAAATGTTCAGCAGCAGACTGGCTATGTACATGGGGGCAGTTAGTGTGGAGGGGGGTGGTATCAGTGGTGACCAGCAAGATGTAGTGAGAATGGGAATCTAGGAAATTGTTGGTATCTCTGATGTAGGAGGGGAGTCTTTATTCTATTGGTTGCAGGTAATGATCAACTAAGGCAGATACATGTTTGGCAGGTGCTTGGAAGCCAGCAGCTATAGGACGGCCAGGATGGTAGAGATTGCAGATCTTAAGAAGAAGGTAAAGGGGAAGGGTGGAGGGTAGTTAGGGTGGGGGTCAGAAGTTCTGTGGGTTGAGGTGTTAGTCCTTTGGAGGCGCCTGAGGTTTTAAGGAGGGACTGCTAGTCAGTTTGAAATCACAGGTATGGGATCTTGATGGCAGACGCTCTATGTAGAGATGTCAGACAGCTGTCGTAGACCTTCACTAACATACTCCTTTCGGTCACGTACTACAGTGGTAGATCCTTTATCTGCTGGGAGAAAATGATGGAGTCATCAGGTTTTAGGAAATGTAGAGCCTGGAGTTGTGCAGAGGACAGGTTAGGGTCATGTAGGGATTTGAGGAATGGTTGTGAAGCAATGCTGAGTGTGTGGAAGGCTTTTAAGGGATGATTTTCAGGTAGTGTGGTGGTGGATAAAGTTGGGATCGTGGTCTGAACTGTTCAAGGCATGGTTCAATGTCAGTTTGCTGTTGGAAAGATTTTGGGATTGGGTTGCAAAGCAATATAACCAATTAATATTACAAGTAAAGGAAAGTAGGTCATTGCCCAAAGCAGCATGATCAAATGCAGGTTTAGGGCTGAAAGTGATGACCTTAGATAATAAAGATAATTCAGTTGGCGAGAGTGCTTTAGATAAGAGGTTAAGGACACTGTACTGTTGTGACTGGTTCTTGTGATGATGGTTTTTTCTTGATCTGGGAGGCAGTGGTGAAGACTGTGGGATGTTAAGTGGTTGGCCAAGCTCAGTTTGTACGAGAGGAATGTGGTTGATGGTGTGGCTGTTTCGGGAGCTGCAGAGGGACAGGAATGGAAACACCACTGTTCAGGTAGTTTAGGAGAAGGTGGAATAGTTTTTTGAGGTGAAGTTTGAGATGTTGTTGCAGTATGAAGTTGGCTTGTGGATGATATCATCCAAGGAAGCATGAGGGGCAGATAACTGCTAGGTTTTGTAGGAGGAGAGAAATCTGGTGGAGTGGAAATTGGCAGACGAAGCATATAGGTCACAGATTATTTGGATAAGAGCAATAGATTGCTGTATTTGAAACTGTAGAAGAGCCTGGTGTAGAGCAGGACTACATCCAGAAACGAGGGACTTTCTATTTTAGGCCTTTTGGAATAACTCCAAGGGACAAGCAGGTTTTGAGAAGCAGAATGTGGGACCTTAATTTTGATAGTGCAAAAGCGTGTTTCCGAAAAGAACGGATTCATCTACTTCACACGTAATATCAACTGGAAATATCATTTTGCAACCCAGTCCCAAAATCTTTCCAACAGCAAACCTGACATTGAACCCTGCCTTGAGCAGTTCAGATCACAATCCCAACTTGATCCACCACAACTACCTCGAAATCATCCCTTACAAGACTTACAAGAATTCCCCACATCCAGCATTGCCCCACACTTCCTCAGATCCCTACAACATGATCCTAACCTGTCGTTTGCAGAGCTCCAGCCTCTACATTCCGTAAAACCTGATGATTCCATCATTATCTTCCCAGCAGACAAAGTATCTACCTTTGTAGTACTCGAATGAAAGAAGTATGTTTGTTCCATCCCTGCAGTCCCTCCTTAAAACGTCAGACACCTCACAAGGACTGACACCTCAATCCATAGACCTTCTCACCCCACCCAAACTACACAGCCTCACCTTTTACCTTCTTCTTAAGATCCACAAGCCCAATCATCCTGGCCGTCCTATAGTTTCTGGCTTCAAAGCACCCACCGAATGTACGAGGTGCATTCAAGTTCTAAGGCCTCAGATTTTTCTTCTAATTAACTACTCACCCGAAATCGATGAAACTGGCGTTACTTCTCGACGTAATCGCCCTGCAGACGTACACATTTTTCACGATGCTGACGCCATGATTCCATGGCAGCGGCGAAGGCTTCTTTAGGAGTCTGTTTTGACCACTGGATAATCGCTGAGGCCATAGCAGCACGGCTGGTGAATGTGCGGCCACGGAGAGTGTCTTTCATTGTTGGAAAAAGCCAAAAGTCACTAGGAGTCAGGTCAGGTGAGTAGGGAGCATGAGGAATCGCTTCAAAGTTGTTATCATAAAGAAACTGTTGCGTAACGTGCGGGTGCGTTTTGTTGGTGAAACAGCACACGCGCAGCCCTTCCCGAACGTTTTTGTTGCAGTGCAGGAAGGACTTTGTTCTTCAAAACATTTTCGTAGGATGCACCTGTTACCGTAGTGCCCTTCAGAATGCAATGGGTAAGGATTACGCCCTCGATGTCCCAGAACAGGGACACCATCAGCACTGGCGGTTACCCGAAATTTTTTGGTGGCGGTGAATCTGTGTGCTTCCATTGAGCTGACTGGCGCTTTGTTTCTGGATTAAAAATTGCATCCACGTCTCATCCATTGTCACAATCGACGAAAAGAAAGTCCCATTCATGCTGTTGCTGTGTGTCAACGTTGCTTGGCAACATGCCACACGGGCAGCCGTGTGGTCGTCAGTCAGCATTCGTGGCACCCACCTGGATGACACTTTTCGCATTTTCATGTCGTCATGCAGGATTGTGTGCACAGACCCCACAGAAATGCCAACTCTGGAGGCAATCTGTTCAACAGTCATTCGGCGATCCCCCAAAGCAATTCTCTCCACTTTCTCGATCATGTCGTCAGACCGGCTTGTGCGAGCCTGAGGTTGTTTCGGTTTGTTGTCACACGATGTTCTGCCTTCATTAAACTTTCGCACCCATGAACGCACTTTCGACACATCCATAACTCCATCACTACATGTCTCCTTCAACTGTCGATGAATTTCAATTGGTTTCACACCACGCAAATTCAGAAAACGAATGATTGCACGCTGTTCAAGTAAGGAAAACGTCGCCATTTTAAGTATTTAAAACAGTTGTCATTTTCGCCGCTTGCGGTAAAATTCCATCTGCCGTACGGTGCTGCCATCTCTGGGACGTATTGACAATGAACGTGGCCTCATTTTAAAACAATGCACATGTTTCTATCTCTTTCCAGTCCGGAGAAAAAAAATCGGAGGCCTTAGAACTTGAATGCACCTCGTATATCTGCCTTAGTTAATCTGCACCAGCAACCCATAGTATAAAGACTCCCCTACTACATCAAAGATACCAACCATTTCGTAGATTGTCTGAAATCTCTGCCTGTCCCACTCCCACCACACACCTTTCTTGTCTCCATCGATGCCACCTTCTTTTATACCAACATCCGCCATGTACATGGTCTGTTTGTCTGCTGAACGTTTCCTCAGTCAGTGCCCACCTGATTCCAAACCTGTGACATCCTACGAACAATTACTTCACCTTTGAGGGGAGACATACAAATGGATCAGGGGTATGGCCATGGGAACCAGGATGGCTCCTTCCTATGCCAACATTTTCATGGGTCACTTGGAAGGGGCTTTCCTGGGATCCATGTCTTCAGCACCTGGTTTACATTGCTGACGTCTTTACCATATGGACTCGTGGTGAGGCTGATGAGTTAAAATTCCTGGAATCTCTGAATACCTTCTGCCCATTAAATTCCACATAGTCCTATTAAGAATCCCATGCCGCTTTCCTTGATGTGGATCTTGGCGTCACAAAAGGCCAGCTACACACTGCCATCCACGTTAAACTTACCAACAAATGACAGTACTTACATTCTGACAGTTGCCATCCTTTGCATTTCAAATGTTTCCTCCCATACAGGCTTGGTATCTGAGGCAAATGTGTTTATTCAGATGCAGACTCTTTACAGCAATACACCACCATTCTTACCTCAGCCTTGCTGCATATAATTACCCCACCAGCCTAGTTCAAAAGCAGATTTCCTGGGCCATCGCATCCAATTCTTGTTCTGCTAATCCCTCAAAAGACAACTTCAGAGCACACCACTGGTGACTCAATATTACACTGGTCTGAAATGTATTAGTCAGCTACTTTGACAGGACCACGACTTCCTAAAATCGTGTCCTGAAATGAGATCCATTCTGTCTGAAACTTTTTAGTCGCCCTCCCAATCTCTGAAATATTCTTTTCAGACTCTATGCTCCTGTACCCATCTCCGTACCCTACGGCTCCTACTGTGACCGTTACCG
Organism: Schistocerca nitens; assembly: GCF_023898315.1. Taxonomy (NCBI): domain Eukaryota; kingdom Metazoa; phylum Arthropoda; class Insecta; order Orthoptera; family Acrididae; genus Schistocerca; species Schistocerca nitens. The sequence continues at coordinate 1,310,765,594 of NC_064614.1, read as the reverse complement.
CTGCAAGACTTGCCCTATGCACCCTCCTACCACCAGCTATAGCAGTCCTGTAACTAGCGAAGGGAGAGCCACCTGTGTAATGACACGTCAAATGCCAGCTGTTATATAGACACTTTTCAGCCTTCTGCATCGGCATGACTGCCACCAAATTATCGACTAGGGTGAATGGGCACAGGCAGAGGATATATACTGGCAGCATGCAATATCCTTTTGCAAAGCATGCTCTACAGCACGACAGTCGTGACCTCAGCGCCTGTTTCACCACACACGCCATCTGGATTCTTCCCCCAGACAACAATGTCTCAGAACTCTGGAGGTGGGAGCTAGTGTTATAACATGCCCTTTGCTCTCTCTCCATCCACCTAGCCTTAATTTACCTTAATTTCTTCTGTTTCAGCATTTCTTCACAGTAACTACTCTTTTCTTCACTCTGTTTTAGTTTTTTACACCTTTTATTGACTTGCTGTCTATTTTTCACTTCCCCTTTCTCCCACCTCTGTTACGTAGAATGCTCTTCGATTTTTAATCTTATTAACTCGTGCATGATGTTTAAGCAGTAATCTTTGTCTCGGATATTACATGTCTCTTACCTTTAAGCTCTCAGATTTTCAAATATCGTCGAACGGAGTCCCCGACAATCGGTGTTTCCTGCTCGACCTGTGCGGTATGTCTCCCGTGACCCACGGTTCTGTGTCACTTTCACAAAATCTACCCCTTTATCTAGGCCTCTCCAGTCCTTTTCCTTTACCCCTCTTCCTTCCCATTCAACACTTCTGCCTGAAGAAGAAGCTTACGGTTCCGAAAACTTGCCTAATTACAACCTTCTTTTATGACTGTGTGTTCTGCTGCGGCTTGCTGAGTGGATTTTTTTCTCTCTCCAATTAAATTATTTAGTATGACATGGCTATTATTTTGGTATGAGTTAAGTGCATTTGTGAAGCAATTGGGCCTGCCCAAGAGTAAACTTTTCTCTTTTATTTGTGACACAGTATGTGCTTAGTTCTTATCTCTTGGCTGGCAGGATGCTGGTCAGTACTTGATTTAAGGAGACACCCAGTGCTCACTCAGCACTGTTCTCTCTTTATGGAGGGGACAGGGATTGGCACTACCATGTTGTTGAAATTAATGGAAACTATTTTCTATAAGTAGGCAAGTGGTTTCTTTTTACAGTATCAGATTTCTTGGAAGACTGTTGAGAAGTCTGTCATTGAATCCTACTTGTCCCACTTCAACCATTTAAATAACTTATTGTGGAACAACACATCTTCCTTGCTCGGAGTTTGTAACGTGATCATTTTCACATTGCACGTGCAGAGAAGATAATCAAATATAATAACAGGTCTTAGCTACATTTTCTATATAAATACACACAATTCCTCTTTATAGTCTTCTCATTTAAAACTAATATCCAAGACATTGTCTGAACCAAGAATTTTTGCTGTCGTCTGTGGTGATAATTGAATATAAATAGTGATTGCATATGTCTACTGTCCTTCAAGTCCACTACCCTCAATTCATCCGTTAATAAAACAGTGGGCTTATGCTTGCCAAAAACGGTGGATAACTTTCTCGGAATATTCACCTCGACAAGCTGCATATGGCTGTGAATATTAGAAACAGTTAACACTCAAAAGGTTTTAAAGCTGCAAAGAAACGTGTTGCGAAGAGCAGCCCGGTGCACGGTACACGATGTATCGAGACGTCCCAGTTTTAATTCAGTTAACACTTCAGTTGGAATAGATAACGGTTGTCTTCTTTTGCAATATTCTTGCAATGTTCTTGACAGTTTCAGCAATAACATGTCTGTGAAACCTGTCCCTATGTATTTGTGTACAAGAGCTGCTTTTCCAAGAGTAAAATCATTAGGCAAGGGTGTTTCCCTATTTGTCTACCACAAGAAAATTGAACAATTCATTCGTATAAAATTACATAAGTGCAATGATTTCTGTATAAACACCCAGCTCCTTTTTATAGTCTTCCATCCATAAATAATGTCAAAAACATAAGAAATTTGCTGTCTATCGATACAATCACGTAGTTCGTGTTAACAGTGTCCCCGAAAAGAAGACCCCAGTTATCAGAGATGTTGTTTCAGACTGTACTTGTGATATCCTGTAGTGCGTGCTGTGACCCTAAATTCCCACAAAACGTTCTCATTAAATAATTTCTGAAATTTGTGTAATGAGTTTTATTGTCTCTCGTCGGAGTGGAACGAGACTCAGTTTTGTTGACTGTTGACTTATTTTTCTAAAACTTTTCTTACTAAGAGGTACATGGGAGTGGTGATGTGTGAATATAATGTACAGAATAAATTTCTTATTAAATAATTGAAGAATTCACAGTACAGTCATCTTTTCTTTTTCTTTATGCGGTAACAGGTTTCGACTTTACAATCGGTCAGATCTTAACAGCGGTACGCAGAGGACTCGGTCATTAATTCTACCGAAGATAAAAGTGATTTCATTTTGAATCTCTTTGTGTCTGTATTAAGAGGGAATTTCAATCAGAAATTTTTTAATTGACAAGATGGCAATTTAGCTGGCCAATCTTTCTTTGAAGTTGTCGAACTCCCAGTCAGGTGACACACGTGTAAAATAAATTAAGATTATACTGTTAGCTTTTGAAGCTAGGTTCTTTTTTCAGGGCAGCAAAGAGGATAAGTGAGAGGAAGTGGTTCACTTAGACCCCAATCTTTAATACAAAGATGCGAAATATAGTGGGTCAACAAAGGTAAACCAGTACACCAGCTCTGGAGTGAAAGTTCCAATTTTCATAGTTGAGGGAGACTGATATATAACCATACACAGAATGGAAGTCCAGGATGGAATAACAGCAATATGGGAAGGATAGAGTGCTGCTCACCACATAGAGGTGGTGATGTTGAACTGCAGTTGATCACAACGAAGAGAATACTAGAGTATACAAACTTTTAGATAAAGTTCTTCCTCAGAAATAGATCTCTCACAAAGCAACTCGCACACTCGTGGCTACTGTCTACGGTTACTAAGGCCCGATAATGACCCGCATCTGATTTGAGGAGCAGTCTATTGGGGTGAGTGGTGGAGTAGGGAGAATGCGTGGGGCAGGAAAAGGGAGGGGTAGCAAGGGAGGAGTGGGGGAAGATGCTGGTAGTGTCTGTGGGAGTGTGCACGGACATGGTGGGAGCAGAGTAGGGCTGCTATGTGCAGCATCGGTAGGCTGTGCTGGGAAGTAGGGAAAGGGGAAGGAAGATTAGAGAAGAGGAAAGGGTTAGTAAGTGCACTAACAGGATAGAAGGTTGTGTGTGTACCGCAGTGGAAGTGGGGAAGGAGACAGATAGGTGGAGGACAAGGATTAGCAAAGTTTGAGGCTAGAGGCATTATAGGAATGGAGGATATGTAATAGGGAGAGTTCCCACTCGCACAGGTTGGAAGAGCTGATGTCAGTGGGAAGGGTTCAGATTGTACAGGCTTTGAAGCAGTCATCAGAGTGAAGCACATCGTGCTGGACAGCATGTTCAGCAACTGGGTGGTCCAGCTCTCTCTTGGCCACAGTTTGATGTGGCCAATCGTAGACAGCTAACTTCTTAGTTTTCATACCCACATAGAAAGAGAGACTGTGGTTTGGTTTGTAGATCACATGGTTGCCTTCCTAGTTTAACCATGCCTTTGATGGGATGGGAAGTGGTTAACCCTTCCTTTGATGGGATGGCAGCTGTTGGGACAGGACTGCAGTAGGTGGTTATAGGAGGTTCTATGCGACACTGCACCTCCTCCTCCTCCTCCTCCTCCTCCTCCTCCAACTCTATCCTTTCTATACTGTTTTTGAATGCGTACTGTTGTAGTAATAATAATGTACTAAAGCTGCTGCTTTTATAAATTTTTTATTTACCAGTACAGGTTTCGAGCAGTGGCTCGTTCTCAGACAGTATTGCCTAAAGCCCATTTTACACAGTAGAATTTTTTGTCTCAGTTGACTACTCGAGACGAGTGAATCTACTGCGTTGCCCCTGGCATTTTTTTCCTGTCCTTATCTCCTCTGTCTCGAGTGGACTTTTTTTGTATACACGTCAGTGCCGAAACTGCATTTGTTGCGAGAGCTGTCTGCTTTGCAGTTCGGTGAAGTGAAGATGTGAGGCACTCTGCTTTTTAAGAAAAGATCAAAATACAGCAACAAAATGTAGGAATAAGAAATGATGATAAAGTGTATTAATGATGAAAATAAAATTGGTAGTGGGTGTTTTTTCAGAGGCTGTGCTGGTAAATGCTTTACGCTCCTGAGAACTAAAAGAATTTGAAATATTGTCATCCAAACATTTTGAAAGATATACATTCATTTGCTTGAAAAAATTTGTACTTGCAACTCATCAAACAATGTATAGAAGGCAATAAATGACATCATTTTACATTATTCTTTTTATCTTGTGTTCTTGGTAATCAAAGAACATTGAAAATTATTTTTTACATCAAATTATCCTGCATTTTTTACTGTTGAAATAATATTCATTAAAGCATGTTTACTTATCAATGTTATTATAAATGCATAGTGTAGGATGCTTTTGTATAAAATGTAAATACCGTTTTGCTCTCTGATATTTCCTCTTTCGTTTAAAACAGTAGTAGGAAAAATACCAAGAACCTTGTTAATGTGTCACGGAAACAAAGCAAGTAGGGCACTAAAGATTAAAATGACAGAGAAGCACAAAATCCTATTTTTATAACAGAAATTAGTTCAGTCGGACTAGTGTAACTGTCTGCAGGCACCACCATAGGCCGTTGTTTCTGTGCATGCACAGTGTGCAGCATACTCGGAAATTCAGAATTCCACACTCAGCACAATCAATAGAGCATTGATGTCGTCATAGACACACTCGCAACTTGGTTGATTGCTGATTTACACAGGGATGAGAAGCAGACACATTTCTTGTAGTAGATTTTGACTAAAAAGTCGCTCATATAAAACAGGCCTTAAGAATGAGCCATTAACGAAACCAGTGGTGCTGCATTTGTCTGTATATGAAGACGCGCAGAGTAGGCTAACCGACAGTTTTTAAAAAAGATGGTTTGTAAATGAGGCATCTTTCCCTCGACACCCCACCGACAAAAAAAAAAAAGTAAATAAAAATCAGTCACATCCTTCGTAGAACAACTTTACGTGAGAAATAATTGATTAATAAAGAACAATAATACTATGTGAAGACTGGTTTGTACATTCTCAAACATCTACAGTCACAAATTATCACTAACTCTAATAAAACTTTTTTTCGTAACTTCATATTGTATAACATGTTTAACAGATTTTAAATGAATTTATTCTTTAAAAAGCACACAGAAACTATTAACAGTAATCATTGTTATCAAACAATCCACTGTCATCAACATTCTCAGATTGTGTCATATTTAAGGTTTCTATAACACCCCTCGTGAAGTGGTGGAATGTAATTCAGTAATTCCTGTAAATCCTATAGCTTGGCGGGTTTTATAAGTCTTGGACCAAACTAGTAATGGAAGGCCTACCTGGTACTTCTTTTTTTTCCCTAATATTTATAGTATCAATCTCTCCATTACCATATTTAAAGAAAAACTAAAAAAGTGTAATCTGTCATCATTTTCAAATATGTTAAATTACTTAATAAATCCTGCTGCCCAGGTCGGTCTGCCGCTATGCCTTATCTTGAAGAGGTTTTACAGTAAAAATCATATAGTGGAGGACCTGAGTTACATTCCATCCTATATTTTTCATTGATTGATTTTGCAATAATTAACACGTTAATACTAAAAGGTATCAGATAGATTATATTATGGTAAGACAGAGATTTAGGAACCAGGTTTTAAATTGTAGGACATTTCCAGGGGCAGATGTGGACTCTGACCACAATCTATTGGTTATGAACTGTAGATTAAAACTGAAGAAATAGCAAAAAGGTGGGAATTTAAGGAGATGGGACCTGGATAAACTGACTAAACCAGAGGTTGTACAGTGTTTCAGGGACAGTACAAGGGAACAATTGACAGGAATGGGGGAAAGAAATACAGTAGAAGACGAATGGGTAGCTCTGAGGGATGAAGTAGTGAAGGCAGCCGAGGATCAAGTAGGTAAAAAGACGAGGGCTAGTAGAAATCCTTGGGTAACAGAAGAAATATTGAACTTAATTGATGAAAGGAGAAAATATAAAAATGCAGTAAATGAAGCTGGTAAAAAGAAATACAAACGTCTCAAAAATGAGATCGACAGGAAGTGCAAAATGGCTAAGCAGGGATGACTAGAGGACAAATGTAAGGATGTAGAGGCTTATCTCACTAGGGGTAAGATAGATACAGCCTACAGGAAAATTAAAGAGACCTTTGGAGAAAAGAGCCACTTGTATGAATATCAAGAGCTCAGATGAAAACCCAGTTCTAAGCAAAGAGGGGAAAGCAGAAAGGTGGAAGGAGTATATAGAGGGTCGATACAAGGGCGATATACTTGAGGACAATATTATGGAAATGGAAGAGGATGTAGATGAAGATGAAGGTGAAATGGGAGATACGATACTGCGTGAAGAGTTTGACAGAGCACTGAAAGACCTGAGTCGAAAAAAGGCCCCGGAGGTAGACAACATTCCATTAGAACTACTGACGGCCTTGGGAGAGCCAGTCATGACAAAACTCTACCATCTGGTCAGCAAAATGTATGAGACAGGCGAAATACCCTCAGACTTCAAGAAGAATATAATAGTTCCAATCCCAAAGAAAGCAGGTGTTGACAGGTGTGAAAATTACCGAACTATCAGTTTAATAAGTCGCAGCTGCAAAATACTAACGCGAATTATTTACAGACGAATTGAAAAACTGGTAGAAGCCGACCTCGGGGAAGATCAGTTTGGATTCCGTAGAAATGTTGGAACACGTGAGGCAATACTGACCTTACGACTTATCTTACAAGGGAACCTCCCCATCGAACCCCCCTCAGATTTAGGTACAAGTTGGCACAGTGGATAGGCCTTGAAAAACTGAACACAGATCAATTGAGAAAACAGGAAGAAGTTGTGTGGAACTGTGAAAAAATAAGCAAGATATACAAACTGAGTAGTCCATGGGCCACATAGGCAACATCATGGACTATGCGAGCTCAGTAGCGCCGTGGTAGCGTGAGCAGCTGCAGAACGAGAGGTCCTTGGTTCAAGTCTTCCCTCGAGTGGAAATTTTACTTACTTTATTTTTGCATAGTTATTATCTGTCCGTTCGTTCATTGACGTCTCTGTTAACTGTAATAAGTTTAGTGTCTGTGTTTTGCGACCGCATCACAAAACTGTGCGATTAGTAAGACGAAAGGACGTGCCTCTCCAGTGGGAACCGAAAACATTTGATCGCAAGGTCATAGGTCAACCGATTCCTCCACAGGAAAACACATCTGATATATTCTATACGACACTGGTGACGGCATGTGTGTCACATGACAGGAATATGTTGTCGACCCACCTAACTTGTACACTTGGCGAATGGGTAAAAAGATTCTTCTACCTTGCCCGATTTAGGTTTTCTTGTGGATGTGATAATCACTCCCAAAAAAGTGATTAAAACATAAGAGTTTGTCACATAAACTGAAAATAAAAAAATTAAACTTTTCACTTGATGGAAGATTCGAACCAAGGACCTTTCGTTCCGCAGCTGCTCACGTTACCACAAGACCACAACGCTCCTGCATTTCCAGTGTCCTTGATGTTGCCTATCTTCCCACGAACTACTCAGTTTGTATATTTTGCTTATTTTTTCACAGTTCCACACAACTTCTTCCTGTTTTCTCAATTGATCTGTGTTCAGTTTTTCAAGGCCTATCCACTGTGCCAACTTATAACTAAATCTGAGGGGGGTGCGATGGGGAGGTTCCCTTGTTAGAAGAAAGATTAAGGACAGGCAAACCTACGTTTCTAGCATTTGTAGACTTAGAGAAAGCTTTTGACAATGTTGACTGGAATACTCTCTTTCAAATTCTAAAGGTGGCAGGGGTAAAATACAGGGAGCGAAATGCTATTTACACTTTGTACAGAAACCAGATGGCAGTTATAAAAGTCGAGGGAGATGAAAGGGAAGCAGTGGTTGGGAAGGGAGTGAGACAGGGTTGTAGCCTGTCCCCGATGTTATTCAATCTGTATATTGAGCAAGCAGTAAAGGAAACAAAAGAAAAATTCGGAGTAGGTATTAAAATCCATGGAGAAGAAATAAAAACTTTGAGGTTCGCTGATAACATTGTAATTCTGTCAGAGACAGCAAAGGACTTGGAAGAGCAGTTGAACGGAATGGACAGTGTCTTGAAAGGAGGATATAAGATGAACATCAACAAAAGCAAAACGAGGATAATGGAATGTAGTCGAAGGAAGTCGGGTGATGGTGAGGGAATTAGATTAAGAAATGAGACACTTAAAGTAGTAAAGGAGTTTTGCTATTTGGGGAGCAAAGTGACTGATGATGGTCGAAGTAGAGAGGATATAAAATGTAGACTGGCAATGGCAAGGAAAGCGTTTCTGAAGAAGAGAGACTTGTTAACATCGAGTATAGATTTAAGTGTCAGGAAGTCGTTTCTGAAAGTATTTGTATGGAGTATAGCCATGTATGGAAGTGAAACATGGACAATAAATAGTTTGGACAAGAAGAGAATAGAAGCTTTCGAAATGTGGTACTACAGAAGAATGTTGAAGATTAGGTGGGTAGATCACGTAACTAATGAGGTGGTATTGAATAGGATTGGGGAGAAGAGAAGTTTGTGACACAACTTGACTAGAAGAAGGGATCGGTTGGTAGGACATGTCCTGAGGCATCAAGGGATCACAAATTTAGCATTGGAGGGCAGCGTGGAGGGTAAAAATCGTAGAGGGAGACCAAGAGATGAATACATTAAGCAGATTCAGAAGGATGTAGGTTGCAGTAGGTACTGGGAGATGAAGGAGCTTGCACAGGATAGATTAGCATGGAGAGCTGCATCAAACCAGTCTCAGGACTGAAGACCACAACAACAACAACAACAACAACAACAACAACACGTTAACTGCCCCTTCCTTTTAGCCCTTCACACTAAATATGCCATCCCACCTTTCTTTCCCCGGTGTGAGTGCATGGTTATGTCCATCTTTGATTTTCTTTGCCAAGTAGTGTTGTTCTCCTAGATTTAACTACTTGAATTTCATTTTGGAATTGTTGGTTTGGGAGGCCTGTGGCATTACCTTCATACCAGCCAGGTTCCTTCCTCCTCCCCCCCCCCCCAACCCCCACCCCTTCTTCCCCCATTCCTCCAACCTTTCATCTCGTCTTATGTGTCATTTTATTCTCCCTTTCTTGTCTTCTTCCCCTGATGTTTTCCCCATTTTTTTGTAATCAGGATATGGTGTGGGGACTGGGACAGGTTGGTGGCGGTGCTGGCATCCCAGTGCACACTGTGCTTCCGGGGCGCCCCCCACTCCTCACTCCTGTGCTGCCCTGGTGTTCCTTTGGCCTCTTTGTTTGCCCATTCTCCCTTCCCATCAAACAATTACTCCACCAGCCCAGTTCAAAGGCAAATTTCCTTTTCCATCTCATCCAGTCGTGGTACTACTGATACTCCAAAATATAATGTAGGGTTACACCTCATCTCACTCAATATTATCCTGGTCTCTAATATATTAATCAGTTCCTTAGGCAATGCTATGACTTACTAAAATCGTGCCTTTAAATGAAGTCGATTTTGCCCACCGCTTCTAGAATAGCTTCACCTGCCCCCCCACCCCCACCTACAATAGCCTCTGCAGTATACGGGTCAGATCCTATGTTGCTTCTGCACCCATTTCCCCATCCTATAGCTCCTACCCTTGTGACCTGTGACCATCCTCACTGTAAGACTTGTTCTATGCACCCTCCTACCACCAGCTATGCCTGCGCTATAAGTGGTGAAACATACGCTATCAAAGGAAGAGGCATCTGTGAAACAATACGTCATGTACCAGCTGTTAGCCGAACACTATTCGGTCTTTTACATTGGTGTGACTACCACCAAGTTATCAGTTAGCATTATAGACAGAAGGTGTATACTGGCTGCACACAATATTCTGCTCTACCACTTTACTCTTGTGACCTCTGTGCCTGTTTTATCACACATGCCATCTGGATCCGTACCCCTAACAGCAGTTTCTCAGAACTCTACAGGTGGGAACTGGCATTTCAGGTCCTCGATTGGCGCCCACCTGGCCTTAATTTACATTAATTTCTTGGGACCTAGCATTTCTTCTAAGTAACTATTTCTTTCTTCACTCCCTTTTAGTTCTCTGTATCTTATTTTCTAACCTGCCTGTTTTTCCCCACCCCCCAGTCTCTTTGCATGTAATATATGTAGCTTTCCACTCTCATTAACTCTTGCATGATGCTGTGTCAGTAATCTCTGTCTTGCTTATCATCCTATCTTCCATGTTCGAGGTGTCAGATTTTGAAACCCCACCTGATGCAGTCCCCAACAATCAGTCTTTCATTTTCATTCCATCTGGCAAGTCTTCACTGATCCAGGGTTCTGGGTGACTTTTCCAAACTCTTCCCATATCATAAACATCATCAGTCATTTCCCTTCACCCCTCTTCGTTCCCTTATACCCTTAAGAGCCATAGGCTCTTCTGAAAGCTTGAATAGTCCCTTAAATTTTGTACGTGTTTGCTCCTACTGCCAATTTTGAAAGGATGTATTAGCTATCCAATTGTATTTTTCAAAATTGATGTTTTAGCAAGAAATACTGGAGATAGATTTGTTTAACTACCTGAAGTTTTGGAAACAGATACTGCATAAATACTTTAGCTGACTGTAACCACTAACTGCCATCTCTTTTCACTTTTAAACCACATCCACTATTTCCAGTACAGTGCAGTCTACCTTTTCAAAAATTCTTACTCATCACCACCACCACCACCACCACCACCACCACCATCATCATCTCCCTGAGGTATCACCAATCTTTGCTGGGTTTGTGCTTGGCTATCACGGGGCCCCAGCCTTTGCAGCATCTTTTGCCTTCTGTGCTGCATGTCTATCCTCTTGCTATTTTTTCCCCCCTCCCTTAGGGAACATAACTGGGGTTTCATATGGAATGTTCTGCATTGTCCATTGCTAACATAAGAACAGTCTCATCACTGTTTTTCATTCCCTATTCCTTCCTTTGTTTCCCTTCTCTTCTCATTCCCCTGCTTTGGCGTTTGTGGTTCCTCTTTCTCTTCTTGCTCCCTGTGCGCTCCTGACAGCCAGCCCACGCGTCTACATGTAACAGGTGACTGGGTAACGTGTAATTCCCAGCCCCAGGTCGATGGGTAGGGTTCACATGTACCCCCTGGTACAGCGGCTACCTTTCCAAATTGCAGATTGGTTCCTCTGTCAGGTGTTCAGGAGGTGTACGTGAGGTGTGAACAAACACCTAAGGCAGGTGTGCCCCCTTGTGACGAGGGCCCCAGATGGGAGGAGCACGCCATTGGAGACACTGGCAATCGTGGGGGTTTCTCGCAATGAGTCAGTCATCTTCACAATCAGCATCTACGAAACATAAACAGAATGAGGCTAACAATTTAAAGACCCTTCCAGCTGCACCACGGTTCCTCATGGTTTCAAGTGTTGAAGATGGGCAGTCCTTCACAACAGTAAATCCATTTATTATTCAGAAAGGTGTTGATGCAGTTGCCAGCCCTGTGAAATCCTGCTCTCATTTACAGAATGGCACTTCGCTTTTGAAGACAACTTTTGATTCTCAACATAATAACCGCTTGTCACCTCACTCCCCCAAGGCTATCCTGTTCGTGTCGAGGCCCATAGAACTCTGAATTCTTCCCATGGTGTTATATACACAAGGCTGCCTGACGGTCTGACCGAGACCAAAATCCAATCGTACGTCTTTGATCAGGGTGTCGTTGCCATCCATCGGACGATGAAAAAGGTAGATTCCTCCTTAGTGCCCACCCGCACTCTTTTTCTCACCTTTGATAGTGGTGCTTCCGTCAAAGATCCAAACAGTCTATGAAATTATCACAGTCTGACCATACATTCCAAATCCAATATGCTGCTCCCAGTGTCATTGTTCCAACACTAGAATGTTTTGTCGTCACCCAGACAAATGTGTAACCTGTGGTAGGGATGCACATGAGGGCGATTGCCCACCCCATTCTCCACACTGTATCAATTGGAATGGCGGCCGTGCCGCCTCCTCGCAGGATTGTACTATATATCTTGATGAGTGGGCTCTCCAGGAGATACGGGTAAAGGAAAAAGTGCCTTACCCAGTCGCTTGCAAGTTGTTGGCTATTCAGAATTGCTGTGTTCTACCATCTGGCACATATAGTTCTGTTCTTGCTATCTCTCACTGCATGAAGGACAGCTCTGAGGTTGTGAAATCGCCCAGTGTCAAGGTAGCATCGCCATCCTCTCATAAAGCTGTGCAACAAGCCATCAAACACTTATCCCAAGGGGCAAAGCCACCAGCTACACAACCGGTAGGCCAAAAGGACAGGAGTAGTACTCCTGTGAAGACTTCCTATGTCCATCCAGCCAACCAACATCAGAGTCTTCCTCTGGTAAACAGAAAGGCTCAAAATCCAACGAAGGCAAATGGTCTTCTCCTTCACCAACTTGAAGATCCTCTTCGACGGTGTTGCCGTGCGATACCTTAGCTCAGCCACCTCCGTGTCGCCAGTATGCACCATCAACTGTTGTTCTGCTTGGGACTCCACACTGACAGCACAAGCAAGCTGATGCTTCTGTGGACCTCCTGCAGCAGGATTTTCCTGTTTCTGTGCCCTGTAGCAGCTAGTCTTCTCAGCCTGTCACTTGGCAGCCGCCGAGGTGTCACCCCTTCATTTCTTTCTCATGACTCTCCTTCAGTGTAACATTTGCAGCCTTTGGTCCCACAAAGAGTATTTACAGCTGCTTCTAGTATCGTAGCATCCCTGTGCACTCTACCTTCAAGAAACAAAATTGCATCCTCATGAGCACTTTGAGCTTTGACACTTTTTCCCGGTTCGTTTTAACCTTCCCCCTGAGGTCAGCATTCCATCTCATGGGGGTGTCATGCTGCTTACACAGAATGACATTCATAGTCAACCCATCTCGCTAACTACCAGTCTTCAAGCTGTTGCAGTTCGCCTTTTCCTTCTGCACCTGACTTTTCCCCTGTATACCATTTATGTCCCTCCATCATTCGATGTCACTAGGTCAGATTTCCTTCAGATTATTGGGCAGCTACATCACCCATTTCTGCTACTCGGTGATTTTAATGCGCATCATCCCATTAGGGGTTCTCTCAGAAGCTGTCAGAGAGGTGCCCTCATGGCTGATTTTCTCAATCAACTCAACCTCTTCTGCCTTAACACTGGAGCAGCCACATTCCTTTCCACCTCCTCACACCCCTATTCCCATTTGGACCTATCCTTCAGCACTGCCCAGCTTACCCATTGTCTTGAGTGGCCTGTTCTGTCTGGCACCTACTCGAATGACCATTTCCCATATACTATCCATTTGCTGACTTTACCCCACCTGCATTGCACACCCAAACGGCAGGTTACTAAGGGTGACCGGGGCTTTTCTCCTCCTTGGCGACCTTCAAAGAATAAGATTTCCCCAGTTGTGATTACCAGGTGGAAAGTCTCACAAACATTATGCTTACTGCTGTGGAACATTCCATTCCTTTCACTTCGTCTTTGCCACGTCAGTGCCCCAGTCCCTTGGTGGATTGAGGCATGCCGCGAAGGCCAACCTCTGATGACTCTCTGGGAACAAGATCCATTTGCCAATTTCCAGCCTGACAATAGCAGACGATGTCATCGTGGACACTATTGTTATCTCCAACACCTCGGGCCACAATTTTGCGGAAATTTCAAGCTCTTTGCACTATCATCCTCTCTTCCTCCATCAGAAACAAGCGCAGGCAGCTTGGGCAATATTCTTGTCTTCTCAGAATCTTGAGTGCTACAATGCAGCCTTTACTATGAGGGAGCTAGGTCATGCTCTCAGTTCATCCTGATCCTCCACCGCAGGGCCAAATGCTATCCACATTCAGATGTTGCAGCACCTCTCTCGTGCAGGTAAGCACTTTCTGCTTAACACGTACAACTGCATCTGGGCATAGGGCACATTTCCCGGACATTGGCATGAAGCCAGTCATACCCATACCTCAGTCTGATAAGGTCAAAAACCTTCCTTCTAGCTACCGCCCCATCTCTCTGACCAGCTGTGTTTGCAGGGTGATGGAACGTATGATATATGCCTGGCTGGTACAGTGGCTCGAGTCTCGCAATTTACTAATGACTGCACAGTGTGGATTTTGAGCTCGCTGTTCTGTGGTTGACCATCTCGTTACTTTGTCCACCCGTGTCATGAATGGTTTTCTGCAGAAATCCCAGCCTGTGGCCGTGTTTTTCAGTGTGGAGAATGTCTATGACACCTGCTGTAGGACGGTAACCTCTGTACTCTTTACACGTGGGGCTTCTGTGACTGCCTGCCCCATTTCCTTTATGAATTTTTAAAAGACTGAGTTTACAATGTGTGTACGGGTTCTGCCTTGTCGGATACCTTTATCCAGGAAGCAGATGTGCCTGAGCGTCGTCCTATTTGCTATCGCCATTAACCCTACAATGGCCTGTCTCCTGCCTGGCATCCTCGGCTCCCATTCTGTTGACAATTTTGCCATCTGTTGCAGTTCTCCACAGACTTGTCTCACTGAGCGGCGTCTTCAGTGATGTCTTGATCTTCTTTACTCTTGTATCATTGACGATGGCTTTTGTTTTTCCACTGACAAAACTGTCTTTATGAATTTCTGGCGTTGCAATTGGTTTCTGCCACCATCTTTACATCTTGGGCCTGTTGCTCTTTCATTTGTTGAAAGTACAAAATTCCTAGCACTCATGCTCAATAGGAAACGTTCTTATTCCTCCCGTGTGTCTTTCCTGGCAGCCCGTTGTATGCAAACCCTCAACGTCCTACGTTTCCTCAATGGTACTTTCTGGGGGTGCAGATCAAACCACCCTCCTCCTTTTGTACCGGTCCTTTGTCCGTTTGAAACTAGATTATGGGTGCTTTGTTTATGCATCTGCACATCCATCCCTCTTATGCCGTCTCAATACTATCTACCATCGTGGCATCTGTTTGGCCACTGGCGCCTTTTACACTAGCCTGGTTGAGACTCTGTATGCTGAAGCTGCTGAACTACGACTGTCCTACCACCGTGACTTTCTCCTCAGCAGGTATGCATCCCATTTGTCTGCCATGTGTGACCACCCGTCCTAGGCCTCCTTCTTTGATGATTCCTTTGATTGCCAGTATAGGGCATGTCCCTCTACTCTGTTACCTAGTGGAGTCCGCATTTGGCACTCGCTCCGGCGGCTTAACGTCACACTGCTTGCAGCTTTCCCTGTGGGTGTGAACCCTTCACCACCTTGGCTTCGTGGAGTGGCCTATGTTAACCTCGGCGTTCTTTCGCTTCCGAAGGACACTACTCCTGCCTTGGTCTATCGCCTCCAGTTTCATGACCTTCGCACAGAACTTCGCAATATTACCTTTGCACTGATGGCTCTCGGACTGACCGTGGGGTTGGATGTGCATTCGTCATTGGTGCCAACATTTTTTGATATCGGCTTTCGGCACACTGCTCAGTATTTACAGCCGAGATCTTTGCCGTGTATCAGGCCACGGAGTACATCCGGTGACATAGACTTTTCAATTGTGTCCTCTGCTCAGACACTTTCGGCGCCCTTCAAAGTTCGTGTGCGCTGTACACCGTCCATCCCTTAGTGCAACGGGTCAAGGGAAACTGTCACTTTCTCACTCTTGTCGGAGCCGCTGTGGTGTTTATGTTGGTTCTTGGTCATATCTGCCAGGAAATGAGGCTGCTGGTGCTGCTGCCAAGACAGCAGTCCTCGTACCTCAGCCCACTAGTTCCTATATTCCATCCAATGATTTCTGTATTGCCGTATGTCAGTAGGTGGTGTCACTTCGGCATCACCTTTGGTCCTCTCTTCATGGGAATAAGCTCTGGATTATTAAGCCTCTCCCAGTGGCTTGGACGACCTCCACTCGGCACTACCACTGGGAGGAGGTCATTATAACTAGGTTACGTATTGGGCTTTGCCTTTTTAGCCATCGTCATTTCTTAAGTGGCACTCTCCTCCCACATTGTACACATACCGCCCAAGCTTTAACTGTCTGCCACTTACTGATGGAATGCCCAGGTTTTAACCGTTTACATTCCTGCTTGGGTCTGCTGTCTGAGGTATTGACTGCTTAAGCAAATGATGCATGGGCTGTCAACTGTGTTTTACTTTTTATCCATCATAGGAATATGGCGGAGGCCATTTAGTTTTTAGTTTTGGGCCTCCATTTCTGTATGGTGTCCTTTGTACCCCTTTCTCTCCACATCCCTGTTCTTAGCTGTCTTGTCTTACGTCAATTGGGATTGACATGCAGTCATTTTTTAGCTCCTCTCTGTCTTTTTGGTCTATAGTTTTGACTTGGCACTTATGTTTCCAAATGTTTTTGTGCCCTAGAAGCAAAGCAATAATCACCATCATCATTGCAACTTTTTATGTGTATTTGATTATGCAATATACACTCCTGGAAATTGAAATAAGAACACCGTGAATTCATTGTCCCAGGAAGGGGAAACTTTATTGACACATTCCTGGGGTCAGATACATCACATGATCACACTGACAGAACCACAGGCACATAGACACAGGCAACAGAGCATGCACAATGTCGGCACTAGTACAGTGTATATCCACCTTTCGCAGCAATGCAGGCTGCTATTCTCCCATGGAGACGATCGTAGAGATGCTGGATGTAGTCCTGTGGAACGGCTTGCCATGCCATTTCCACCTGGCGCCTCAGTTGGACCAGCGTTCGTGCTGGACGTGCAGACCGCGTGAGACGACGCTTCATCCAGTCCCAAACATGCTCAATGGGGGACAGATCCGGAGATCTTGCTGGCCAGGGTAGTTGACTTACACCTTCTAGAGCACGTTGGGTGGCACGGGATACGTGCGGACGTGCATTGTCCTGTTGGAACAGCAAGTTCGCTTGCCGGTCTAGGAATGGTAGAACGATGGGTTCGATGACGGTTTGGATGTACCGTGCACTATTCAGTGTCCCCTCGACGATCACCAGTGGTGTACGGCCAGTGTAGGATATCGCTCCCCACACCATGATGCCGGGTGTTGGCCCTGTGTGCCTCGGTCGTATGCAGTCCTGATTGTGGCGCTCACCTGCACGGCGCCAAACACGCATACGACCATCATTGGCACCAAGGCAGAAGCGACTCTCATCGCTGAAGACGACACGTCTCCATTCGTCCCTCCATTCACGCCTGTCGCGACACCACTGGAGGCGGGCTGCACGATGTTGGGGCGTGAGCGGAAGACGGCCTAACGGTGTGCGGGACCGTAGCCCAGCTTCATGGAGACGGTTGCGAATGGTCCTCGCCGATACCCCAGGAGCAACAGTGTCCCTAATTTGCTGGGAAGTGGCGGTGCGGTCCCCTACGGCACTGCGTAGGATCCTACGGTCTTGGCGTGCATCCGTGCGTCGCTGCGGTCCGGTCCCAGGTCGACGGGCACGTGCACCTTCCGCCGACCACTGGCGACAACATCGATGTACTGTGGAGACCTCACGCCCCACGTGTTGAGCAATTCGGCGGTACGTCCACCCGGCCTCCCGCATGCCCACTATACGCCCTCGCTCAAAGTCCGTCAACTGCACATACGGTTCACGTCCACGCTGTCGCGGCATGCTACCAGTGTTAAAGACTGCGATGGAGCTCCGTATGCCACGGCAAACTGGCTGACACTGACGGCGGCAGTGCACAAATGCTGCGCAGCTAGCGCCATTCGACGGCCAACACCGCGGTTCCTGGTGTGTCCGCTGTGCCGTGCATGTGATCATTGCTTGTACAGCCCTCTCGCAGTGTCCGGAGCAAGTATGGTGGGTCTGACACACCAGTGTCAATGTGTTCTTTTTTCCATTTCCAGGAGTGTATGTTCTGTGGCTCAATAATAATAATAATAATAATAATAATAATAATAATAATAAGCGATGGAAAAAACAGATATCTATAAATATCTAGGATACAGACAAAAAATAGGAATAGATAATACAAATATTAAAGAAGAACTAAAAGAAAAATATAGACAAAGACTAACAAAAATACTGAAAACAGAATTGACAGCAAGAAACAAGACAAAAGCTATAAATACTTATGCCATACCAGTATTGACCTACTCATTTGGAGTAGTGAAATGGAGTAACACAGACCTAGAAGCACTCAATACACTTACACGATCACAATGCCACAAATATAGAATACATCACATACATTCAGCAACAGAAAGATTCACATTAAGCAGAAAGGAAGGAGGAAGGGGATTTATCGACATAAAAAACCTACACTATGGACAGGTAGACAATTTAAGAAAATTCTTTCTAGAACGAGCAGAAACTAGCAAAATACACAAGGCAATCACTCATATAAATACATCGGCTACACCACTGCAACTTCATAACCACTTCTACAACCCTTTAGATCACATAACATCAACAAATACGAAGAAAGTAAATTGGAAAAAGAAAACACTACATGGCAAGCACCCGTATCATCTAACACAGCCACACATCGATCAAGACGCATCCAACACATGGCTAAGAAAAGGCAATATATACAGTGAGACAGAAGGATTCATGATTGCAATACAGGATCAAACAATAAACACCAGGTATTACAGCAAGCATATTATTAAAGATCCCAATACCACAACAGATAAATGCAGACTTTGTAAACAACAAATAGAAACAGTAGATCACATCACAAGCGGATGTACAATACTAGCAAATACAGAATACCCCAGAAGACATGACAATGTCGCAAAAATAATACATCAACAGCTTGCCTTACAACATAAACTTATAAAACAACACGTTCCTACATACAAGTATGCACCACAAAATGTACTGGAGAATGATGAATACAAATTATACTGGAACAGAACCATTATAACAGATAAAACAACGCCACATAACAAACCTGACATCATACTCACCAATAAAAAGAAGAAATTAACACAATTAATCGAAATATCCATACCCAATACAACAAATATACAAAAGAAAACAGGAGAAAAAATTGAAAAATACATCCAACTGGCTGAGGAAGTCAAAGACATGTGGCATCAGGATAAAGTTGACATCATACCAATTATACTATCAACTACAGGAGTCATACCACACAATATCCACCAATACATCAATGCAATACAGCTACATCCAAACATATATATACAATTACAGAAATCCGTAATTATTGATACATGTTCAATTACCCGAAAGTTCCTAAATGCAATATAACATGTACCGTACAGCAAAAAGGAAGTGACGCTTGATAAAGGTCCGCGTCACTCCATTCTTAACCAGACTTCTAAAAAGTCTGAGAAAGTAATCAAATAATAATAATAGTGTGTAGGCACTAATGATCCAATAGTTGGGTGTCATAAATGATAACAATGACAAAACATTATCTTTCAGTTGCTATAAAATATAATACATAAATTTTTAAAACACAGTTGTGTGAAGGGTGTCATTCTGCTTCTAAAATAGACATGTAAATGCTATTAAAGAATGTCAAGTTTCTAGTGAAATTTAACGTAATTAATTTCATTACTAGAACAGGTAATCCAAGCCAACATTTATAGCATTTGTTGATTTAGTAACTATGGAAATACAATCTTTCCAGTTGTGAATTCATCAGGAATGAAATTTGCAGAGTGAAACATTATCTACAATTGTACAAAAACCAGACCGCAGGTGTAGAAGTAGGACAACGTGAAAGGGGGTGCAGTATTTGAGAAGGGAGGGAGACAATTTAGTATCTTACCCCTATCCCACTCCCACCTGCAAGTGAGGGAGACAGTGTATCTACTACTATCCACTCCCACTCACACCCACACATGTGCACACACACGTACGCACATTATTCAGTCTGTACGTTGAGCAAACAGTAAAGGAAACCAAGGAGTAGATTGGAAAAGTAATTGAAGGTGAGATAGAAGCAGTAGAACTACAGAACCACAGACAAACTATAAAGATTTTGTCAGAGAAAGTGAGATACTGGAAATCTCAGTTTAATGGACTGGATGGAGTCACAGTGTTTGAAGAAATTGGGCTGTCTCACTGTAGAATTCCCACAGTTTTCCTCAATCATTTCGGCCAGAGAGAGGCAACATTCCTTTGTTGAAGCTGTGCCAGCTTTGGACCTCTTGTTTCACCTTCCTTTTCTTGTTCACCTCTTGGTACACATTGATATATAGGTGTCATTGCCGTAGCCTATGCTGTATCCTGTCATTAGGTGCTCAAATAGGAACACATGCTGAAATTTGCATATATATTAATAATAAATATTTAGTGAAAAGCTGTTAGGATATGAGATGAGATTTCCACAAGACTTATGTGCCATTTGCATTTTCTTTTGCTACCCTTGACAGTATAAACTGCACCGACACTCTTCAGATTTGCTGTGGAAAAATGAACTATGCCTACTGTTCAATGCACATGTCATGTAATTTTGCAAGCACATCTGCAGAGCATATTGTGATCATTAATAATACATTTGAGGAAAAATGATGCTTGTGATATATCAGTTCAGGTAGTAATCTTCTGTTATAAGATATAAAATTTTGCACATGAAATATATTTTGTCAGTCCAGTTTTTGTGGATACTCCTCATTAATGCCCGTAGTGATAACAAAGTTTCTTAATAAGTCATGCAATACGGTACGACCACTGTGTTGGCTCATGTTTGTGAAACATGAATTTCACCAGACACACAATGAAAATGTTTGTTTGTGATCTAATAATGGTAGTAAATGTTCCTATTGTTAGCAACACTTTTATTTCAGAAGGTTTCACTCAGTGCAGTATAGTATTTATTCAGCTGACCAAACAGTAAGAATTCATGACTGATGTTAAGTGTTCATAATTAAAATACTCTCGTATTTCTATTCTTTTCTTGCAGTATTGAAGTCTCTGTAGCTACTGCTAACATGTTAATAACATGTTGCACATGGAACATGCCAATGCATTTATATTTTCATGCTTTTATTTGATACTCTATGAGATTCATAAACTATTGTCAGAATGATTGCCCGTCTTTGGCATGATAAATCAGTGTTTGTAGTTTATTGATTAATCATTCTTTCTTCTGATAGCGTATCACAGTAATTGTGTTCTTTGTTTCCCATTATTCTTATGGATACTTTCTACACATTTGTAGTCCACTGTCTTCTTCTTCAGCATGTACCAAAAGACTGGCCCCTCATTGCTGTTGTGTATCTGGTGTTCAGCGTAACAGTGACCTGCTGCATTTGGATTACATGCATGTGGAAGTCGTTGACTTTCTCTGTTTCTGTGATGCAAAAATATACCGATGTACGTAGGGTCATAAAGGGGGCGTGGGCGACGGGGGGTATATTGGATGGTACAGTTATTATCGGGCCAGCGACGAAGTTTTGTGGTGTCCAACTTGGCGTAAGATAAAATTTCTTGGTGAGACTGAGCCAAAATATGTTACAGTGAAACATAATCCATTAATAACATTTATACAGCAACAGATGGTAAGTCAAACATACGTTTGTTAAGTTTGTACATGTTTTCTTATTTATAGATAGTTGTTAAATAGTAGAACTTCTGTATTTTGTTGACAGCATTATCAACGGTTTTGCACTGCCTCTGAAGGAGGAGCACAAAATCTTCCTGTTGAAGGTCCTGCTGCCTTTACACAAGGTGAAGTCGTTGTCTGTGTACCACCCACAGCTGGCCTACTGCGTGGTGCAGTTCCTGGAGAAGGACGCGTCCCTCACGGAGCCAGTCATAAGGTCGCTCCTCAAGTTCTGGCCCAAGACACATTCACCAAAGGAGGTAAAATT
This sequence comes from Schistocerca nitens, assembly GCF_023898315.1. Classification (NCBI taxonomy): domain Eukaryota; kingdom Metazoa; phylum Arthropoda; class Insecta; order Orthoptera; family Acrididae; genus Schistocerca; species Schistocerca nitens. The sequence continues at coordinate 1,310,743,684 of NC_064614.1, read as the reverse complement.
TATTGTACATTATCTTAATTTGATAGTGATATTTTTAAAATACAAATTGTAAATTGCCATAGTTAGCATTACTTTTTGGAAGTAGGTGTTAGTATATGCAAAGCAGTGTTGGTGAAATTTATTTATGAAGATGGCAGTGGATTCTGATACACTGAGTGTTTGCAAGTTTCTATTCCAAAATACAGTGTTCTTTGACTGAAAATTAAAGTTACGGTGGTTTCTAACAACGACAATAATATTTGAAATGGTGTAATCTCCCCCCCCCCCCCCCCCCACACACACACACCTCCTTCACCCCCCCTGCGGGTTCGGGGGTTAGAATAGGCCCGTGGTATTCCTGCCTGTCGTAAGAGGCGACTAAAAGGAGTCTCAAACGTTTCGGCCTTAATGTGATGGTCCCCATTCTTCCAAATTCAACAGAAGTACGAGCCTTTTGGGGAAGGACACCTTACGTGGTGCACCATCAGTCCTCTGTGCCCTAAGGCCTTGGCACTCTTGATCGTCTTGGCGTCGTAACTGCACCCTCCATCCGTCATTTTGGGCGTACACACCTGATGGATTGTGTACGTAACGCCCTTGGTGCGTCACCATCTGCACTCACGATCACTATGGACTACCCATGGCACCCAAAATCCAGCACGGTAGCCAGCTCGTTGTGGTGGGGTCGTCATGTACCCTCTAGATTGTAGCCCCCTGACAACACAGGGATCGTACTGCCGATGCCTGAGCTGACACCTCCCCACGTAAGTCAAGGAGTCGATGCTCGTCTCTCTGGGGCATCAGGACTCCCGGAAACGGCCATCCTGCCAGGTGGCCTTTGCTGTGGCTGGGTGGCGCCCGTGGGGAGAGCCCCTGGTCGGAGTGGGTGGCATCGGGGCAGATGCCCCGCAATGAAGCGGGTGAAGTCTCAATCCGGTGGTCGCACGACCGCCAACGTCTCTAAGCGCGGTAAGACGGAATTTAATGCTGTGACATATAACCCCAAATCGTTCCCTTCCCTAGCCACACCATGGGAGGAACGTAGGGCTGCGGACAGACAGGAGCCGTATTCACAGCGATACCTTGTGTGCAGCAGAACCGATGGGGATTCGTTTTTGGGGACGAAGCCTCTCTTCTTTGTTCACCATCTTGAAGATAAGTTTGGGGAAGTGGCATCTGTTTCCAAAATGAGGAGCGGGGCTATTTTGATACAAGCAGTTTCATCTGCACAATCACGGGCGTTACTCACCTGTGAGAAGCTCGGTGACATCCCCGTTCATGTCACTCCCCATAAGTCCTTAAATTTGGTCCAGGGGATTATTTTTCATAAAGATCTTCTGCTACAGTCTGATGACGAGCTACGTGAGAACCTGGCACGATGAGGTGTGCACTTTGTCCGTCGTGTCTTTAGGGGGCCCAAGGATAATAGGGTCGCTACCGGTGCCTTCATCTTGGCCTTTGAGGGTGACTGCTTGCCTGAGAAGGTCAAGGTCATGATCTACCGGTGCGATGTCAAGCCCTATGTCCCACCCCCTATGCGATGCTTCTAGTGCTGTAAGTTCGGACATATGTCCTCCAGATGCACTGCCAGCCCCACATGTCGTGATTGTGGACGACCTTCACATCCTAATGCTCCGTGTGCTCCGCCTCCCACCTGCGTTAACTGTGGGGAGCATCATTCTCCCTGCTTGCCAGACTGTGCAGTCTACCAAAGAGAGCGGAAGATACAAGAAATTAAGACCCTGGACCGTTTAACTTACCAAGAGGCAAGGAAGGAGCTAGACCGGCTCAACCCCACATCTATGTTGAGGAGTTACGCTGCTGCAACTCTGCCGCCACCAGTTCCTGCAAAGACTCCCTTCTCAGTTGGCCCACAGAACAGTAAAGTTACGCCTGCCCCACCGCTGGTAGGGGCCACACTCTCTTCCACTGCTCCCAAAACACCCGGTTTGGGGGCAGTGGACCCCGAACAACTGGGGACATCCATCCCAGTGGTTCCCGCGCCAACGCTTCCTGTCACCTCAGCCTCTGAGGATGAGGTCGAGCTCTTTGCGTCCCCAGATGACCTCGATCTTGCCGTCTCAGAAACAATGGCAGTTGCGACGTCAGTCACTCAGTCGGTGGCAGCATGTGACTCTGTGAAGTAATTTGCTTTTTCAGTACCTTCATGCCCTTACATGACACGCTTTGTACGATCCTCCAGTGGAATTGTGGCGGTTATTTTAGCCATCTCCCTGAGCTGCGACAGCTTCTAAGCATGACGCCTGCTTTCTGCATTGCCCTCCAGGAAACCTGGTTCCCGGCAATGCGGACCCCTGTCCTTCGTGGATACAGGGGTTATTACTGCAACCGTAGCACTTACAATTGTGTGTCAGGTGGAGCCTGCGTGTACGTCCTTACCTCTGTATATAGTGCTCCTGTGCCCCTTCAAACATCATTGGAAGCTGTGGCTGGCTACCCAGGATATAACCGTCTGCAGTGTCTATCTCCCTCCAGGTGGTACAGTCTCCCTGACTGAATTGGCTGCACTTGTCGCCCAACTCCCCACGCCTTTTTTTCTCCTGGGGGATTTTAACGCCCACAATCCCATGTGGGGTGGAACGAAGGTTACTGGCCGAGGCAGAGAGGTCGAGAATCTCATCTCCCAACTCGACCTCTGCCTCTTAAACACTGGCGCCGCCACACATTTCAGTGTGGCGCATGGCACGTTCTCGACCATAGATCTGTCGTTGTGCAGCCCAGGGCTTGTACCATTGGTCCACTGGAGAGTCCATGACGACTTGTGTGGTAGTGACCATTTTCCCATCTTCCTTTCACTACCCCAGCGTCGATCCCATGAACGCCTGCCTCGATGGGCATTTAGCAAGGCAAACTGGGAAACGTTCTCCTCTGCTGCCACTGTTGAATCTCTCCCCCACGGTACCATCGATGTGGCGGTTGAGACACTGACTGCAGCGGTTGTTTCCGCTGCGGAACATACCATTCCTCGTTCGTTAGGGTGCCCCCGGCGAAAGTCAGTGCCTTGGTGGTCTCTGGAGGTCACTGAAGCCATTAAAGAGCGTCGGCGGGCTCTTCCGCGACATAAGCGGCACCCGTCTTTGGAGAACCTAATTTTTTTCAAGCGTCTCCGTGCTCAGGCACGGCGGCTCATCAAAAGGCGGAAACAGGAGTGCTGGGAGAGGTACGTTTCCACCATTGGTTCCCGTACTTCACCCTCCCAGGTGTGGATGAAGGTTCGGCGCATCTTTGGATTGCAGCACTCTACAGGTGTCGCAGGGCTTATCATCAATGGGGCGGTATCCACCGATGCCGATGCAATCTCCGAGCATTTCGCTCAGCACTATGTTCGGGCCTCTGCGTCGGGGAATTACCCGCCCGCGTTTCGCGCGCTCAAATGCCGGGAGGAAGGCAAACGGCTTTCCTTTGCTTCTCGCCACCCTGAGGCGTATAACGCCCCATTTAGTTTGTGGGAACTCCAGAGCGCCCTGGCACAGTGCCCCAATACAGCCTCTGGGCCAGATGGCATCCACAATCAGATGCTCAAACACCTTTCCCCGGACTGTCAGCGGTGTGTTCTTGCCATCTTCAACCGCAGTGGCGGGAGAGTACCGTCATTCCGGTGCTGAAGCCTGGTAAGGACCCGCTTAATGTGGATAGCTATCGGCCCATCAGCTTGACAAATACTCTGTGCAAGCTATTGGAACGCATGGTGAGTCGACGACTGTGTTGGCTGCTCGAGTCTCGGGGTCTTCTGGCTCCATGCCAGAGCGGCTTCCGTCAGGGCCGTTCCACCGCCGATACTTTGGTCTTTCTTGAGTCTGCAATCCGCACTGCTTTTTCCAGGCGCCAACACCTCGTCTCCGTCTTTTTCGATCTCTCCAGAGCATATGACACGACGTGGCGGCACCATATTCTCGCCACGTTGCACGGGTGGGGTCTCCGGGGCTCTCTCCCCATTTTTATTCAGAATTTTTTATCTATTCGGACATTGCGCGTTTTAATTGGCGCATCCCATAGTTCACTTCATATCCTGGAGAACGGCGTTCCACAGGGCTCTGTATTGAGCGTGCCCCTTTTCCTTGTGGCCATTAATGGCCTTGCAGCAGCAGTAGGGTCGTCTGTCTCACCCACATTATATGCTGACGATTTCTGCATCTTTTTCAGCTCCTCCACCATTAGTGTTGCAGAATGTAGGTTGCAGGGAGCCATACGCAAGGCGCAGGCGTGGGCCCTAGCCCATGGGTTTCAATTTTCTTCTGCGAAGACTTGTGTTATGCACTTTTGTCGGCGTCGTACTGTCCATCCCCACCCTGAGCTCTATCTTCAGGATGCCATGCTCAGGGTTGTTGACTCTTACTGTTTTCTGGGATTGCTGTTCGATGCCCGGCTTACTTGGCTTCCACATATTCGTCAGCTCGAGCGTCAGTGCTGGCAGCATCTGAATGCCCTCCGCTGCCTAAGCAACACAACTTGGGGTGCAGATCGTCACACGCTGCTGCAGCTCTACAAAGCCCTCGTGCTGTCCCGACTGGATTATGGGAGTGTGGCGTATGGCTCAGCGTCGCCCTCAGCGTTGCAACTGCTGGATCCTGTTCACCACTGTGTGGTTCGACAGGCGACAGGAGCATTCCGCACCAGTCCTGTTCATAGCCTCCTTGCTGAGGCTGGGGTTCCTCCACTTCGTCTTCGGCGTCAACAACTGTTAGCCAACTATGCTGCCCACATCCGTTGTTCGCCCCGTCACCCTAACTATCGTCTCGTTTTCGAAAATGCGGCAGTCTATATCCTACACCGGCGGCCACGAACAGGCCATACAATTGGGATCCGTGTTTCGCTGCTCCTTATTGACCTCGAGTGTTTGCCTCTTCCATCTGCTCTTCAGGTCCACCCACATACACCAGCTTGGTGTATTCGTCGGCCGCAGCTTCGGCTGGAACTTTCCCGATGGCCAAAAGATTCAGTTCCTCCTGCAGTCTTGCGCCGCCAATTCCTTGCTCTCCTAGGCGCATACCATGCCTCGGAGGTTATCTATACCGATGGCTCGATGGTTGATGGCCGTGTGGGGGTACGCTTATGCTCATGCGGACTATGTCGACCAGCACTCCTTGCCGGAAGGCTGCAGTGTTTACACCGCAGAACTGACAGCCATTTTTCGTGCCCTTGAGCGTATTCGTACCAGCTCTGGAGAGTCCTTCATCATTTGCAGTGACTCTCTCAGTAGTCTGCAGGCTCTTTACCAGTGCTACCCACGCCATCCCATTGTTGGTGCCATCCAGGGGTCCATTCACGCTCTTGAACAGCGTGGTCGTTCGGTGGTGTTCATATGGACCCCGGGACACGTTGGGATAGCGGGAAACGAACTCGCCGACAAGTTAGCCAAAGAAGCTACCCGCAAACTGCCGTTGGAGATCGGCCTCCCGGCAACTGATCTCCGAACGGTTTTGCACCGTCGGGTCTTTGGGATGTGGGGAGACGAATGGCGCACTCTGTCTGCACCCAACAAGCTGCGGTAGGTAAAGGCGACCACGACTGTGTGGGGTTCCTCCATGCGGGCCTGTCGCAGGGATTCTGTTCTGTGTAGGCTCCGCATTGGTCACTCTTGGCTGACGCAGGGTCATCTGCTGCGTCGAGAGGACCCCCCTCATTGTCGCTGTGGTGCGAACATGACGGTGGCCCATATATTGTTGGAATGTCCTCTTTTAACCGCTCTCAGGCGTGATTTTAATCTCCTGGGTGATTTATCCTCTCTTTTAGGTGACAATGTCTCTATGGCAGATCGGGTTTTAAGTTTTATTCGCGCAAGTGGGTTTTATAGGTCCATTAAAATTTTTTTTAACATCACCCTCTTTTGAGCTGTATCTTTTAATTAGTTTTGTGTTGTAATTCGACTCCACCCTAAACTTTTAAGCTGGAGGTTTTAACGTGTTGCAGAGTGGCTGGCTCATCCTATTATTTTCGTGATCAGCCAGCCACAGTCCTCTGCTGTGCAGTTTTAATTCCTTCTGCCTTTGTTCTCTATGTTGTTTTTGTTGCTGTGCTCTGTTTTCCGTGTTGTCTTACAATGGATCATGGGGCTTTTCTTCCCCCGGAATTTTTCTTTTAGTGCTTCACCTGACTGGTGGATAGTTTCCCTGTGCTCTGTGTTTTTATGAAACAAGGGACCGATGACCTTTGTAGTTTGGTCCCTTTAATCTTTAACCCAACCAACCAACCAACACCTCCTTCAGAAAATACAAACACATTCACACAAACAGGCACACCTCGTGCACACGTGCCTACTATCTCCAACCCCCCCCCCCCCCCCCCAGGGGTCCACAACTCCTTTGTGGATACGTGCGTGGCGAGCACGGGGCCCTGAGCCATTGCAGCCTTCTTTCTCTCCAGGGCTGCATTTCCTTTCCCTTCCCCTCCTTTCCCCTCCTTGCTCCTTTCCCGTCGCCCTCTCCTCTCCCTCCCTTGGTGTCCTTGCTTATGTTGGCCCCCGCTATCCTCCTGGTTCTGTTGGTTTTCCAATTCGGCTTTGTTGCATCATCATCTCCTCCTTTTGGCATTCCTTGGTCCCCCTCTGGGGTTTGACCTCCATCACAAAATTTCTCCTCCGTAGTGTGAGCCATTTGGGGACGAACACCTTACCTAGTGTCTCCGACGTGCGCCCTCCTAATATATTCCACCTTTTCTTTCGCGTCGTTGTCTGATACTAGGGTGCATAGCCAGCACGGTAGCCAGCCGGTGTGGTGGGGTCGCTATGTACCCTTTTGGTTGAGCCCCTTGAAGACACAGGGATCACACTTCTGATACCTGAGCTGTGACCTCCTCATGCATGCCTTGGAGTGGTTGCTCGTCATCCTGGAGCATCGGAACTCCCGGCAATGGCCGCCGTGCCAGACGGCCCTTACTGTGGCTGGGTGGCGCCCGTGAGGAGAGCCCCTGATCAGAGTGGGTGGTATCAGGGCGGACGCTATGCAGATGAAACGCATACAGGTCCAAAACTCTGGCCGTTCTTCTGCGGCCGTCTCTCTGCGTGGAACTGATTCCTCAAGTGCTGCTTCTCTTGCCCCCTTCGGCCTTCCCTTCCATGGCTACCCCCTGGGAAGAGGGTCAGGCCCGTCGGCTAGGGGCAAAACCTTTCCCCCGTTATCTAGTTTGCACCAGGACTGATGGAGATACTTTCACCAATACCAAACCTTTGTTCTTTGTGGAACACATTGAAGACAAGTTTGGCGAAGTGGACTCCTTGAGCAAGATGCGGTCGGGTTCGTTGCTGATAAAAACTGCTTCAGCTGGCCAATCTGCGGCCCTTCGTGCCTGTACCCATCATGGCACAATTCCTGTGTCCATTACCCCCCACCAGTCTCTAAATGTGGTACAAGGTGTGATTTTTCACAGGGACCTCATCCTTCAAACTGATGAGGAACTTCGGGACAATCTCGGGCGGCAGGGTGCTCACTTTGTTCGGTGTGTTCAGAAGGGTCCTAAAGACAAATGTGTTGATACTGGTGCCTTTATCCTGGCCTTTGAAGGGGATACCCTCCCTGAGAAAGTTAAGATTATGGTCTATCGCTGTGATGTGAAGCCATACATCCCACCTCCTATGAGGTGTTTTAAGTGCTTGCGTTTTGGACACATGTCTTCCCGCTGTTCACAGGCCCCTCTCTGTGGTGACTGTGGACATCCACTCCATGAGGGGAGTCCCTGTGTTCCCCCTCCTGTGTGTGTAAATCGTCATGGTAGTCATTTTCCACGTTCACCAGATTGCCCTGTATATAAGAATGAAAAAAAGATACAAGAGTATAAGTCCCTCGATCGTTTAACCTACACAGAGGCCCGTAAGAAATATACACGACTTCACCCTGTGACCATGACATCTAGTTACGCCTTGGTTACATCTACACCCCTTCCTCCCCCTTCCTTACCCCCATCCCGGACCCTTCTCCTCTGGGTGCTGCTCCCCCTCCCCAGCCGGAGAAGTGTGCCCTCCTTCGGTGTCTGCCGGTCAAGGGCGCCTCTCCCGGGATGCCCCTTCCTGGCACCTTCCAGGCCAACGGTCTGCTGCCGCGCGACGATTGCGAGAGCCGCAGTCTGTCGGCCCCCAGGTCGCCCGGTCTCTTTCTGTTCCTGATCTTGCTGCAGCTGGCTCCTTTATGCCACACAGCCCTCCTCGATCTCAGCCTGAAAAGAAGAAGAAACATAAGTCCTGGGACAAAGAGCCTCTGGTGTCACTGGAGGTCCCTTCCCCGACTTCACAACCGGATTCTGACCTGTCGTTCATGGATGTCGCCCCCTCCTTGTCGGTGACGGGTGGGGACCCGACGGTATGACTGGATTTAGCGTGTTCAGCCCCCATTTAAACCATCGTTCTGTGGTTCTCCAATGGAATTGTAATGGATACTATCGTCACCTTCCAGAATTGAAATCCCTTCTTTTGTCCTACTCTGCAGCTTGTGTTGTGGTTCTCCAGGTATCTCATTTTACTGATGCTCACTCACCAACCCTCCGTGGGTTCAGTGTTTTCTGTCGAAATCGGGTCGGACCCCTGCGGGCTTCTGGTGGCGTTTGTACGTTGGTCCGTACAGACATTGCTAGCATGTGGATTCCTCTTCAAACTACATTGGAAGCGGTTGCTGTTAGGGTCCACTTAGGCTCTGCGGTCACAGTTTGCAATCTTTATCTCCCTCCTGACAGGACTCTTACACCTGCTGCCTTAACTGCCCTTCTTCAGCAACTTCCTCCTCCTTGGGGATTTTAATGCTCATCATCCCTTGTGGGGCAGTGCCTTTCCATCTAGATGAGGTCTTCTTATAGACCAATTTATTGCAGACCACGACCTGTGCCTTCTTAATGATGGCTCCCCTACTCATTTCAGTGCCGGTCATGGTACCTTTTCTGCCATTGATCTTTCTCTTTCTTCTCCCTCTCTCCTCCCTTCATTACACTGGTCGCCACACGACGACCTTTGTGATAGTGACCATTTCCCGTTGATTATCACGCTCCCTTCCCGCTCCCCGATGGACAGGTTACCTCGTTGGTCTTTCCAACGCACCGATTGGCCTCTATACACTGCACAAGTCGTGTTTTCTCCCTCTTTGTCGGGTTGTATTGATGATGTCCCATGGTGGGGTACGACCATTGCCATTGCCATCCGTGATCGCTGTCGAGCTTTGCAACACTTTAAGAGGCACCCATCCGTAGCCAGCCTTACTACCTTTAAACGCCTCCGCACTAAAGCCCGTTATTTAATCAAACAGAGCAAGCGGATATGTTGGGAACGATTCGTTTCTTCCCTTGGTTCTACTGTCCCTCTGTCACAGGTATGGGCTACACTTCGCTCTCTCCAAGGTTGCCATTGGCAGTCCACCCTCCCAGGCCTTCACCTCCCAGATGGCATTTGTACGGACCCATTAGTTCTTGCAGAACATCTTGCGACCCATTTTGCAGTGGCATCAGCGTCAGCCTCCTATCCAGCTGCTTTCCTTCACCAAAAACAGCAGGCTGAAGCTTCCACCTTATGTTTCACCTGTTACTGAATGGGAATTTCTTTCTGCTCTATCTTCTTCTCATGATACGGCCCCTGGCCCAGATTCCATTCATAACCAACTGCTTCAATATCTCAGTGCTCCACAACGGCAACATCTTCTTCGGGTGTTTAACCGTATCTGGCTCCAGGGTGACTTCCCTTCTCAGTGGAGGGATAGCATTGTGGGTCCTGTCCTTAAGCCTGGTAAGAACCCCCTATCTGTTGACAGCTATCGGCCAATTAGTTTGACCAAAGTTGTTTGTAAGTTACTTGAACGGATGGTAGCCCGTCGGCTCAATTGGGTCCTCGAATCTCGGGATCTATTGTCCCCTCCAATCGATCATTTACTTCGCTTGGAATCCGCAGTTCGGCAGGCTTTTTCCCAGTGCCGCCATTTGGTTGCAGTGTTTTTTGCCCTACGCAAGGCCTATGACACGGCCTGGTGCCATCACATCTTACTTACCCTTCATCAGTGGGGTCTTCGGGGCCCACTCCCGATTTTTATCCACCAGTTCCTGATCCATCGGTCATTCAGAGTTAGAGTTGGTACTGCTTTTAGTTCTCCACGGACCCAGGAGACGGGCATCCCACAGGGTTCTGTCTTGAGTGTCCTTCTTTTCCTCATTGCTATCGATGGACTTGTGGCCTCTGTCGGTCCCTTGGTCACCCCTGCCCTGTATGTGGACGACTTCTGCATTTGGGTTAGTTCCTCCTTGATGGCATCTGCAGAACTGCAGCTCCAGGTAGCTATACGGCGTGCCTCTGCATGGACCCTCTCACACGGGTTTCAATTCTCTCCTTTAAAATCGCGGGTGGTCCACTTCTGTCGCCGTACTACGATCCACCCTGATCCAGAGCTCTATCTCGCTGCACAACGATTGCCTGTGGTCCCACAGCTTCATTTCCTGGGTCTTCTTTTCGACAACAAGCTCACTTGGCTGTCCCATATCAGACTCCTGAAGGTAGGATGTTTCCGTAAACTCAATGTCCTTCGCTTCCTTGCCCACTCCTCTTGGGGTGCGGACCGTTCCCTCCTTCTCCGTCTTTATCGTGCTCTAGTTCTGTCTCGTTTGGACTACGGTTGTGAAGTTTATGGTTCAGCTGCTCCTTCCACACTGCACGTGCTGGATCCAGTCCACCATCGTGGTATCCGTTTGGCCACCGGTGCCTTCCTTACTAGCCCTGTTGATAGTCTCCTGGTTGAAGCTGGGATTCCCCCCCCCCCCCCCCTTCTCTTCGGCGGTCTCAGCTTCTGGTGTCTTATGCACTCACTATCCGTTCCTCTCCCACTCATCCTTCCTATTCTATCCTGTTCCCAGACCATGGACGTCGCCCACCCGACTCCCGCCCTCGGGTGGGTTTACCGGTTGGGCTCCGCCTTGCGTCTCTTTGCCGTGATTTTCAGCTTCCTTCTTTGTCCTGTCTTCCTCGCTCCCTCCCCTCCACCCCTCCTTGGTTAGTTCCTCGGCCTCGAATTCGGATGGATCTCCGCCGAGGTCCGAAAGATTCCATTCCTCCGGTGGTGTTCCGTTCCTTTTTCCGCCAAATTTTATGGGAGTTTCGGGATGCTGTTGTTTTTTACACTGATGGCTCTAAATCTGCTGATCATGTTGGGTATGCCTTCACGTCCTCTGTTGGAGCGGAAAATCATCTGCTGCCACCTACATGTGGGGTGTTTACTGCGGAATTGGTGGCAATTTCCCAGGCCCTTACCTTTATTAAACAGTCCCAACACAACCGCATTTTGTTATGTACGGACTCGATGAGTGGCCTTCTTGCTATTGACTGGTGTTTTTCGCGCCATCCCTTGGTCTCTGCCATCCGTGACCATCTCGCTGATATTCACCGTGCTGCTTGTTCCATTGACTTCCTTTGGGTCCCTGGCCATGTGGGTATCCCGGGTAATGAGCTCGCTGATCGTTTAGCTGGGGGAGCAGTCACTTATCCCCCATTTTCTGTAACCCCTCCTGAAGCGGATTTACGGCTTCACATCAAATCCCACTTCGCACAGTCATGGGCCAATTCTTGGGAGGCTACTCCCCTGTCTAATAAACTTCGAGCGATTAAGGTGACACCAGGCCCGTGGCGTTCTTCCTTTCCCCTCTCCCGAAAGGACTCGACCACACTGTATCGTCTCCGCATTGGCCATACCAGGCTGACCCGTGGTTTTCTTTTGCGTGATGGGCCACCCCCACTTTGTGGTTGTGGAGCCTTCCAGTCAGTAGCCCACATTTTGGTTGAATGCCCCCTTCTTTTGGCTCTGCGTGCAAAGAACAGACTCCCCCACACTTTACCTTTGATGTCGGCTGACGATTCCCGGATGGTCTCTCTGGTTCTCGGTTTCCTCCGGGAAAGTGGTTTTTATTCTCAGTTGTAAGGTTTTTAATCTCTCTCTGGTGTTGGGGCAGGGCGGTGAGTGTTTGGGTGTCTCCCACTGTAATCCGTGTTCGGAGATTCCCGATTCACCTCCCTGACCGAGATCCTCTTTTCTTCCTCCTTTACTCTGTTTTTTTTTAAAGGGCTGGTTAGTCTCCTTTTTCCCATACATATTTCTACATTCTAGCGGTTGCACCTTTTATGTCACAGGTGGTCTTGCCTATGCTGCTTCAGCATAGCGTTGGGTTCGTTCTCTTGCCAACTTCCCTCATTTTGTTTTTACCAATGACAACATGACTGCGCTTTTACGTTTTTACCTTTTTCCCGTTTTATTGTTCTGGCGTTCCTCAGATATCCCATTAGCGGAATGGAGCATATTTGAAACAAGGGACTGATGACCTTGCTGTTTGGTCCCTTAAACCTCAAACAACCAACCAACCAACCAACCAACCTATCTCCAACCGCTGTGATAATCTTTCGATGATACCATTCATTTTTTCAACTGCTCTTACAATTTCTTAACCCTGCTCTTACAATTTGTTAACCATCTCTGACATAATTACAGTGTCATCAACAAACTGCAAAGTTTTTATTTTTTCCCCCTGACCCTTCATTTCTTTTCCAAATTTCTCCTTTGTTTCTTGCACAGCTTCTCAGTGAAGACATTAAATTACATAGATTCCCAAATAAAATTTCATACCTGGAAACAATAAATTGCGAACTGCATGTATTAATGTGGTGATTATTTCAACAGTATACTTCGCCATTTTACAGTAAACGATATTAAGATTGTGTCTTACTGAAAAAGTTGTATTTTGGAAGAGCCATTCTCAGATTATCATTTCAAAAATACTTTCAACAAGATTCCCCCCCTTATGTTCATACATTGTGTCATAAATGTGAAATTTTGCAAGGAATAATATGAAGTAGTCAAAGTCCCCATAGGACACATCAGTGTAAATGAAGGAACAGACATGCTGATTTGTAACAGATCTGGCTACTGCCAGTTGTTGTGGACATTGCAGAAGTAGCCAGCATTTTATTTTGTATGAAACAGACTGTTTTTTAAAAAAATAATACAGTTGAATCTTACAAGTTAACACACAAATAAATGAGGCACTGGTGGAAGTAAAGCTGTGAGGACGGGGCGTGAGTCGTGCTTGGGTAGCTCAGATGGTAGAGCACTTGCCTGCAAAGGGCAAAGGTCCCGAGTTAGAGTCTCGGTCCGGCACACAGTTTTAAATCTGCAAGGAAGTTTCATAAATAAAAATGTCCATCAACTGCTTTTATTAGATTTTGCACTAATACATATGAGAGTTTTTCATTTATCATCGTATTTATGAGCAGGAGAAGAATTTGGGAGAATTCCCTTCAGAGGCGTCTCATTCCACATAAGCTTCAGCTAACAGGATAGAACACTAGTCCTTATTTGCTTTCAGAATAAGACTGAATGCAAATTAGGACGTTCGCAACACATCTTCCAAAGCAGTAGTATTTACCACTTTACAAAGTTCAAATGTTAGAAAAACACTTCGAAAAGAGATATGGTGAAGACAGCTGGCCATGGCCCTAATAAAGAAAATGAGCTTGGATGTACCAATGAACTGATTTATGGGTTCCCTGAAAATTGAGTGCACTATGGAATTTGATTAGCAGTGGTCTAGTCTTGAGAGCCTTTAGGTTTAAAAATTTGATACATTATCTATTTGCTAACTAAGAAAAGCTGTTGAATTCTGTCAGGCAAAACTAGGAAAATTTGATTCTGGAAGGTCGGAAGCAGTATTTAATAATGTAACAAGTTAAGAAGAATGGCTATACAAATTTGACCCCAAAAGAAAGTGGTTGTCATATGTTTGGTTATAATCAGAAGAGTCCCACCCCGTAAAACTAAATGACCAACGAGCGTCTTGAAAAGGATGAGGTGTACCTTCTTTGCCATGACGACCATTGTTATGTATGTTGCCACAAGTAAAAAGAACTCCACCTCCGGTGCAGACAGGGTGACTTTATCTGAAAAATGGGTGATACCCATATTAAGTGCATTTATCTAGGACTATAAAATTGTCTTTTTAAATAACTGCAAGAACTCCATGTACTCTGTTCAAACTGTAAGACAATATGTGGAGCTGCAACCTTTAGAGTCTGACAGACAGTCACTACATACTATTTCTACTTATAAAGTTAAGATTAGGTTTGCTGAGTTGTTTGTGATTGTAACTGCTTTCCAAGTTGCTATAGCCTCTAATGGTCATCTCCAGCATTGGAAGACAAAACGCTAGACAGAGAAATGTGCCTCAGACCACAGCCTAATGCCAGCAAAACAAAAAAAAAAAAAAACTCTCAAAAATACAAATACCAACTGTTAAGGTCTTCATTGTGTTGTATCTTTACATTGATTGTAACAAAGTAGTTCCTTATCAGTTCTTGATAAGTAGCAATAGTTGCCAATCATTGCTTAGCAACGATGATAATAAATAGTGTATTTACAGTGTCTTGAACACTTTATCTTGTAGGTAATGTACCTGAATGAATTGGAAGAAATTCTGGATGTTATTGAACCAGCAGAATTTCAGAAAGTGATGGATCCATTATTTCGTCAACTAGCTAAATGTGTTTCCAGCCCACATTTCCAGGTACTGTGAAATTAACATATGCTGCTTACGCCTCGTAGATACAATTCTGGCATTGATACATTGAAATTGTTCCATTTAGGTGGCAGAACGGGCCCTTTATTACTGGAACAACGAATACATTATGTCTTTGATAAATGACAATGCTGCTGTTATACTTCCAATCATGTTTCCTTCTCTGTATCGCAATTCAAAATCTCACTGGAACAAGTAAGTAATTCAAACTTATGTGTACATAGAAATATTAGTACACTGGCAATTGCTTACTACTTGACATTTTCAAAACTTCAATTGTATGCTGTTCATCAAAATGGAATGTGAAATTGAGTGTGACAATAGTCATATGACAGAACAGCCATAGTTTTATAGCTGCTAGAGCTGGAATTGGTGTGACAAGAAACAAAGAAATAGACATGGTGGAGGCTAGTGATTCTGAAACTTAATGAGCAAAATACATATAAGATGCATCAGCTGTTTTGTATAACGTGTTTATCAATTATAATTACTTTGTTACTCTAATTTTTATATTGTAGTAGCCATTGATTGATAAATCCATGGGGGGCAAAAACAGATTCAAGAAAAAGTTACTACAAATATTTTAACCAGTGAACATACCTACTGTTAATTGTCAAATCGTAGTGCTGGGTGCAAGTGTAGGCTTTTGTGGCTGCCGCCATCTTCAACACTTCTGGGTGTTTTTATGTGCCGTTGTGTTGTTCATCGTTCCAATGCACATTGGTAGTTGATTTCAACAGTGGCTGAAATTTAGACATTATAGACCACATGAGAATGCAGTCTCGTACTCTGAAAAGTTTTATTGAGAATCGGCAAACAATGGATAATCCAAGTAGGAATATAACAATATTACGAAAAAATAGTTTGCTTCTCACCATATAGTGGAAATTCTGAGTTGCAGAGTGTGCGCGCGCGCACACACACACAAACACACGCGCACACACACACACACACAAACACACGCGCGCGCGCACACACACACACACACACACACACACACGTACACGTACACACGTGACCGCGGTCTCTGGCAGCTGAAGCCACACTATGAGCAGCAGCAGTGTGTGATGGGAGAGGCAACTGGGTGGGGGTAAGGAGTAGGGCGAGATGGGGAGGGGGCGGGAAGGCAGGCTGGGGTGGAGCATGCTGGATTGCTGCTCGGGACCATGTAGAGACGAGATGGAGAGAGGGTAGGGAAGCTAGGTACGGGTGGGAGGTTGGCTGGAGAGTGGCGGAGAGGAGGGGTGGGCATAGTAGAAAAGGAGAGAAGTAAAAATACTGGTGGAATCGAGGGCTATGCAGTGCTGGAATGGGAACAGGGAAGACGCTAGATGGGTGAGGACAATGACTAACAAAGTTCGAGGCCAAGAGGGTTAGGGGAACATAGCATATATTGCAGGGATAGTTCCCACCTGCACAATTCAGAAAATCTGGTGTTCGTGGGAAGAATCCATATGGCACAGCCTGTGAAGCAGTCATTGAAATGAAGAATGTCGTACTGGGCAGCATGTTCAGCAACAGGATAGTCCACTTGTTTCTTGGCCGCAGTTTTCGGTGGCCGTTGTTTGTTGTTGTGCCCATATACAGTGCAGCACAGTGGTTGCTGCTTAGTTTGTAGATCACTTGACTGGTTTCACAGATAGCCCTGCCATTGGTGGGATAGATGATGATTGTGACTGGACAGGAGTAGGTGGTGGTGGTGGTGGTGATGGTGGTGGTGGTGGTGGTGGTGGTGGTGGTGGGAGGAGGATGTATGGGACAGATCTTGCAGCTAGGTCTATTACAGTGGTATGACCCATGAGGTAAGTGGCTGGAAGGAGGGGATGTATATTGATGGACAAGTATATTGTGTAGGTTCAGTGGGAGGGGTGGGGTGGGAAAGATGGTGGGCAAGACATTTCTCATTTCAGGGCAGGGCAAGGTAGTCAAAGCCATGGGACAGAATATAATTCAGTTGGTCCAATCCTGTGTGGCACTGAATTAAGAGTGTTGGGAGATGGTGGGTGACCGGAAAGACAAGCCACGGGATATTTGTTTTTGTGCAAGGTTGGGAGGATAATTATGGTCTGTAAAGGCCTCACCTCAGTACATTTTGAGAGGGACCACTCGTCACTGCAGATCCCACGACCGTGGGTGGCTAGGCTGTATGGAAGGGACTTCTCGGTATGGAACACGTGGCAGTAGATTTGATATGAACAGAGGTACTGATGTAGCCATCTTTGAGGTGAAGGTCAAGATCTAGGAAGGTGGCTTGTTCGGTTAAGTAGCACCATATGAAGTGAACGAGGGAGAAGCTGTTGAGGTTCTGGAGGAATGGGGATTAGGTGTCCTACCTCTCGATGTAGATTGCAAAGATGTTATCAATGAACCTGGACCAGGTGATCTCCCATCAAGCACTGCTGCTGTTGCCCATAGTGTGGCTTCAGCTGCCAGAGGCTGCAGTCGTGTGTGTGACTTGCGCGGTGGTGTGTGTGTGTGTGTGTGTGTGTGTGTGTGTGTGTGCGCGTGTGTGCGTGCGTGTGTGTGTGTGTGTGTGTGTGCGCGCGTGCGTGTGTGTGGTCTATTTTGACAAAGATCTTCTTGGCAAAAAGCTTATTTTGTGACAGTCTTTTCGTTGTGCATGTCTGCAACTCAGCATCTCCACTATATGGCGAGTAGCAGCTACCCTACCCTTTTCATAATATTGTTATTGAGAATTGTGTTAGTGCGAAAACTGTGACTGTTCTTTCAGTTGTAACAGGCCATGGACAAGTCTTGGTCTGAACAAACTAAACAGCAGCTTCTTGATTTATGCTAACAATTTTGGTTATCCTTGTATGCTGTGGACACCAAATTGTCACGTCCCAGATGTGTTCAGGACTCACCACAGTGTTCCTCAAACCACTCGATCACACTCCTGGCCTTGCGACATGGTGCATTATCTTGTTTAAAAACGCCACTGCTGTCAGGAAACATGACGGTCATATCGGGGTATACCTGATCTGCAACCAGTGTACGATCCTCCTAGACTGTCATGATGCCCTGATGAACTCCACTGGATACATAGGTGCCCGCGTGAATGTTGCCCAGAGCAAAATGGAGCCACCATCCAGCTTACTTCCATCCCACAGTACAGGTGTCAGGAGCTATTTCCCTGGAATACGACGGATTTGTGTCCTCCCTTCGACAGTTGCAGTAATGCTTGAATAGTGTGCACAGTTATCAAACTGAACAAGTACTATTGATGGCACGTGAGACGTGATCAGTGAGTAACAGAATTTTTTGTATTTCTTAAAGAATCTTCATTTATTCATCATCATCAACTACTTTGTCCCCTTCAGAGTAATCCCCCTCAGATTTAATACACTTGTGCAACTGCTTTTTCCAGTCTTGGAAGCACTTCTGAAACTCACTTGTCATTTTGGTGTACAGGTTCTTCAATGATTCTGGTTTTGTCAAAATGATGTCCTTTCACGGTTCTCTTCGGTGTCGGGGACAGAAAGAATTCACAGGGGCCGTTTCTGGTGCATACGATGATTGAGGCAACATAATGGTTTTGTTTTTTGCCAAAAAATGATGAACAAGCGTTGAGGTGTGTGCAGTAGCATTATCATGGCGAAATTTCCATTTGTGTTTTTGCCACAGTTGTGGCTATTTTCTTTGGCTTACTTCACACAAACGGTGCGTAACTTCCAGGATGTATTCCTTAATGACCATTTGACCATAAGGCGGGAACTCGTGATGCTCTGTCCCACTGTAATTGAAGAAAATTGTCACAACAACCTCCTCATGTTGAACTATTTGAATTGGCTCTTCAGGCAGTTTCCGTTTGGACAACTGGACCTTGATTTCGACATCTTTCCTATAGACCCATGTTTTGTCACATGTTGTTATCATATTTTAAAAGCTCTGGATCTTTGTCGACTTAAAAGTTATGTCTTCAGGACATTGTTTTTATTTGAAATTCAACAATTTCAGAACAAACTTTGCTGCTACACATTTCATACCCAAAATACCCCAAAAAAAACTAAAATTGTTTGGCTTGGGTCAGAGGATATGCTAACATAAACAACCACCTTTCTGCTGTGATTCAGCGATTTTCCTGAAAGCTTTTCTTTACTTCTTCATAAGTAGTGATGTGTCATGGAGCTCTGGGCAGTCGTCACCTTTAACATGTCCCGTACCCTCTTTTAAATCTTATCACTTGTAAACTCTTGTCCAGAAGCCAGTCAACATTTCGAATGCAGTGCTGCATTTTACCATTTTTCAAGCAAAATTTAATGCCAAGTCTTTGTATACTTCTTTTTTGAAAGTAAAAATTAGCTGTGCTCTTGAAAACACGTACAACCGTTTCGGCTGTCAATAAAAAAAATATTCAGAACATCTGAAAATGTATACATACTTCAGGAACATGCGTACCAACAAGATAAAAAGTATTTGAAAATTGGCTGCATAAAGCCCACAAAATTAAAAAATTCCTGTTAGTTTTTGGTCACATCTCGTGTGCACAGTAAAATTTCAACAACATTGATGCCATGTCCTTCGGGAAATGGAGTGATATGCAATTTTCAAAGATTGACCTATTTACCAGATATTTACAAAAACAGGGAACAGCATATACCAGATTGTTGGTGATGCTTTTCTCTTTCAGAACATCTGAAGCATCCATATTGTGGTAATAATTGAAGTTCTGATATCAGTTGTTTACGTACAATTAGGCTCAACAATTCATTGAATGTTCTGTCAGTGTTTTACCTACTAAATGGTGAATCTTTCATTGTACAAATCCTGGACTCAATATTTAGAGTGTGATGATCCATTATTTTCCGGTGTCACATGCAGCACCATGAGAGCATACGAAGAATGCAAAACATCCAGCATCACAGCGGGATTTCTTTGCACAATATTTGTTTATTGTGGCTATTGACAAATACATCTAACTAGACGAAATCTATAAATCCATACATAAATAGTTTTTACTTAAAACTTTAATTCACAGCAAAACATTTTGCACTTCTTTTTACACGTGAACCTCTTTGGGAATTTTTGGCACTACATTCTTTCTCACTGGAGTTCCTGAGTGATAGACTTCATTCTGCTTTGATTACAAACAACTCTGCAATGTTATTTTCCACCCACCTTGGTTCTCAAAGTTGATCAACATACTATATACAACAAACTGCCAGTATCTGACTCTTTTCTGTGTGTGGTATTATCCCTTTATTGCCTTAGTCGTGGTGTCACTCTAAACATATTCAGTCAGTGCTGAGCAGGTCATTTTGATCCTGCATCAAATATTTTCATATTTGACTTAAATGAGTACTTTATTTTAGTGTATGTTAACCCTAACCTTTGTGTAAGTTATGAAAAATATTTAATAAAATATTTAGTTCATTGCTTAATAATTTCGACATTATAAACCACTTGAGAATGCAGTCTCGTACTCTGAAAAGTTTTATTGAGAATCGGCAAACAATGGATAATCCAAGTAGGAATATAACAATATTATGAAACAATAGTTTGCTTCTCACCATATAGTGGAAATTCTGAGTTGCAGGTAGGTACAACAAAAGACTGTCACAAAATAAGCTTTCGCCAACATAGATAGTGCGTGTGTGTGCACACACACGTACACGTGACCACGGTCTCTGGCAGCAGAAGCCACACTATGAGCAGCAGCAGTGTTCATGCTAACAAGCTCGTAAACTGTAGAAATTCGTAAATTGATTATTTGTAGTGCTTTCTAGACACATTTAGTATATGAGGTCTGTTCAAAAAATTCCAGAACATTCATAATTTTGCATCAATGGTATGTTGATGTGAAATTCGGTTGGCTTTCCTGCACATGCCTGTATTTAATGTGTAGCTGCTGGAAGTTTTATTGTTGTTTGTCGGTTAGTTATTGCTCAGGGTTGTATTGGGTAGAACATTGTATCACACAGTACGCAAATTTAGAGACGGCGGAATAAGAGAAGCAACGTGTCTGCATTAAATACTGTGTGAAATTCAAGAAAGCCGTTACAGACCTATGTCCATTGATGCAGGAAGCCTGTGGCTAGGAATGCTTAACCCATATTCAATGTTCTGAACGGTTCACACGATTTAAAAATGGCCAGACGGAAATTAAAGATGACCCTCATTCAGAACGCCCTTTGGCGTCTATCGAGAATGCTTGTCAGGAATGTCAATGAAACTG
Organism: Schistocerca nitens; assembly: GCF_023898315.1. Taxonomy (NCBI): domain Eukaryota; kingdom Metazoa; phylum Arthropoda; class Insecta; order Orthoptera; family Acrididae; genus Schistocerca; species Schistocerca nitens. The sequence continues at coordinate 1,310,722,995 of NC_064614.1, read as the reverse complement.
ACTGCCAATCAAAGACTGACTATTCGAGAGGTTGCAGAAGAATGTACATTTCAATTGAATCGTGTCACGAAATCCTGACACAGCACCTCGGAATGCATCGTTTTGCCGCCAAGTTCGTTGCGCGGATCAAGAGTCGAGACCAGAAAGACCTTTGTCTCGCAATGTGTAAAGAGCTTTTGGATCGTGCAAATGAGAATGAGAGTTCCCTTAAGAGAATCACAACTGGTGAAAGGGCGTGGATCTATGGTTACAATGTTGAGGCCGAGGTTCAGTCTTCACAGTGGATTGAGAAAGACAAAACAGCTCATCAGGTGAGGTCAGGTCAGGTCAGATGTCAAAGTCGTGCACATCGTTTTCTTTGACTTTTAAGGATTAGTTCATCATCAATTCGTGCCACAGGGACGAACTGTTCATCGATTGTACTATTGTGATGAATTGCAATGCCTGCAAGAAAATGTGACAAGGAAATGGCCTGAAATGTGGCAAGACAGTTCACGGTTCTTGCATCACGATAATGCTTCTGCACATTCATCCCTGTCAGTGTGTGACTATCGCGCAAAAAAACAAAATCACTGTGCTGCCTCGTCCTCTGTACTCTCCGTACCTGGGGCCTGTGTACTTTTTTTCGTTTCCAAAAGTTGAAAACCACATCGAAAGTATGAAGATTTGTGACATAGACGAGATATAAGAAAATTTGCAAATGACGTTTCGCGCGATCCAGCGAAAGGCGTACAGAGACTGCTTCCAGAAGTGAAAACTACATTGGGAATGATGTATCAATTGTAAAAGAGAGTATTTCGAAGGAGACCGTGTACAATAAGTAAAAGATAAATGTAGGTGAATTTTTTGGACAAAGTCCTACGATATTTTGAACAGACCTCATGTGTTCCATATTATAATCACGTGTGTTCTGCACACAATTTTGTTGTAGCTTTTACTCAAGTAATTGGAATCTGCTAGTGCACTTAGCATAGGTAATTTCTGTTTTATGTTGTACATTTTATGCACAAAACTGCCTGGCTCTTTACACAGTTGTCATTGGTCTTGTTGCCTTTTCAGAGCCTGATTTGACGTTTTTTCCATTTTCAAGATCATTTTGTTCCTCTGTCTTCTTCTTTGTCTGTTCTTTTTTTGTCCTTTCCCCCTTGAATTCATTCGTCAGTTGAAGTATGAACTTCATTTCCATTTTCTTGTTTGCTACTACTTTGTAAATATATTTACGCAGAGGTGACAAAAGTAAAGGGATAGTGACATGTGCATAAACAGATGGCAGTAGTATCATGTACACAAGATGTAACAGTGTAGTGCATTGGCAGAGATGTCATTTGTCCTCGGATGATTCACGTGAAAAGGTTTCCGATGTGACAATGGATGCACGACAGGAATTAACACTCTTTGAATGTGGAATGGTAGGTGAAACTAGACGCACAGGAACACAGGACATTCCATTTCAGAAATTTTAGGGAATTCTGTATTCAGAGATCCACAGTGTCGAGAGTGCAGAAAATATCAAATTTCAGGCATAACCTCTCACTATGGACAACACAATGGCCATCGCCCTTCACTTTACAACCGAGAGCACAGCGGCATGTGCCTAGAGTTGTCAGTACTAAAAGACAAGCAACACTGCATGAAATAACCATAGAAATCGATGTGGGATGTGCAACGAACTTATATGTTAGTATTATGCAGCAAAATTAGGCATTAATGGGCTAAGGCAGCAGATGACCAGTGCGAGTAAACAGCATGACATTGCTGCAGCATGTGTCCTGGGCTCGTGGCCATATTAATTGAACCCTAAACGACTAGAAAAACCATGGCCTCATCAGATGAGTCCAGATTTCTGTTGGTAAGAGCTGATGCTGAGGTTAGTGTGTGGCATGGATCCAACAAAGTCTAAGTCCAAAGTTGTCATCAAGACACTGTGCAAGCTGGTGATGGCTCTGTAATGCTGCAGGCTGTGTTTACACAGAATGAACTGAGTCCTGTGGTCCAACTGAACTGACTGTGGGCTGGAAATGGTAATGTTTTGCTACTTGGAAACTGTTTGCAGCCATTCATAGACTTGCGTGTTCCCAAACAATGTGTCGTGTCACAGTGCCACAATTGTTCATGATACGTTTGAAGAACATTCTGGACAATTTGAGTGAATGATTTGGCTGCCCAGTGACTCGACATGAATCCCATCGATTGTTTGTGGGACATAATCAGAGGTTCAGTTTGTGCACAAAACCTGTGCTGGCAACACTTTTGCAATTATGGATAGCTATAGAGGCAGAATGGCTCAATATACTCTTTTGTTTTATGGGTGACTGTGGAAGCAGAATGGCTCATTGTTTCTGCAGGGGACTTCCGACGACTTCTCGAGACCATTCCTCGTCAAATTGCTGCACTGTGCAGAGCAGGAGATGGTCCAACACAATATTAGGAGGTATCCCATGACTTTTGTTAGTTCAGTGTACTGCAGCCATGTCCATGATGACGTAAAAGATACACATCGGACCTCTGCTACATGCAGTCTTTGTAGCATATTTACAGTTCATTAGATCTATGACATCCGTCCTTTATTTTGTTGCCTTATATAATGTTATGGTTTCAGATTTCTTCTTTCCTTCATTGATCATTGCTGCTTCAAAAAGCAGTGTACTCAGAATAATGCAGTCGTGGTGCAGTCTGTGTTGTAGGTCTGGTATGGGATAGTGGGGTTGTGTATTTCAGCATTTGACTTCTTTACCTCATCATCGATTTCACAATGGATCTTGTTCTTTGTGGCAACTAAGGTTTTCTTTTCCCTGAGCTGTTTAGACATTTGAAGAGACATGAAGAAATTGTTTATTGTCGTGTTTGTCCCTTGATTTAGAAGTGGCTCCATGAGATGCAGGACAGTGACACTGAGTGGTTGCTTTTCTCTACATGCATCCTGTTTTCTGAGGTATGGGGAAGCTTTACGTGTATACTTTGTTGCTACGTTAGTAGCAGTCCAGAATTTGGAACCGTATTTGTCAGGTTTATAGGCCATTTGAAAGGAAGTTTGTAGTGTTTTGCTTGGTAATATTTTCTACAGTGCATTAAGAATGACTAGTGTTTTCCATGAACTTTCCTCTAATTTCAGATTCAAGAGTGAATTTGTTGGCTGGCAGGCATTCAGCTTAGATTGATTTTTCATCGAAATAGAAAAATCTGAGAAACTTCGGAAACCTCACTCTTGGAATAACATTGTTGATGAAAATGGCCCCAAGAACGTGGCCTAAGGTCATCTGTAGAAACGTCGTTTGTGCAAATCACAATACGAATTTATCTGAAGACTATTAACTTTTTAATTCCTGGAGTGAGACAGTCCAATCATTGATTTTAGGACTTTCTGAGCATTTGGTAAATTGTCTGTCTCCCACTTGGTTCCATCCCGTGCAAGCATTTTTGTAGAGGCATTCAACTGGGTCTGCTGTGATGATTGAAGAGGTGAGGATTGACATCGATCAGTATCTGAATCCTCCTCCACTGATCTCTCCTTATTCACAGTGTCTTTATCTTCACTTGTCTCTGTTACAAGATCCTCATCTTCACCTGTGAAGTCAGTTTCCAGTTCAGCTTCATAATTCCCTTGGAGACATAACATTTCTTCATCAGAAAGTTCATGCTGGTGAGATAGGTTTGAATACATCTTTCATGGACAAAGAATATTTCCTGACTAACACAATATAAACTGTGACTGATTCGAATGTGCATTTACCGAGATGTAACAGTGAGCAGCAGCATCTCTGCAGGATTGCTGATTGCTGCCTCTCCATTGTGGGATTATTTGTATATGTTAAAAGAGAAATTACGACACTGTCAGATTGAGCCCTCCAGGGTAGATGGAATTAAATGGTCAAGAAAATGTAAGTTTTTCTATATCCTAATATACCATTGTAAAGAGGAGAAAAAATTGGGAAAAGTAATAAGATTTCTTGTATGAAGTGAAAAATAAAAAAAAAAAAAATGGTTGAAGGAAAAAGTATGGCAGATTTTTTGACCCTTTCTGCCATTCTAGTGTTAAAATGTTAATACAGGTGTATGCTAATCTTAAAGGTAACATATTATACAACTAATTCTTGATTTGTGTATGTACATAGGTTTCCTGTTAACTCTGTAGACTTTTTATTGGGACAAATTCTACAATATTGGAAAACCATGAGTTAATAATTCATACATACAATCTGGATGAGTTGAGGTTTCGGAAATTTTGAATGTAATGAAAAATAAACATATGCAACAGTTGTATTAATTTTGTAATTTATGTTATTTAGGACAATACATGGATTAATATATAATGCTCTGAAGCTGTTCATGGAGATCAATCAGAAACTTTTCGATGAGTGTACACAGCAGTTCAAACAGGAAAGACTTAAGTAAGTATATTTCACTTATTTACAGCAATATTAAATTCCAGTCTGTGTTCAAAAAAATTGCCACATTATTGATTTTGGCATTCTACATTTTGTAATCTAATTATGACTTAATAAAAAGGTACTTGCTCCATATGTAGATAAGCTTAAAAATTTGACAGAACATACCTTTTTAAGATATATTCTTATGTAATAAAGTCAGTGACATCATCAAGAGAGATAAGACAAAATTAACATAGGCATTATAGAACAGAACTAATAATATATGAAAATATTTTTGTAGTTTTGTTTTCACTGTCGACAATGTCACGATGTTTAAGACAGGTGTGTTTTGTCACATTTTTAAGCTCATGTATTCTATGTATATGGAATTAGTACCTTTTACTTTGTCATAATTTATAGTTTACAAGATGCAATTTGTTGTGTTTTGTTCCCCTTTTCCTGCAGATCTGAAGACTGTCAATACAGACCAAAATTGATAGTACGATGACAAGTTTTGGGAACGCAGGCTGGAATTAAAGAAACACAATCTATTCTTCCTGGATCATAGCTTGTAAACCTGTCTGTTACCATTGTAATGAGCTGTCTTTGGGTTGTAAGGAGGGAGCCTGCCAGAAAGGAAATTGAGCTTTCAACAAAGGTACTAATCATTAGTGACTGATGTGAAGGTGATTTATTTATAAATCTGTACTTCAATTTTATTTTTAACAAGTTCTTTTTCCTATGTATATGTGGTGTCTAGGAGCATTTAAAATTTTTGATTGGTCACTTGCTCTGTAGATAATTCACAAATGGAAAAATAGGGTAAATAAAAACAAACTACAACAGAAAATGTGTACAGATAATAACTGTGAAACTGGTCTTGCAGAGGGCGTTGAAAATGTGCATATTCTGCACTTTTTGTGCTTATATAATTGCAGTGAGAAGTCACTTTGCAGTTGTGTTAGGCTTCTTTATGTGAAACTTTTGTTGCTGAATGTGTGGCCGTTATGTTGTCTGTGATGTCTGTTTAACGTCTGGTGTATAAACTTCATAAAAAAAGTAATTTTGCAGTGCCTGCATGCCAGTGAACATTGTGGGTTTACATGAGTGAAGAAGGGAATGAAAAAATAAAGCACTTTGTTTGAAAGTACACATCTGTGAAATAAGATTCTGCTGCCAGGTAACATTCAACAACAGGTCACCCTAACCGCACGACCTGTAACACGCTCAGGTCATCCTTGGCAAGCTGTCCACTATACTGTAGAGACGTTATGTCGACTACAGTTCGAGGAAGATTCACGCGACGGCACTGTGCGAGGTTCACGTGTTCTCCGAGTGTGCTCGGTAGGATCCACGGCAGCAAATACCGCGAGCCCACTTGCTCGGCACATTTGTGGGTACGACTAGGCACCTCTACACCTGTCCTTGACAATTAGGCACCAGACATACCCTGCACTCAATGAAGAGAACCCGACACCGTCGATCTGAGCTTTGTTCCGGGTGCTCCCTTGTGGAAAGTCTTCGCACACCTCAATGCTGCGGATGCCTAGAAGCCAAATTGAGGGTGCGGGGGCAGTTGCGTACTGTCTGGGTTGACACAGCTCTCCCAGTTGTTTCTGAAAAGGCAGCACACAGTTCTGTGGTGGTAGTTACAGACAACGTGTGAGCTGTAAGTTGTCCGTATGGTTTATCGGATTGTGTTGTTGACTAAGGGTGACTACTGTCAGACATATGTGAGGAGAGCCAGTCAATGTGAAGTCAACCAGTGGTGTGGTTCTTGACATCTCCGATTTTGATAATTTTTTCTACACTTATAGCTATTTGTGTCTGCAGCTTATGGTCTCTCAGTAGCGTTCTCGCTTCCAGAGTAAGGGGTCCCGGGTTTGATTCCTGGCGGGGTCAGGGATTTTTCACCTGCCCCGAGATGACTGTGTGTTGTTGTGTCATCTTCATCATCGTGCATCCCTGTTACAGTCGTAGGAAGGCAACGGCAAACCACCTCCATTAGGACCTTTCCTAGTACGCGGGGGCGGGTCTCCCACATCATTCACCTATGCTCTGTCAAGAAGCATGGGACTTACCAACCGCCCACCCCCGATTTTTATTAATCACCATGTCTCAAAAACTATTTGGCCTAAAGACTTAAAATTTGTTACTTGCATATTATTTGTTAATGTGTGCACTAAATTCTATGATGTTGTTCCCGGGGGAACATATCAAATCATTTTTCTTCAATGACTATAAATTTATTGTATTAAAATTATACACTTAAATTTAAATTCTCTTTTGGCTCTGCCATGTTAACTGGGGAGATATTTTAAAATGCACCGTAACAACACATGTTCAGAAAAGACTATGAATAATTCAGCTTCATTTTACAGATACATTAATGTTAATCAATATTATTAATTATGCAATGTTGTACGTTTGCTGTTATTTAACAGTGTGTTATCTGAATGCCTTGCAAAGTGAAATTTTTTACTCTTCTTCAAGAAGAAAGGTGTTACGGTGGTCCACTAACAGTCTCAGTAGAGTCTAAAATTACGTGTTACACTTTTCTTGTAAATGATATAACATAATTCTTCCAAGCAGTAATGACAATTAATGTAACAGCTACAACTTCTGATAGTCTATATGGTCTTCCACGGGCAGTTGAGGGATTTAATTTACAACATGTGAAGTTGCTTTCTTACGGTCAATTTATCTGGTCTTCTTCGTTATGAAAAAGGAAGACCTGGTCCAAAATAACGTGTAAATTAAAGATTTAATTTCCCAGTAAGACATGTCGGGATATGACAAGTATGTGTGCCTTTCAACATGATACTGGCCAATTAAGCATTTTATATCACGACATTGGAAATTTTCTGTCACTTAATCCCCTGAGCTCATGTGCTTAGAGTTATGCACGCATATAGAATGCTGGTCCTAATTACTGTCGATGGAAGCGAATTAATCCCCCTCCAATATCTCTCTCTCTCTCTCTCTCTCTCTCTCTCTCTCTCTCTCTTTCCTGTATGTACAACTACTATTATAAGTTAAAAGTTATATAAAATGGAAAATGCATACTATCCCTCTCATTATTTATGTTAATTGTTACACGGCACAGTTTGTGTACCATACAGAATAACATCATGAGATTAAAAAAACATGAAATTAAAAAAAAAATACCGTACAACTAACATACTACTTCTTTTCCTCTTTTTTCCCCAAAACAAAAGAAATGTGATTTTGAAATTTTCAAAATTCTAAAAAGTTTTGGTTTGGGAAAATTTAGCATTTTAATGAATTTTGTCAAGTAGCACATCTTTTTAAAGCTTGTAGTAAACTGAATAAAATTGTATAAATTCCATATCTGCACGTAAAGTACTTTTTGAGGTATGGCCATGTTAAAATTTTGAAATGTGACAAAAATGACACAATTTCTGGAACTTTAAAGATTAGTAAATCAAAAACACGATGTAAAAAATAAAGTAATTTTGGAGCCTATCTTCTTTTGATAGGTAGACTAAAATGACAGATATACAAAGTTATAAACCATCAAGGTTCAAATTTATGTTTTTATTGGTTGGTTTCACATGGAATGACCCAATAGTCGTAGTGTGGGGTACACTGATTTGGCTGTTTACTTTCTGTGCTGACTGCTCTTCATCCGGAAAGTGACAAAAGCAACATTAAGTGTATACGCCACGTTCTGTTTGGAGATATAACCCTGCAAGCCGTGACAGCAAACTGAAGGCACTATACGTAAGCAGCAGTGTCCTGTTGTTGACAGGAGACTTGCACTTACTGACATTGGTATGCATTTCACTATACCACCACTTAGGTTCTGCCAGTACTGTAGCTCGACTGGCACGAGTGGTTGTTTTGTTCAGAGTGGATGAGGGAGGCAAGAGTGGGAGGGACGGAGGGATAGATGAAGGAAACGGTGGCCGACGGCCAGAAGGTAGCAAGTATACGGGGTAGGAATTAAGCGGCAGCAGGCTTGCCCTGTCGTAGACACGAGGAGTCGAGTATGGTGCACGGTGATGTGGGTTTTTGGGCTGCAAGCAGGAGATAGAATACAGGAACAGGGAGACTGCAAAGTGCAGAATGAGCGAAGAGGCACGCGTAAGGACAGTGGGGGAGATAGGCGTCAGGCAGGCAGGCGGGGGCGGGCTGGTGGGGACTGAGGCCAGTAGGATCGGGGTATTGAAGAACATTTTGTAAGGTAAGTTCCCATACTGTTACCTTTACACATTCTGTTATGAGATGAGGATGATTTCGGTGTGATGGCAGGGCAGGTAACATGTGGGTGTCAGTAAGGTACAGCAAGGAATGAGACACAGGGCTTGCATCTGGAAGGGCTGGGTTTCAAATTCTCATCTGGTAATCCAGGCTTAGGTTTTCTTGGGTTTGCACTAATCACTTAGGGTAAGTGGTCCCTCCAGTAGGGATGTAGTTGTTTTCCTTCCCCTGGCGGAGCTTGTGCTCCGTCTCGAATAACTTCCTCTTTGGTAGAATGTTCACCTCTAATCCTCTTAGCAGCAACTTAATGTATTCCTCCTTTCATTTTAACTGCTTCTATGCTTCCTTCAGTTTAACGTCATGTGTAAAATAATTTTAAAATGATAATTGTGATGTTCAGAAAAGAGTGTCATTTATTAAAGCAAGTTGTTTCGTAGTTACAGACAGTCGAGCTTTTTGAAATCTTGTATACAACTTTTGTAATTACTGTGATCTAGGGATAAAGAACGCCAGAAAGACAGAGAGGAAGCTTGGAGTCGCATAGAGGAATTGGCTATGAGAAATCCCGGATATGCACCATCGAGAACAAACAGCATTGCCAGCAGTATGGATGAAATGTCTTCACCTCTTGGGGAAGGTGAAATTGAAGATGATTTGTCTATGGAAAAGCTCGAACTGGAAGCGAGAGAGGTATGTTCTTATAACATATTACCATTTATATAAAAACTCTTTTTAACCCTTACAGTAATTGTAATTTAGTTGAGGCATTTGTAATTAAAGATAATTATGTGAGATGCAATAAAATGGATTGGCTGTACTGCTTCTTGACTGCTACTGTTCTCTTCGAATATATAGTGAAATAGGAAGTTTTGAAATTACTGTTGTATATTAAAGAAAAGAAAAGAAATGGTAAGTGAAGAAAAATCAGTTATCTCCATGTGTTTCTGTGACTGAAAGTGAAAATATTTAGTTTCTTTTACCACTATGCTCCAGTTTCTTTTTGTTGTATTCAGAGTCCTTCTGTCTCATTTCTTTGTAATACAGAGCTTTCCCTCCTAACAGCATTTCTCAGCCTTAATATCATGTCTCTCAGTTCTTCCTAAACTTCAGTTTGTATATACAGGGTGGAGAAAAATTGTGTCACAAAATTTTAATCCTGGATAGCTGATGCCAGTAAGTACCAAAATTACCAATGTTTTGTAGGTCGACAGTGCACCATTTTTAAACCACGGAAACTTGGTGCCACGCGCTCCGATTGGCCGTGGGATTGCTCTGTTGCCATTTGTCCGTTGATGGGCAGCACTGTGGTTGTCGGTTCACACATACAAACATCCTTTGCCCCGTCACTATTCCAATGTGATAGGCACACATGCCAGGTCTTGCTGTTTGTCTCTATCTCACGTCAGTGGCATTCACAAGTAAACTTCGCACGCACACCACCTGCGATTTAGTCATACAGTATGCATGGCGGCACAGTATTTGCCCCCCGTCTGAACAACAATGAGATATGGTTTTTGTTTATGGACTAGACGATGGTAATGTGCAGGAAGCTCAGCGGTTGTATGAGGAACGGTACCCAGCAAGGTGCTAACCACACCCACAGATGTTTACAGCAATTAACCGGTGACTTGGTAAAACAGGCTCGTTAATGGGATATCATAGTGATGCTGAAAGACCTCGAACACGACGAGATGCTGCATTTGAAGAGACTGTTCTCAAGCACTTCGAGGAAGCACGTAGAACAAGTACTTGAGTGGTTGGGGGTCACTCATTGATTAATCTGGGAGGTTTTAAGGGATGATGGCCAGCATCCGTTTAGTTTCCACCCTGACATAGACCTAAATCCTCTGGTAGACTATGAACATTGACTAGGTTTTTGCCAGTGGTTTCTGCGACGTGTCGCACGAGATACAGAGTTCCCCCACCATTGTGTTGTTTACCAACGAGAACACCTTCCATCGGGATGGCCTTTACAACACACAAAATGTTCATTACTGGGCAAGGAGAAATCCTAATCTCACATACGTCCACGGACACTAGAAACGATTTTTGCTCAATGTTTGGGCGGGCATTGTGGCTGACCATATTATAGGGCCGGTCTGTCTACCTCCTCGACTTACTGGGACAAATTACCTTCACTTTTTGCAAGAAATTCTGCCCAGCATGCTGGAAGATGTACCCCTGGACATATGGCTACACATGTGGTATGTATTTGCAGCATGATGGGGCACCCACACCCAAGTCGTGCTGTGCACGGATATTTAAATAAACTCTTCAGCTACTCCCCTGTTTCCCACATTCTTGTACACATTGAAAGCAGCACCGAAACAATCTTCCTGCCCATTTCATTGATCATCTCACCAGATGTACTGTGTAGACTAGGGGATTTATAGTTCTTCAGATGTTGTATTGCGTTATCTCTTTCACTGTGAGATATCATAGGTTCCAGTGTAAGTTGCACAACTGCTTGGCTTTTTGTACTCCTGTTAATCACAGAATATAACTTTTCCAAGTACTGTTTCCACCTCGCAGCAGCTTCTTCCTTGTCTTTGATAGGGTTGCCATTCTCATCATCTACCACCCACATGTTGTTGTTGTGGTCTTCAGTCCTGAGACTGGTTTGATGCAGCTCTCCATGCTACTCTATCCTGTGCAAGCTTCTTCATCTCCCAGTACCTACTGCAACCTACATCCTTCTGAATCTGCTTAGTGTATTCATCTCTTGGTCTCCCTCTACGATTTTTACCCTCCACACTGCCCTCCAATACTAAATTGGTGATCCCTTGATGCCTCAGGACATGTCCTACCAACCGATCCCTTCTTCTGGTCAAGTTGTGCCACATATGAGGATTAAATTCATCGGGTGTTAAGAGTTTCTTGAAGAGATGATGTACTTGATTTTGATTATGATTTTGTTCTACCTCCTCACATACATTGCTAATGACATGTAATCTGTCCTTTCTGCAATTCCATTGTATTTCTCTGCACAGGTTTTTATATCTGTCTTGATCGTGGGACCGATGGATACCCGTTTCCTTCGGATTTCTCCTCTGTTCAAGTAATTGTAATGTGGACTGTGATGTCCAAGGACATTTTGCAGTTTTTGGTCATTTTGATGTCTGAAGTGATGAGTAAATGACCACCTTCACTTGGTCGCACATTTGATGCCGGTGCACCTTTATCAACACTGGTGATGTAAAGTTTTGGTCTTACAAGATCACCAAATTTCCAAAGAGCTTCCTTTATTGTGAGTTTTAGTTGTCTTTCTCCACTCGTCTTGTCGGATTTGAGCTTGTCCACATTTTCATGGGTAGCAGATTGTAATCACTTCCACAGTCAACTCCAAGAAAGGTATTAGTCCAAGACTGAAGTCTTCTGGCATCTTCGCTCTACTGTGACTTCATTCTGGTTTCTAAATCTATCACTAGATGATATCCAAGTGTACAGTTGTCTTAGGTTATGTTGTAACATAGTGTTACATACAGTCAAGTCATTACTCACACAGAAATCTAGTAAGTACCTGCTTTGGACATTTCTTTCACCTTGGCCATGATGTCTAACCACAGATTGTAAATGTGCGTCTTGCGTAGTATCTCCAAACTAAGATTGAATTCTCCTTGATTTATTGCCTGTTCTTTGTTAGGGATCTTGCTAAGGACTTGTTCCAGCTGTCACAGAACAATCCTTATCTCTGTTTGCAGCAGTGGTTCAGACTCATTGATGACATCTTTGTGATCTGGATCGAGGGTGAGGGGACGCTATCCACATTCCTCCAGAACCTCAACAACTTCTCCCCCATTTGCTTCACCTGATCCAGTCAACCCAACAACCCACCTTCCTAGATGTTGACCTCCACCTCAAAGATGGCTACACCAATACCTCTGTCCATATCAAACCTACTAACAAACAGAAATATCTCCACTTCGACAGCTGCCACCCATTCCATACCAAGAAGTCCCTTCTGTACAGCCTAGCCACCCGTGGTTATCGCATCTGCAGTGACAATCGGTTCCTTTTGAAATATACTGAAGGTCTCACTGAAGCCTTCATAGACCGTAATTATCCTGATGACCTTGGATAAAAACAAATCACCCATGCCTCATCTTTCCAGTCTCCCATCACCTCCCAAAGTCCCACTGTCCAGCCACAGAGGAGCATTCCCCTCGAAACTCAGTACTACCCAAGACTGGAGCAGCTGAATTACATTCTCCACCAGGGTTTTGATTACCTCTCGTTGTGCCCTGAAATGAGAAATGTCCTGCCCACTATCCTTCCCACCCCTCCCACAGTGGTATTCCGCTGTCCACTGAACCTACACAATATACTCGTCCATCCTTACACAACCCCTGCTGCCAGCCCCCTTACCTCATGACTTATACCCCTGTAATAGACCTAGATGCAAAACCTGTCCCATACATCCTTCCACCACCACCACCACCACCACTACCACTTACTCCATTCCGGTCACTAACATTACCTATCCCATCAAAGGTAGGGCTACTTGTGAAACTAGTCATGATTTACAAGCTAAGCTGCAACCACTGAGCTGCAGTTGGTGTGGGCATGACAAGAAACAAGTGAACCACCCTGTTGCAGAACATGCTGCCAAACATGGCATCCATCATTTCAGTGATTGCTTCACAGCCTGTGCCATGTGGATCTTTCCCACAAACACCAGCTTTTCTGAACTGTGCAGGTGGTAACTCTCCCTGCAATATGTCCTATGTTCCCATAACCCCCCTGGCCTTAACTTTGTTAGTCACTGCCACACCCATCCAGCCCCTTAGCTATTCCCATTCCAGCACTACACAGCCGGCATTCCACCATCACGCTCAGTCTTTTTACATCTCTCCTTTTCCACCACTTCCCCCACCCCCCTCCCCCATCCCCACCGTACTACCACTGTCCCAGCCTCTGCCTTACCCCCACCCAGTCACCACTCCCATCACGCATTGGTGCTGCTGCTTGTAGTGTGATTTTAGTTACCCGAGACTGCAGTCGTGTGTGTGTGTGTGTGTGTGTGTGTGTGTGTGTGTGTGTGTGTGTGTGTGTGTGTGTGTGTGGTGTTGAGAAAGGCCTTAATGGCCAAAAGCTTTATTTGAGATAGCCTTTTTGTTGTGCCTATCTGCGACTTGATATCTCCACTATATGGTGAGTAGCAACCTTCCTTTTCATAATATTTATATTGAGTTAACACAGAAAAGCATTCAGTTTGGTGGAGATGATGCTGTCATTAGTGGGTTCATTACTAAGAACACTGTTGCTCAGATTTCTAGGGAAGACTATTGCAACACAATTTCTGCTTTGGTCGCTACTCCCTGAAAAGTACACAGTGCTCCTCCTTGGGTCGTGAAATGGCCAGTTCCTATCCAGTGAGTCTCACTAACTACAAGAATATTCGAGTCATTCACACTCATTTCTCTTTTTACAAAAGCAAGTTTTCCACACGCTTTACACATTGCAATCTTTCTTACAGTGTGCAGGAATAGTTTGCACTGTGGTGTTGGTCTAATGACTTCTTTAATCATGTCTCCCTCCTTCCCCAAAGAGAACTGACTGGGGGTCTTGAAGCTCTGCATAATTTAGAATTGAGTACAGCCATGGAGGTTCTCATGGGAAAATTTGAGTGATAAGAAGTTGTAGAATTGAGATGACAGAGGCTAAGAGAACTCTACGAGACAGAATAGCATCCCATCAATCTCAAAAATGAAACAAAAAAGTTTGTGCATATTGTTAGGTGAATCAAGAGACAATATCAGAAAGAGGTGATCAACTCAGTAGAATAATATTAATAAATTTTGGGCTCCAGCTAAAATTAGACGAGTTCGGAGGAGAATTTTCTGTACCATTACCTGTAGGAGAAAAACAGGATTAAAACAGAAAGAACTACCTGTCAGTAGTACTGTTCAAATGTGTGTGAGCATATAATGTGAGAACGACAAAAGGTTAACTTAAACAGCATATACACTGAAGTGAAGTGCCTAGGAAACTGGTATAGGCACATGTATTCAAATACAGAGCTATGTAAACAGGCAGAACACGATGCTGCAGTCGGCAACACCTATATAAGAGAACAACTGCCTGCCACAGTTGTTAGATCAGTTACTGCTGCTACAATGGCAGGTTATCAAGATTTTCAGAGTGTTTGATGAACATGGTTTTATAGTCAGCTCACGAGTGATGTGACATAGCATCTCTGAGGTAGCGATGAAGTGGGGAATTTTCTCATACAACCATTTCACGAATGTACTGTGAATATCAGGAACCCGGTAAAACATCAAATCTCAGACATCGCTGTGATCAGAAAGAGATCCTGCAAGAATGGACCAGTGACATCTGAAGAGAATCATTCAACATGACAGAAGTGCAACCCTTTCACAAATTGCTGCAGATTTCAGTGCTGGGCCATCAACACGTGTCAGCTTGCAAACCATTCAACAAAACATCATCGATATGGGCTTTCAGAGCCAAAGACCCACATGTGTACCCTGGATGACTGCACAATAAAATGAAACTTCCTGGCAGATTAAAACTGTATGCCCGACCGAGACTCGAACTCGGGACCTTTGCCTTACGCGGGCAAGTGCTCTACCAACTGAGCTACCGAAGCACGACTCACGCCCGGTACTCACAGCTTTACTTCTGCCAGTACCTCGTCTCCTACCTTCCTTCTCGGTCGGGCACACAGTTTTAATCTGCCAGGAAGTTTCATATCAGCGCACACTCCGCTGCAGAGTGAAAATCTCATTCTGGAAACACGCCCCAGGCTGTGGCTAAGCCATGTCTCCGCAATATCCTTTCTTTCAGGAGTGCTAGTTCTGCATGGTTCGCAGGAGAGCTTCTGTAAAGTTTGGAAGGTAGGAGACGAGGTACTGGCAGAAGTAAAGCTGTGAGTACCTGGCGTGAGTCGTGCTTCGGTAGCTCAGTTGGTAGAGCACTTGCCCGCGGAAGGCAAAGGTCCCGAGTTCGAGTCTCGGTCGGGCACACAGTTTTAATCTGCCAGGAAGTTTCATATCAGCGCACACTCCGCTGCAGAGTGAAAATCTCATTCTGGAAACACGCCCCAGGCTGTGGCTAAGCCATGTCTCCGCAATATCCTTTCTTTCAGGAGTGCTAGTTCTGCATGGTTCGCAGGAGAGCTTCTGTAAAGTTTGGAAGGTAGGAGACGAGGTACTGGCAGAAGTAAAGCTGTGAGTACCTGGCGTGAGTCGTGCTTCGGTAGCTCAGTTGGTAGAGCACTTGCCCGCGGAAGGCAAAGGTCCCGAGTTCGAGTCTTGGTCGGGCACACAGTTTTAATCTGCCAGGAAGTTTAATATCAGCGCACACTCCGCTGCAGAGTGAAAATCTCATTCTGCACAATAAAATGCTATATGCCTCGCCTGGGCTGTCAACACTGACATTGTACTGTTGATGACTGGAAACATGTTGCCTGATCAGACAAGTCTCTTCAAACTGTATCAAGCGGATCATGTCAGCAGGGGACTGTTGAGACTGGTGGAGTCTCTGTAAGGGTGTGAGGTGTGTGCAGTTGGAGTGATATGGAACCAGTGATAAGTGTAGATTCGACTCCGACAGGTGACATGTACGTAAACGTCCTGTCTGATCGCCTGCATCCATTCATAGCCATTGCTCATTCTGACAGACTTGGGCAATTCCAGCAGGACAGTCCAGGACCTCACATGTCCAGAATCACTATAGAGTGGCTCCAGGAACACTTTTATGAGTTTAAACACTTTCACTGGCCACCAAAATCCCCATTATTCAGCATATCTGGGATGCCTTGCAATGTGCTGTTCAGAAGAGACCTCCGACCCCTCATACTCTTATGGATTTATGGATAGCCCTGCAGGATTCATGGTGTCAGTTCCCTCCAGCACTACTTCAGACATTAGTCGAGTCCATGCTATGTCATGTGCGTCACTTCTGCACGCTTGCGCGGAGCCTACACGATGTTAGGCAGGTGCACCAGTTTCTTTGAACTGCTTGGAATTTGCTGATGATCTTGCCCTCCTGTCCAACAGTATTGAGGAAACTCTACAAAAAAGTCAAATCACTAAAGAAAATGGCATAGATAATGGGGCTCAGAATATTCTCTTATATAATTACACTAACAGACACACCACTCATAAACAAAATCACAGTACAACAAAAGGAAATCAAAATTTTAGAGAAAAATTTGTATGAGAAAAAATATAACCTCAATGAAAAACCTGTGTTGTGTAATAAAATAAAATAAATGACAAAAGCACAATATATTATCAAGAATACACGGAATGATAAAGACCTTTAGATAGTCGGAAAATCGAAAAGCTAAAAAACAGCTACTCCACTAGGAGTAATGAGTGCAAGTAAACCATTTTCAGAATGCAGAAATAGACAGAATATGGAAGGTAGAAATAATATTAACCAGAAAATACACTAACAAAAATTATAAAGAAAATTTATACTGGAATCTAGTTTCTAATGAAACAGTGTAAAAGTACACGCTACTGGTAGCAAGAACAACCAATAAGAAACACATTTTGTACTTAAGATATCTGATCGTGGCAATAGAAAATGTATTCATGAGGACAATAGTAGAGAATAGAAGATTTAAAAATGAAATGTGCAGAATTGAGAGTGTTAAAAACAAACAAACCAGTCTGCAAACCGAGATCACCAAATAAACAAAGGACAGGGTGGTTTCAGACCAAGAGTGAGAATTGAGATCTGAGAGATCGGAGTAGGTTCTAGACCACCAGGCAAGCGATAAGTTCTGTCTATAAAAAGGACGGGCAGTCCAATGAAGGCCGTAAAATCTCAATAATATATTTATCAAATATTAATTAGTTGTCTTCTTTGGTCTAAAAGCCCAACCACTTGCATTTGGCACAACTAAAGCTGCAGTTGTTTCAGAGCCCGTATCCCCCTCTGAGAACATAAGATAAAGCCACAGCTCCTATAGTTGCAGAGCTCCCAGTTCCTCCAAAGCTGGAGTCTGGTAAACAATCCAGCACTGCCTCTACCACTGCTGTGGCAGTTCGTACAGACCTTTGCGGGCCAAAAAGCAAACAGGAGGCTTCCACTGCTGGCAAAAACAATAAGTAAATTGTCAGACCCGATCAGTGTCATTTGACCTGACGGTTCTACTGCTTCTTCTTCAGGACCAATGGAATGCAAAATCTGCCCGGAGCAACCACTCACCCCCAAGGCTGAACCTCTACTTGTGGCCGGCTCTCCACCCCAGCGCAGCGACAGGATGTGTGTGCAAACCCCTTGATAAATGGCTCCCGTACTACAGTGGAACATGAATGGGTTGAGGACTCAGGCAGAGGAGCTGAATCTCCTAACACAGACACACCCCTGATGCTCGTGTTTACAGGAAACACATTTTAAAGCCACTTACGCCCCTGTGCCACGAGGCTATACCCTTCACTGTGAAGATAACCTGATTGGGGAAAGAGCCAAGGGTGGGGTTCCCGTGTTTGTCAGTAACACACACCACTCCTCTTCCCCCCTTTATTACCGACGTACGAGCAGCAGCCATTGAAGCTCGTGTCGGCCAGATCGTCACCACTTGCTCACTGTATTTACCTCCACATGATGTGATGGATTGTGAATCTCTCACACACTTTGTTGAGCAACTCCCTCAGCCATTCCTTCTACTGAGTGACTTTAACCCAGATAATGTATTACAGGGTTTAAACTCAACTTGCCCTAGAGGTTGAGATTTGGAGAACCTCATGGTGTGTCAGGAGTCGTGCATCTTCAATACGGGCAATCTTACTCATATCTTGGCTGCTACTAAGTCATCCTTGACCTTTGACTTCTCTTTCTGCTCTCTGGCTCTAGGAGACTTTGCTCATTGAGAAGGGACCGTCATTCCAGTGACCACTTCCCACTCTCGGTCCACCTACCAGATGGGACATTAGTACAGAGCTAACTGGACACGGGAGCAGTGTCCAGGAGCGGGAGGAACACGTCACGCTAGTGACCCACCGTGCCTTTGAGTTCTTTATCCCGAAGTCCTGAGGTCATCTTAGGAGGCAAGCTGTTTCGTGGTAGACTGTTCTGCTCGGCAATCCGGGTCAGTCATGCAGCTTAAGACAGTTTCAAATGTTGCCCAAGAGCAGACAATCTCGTAGCCTTCAGAGTCACGAGAGCCAGGACTTGATGAATGATTAAGGAGATCGAGAAAATGTTATGGCAAGTGTTCCTGCACTCTTGTCAACTGTTCCACTTGTTCTACAAAGGTATGGGAAGCTGTTAGAAGAATTTCCAGTAAATGCAGTCATTTATCCATAGCAGTAGTGTTGAAGCAAGGGTGTCTCAAACAGCATCCACGTACATTGCCCAGACAATGGCAGAGGATCTTGCAACATCTACTGCCACTGCCTGCCAGGATCCAGCATTCAGTCGCTACTGTGTGACTGTAGGGAGGGGTCGGTTGGACTTCAGAGCCAACAGTTTCGACTGCCATTTCTCCATGTGGGAGCTGGATTCGTCACTGTCTGAGGCTGTGATACTGCACCTGGTCATGACCAATTGCAGTACAGCACGTTTGACATTTGGCAGCAGTGTCAAAGGAAATCCTCCCTGGGTATTTTAATCTTACAGAAAGACCACTTTCCCAATTCGTGGAGAGAGGCAATTTTGATACTTCTCCCCAAACCAGTTAAAGATTGAACATGTCACAGTAGTTACTGGAGCATCACCTTAACAAACTGTGTAGGCGTCTGAAGCGGATAGACAACTGTTGTGTGGTTTGCATGTTTTAAACTGGACAACTCTTTGGTTGTTCTCTGTGTGGATTCAGGAGATTTCAATCTACTGTTGACAACCTGACTCTGCTACGGGTGGCCATTCAGCAGTGTATTCCTTGATATCCATAAGGCAAATGACATCACTTGGAGACACAGTGTTCTAGGACAGCTCTTCTAGTGGGGTTGTTGTGACTACCTTCCCATCTTCACATGATCCTTCTTAACAAGTTGGAGACATGCTGTCAAACTGTTTTGATTAGGGGAATGGTGTTCCTCTAAGAGTGTTTTAAAGTGTGCCCTCTTTGCCATGGCCATGAACAGGCCCTGTAGTAAAGAGTCTTGTACAGGGCTCCGTATTTGTGGGTGATTTTGCTTCCTCCAGTATTGCAACAGTGACTTGTCAGTTGCAGTTTACAGTGCAGATGTTAGAGGACAGGCTTCCAGTTTCCTGCAGACGTGTGTGTGGGTATGAGTGAGAGTGTGCATGTGTCGGTGTGGGTGTGTGCATGTTCGTTTTAATCATTCTCATCGCGTTTTTAATTTGTGTGTGGATTTTTTTTTTAAATACATTATTTTAAGACATTTTAGTGGAGCATGATAGCTCTGTAGTTGTATTTATGGATGGGTCTAAACAGAGGGACTGTGTCAGTTGCTCTGTTGCTTTCCCTGATCGTGTCCTCTAGGTCTGACTGCCTCAAAACTGTTCTCTCTTTGGTGTGGAATTATACATGATACAGCGTACCTCCTTGCAGTCAGACGGGTGGGATGAGGCCCTCCTTACTCATCTGGGCATGGACTGCAGCCCTATGACACGACTTCTTGTTCCAGTGAGAGGACTTTCAAATGTGTGGTGCTTTTGGTGCACAGATCACAGTGCGCCACATTTTTGGACTGAAGGGCAGCATCTCATATGCCAACAAATTTGCCTTCTAACTTAACTAACAGTCGAATGAATGTGGTACAGCATTCACAATTTTGTGAATTGTCACACTTATTTCCTAAAATGTCAGGGTGATGTTTTTAGAGTGTTATCAGTTGGCTGGCTCATCCATGTTTTTGGTAAGTGATCAGCCAGCCACATTTCCTTTGAATCTGTTTTTGTTTTCCTCTTGTCTTTCTTAGTTTTACTTAAGTTTTAAAATACGTGAACAGTTTTAACGCTATCTTTCATGATTTGAGCTAGTGTGATTGTGCAGATGATCATGGGTGAAACTGGATGAGTGTGTGTGCGGTATTATCTCAGATTGTCTTTTATAACTTTTCTTGCCATTCCCTCAGTTTTAACCACATTAATTTCCACTGATTTCGTAAGGGTGTTGATAACCACCTCACTGAGTGCCCCTAATACTCCCTCCCGAAGGTTTAGGCCAATTAGAAGGCACCGTCACATCTTGAATACAGTCTGTACTGTGTGTCCTTGAAAGGCTGCAAGTCTTCAACAGTAAAAACTTAATGACTACTGGGTTACTAAAGAACACTCCGAAAGTAGAAGCATGAAGAGTTACTCAAAACAATGAGTATACTGGTAAGCTGTAGCATATTGCAGGAACACCAGCCTTCATTCTTACTCTCTCCGTAACCACAGTGCCATACACATTAAGGTTACATTCATGTATTGAAAAGCATGTCCACACATCTGTCACTTAGGCTGAGCAGTGTATGGGAAATGCTGTTAGGCTGACATGGATCAGAAGCATGTTGTCCACCACCGTATGTGTGTATCTCTTGGTCTGGGTGCACCTGGTTGGGGGCAGTGACTCCAAAATTTTTGTATGGTAGAGGAAAGTCACTACATTAGAGGAATAAGGCAAATATCCTGTGCAGGGGCCAAAAAAATGAAAATCCTTCAGCCTCCAGTTGTTAACACATCCTTCCCTTAGGTTTTAATAAACCAGTCCCTGTAGATAGCTAATTAATGTAAACAGATATAGTTGTTAATGCAACAACTGTCACCTCATATTACATAGATGAGCTCCCATCTGATTACTTAGTTGACAGTTAACTGACAAATATATCACTAATTTTTGATTCCCAAAGTTCAGTAAAATGTGACGGCTCTCTTATAGTGGAAAACACTGATGGTGCTGCACAGTATTCTCCTTGTGTCTCTTGGCAGAATGTTTCACCCTGCCAATGTCTTTCTCACACACACACACACACACACACACCACTATAACACCCCACACACCACATGGTGAAAGGGGGAGGGGGGAGGAGACAGTGAATGCACCACATTAGATGGCAGTGTGGTCATATAGGGAACATGGAATGGCCTGCATGTGGCTTGGTTTCATATTTCTCAACAACATATATCACAAACAAAGCCAATTTTTGCTATGATTTCATTATTTTTGATTTGTTGGGGACATAATGAACATAAAATTTGTCATTTAAATGGAAATTGCACTGCAGTTTAATCAGTTCTATCAGCACATTCACAGGGATAGACAAAAATGCAGCAAGTTTGATGTCAATTAAGTTTTACATGTTGGAAATTAAGAACGACAGCAGTGCATCGTTGTTTCAAAGTCCTAGCTAGTAAAAATGTGTTTCCTAGTAAAACAAAACTTCATTTGGAGACAAATCGAAGCAGTTTAGTAAACAAATCATGAGAATACTTCTCCCCCAAGGTAAAAGAAGGGGGGAGAGAAAAAAATTACAAAACAAGCTGCAATTCTTGTGGAGGCCCTTCTTTCATCTTACAAAGTTGCACACTGTGTAACAAAAAGTAGGAGATATCACATCATAGTAGAATACATTATTTTACAGTTGCTCTGGCCATGTTATGTATTATGATAGGTGTCAGCTGTCAAACGAGTGGCAAATGTGGCTCTGTCACACAACAGGCCAGTCAGCTGTGAGCAGGCAGTGTGCAGCCATTGTGTGTCGGTGTTGTTGTCACAAATCGCAAAGGAGCACCATCTCTAAATCAAGTGCTCAACACACACTCCAGAATATTTTGAAGAAGCGGAAAGTGTGTGCAAAGTTTTTTCTGTGCACATTGACTTGACTGTTAGGAAAAAATCATCACAGGTGAGTAGACTTGGTGTAATCAAAACGAAAGTACCACGAAACGACAAAGTGCAGAAATTCACAAAAACAATCAACACTTTAATGATATAACCAACCTTCGAGCCAGAGTGACACCTAGATTGAAGAACATTCCAGAGGAGGGTTTCCTAATATGTTCACATTTCTGGGATGAATGTTCTATATGTTGTACACAATTGGGGGAGACAATGTACAGCACCTGAAACATCAAAACCACCACCTAACATTCCTGTATTTTTATTAAGTCTCCTATGGCCTTGTCATGTTGGTAACACCAGTTCCCACCTGATCACCAAAGTTAAGCAATGTTGGGTCCATCTAGTACCTGTTCGGGCAAAAGTGGGTGCTGTTGTTTTAAGGAATACACAAGTTGCTGAATGATGTCCAATTGAAAGACCAGCTTGGTGTGCCAAACAACACATAATTATTAATAATAATAATAATCCAGTCTCCGAGCATTTTGAACATTTTCTCTGCTCTTCATATGGTTTTAGAGAATAATCTTTTTCAGTTGAGTAAGAATTGAAGTCTGTTTTGTGGTCATTTAACTGAACTTTTGGCAGTTACTTTGTGGAGTAGTTACCAGAAATAGTTGTAGTACAGAACTCCCATCATCACTTTCCATTGAAGAACAAGAGCAATTTCTTGATATTTCTTCAAAAGTCCACTTGGAAGTCCAAGTATGTTTACTTATCACTTGAGTTTTGGAGTTTGGAGAAGCAGAGAGTATCTACAAACAGATAACAAAAACCCATGAATTTTGGTACCTTCTGCAACATCCTACTTGCGTGAGGTAGATTTTCACCATTGACAGTCAACACGAAATGTAGATCACAAATGAATTTGGAAGAGGAGATGAGTCACAGTTTCCAATCGTGTGCTGAGGTTTGAAGAATTGATGATGAAGAAGCAAGCCCATGGTTCCCACAGTTATTACATTCAGATAAAAGGAGCCATTTATTTAAAAATTATATTAAGAACTTGGACTGAACTCTGATCGGTAATAAACAATTAAGAACAAAACAGTCTTAAATTTTACATACTCTATAAATACATAAAGTTATGTGGTAGTGGTAAATAAAATGTAAAAATCAGCTCTTGTGCATTATCATTAGAATTGTATGCATTTCATATAATTTGTTGAGGCTGCAGAGAAAGCATATACAAGAAAAAAGGCAGACTTCTATCTACATATCATGTCTTAATGATGTTGCTGTGTGTGTCATCTTTCCCACTTTTTGTGTTCTTTATCATAATAACTCATTTAGTTTCTTCATTCGTCCTCATGCATTATCTCTCATATCAGTTCTGTGCAGTGAACAGGTTTTGTTGCACATTTAAATATTTTTGTATTAAATCACTCGTGTTTTGAATTTCAGGTGAGGAAAACCTGCAACAAAGAGAAACCATTACTCCGACGAAAATCTGAACTTCCACATGACACATATACTCTTAAAGCTCTTATTGACCACAAGCGGGCTGACGAGTATCTTCCAACGCCACCTGATGTCAACAAGTGCTAATGAAGGCAGTTTAGTAACCGACATGTCTGACTCAGTGGAAGCAGCGCTTGAGGCGGAGCCAGAGGACGTTGATACATCCCTACACAAGTTCCGTCAAGCAGTTCAGCAAAGTGATAATGCAGTTGGCTGTGCAATTGCAAAATATATTAATAGCTGTTGCAGCTGAAATAATCCTCACATTTACACTTTGAGTTGTTGCAGTTCAGTAATGTAGGAGGAGCATGATTATAAAGTGCTTTCCAGGAACATTAGAAAAATGAGTATTTGGAGACTAACAGGCCTGAAAAAATGGAGAACCTAGTCCTCGAAAAACTATAGATTTGCAGCGTTACCTCTGTATATATCCTTGCAGGCATTTTGCAACAATCCAGAAAAAACATGTTTATAGTGCCAGGAAAGCTTATGACTGTGGGTGTGCAAAGTTGACCATAAAATGTAGATAACCTATACACAATGTTTTTGTTATTGTCTGATTGTGCTGCCAGCGTATTTTCAGTGTAAATAAAGTGACTTATTACTGCTGTAAGTCACTCTGTTTCGCCGATATTAATTTTCATTTTAGAGGTGATGCTTTTCTATATTGAAGGCAATAAAGTTGGGAGATACGCTGTGTAGGAAATTCTGGTAATACAATTAATTGCTTGGAAGAAACTGATGGGGTGTGTGTGTGTGTGTGTGCGTGCGTGCGTGCGTGCGCGCGTGTAGAGAGAGAGCTAAATGCAGCTGAAAATTTCATAAATTGTTATATAAGGTAACACTGCTTATTAGTATGGCAACATCATGAAGCTGTTTAGTTCAGGAATGGCAGCATTCCCTTGAACATGGGATAATTGCAGAGCATCTAGTGATACAGAATATAGCTTATTTCAAAATACTTAATGGGGTAGTCAATAATTGAGGAACTTCCAGATTCAGCGTTTGGATTTGCCAGTCTGACACAGTGAATAATGCATACTGTTGGAAAAATTGTACTTTTGTGGCCTTTCAAAGTTACACTCAGAAGTGTTTTTGTGCTGTTATTCTCATCACTCAGTGGCCTTTGAAGCCGTACTTGGAAGCAGTCATGAGCTTTGCACTCTTTAATGCCTGTAATACATAAGTATTGTTACCAATATAGAGAATTATTTTTATCTTGTGTACAATCCTTCCACGTGATATGTTGCGGCATGTATTTATAATGGCAAAATACAACTTCATATCATTGTTACTCTGATCAAGCATGAATGTTGATATGTGATTCAAGTTGGATTGACCATAGTGCCATAGTTTCATATAATTTGAGAGTAACGTGTGTTTATATGGTGAGATTGATCACAATTTCTGGGTATTTTTAGTGAACTGATTTTTGTGGAGCACAGAACTGTCATTGAGCTGTAACTATAATTAATTACCTGGAAAGAGAAAGTTGACAGTGTGGCACTAATGTATGAAGTAATAGTTGAGATCGGAAGTTAGCTGTGTTTTGCAACACTGGGGAGATGTATGAGGCTTCCACCATATTTGGTTGAAGCAATTATTATTCGTAGGGAAGAGATGTTTCATGATAATAAACCTAAAATTAGAACCTAGTCATTGATGCCATGTAGTAACTCTTGAATGGAACACTGGTGGGTGCTGTTGAGAACTTTCAATGTTATCAAGTCTGTGATATTTCTGACTTGAAGAGTTTCCTTTCTGTCTGCATGTTATCGAACAGTGTTTTCAAGGAAACTTCTGTGTGTCAAGGATCTTTTACTGCATGTACATCCAAAAGCATGGTATTTTTTACTAAAATATTGATGGATGATTATAAAGGCAGGAGGACCATCGTGTTTTTTTTTTTTTTAAAGGAAGCAGCTCTTTATCAATCTGTTACCTTACTCAGAACAATGTGCTTACACAGCATGACAGCAAGTTATACTGTGGTTTTTGTTGGAGTTGCTTGCTGTCTCTTGTTATTTTGGTGATTTTGTGCAGCAATTACTTTTCACATTGCTTAAAAATAGATTTACACTGAAGCTATCAGAAACATCATTTATAATGCAACAAACATGAAAGACAGGGGTTTCTCTCTTCTTGCATATTATTTTAAGGCAGTAAGGTATGTTTTTACAACTACATGGCATGAACTTTTTCCTTTATTTTCACTGTGACAGTATGTGGCGATCACATTGTATTTGCAGCTCATTAATTATAGGGGCTGAACTGATCAACAGAACATAGTTACCAGAAACTGTAGCTCTGTTGTGGCATGTGCTGAAAGTGACTGTGATGTGTACTTGTTGTACTGTGTGTCCGTATGTATGTATAATGCTGGCTATAATCGTGATTTTGTATAAACTACTGGACCATCAGAGTTGTGTGATATAATTTCTTGTACAGGATGTTTGGAACTCAGGAACTTACACAATTGAAATATAAACATTTGATGCAAGATAATGTTTGAAGCTTCTTGAGAAATGCTCTCCTGGTTTTGATTCATTTATTGTTGAAAAACCAAACTGATAACTTGGTTATTATGTGGGAAGGTCTTCCATATTGTACACTAATGTGTTCCTTGAAATGAAAAGTATCACTTGAAGTTGAAGCCACATTATTGTGAGTAAAGTTCACTCCATCTTAAAACAAAGCAGACGACATATCTTTTAATACTGCCATATTGATTTGTCGAGCATTGTCTTTGTATTGTCACCTAGGTGTTTTGTTTACTTTGATGCTATTTTGAAAACTATTACCTTAGTTTCAAAATTCTGATGTACTTCTGTCTTTTAATGTGAAATTTATTTTAAGCCAAAGAGTTGTAATTCCATGAAAGCAATGGTGATTGTTAATATTTTTAAAATGAAATGCAGTAGAATGAGAAGCTTGGCTTAATAATTCACTGCAGGTTACCGTCTGTGGTTTCATGGCTGGGCAGTTTGACAATTTTATATGTCAGTAACACAATGTTTGTGATCTGTTCAATATTATAAGGTGTGCATACTTTGGTTACACGTATTTATGAGTCTTCAGTACAATTCCAGAATTGTGTTATAGAATAAACAAACACTCTTGAAACTGAGTGTGTCATGGAAATGTAAATGCATGCATGCCATTCATTCATTTACGAATGAATAGAAACAAATAATCAGTACATTAAGTAATATGTACATGTAAATGTAAAGTATATATACATATACAACTATTTTCCTTAAGTTTTGAGTCTTTATTGAATAATGTGACTGCATGGAGTAAGTACTGCATGTTTGGCTTTGTCTTATTTCCATATGCGCCAATGTATCGTACCAGAAATGAGAACAGGTATTTTTGTATTGGCATAACTGTTGCCATTGTGTTAGCAGATTGACAAAACCAACACCCCTAATTTTCCTTCAGCATTTGTTAGATGAACAAAAATTGTCTGTTTATAGGCTTTCCAGTACTATTGCGGTAATTCGTTATGGGTACACAGTTCTCAGTAACCAGTTTTGTTTGAATGTGGTTGTAGTTTATTATTTCAGATTTATATGGGAAAGCATGCTTTGTCATAGCAGTATTTTATTTATATGAAGTAAATGAGTTATTCTCTCATTAATGTCCCTGGTGTCGGTTGTCTACAGCTAACTGAAATGAAAACAATGTAGGATCCTTACTGAATTGACTTTGAGTGAATAATATGTGAACTAATTTTTGATACGATAGTTTATTCAGTCGACTCAAAAACTATGAACTGCTAATGGTGACAGCGTACCTGTGGGTATAGCAACTGATAATTTAAAATATAGTCACAGGGAAGCCTGTCAGAAGTGTTCCTGAACACAGCTTACGAAGGAAGTATTCGGTGTTATATGTTTTGAAAATATACGTGTTGGATTGTGATCACTGATACTTTTTAATATGGAACTGCTAGCTACTTATTGATTCAACATCCAGAATGATTGTACTATGTCTTAGATGACAACTTCTTCTGTATTGCAATTTTTCCTCTTCAGCTTTCTACCAATGGATAGAACGTTCATCTCCGGAAATTGGGTCATATTGATCTTCCTTTTCCAAGGTGGTAAGAATTCATAAATACATGAACTATGACATTTCAAGCTTTGTGTGACATGAATGACAGAATACAACTCCCTGTTTATTTTTCTATGATGCCATCTGCATTGCCACAGTACTCCTGTTCTGTGGCACGTGGTGCATCTCCGAGCCATGACACTGCAGCACAGAATAAATGCCAAACTGGAAGGTACCATGAAGCCTAGTAAAGCTGCTAACATTTTCTCACCTCACACCCACACTGCATCCGTCCGAACCCATGTACATACAAAAATATGAAACTGACTTCCTAAGAGTATAAAGTTTTAGACTACTTTATTAATAGAATACTGACTTTCAGATCTCGTGACCTTCGCTTGTCAGTCAGGCAGGTGTTGCTAACGCATAATTTGGATAAGGCACATCACATATTCCTTCTCTTAGATGAATGATGTCCCCATATTCTTACTACATTAAAACAAAGAAATCACATTTTAAACTTTGGAAAATGAAAAATATTTAGGTATGTCATTTGTTCCAAGTATTATTTCATATACTTCCATTTTAAAAAAATCTTTAATCGTGACATACTTGATGTTGCCTAAGCATTACTTGTGGATTACCCACAAAGAAACAGTAACCCCCAATCCTCGAGATGTGCCAGACATTGACTTTCTTTGATCATGGTTACATAAACAACAGTAATAAGTAGTCGCTCATTCAATATGAAATGGAATTATTGAAGTGAATTATAGTCATAAAATGTTCTGATTATAAACTCTCTTTATATTGTCTCCTATTACTTTATATTTATTGGCTAGTTAAAGAAAGGCTGGTAAATCAATTACACCTTTAGTTTAAATTGTGAATTATCAATTCTTCAGTTAAACAGGATGAATATTCATCACCTAACAATGCTCATCAGACATAAAGTAGGTATCGTTACTCGTTCCCAATTTAGCGCTGCCTTAACTTTATCTGGAAATCAGCCGTGTGTGTGTGTGTGTGTGTGTGTGTGTGTGTGTGTGTGTGTGCTACTTGTCAGGCAATCCTGTGAAAATAGGTTCTAATAGGAGGAGAGAAGGTTTCTGTGATGGAACTACTGAATGTGGAAAGTGGGAAGATAGATATGGTACTCCTGAGGAGCAAAAAAGAAAGACTAAGAATGTTAGAATGGAAGAAGAAAAGAAGACAGATCCCAAAGGTGGGTACCACCCCAGACCCGTACACCAGGAATCTCTTCCTAGGGGATACTTCAATGGTGGGGCAGGCCAACAAAGATGTTTGCCAATCCTACAAAATAGTCTGTACTGGCTTACCCTTCACAGGCCCTGAAAATTGGTTCTAACACACTAATATTTACTGCCTGTGGAGAGAGAGTAGCATCATGAACAATAACCCTGTCTGGTTAATATGCTAGACTCCTAAAGAACACTCAGGTTTACTAGCCCTACATTTTGCTTGGCATTTACTTCCCTTTTGCAAGACAAAGAGGGAAAAATTAGCTGAATTACTTACACTAAATTAAGCTAACATCTCTTAAAAATTGATATAAACCCAACTTTCCCTAGTACAAAACTCTTTAACGAACAAAGTTACTACTAACCATGAGAAAAGCATAAAAACTCTACCAAACATACCAATCTCTAGCTGCACAATAGGCATACATCTCCAGTCACTGTATATCCCCATTCAATTTTGACAGTAGATTATATTTTGCCATAGACATTGAGCTTTTCAACTCACCATTTAGCGGAGATGTCGAGTCGCAGATAGGCACAACAAAAAGACTATCACAAACAAATAAATAAAGCTTTCAGTCATTAAGGCCTTCGTCAACAAAACACACACACACACACACACACACACACACACACACTGGTGTGTGTGTGTGTGTGTGTGTGTGTGTGTGTGTGTGTGTGTGTGTGTGTCAACTTCTTTTGATGACCTTAATGGCCAAAAGCTTTATTTATTTGCGACAGTCTTTTTGTTGTGCCTATATGCGGCTCAACGTCTCCGTTATATGATGACTGGCAACTTTCCTCTTCATAATATTGTTACATTCCATTTATTTTCTGTGTTGTGAACAGCTCACACACTTGTGTCCTTACCATTTATTTATTACATTAGCATAAGAATTAGACCACAAAAAACTCAGGTACAATCCTGTCTTCTGCAGATTTAGAGTAAGCCTGACAACAAACAGTGTTCTAACCTGTAGAAATCGTCAAATACACCTCCTTCTACAGCTAGATACTTCCCTTCTATGGAAGTATGTGTGTATTGCTGTAAAAACTGATGAATATTTAGAAAATATACTTCTGTGGAAGAAGGTATCTGATGATTTCTGTAGAATAGTGTTTGTTTTAAAGCTTGCTCAAAAGTTGCAGAACAGAGGAACCTACCTCAGTTTTTGTGGTCTAATTCTTGTAGTAAATGAGTGATAAAGGGTGCAAGTGTCTGAGCTTTGTGAGCTATTCATAACATAGAAAATAAAGGGCAAAGAAACATTGTAGGC
The DNA here is from genome assembly GCF_023898315.1 of Schistocerca nitens. Lineage (NCBI taxonomy): Eukaryota > Metazoa > Arthropoda > Insecta > Orthoptera > Acrididae > Schistocerca > Schistocerca nitens. The sequence continues at coordinate 1,310,692,580 of NC_064614.1, read as the reverse complement.
AAGGCGACAATAGATTGCTAATTTTTTGGAAAATGTAACTCCTCTTATTTGACGGCAGTTTCCCTATGGTATATTTTAAGATAACTTACTCCTAAAGTATTTAGAAACCTGTACTTCGTTATTGAGCTTCCTCATCTGCTTTTTCTCAAGTATATTCCTCTCCATTCAGTGCCTTCAAAATCCTAACTCTTATTTAGTACAAATCTGTTTTGCTGATGTGACTTTTAATGCCCCTATGCAGCTTTCATTTGGATCCCAGCATTTCAGGTAGTTGTTGTCTAAGGGTACCTTGCCTTTTCTTCCCCACAATTGATGTGAAGCCTCTTATAGCCAGTATTAACCTATTTAACTAAAAGCTAATAATTGCTAAGTCAATGTGTACTTATATAGTTCTGTAGTATTGTCACGGTTGTAGGACTATATAATACTGCAGTTATATTTAGAAACAAAGATGATGTGACTTACCATACGAAAGTGCTGGCAGGTCGATAGAAACACAAACAAACACTTACATACACACAAAATTCTAGCTTTCGCAACCAATGGTTGCTTCGTCAGGAAAGAGGGAAGGAGAGGGAAAGACGAAAGGATGTGGGTTTTAAGGGACAGGGTAAGGAGTCATTCCAATCCCGGGAACGGGAAGACTTACCGTAGGGGGGGGAAAAAAGTACAGGTATACACTCGGTCGCGCGCGCGCACACCGACACCCACACCGACACCCACACCGACACCCACACCGACACCCACACCGACACCCACACCGACACCCACACCGACACCCACACCGACACCCACACCGACACCCACACCGACACCCACACCGACACCCACACCGACACCCACACCGACACCCACACCGACACCCACACCGACACCCACACCGACACCCACACCGACACCCACACCGACACCCACACCGACACCCACACCGACACCCACACCGACACCCACACCGACACCCACACCGACACCCACACCGACACCCACACCGACACCCACACCGACACCCACACCGACACCCACACCGACACCCACACCGACACCCACACCGACACCCACACCGACACCCACACCGACACCCACACCGACACCCACACCGACACCCACACCGACACCCACACCGACACCCACACCGACACCCACACCGACACCCACACCGACACCCACACCGACACCCACACCGACACCCACACCGACACCCACACCGACACCCACACCCACACCGACACCCACACCCACACCGACACCCACACCCACACCGACACCCACACCCACACCGACACCCACACACACACCGACACCCACACACACACCGACACCCACACCGACACCCACACCGACACCCCCACACACACACACACACACACCCCGACACACCCACACACACACACACACACACACACACCGACACACCCACACACACACACACACACACACACACCGACACACCCACACACACACACACACACACACACACCGACACACCCACACACCGACACACCCACACACACCGACACACCCACACACCCACACACCGACACCCACACACCCACACACCCACACACCGACACCCACACACACACACCGACACACACACCGACACCCACACACCGACACACACACCGACACACACACCGACACACACACCGACACCCACACACCGACACACACACCGACACACACACCGACACACACACACCGACACACACACCGACACACACCGACACACACACACACACACACACACCGACACACACCGACACACACACACACACACCACCGACACACACACACACACACACCACCGACACACACACACACACACACACACACACACACACCACCGACACACACACACACACACACACACACACACACACCACCGACACACACACACACACACACACACACACACACACACACACCACCGACACACACACACACACACACACACCACCGACACACACACACACACACACACACACACACACACCACCGACACACACACACACACACACACACACACACACACCGACACACACACACACCGACACACACACACACCGACACACACACACCGACACACACACACCGACACACACACACCGACACACACACCGACACACACACACACAGCCACACACACACCGACACACACACACCGACACACACACACCGACACACACACCGACACACACACACACAGCCATCCGCACATACACAGGCACAAGCAGACTGCTTGTTTCTGTGTATGTGTGTGTGTATACCTGTACTTTTTTTCCCCCTAAGGTAAGTCTTTCCGCTCCCGGGATTGGAATGACTCCTTACCCTGTCCCTTAAAACCCACATCCTTTCGTCTTTCCCTCTCCTTCCCTCTTTCCTGACGAAGCAACCATTGGTTGCGAAAGCTAGAATTTTGTGTGTGTGTATGTATGTGTTTGTTTGTGTTTCTATCGACCTGCCAGCACTTTCGTATAGTAAGTCACATCATCTTTGTTTTTAAATATATTAAAGACGACAGCAAAAGAAGTGTTATACAGAAATCTAAATGGGAAATAGTATAACAGTCAGCTGGGACCTTGCGCGCGTGACAGTGCTTGGTCCACACAGGACAAGAATGACAGTCAGTGGCACTTGGCTGTCATTTCTGCTTGTCTGTGGAGTCGAAAAGAGCATCAGAGACATTACCCGGGATTCATAAATTGATCCATACACCTCAGTTTGCTTAATATATGGACACACACACACACACACACACACACACACACACACACACACACAGTCTCTTTTTGACTGTCACAAATATTTAAAATTAGTCTTTGACATTACATAAAATTTAAACACATGTGCATAGCTGAGTTTGACTCTGTCCTTTTCACAAGTAATCAATTTACTGAACGTTAACACTAATTAAATTGTGGTTAGTCATATGAAAATACTGGTACATAATCATAGGTAAACATGAGACTCATCAGAAAAGCAGATACCACATACCAGAGGAGGAGGGGGGAGGGGGAGAGAGAGAGAGAGAGAGAGAAGAAAACATTGAAATTGTTAACAAAGGTGAGTTAAATAAGTCTTCCACCACTGTTATTGTAAGGGTACATGAAGATCAGATATCTTGTTGTACCTTTAATTCGGATAACCTCGAAAGATGTTAGTGTAGTGCCTGGGATGGTAGTTCCTTCCAAGACCCCATTTTGCTCTAACACAGTCAGTCAAGATAGTTGTGTCTGAGATTAATTTATGGACTTCAATAAATTCTTTTCTCAGTAAAATCTTTCATCTGTTTTAAATCCTTATTTACACCTCTAAACTCCTCACTAAGTCACACTGTGTAGTTGTAGTTTGTAACTGTGATATTCTACTGTTAATTTCTAATTAGAAGAGTCAGTAGTATGCTCCTCGATTGTCTGAACTGGCTTATCCATGTTATCTTTTAAAGCAGTATTCGTGATTTTTTGTCTGTTGTTAAATTCATTAATTGTTTGTTCCTTTGCACTTGCATTTAATTCATCCCCTCGAGTTTTACTACTCGCATTTGTTAGCCTTATTTGCATCGAGTTTAGTACTCCATTCACTCACTCTCTTAAAACAGATATTTTAAGTGGCCTCTCGCTACTACTGGCATGCGGGAATCAGATCGTATAGATCTTCCTTTTACAAGATGGTTACACTTAACAAATATGTGAACTATGACAGTACACGTTTTCTGTGTGATACAAATGGTAGCTCTTAGCTCGTACTGACAGATGGATGGAATACAGCTTACTGCTTTTTCTTCCACGACATCACACGCGTTATTGGCTGTACTCCATTCTGTTGCGTGCAACGCATCTCCCCAAACGAGCAGGGTACCCTGAAGCCTACTAACATTGTTCTGCCATGCAGACGTACTGCACCCCTGTACGTGCATAAATACAAAACAAAATTAGTAAAATAAATACTCTGAAAAGCGCTGCTACTTTCCCCAAACTGGTAAGTCACACTACAGGAAGCAGGTCAGCAGTCTTCCGTAACTCAGCATAAAATGGCAGGGTGCCACCTCAAATGGCTGAAACCGAATGAGAACAGTTACGTGTCTGTACTGGGATCCAGTGAGGCCATGTATCTGTGAAACTGTGCATTTGTACACATTTGACATTTGAAGGTTAACGAATCCAAAAGACTGCAAAAGTAGAGGCAGCTGTGATCAGTAGATTTATGAGAGTCGTAAATGAGGTATCGTTCGGCAAAAAGCTGCAGATTCCTAAAGGAATGGTTAAACCCCAGCAGACAGGACCAATGCACACTGTAATAGTGGTATATCAAAAGTTGTAGTAGTTATGTTATCCAGGTCTTTGCCATAAGCTGTCCCATTCCATTTGCACTTCAATGACTGATGACAAAGGGAGTATGTATACAACAAAGAAACTTCCATTCAGGGAAATAAGACTTTAGTAAGTACCGTATGCTATGTTTCAAGCATATGCTTTGCTTTTTACCACACACTACCTCATTTGTGCCTCTTCGTGAATCTGCCGCCATTACAAAGTGATTTGTGTGCTTGTGTTCTTTAGGTGTGTTAGCCTTCAAGCATGACAGCATAAAATGTAGAGTCTTACAGATAAATGACCTTCTTTCTTGATGTCATTTGTTATCTGAGCTGGGGCACTCCCTGGTTTGTATTTAAGTAGTTAACTTGTGCTGCTTGATGCTTTACCGCACTGCATCTGCTTGATAGGTTCCTGGGAATTACGCCAGATAGTATTGTAAAAACCGCACAATATTTCAGCGAGACAACTGCCCGCCACCATCAGGTGCTACTGTCGCGTCGCTGAGAAGCTCACCAATTTATATGTTGTCTTCCTAGAACAGCGCAGGCGCCTGCGGGAGCATATCGAAGACCAATCGTGGACAGCGTCGAATACCGGAGCCCTCTGCTGGGCCCAGTATATGCGCGTGGGGTGTTGGCGCGTGATTTAAGCATCTGGGCTAAGGTTTCCCATCTGCGTTGACTCGGTGCAGTTGGTAATCTGCGGCTGACGATTCCTTAGTGCTGCCAAGGCTGGCTCCCAGGCTTTGCTCAGGTGAAACCCCGTGTCTCTGTTTATAAGGTCACTGCTTATACGTATTTCAACCACCTCTTTGATGATGGAGTCCCAGTATGTGGAAGCATACTAGAGGATCTTGGTTTCTTCATAGTTCATGCCGTGTCCCGTGTCAAGGCAGTGTTCGGCAACCGCAGATTTCTCTGGCTGACCCAACTTCGTGTGATGCTGCTGAAGAAATAAGGCGAGAGGCTTGCAGATCAATAACCAGGATGCCTGCACCCAAGCATAACATCACCATTGAAGAAAGAAGAGCACTCCGTTCTATAAAAGAAGACAATGATATAGTAATTTTATCAGCTGACAAGGGTAACGCCACTGTTCTTCTGCCTGCTACATCTTATTTTGTCAAGATGATGGACTTACTACATGATACAGCGTATCGTCGTCTCCAGAAAGATCCGACGGATGCCGTACAACGGAAGACATCCGCTCTCCTCAAATCCAGCCGACTTCCTGACCGTCTGAAGAAGAGTTTAAGAGAACGAGTACCAGTTCCGCCACACCTTTACGGCTTGCCAAAGATACATGAGGAGAATGTTTCGCTTTGCTCTATTGTCAGTAATATAGGTGCCCCAACATACCACCTAGCTAAACATTTGGCTTCTCTTCTGAGTCCCATGGTGGGGAAATGCGAACACCGTATTTGAAACTCAGAAGATTTTATACGGCGACTGAAGAACCTGCACCTAGCATCTACCGACTTACTAGTGAGTTTCGATGTGGTTTCTTTGTTCACACGGGTGCCTCTGATGGACTCATTACAACTCACAGGAGCTAAGCTGGAAGAGGACGTCTTACACCCTTTCAAACACGTGCTTACCTCGACCTACTTCTTATTTAACGACCAGTATTTTGAGCGGACTGACGGTTTTGCTATGGGTAACCCTCTGTCTCCCATAGTAGCAAATCTTTTTATGGAAGATTTCGAGGCTAAAGCACTTAAGATGGCGGTTTTGAAACCCAAATGTTTGTGGAAATATGTAGATGATATGTTTGTGGTATGGCCGCATGGGACAGCAACACTTCCTTCTTTTCCGGAACATCTGAACTCACTCCATCCAAGCATATGTTTCACCATGGAGGTAGAGAAAGATGGTGAGCTCCCGTTTCTGGATGTTTTAGTTCGTAGAAAAGGAGACGGCTCCTTGGGTCACAATGTGTTCCGGAAGCCTACGGACACAGACTTGTATTTACAAGCTACGAGCTGTCATCGTCCCTCATGGTGCAGCAGTGTATTACGGATGCTAGTGCAGAGGGCTAGAGCCATCTCAGATCAGGACAGCTTATCGGCAGAGCTTAGCCATCTCTGCTCTGTGTTTGCCCAGAACAGGTACTCTGAGAAGCAGATCCGGAATGCATTTCGACCAGCATGCTCCAAACCTCAACAACAGCCTGAAGAAGCAGAGAACACCACGGAGTTGTTTTTTCTACCATATGTCGGTGGCGTGTCTTTTAAGATGGGCAGAATTTTCAAGAAATACCGGATTAAATGTGTTTTCCGGCCTCCAGCACGAGTGCAATCAATGCAGGGCTCTGTTAACGACTACCTCGGCCTGAGGAGACCAGGAATATATAAAATCTCGTGCCACTGTGGGAAGTCTTATATTGGCCAGACGTGTCGTACGGTTAAAGATGCGAACATAAACGTCACACGTGGTTGGGTCAGCCAGAGAAATCTGCGGTTGCCGAACACTGCCTTGACACGGGACACTGCATGAACTATGAAGAAACCAAGATCCTCTCGTATGCTTCCACATACTGGGACTCCATCATCAAAGAGGCAGTTGAAATACGTATAAGCAGTGACCCAATAAACAGAGACACAGCGTTTCACCTGAGCAAAGGCTGGGAGCCAGCTTTGGCTGCACTAAGGAATCGTCAGCCGCAGACTAGCAACTGCACCGATTCAACGCAGATGGGAAACCTTAGCGCAGATGCTTAAATCGAGCGCACATACAGGGTCCATCGCTCCCGGCCGCATTTTCCCGCGCCGGGGCGCGCTTCCGCGGACCGTGACCTGTTTCTCCAGCAGAGGGCTCTGCTATTCGACGCCGTCCACGATTGGGCTTCGATGACGCTGGCGCCTGCACTGTTCTAGGAATCCAACATATAAATTGGCGAGCTTCTCAGTGATGTGACAGTAGCACCTGAAGATGGCAGGCAGTTGTCTCGCTGAAATAGTGTGCGGTTTTTACAATATTAACCGGCGTAATTCCCGGGAACTTATCAAGCAAGTAGTTAAATTGTTTTGCAATAATTTTTCTACCAAGTTTATTGCTGTCATTGGCACAAGTATTTCAGTTTCCTCACTTCATTTGTAAAAATTCTAAGATCAAGATGCCACAGGAAAAATTTTAGTGTCAGTGTGTCCACCCAAAAATAATTTAGGTTTCACATGACAGGCTACACTACTGCAAATTCTGAGTCGAACTCCACCCGTTCTCTACCTTATATGACACTTCGCAAAACTGACAAAAGTCCAGTAGATATAGATGCCATACTGTTGCCCCAGATGACACAACTTCCTCCTCATGACATAGCATTGCACTATCTGGTCTGCCTTCACACAGGCTTCACATTATCTAAGTGCTACACACCCTTGCTGTGTCTGGACGCCCCACTCCCTTACACCAGAAAAAAAAATCTTTTGTTCTATAGAGACTATGATAAAATACACCAAAATAAATTAACTAATATGTCAATCAAAATGGCAACAATTTTTTTATTTATGTTAGTTTACGTATCCAGGACTTAGAATAGAGATCTTATTTGATGCAAGGATCGGGCAGGTACTGCAATCCAGATGATGTGTGTCCTGTAGGTCATAACACTCCTGTAATTCCTCCTCAGTGGTGTAGCCACACTTCCTGAGGTTCACCTTGTATCTTAACACTTCTTGTATAATCTTAATCAAGAATTCTCACTTATTGTTTTCTCCCACCCCCCCACCCCATTCCTAAAAAAATTGTTGGAAATTAAAGATTAACATCAGACAGACATACAATCATTATGTTTCTCGTACTGCGATCACGCTGTACTTAATGGTTGTCATATATACTGAAGCACCAAAGGAACTGGTATAGGCATGCGTGTTCAAATACAGAGATATGTAAACAGACAGAATACGACACTGTGGTTGTCAACGCCTACACGAGACGACAAGTATCTGGCACAGTTGTTAGATGGGTTACTGCTGCTACAATGGTAGGATCAAGATTTAAGTTAGTTTGAATGTGGTGTTATAGTCAGCACACGAGCGATGGGACACAGCATCTCCAAGGTAGCAGTGAAGTAGGGATTTTCCCATGCAGTCATTTCACGAATGTACCATGAATGTCAGGAATCTGGCAAAACATTAAATCTCAAACATTGCTGCGGCTGGAAAAAGACAACAGAAGAGATTCGTTCAACATGACAGAAGTGCAACCCTTCCATAAATTGCTGCAGATTTCAATTCCGGGCCATTGAGAAGTGTCAGTGTGTGAACCATCCAATGAAACATCATCGATATGGGCTTTCGAAGCTGAAGGCTTGGTGACTGCATGACACAGACCTTTACACCTTGCCTGGGCCCGTCAACACTGACATTGGATTGTTGATGACTGGAAACATGTTGCCTAGTTGGACGAGTCTTGTTTCAAATTGTACTGAGCGGATGGACGTGTCCAGGTATGTACATAACCTCTTGAATCCATGGACCCTGCATGTCAACAGGGGACTGTTCAACCTGGTGAGGCTCTGTAATGGTGTGGGGCATGTGCAGTTGGATAATGCGGGATCCCTGTTATGTTTAGATATGACTCTGACAGGTGACACGTACATAGGCCCCTTTCTGATCACCTGTATCCATTCATTCCCATTGTGCATTCTGACGGACTTGGGCAATCCAGCTGGACAATGTTAGACCCCACATGTCCATAATTGCTACAGAGTGCCTCCAGGAACACTCTTCTGAATTTAAAAACTTCTGCTGGCCACCAAGCTCCCCATTATTCAGCATATCTGGGATGCCTTGCAATTTGCTGTTAAGAAGAGGTCTCCACTCCCTTGTACTCTTACAGATTGGTAGAGAGCCCTGCAGGATTCATGGTGTCAGTTCCATCCAGCACTACTTCAGACATTAACCGAGTCCACACCACGTCGTGTTGTGGCACTTCTGCATGCTTGTAGAGGCCCTACATGATATTACACAGATGTACCTATTTCTTTGGCTCTTCATTGTAGTTTCCAGAGTCAATAACTATATCATAAACATATAAATCTTTAGCATTATTATTATTATTATTATTATTATTATTGCTATGTACTAACGGTATCACGCACCGTTGTGTGTGGTGTTGCGTTTTCTTCATTTGTTGGGGTTAATGGCTAAAGTTAATTAGATTATACAGTGTCTGACAGCTAATATATAGTGTTCCACAAATATATTTACTCTATTTTACGGTTCTCGAGAAATTTAATCCATTGATATCTCCTTGACCACTTCCTCAGTTTCAAAAATTAGTGCATAATTATGTAATCTAAAACAGCTTCAGAAATTTTTAATCTAGCTTAAAATTCCCATTCAGACAGTGAAAGTGGTTTCATCGTAGCTCAACAGATACTAACAGTGATGCATACAAATCCATATTGCAAATTTTTCTCCATTTTCCCCATCTTCATTAAGAGACACTGTTGCTACTATCGTCACATCTTGCTTCTTCTCAATAAGGTATTCGTCATTTGCATTGTCGTGTCGGTCACTGTAGCAGTGAGGACTGTCACAAGCAAGCAAGGAAGAAGAGAAGTGGAGATGGTCAGCGGCAAGAATCCAAAAATGATGTGTACATTAAACTCTCAAATGATTACAATACTTCATTTCTAAACAGAAAATAATTCCAAAACTGTTTGCTTCTGTCTTTGTCTCACTTGGTCTTCCACAAACTGGTATTGCAGCTTCATCAAGTGTTGTCTTCAGTGTCTCCTATTCCTCTTTTACTGTTCCAGGTTGATTTGTAGGTGTCTTATTTCCTAAGATTATCTCTTAGTTTTCTCTGGTTTCTTCTCTTTTTCTTTCCAGACTTACTTATCTCTCTAGTCTGTGTGTTCCATTCTTTCCATCACTACTCATGGTACTCTTCACTTTCACTCTTGGATACTGACAGTATTACCCTAATTTCAGTGATGTTCATATTCAGTTCCCTGTTAAGGATGATACTATCCACAAGTGTGTTCCTTTTACATTTTGAACATTTCATTTCTTGTACCATAAATTGTGAATTGTCAGGCTGTATTTCTTGCAGAAATCTAATAGCCTTCATTTTTCAGTATCTCGTCATATTCATTTCTCTCTGTGCCAGTCTGGGCAGAGATTTAACCTACGATGATCATATTTTGGCCATTTACTTATGTCAGTATTTCCTCCTCGAGGTTGTATTTTTTCTGACTGACAGAGCATGTACCTGCAGTACCTAAAGATTCTGTCTCTTGATTGACACTGTAAACTACTTCTTCCTGTCACTCTCCTTTCTTTGTAAGTCCATTTCACAAGTCTCCACCCACTTTTCTTCATATTCTTAGTTCATTTCCAGTACAGTACTGCTGAAACCATCTAATCAGCTTGTTTCTTTCTTGTCCCCCCCCTCCCCTCATTCTCTACCAATACTAAGATGTTAGGTTTTCGTCTTTCAAGCAAATGTAAGATTTTTTTTTTTTTTTCATATTAGACACTATAGGTTTAGCATTTCATTTCTTATCTGTTTGTACAGCCACGTCCCTTTCCTTTAAATCGAACATTCCCAAAGTGTTTTTGAATATATATGGAAAGCAATGCATGACTCTTACTAACTTGCAAGGCTGATGTAGCCTCACCAGAGTCCTAGCTATCTTAGTGGCTGCAAAACATGTATGGTCACCAGTTGACTTCACCCCCTTTTGCTGCTGTTGTTCTCCTCATCATATTGTGAATCCAAAATAGTTTCTCCATATCAAAATTATTATAAATCAAATGAATACTATAAACTTTCATAAAAGAAGACCAGTGAGCTCTGTACATGACACAGAAACAACCTATGTGCAGTGTATGTTTGGGGGGGGGGATTTGGGCGTCTTTTAATGCTCTTTCCGTCAGATGTACTGGTACAGTGTATCAGTGCGCTTCATCAGAAATCAAGCACTGCCTGATAATGTTATTCAAAGTTGTAGTTTATATTTTAAATGTTGTTTCTCTAAACTGGATATGCTTCCATTGTGTTTACTGGCAACTGAACAGGAATTTTTTTCACTCGTCTTCATTTTTCACAAAGGTCTCTGCTTCAAACATGGATATTGTAGAGTTAAAGTTTACAAATGAAAATCTTTCCTTCTTTCATATGTTGTTACAGTGCACATTTCTTTTGATATGATAGTTCTCTTTAGACACACATTTCCAGTTAGCCTAATTTTTAAAAGTTTGCTCTGGCATGTACTGCTTGATTTTCTTTACTACGTTGTCCATATTTTCTCTTTCTGTTGAAATATTTGTGAAAGTTGTAAGTGCGAAGAGGCCTATGCTCACTTGTGTAACACGGCTCACTTTTCTCCACAGCTGATATGAGAGAACGTAGCTCAGCACTGAAAGATTGTCAGCTCTCCCAACTGCATGTGTGAAGCGAGCTCGTGGGAGAGGTAGAAACATATTTGAAGTTATTTTGTAAGATAGAAAACTTTTCAGCTGTTAAGTGTGCCACACTTGAATTAATCATTTTATAAAAATTGTGTTATGAATTATGTGATATAGCATTATGTGGGACATGAATGCACCAAAGGCAAACCCACCACTAGTCTTGTCAGAAGGGCAGTGTAAAATGGCCACTAGATTCCAACCAAAATAGTAATCTATGAGGGTAAGTCAATTACTATCCGCTATTTAGTTCTATTTTTGTTTATTTTGGTAGTACTGTCCTTTTACGTTGATGACACATGCTTTGTTTATTTGTTGTTATATCTTTTCAGTTTTCAAGCTGCTAGGTTAGTTTCGTTATCGCTGCTGTGCTGTTAATCATGGCAGCTGTGCTGTCTATTTGCACCAAAGAAGAGCAACGTTCAGTGATACGTTTTTTGTGGTCGGAAGGCATATCAGGGGCTGAAATTCATTGAAGACGTTCGGTACAATACGGGAACAGTGTTTTGTCACAATGGAGTGCCTACAAATGGATTGAAAAATTCCGAAGTGGTTGCACAGGTGTTATACATGATGAAGAAGCTGGATGACCGTTTACCGTCACAAATGAAGAAACCATTGAGCGTTCACGTGAACTGATTCTCTTGGACAGATGATTAACTATTGACGAAGTGGCACATCATCTGCAAATTAGTCATGGTTATGTCTACGAAATCATCCACAACAGACTTGAGTTTTATAAAGTTTGTGCAAGATGGGTCCCAAAACAACTTGCATAAACAAATGCGCTTGGACATCTCCAAAAATAAATAAATAAATAAATTGGATCACTGTGGTAATGAAGGGGATAACTTATTAGACAGTATCATTACTGGTGACGAAACATGGATCCATCATTACGAGCCGGAGAGTAAACAGCAAAGTATGCAATGGAAACATTCAAATTTGCCATGCAAGAAAATGTTAGAGACCCAACCGTCCACCTGAAAACTGATGCTTACGGTTTTTTGGGATGCACAAGGTCTAATCCAGTACTGGAACATTATGGGGAAAGGGGCACAACAATAGACAGTGTATGCTACAGTGAGGTGCTTACTGCCAGGCTAAAGCCTGCAGTTCGAAGCGAACGCCGGGATTGCTGTCAGAAGGTGGTGTGTTGTTGCACGACAATGTCTGTTCACATACTGCTGCCCACACTGCTGAAATTAAGGTGCCATCGATTTGCCACGGACGAAGCAGTGAAAGAAGTGGTGCATTCCTGGCTCACAGCTCAACCGAGAACCTTCTTTTATGGGGGCATCAGGAAGCTTATACAATGATGGACCAAGTGCAGTGAAACGTAGGGAGACTGTCGAAAAATGGTGTTCTTATAAGTTTCCTATTTGATTAAAATAAAATTTATAACTACTTTGCGGATAATAATTGACTTATCCTTGTACACTCTCCCTCTAACAATGAGAAATTCAGAGTGGATTAAGAAAAATAGTATGAAATTGGTACCAGTTACATGTATAATGTCCACATCAATGTGGATAATGGTGTGCTTTTATGTGGTATCTATAAACCCATGGTCTAGGGATAGCATCTTTGACTTCCTGCAAAGAAATCACCCTCGTTCTGTGAATGGCCTAGTGACACAGGGTAGTGGTTCAAGGCACACTCTTGCTCTTGGGGTGGGAAGCTGCCCCTAAAAGGTAGAAGAATCAACAATAATCAATGGCCTGAGGATGCAGAAGGCAATGGAAACCTCTGCATTAAAGACACACAATTTTTATCCACAGGACATGTGGCCTGTAATTAGAAAAAGTGTCACGATGATCGCTCTGTGGACAGAAGATTCTGGACTAGTCCCCCATTGGGATCACCAGGAGGGATCTGCCAAGGGGGATGTGATATTGGGGAAAAAGATTAAATAACCAGTGAAAGGCTAATGTTCAACAAATTGTGTTGTGGAATGACAGAAGTTTGAACATGGTAGAGAAGCCAGAAACTCTGAAATGGGAAATTCTAAGGCTCAATCTAGATATAGTAGGGGTCAGTGAAGTGCAGTGGAAAGATGATTAGGATTTCTGGTCAGACGAGTACAGGGTAATATCAACAGCAGCAGAAAATGCTGTAACAGGAGTAGAATTTGTTATGAATAGAAATGTACAGCAGAGAATGAGGTACTGTGAACATTTCAATAATATGGTGGTTCTCATCAAACTTGATAGCAAACCAACACCAACAACAATATTTCTGTTGTATATACCAATGTTGCAAGCAGAAAATGAAGAGATAGAGGAAATAGATAAAGATACTGGATGAGATATTCAGTACGTGAAAGGTGAAAATCTAATAGTCTGGGGGGATTGGAATGTGGTTGTAAGGCAAGGAATAGAAGAAAGAGAGAAAGGGGAATATGGGCTTTGTGGTCAGAATGAGAGTGGAGAAAGACTAATTGAGTTTTGCAATAAATTTCAACTAGTAATAGTGAATACCCTGTTCGATAAATCACAAGAGGAGGTGGTATACTAGAAAATGGCTGGGAGATTTGGAAAGATTTCAGTTATCTTACATCATGGTCAGACAGAGATTCTGAAATCAGATATTGGATTGTAAGATGTACCCAGGAGCAGATATAGACTCAGATCACGATGTAGTAATGATGAAGAATAGGCTGAATGTTAAGAGACTAGTTGAGAAGAATCAATGCACAAAGAATGGGATACAAAAGTACTAAGGAATGAAGAAATAAGCTTGAAGTTTGCTGAGGCTATAGACACTGTGATAATGAATAGGTCAGTTGAAGAGAAATAGATATCTCTGAAAAGGGCAGTTACTGAAGTTGGAAAGAAAATCATAAATATAAGGAAGGTAACTGCAAAGAAACCACTTGTAACAGAAGAAATACTACAGTTGATTGATGAAAGAAGGAAGTGTAAAAATGTTCAGGGAAACACAGGAGTACAGAAATGCAAGTCACTTCGGAACAAAATAAATGAGAAGTACAGGGAAGTTAAGGTGAGGTGACTGCATGAAAATTGTGAGGAAATTGAAAAAGTAACAATCATTGGGAGGAGTGACTTAGCTTACAGAAACGTAAAAAAAGGGTGAAATTAAAAGGAAGAATGGTACCATTAAGAGTGCAGTGGGTATTCAACTGTAGCATGCAGAACAGAAGGCGGATTGGTGGAAAAAAGTAAACTGAAAGCCTCTCTGAGGGGGAGGACTTGTCTGGTGGCGTGATGGAAGAAGCAGAAGTCAGCACAGAAGAGAATGTCATCCAGTATTGGAATCAGAATGTAAAAGAGCTTCAGAAGACTTAACGACAAATACGGCAAAAGAAGTAGATAACATTCCGTCATACTTTTTAAAATCATTGGGGAAGTGGCAACAAAACAACTATTAACATTGGTGTGTAGAATCTGAGACTGGAGATACACCATCAGATGTTTGGAAAAAATATCATCCACACGATTCCAAAGATAGCAAGAGCTGACAAGTACAGATTATCAGTGTATCCAAGCTGCTGACAAGAATAATGTTCAGGAGAATGGAAAAGAAAACTGAGGCTCCATTAGATGACAATCAGTTGGGCTTAGGAAAGGTAAAGGTGTCAGAGAGACAGTTCTGACATTATGATTGATAATGGAAGCTAGACTGAAGAAACGTCGAGACACATTCATAGTATTTTTTGGCCTGGAAAAAAGCATTCAACAATGTAAAATGGATGTAAGATGTTCAAAATTCTGAGAAAAATATGGATAAGCTGTAGGGAAATGACAGGTAATATACAATATGTACAAGAACCGACTGGAAAATCAAGAACGAAGTGCTCAAATTAAAAATGATGTAAGACAGAAATGTACATAATACCTTTGCCCCTGCTGTTCAGTCAGTACATCAAAGAAGCAATGGTGGGAATGAAAGAAAGGTTCAAGAGTAAGGTTTGCTGGTGACATTGCTATCCTCAGTGGAAGTGAAGGTGAATTACAGGGTCTGTTGAATGTAATGAACAGTTTAATGAGTATAGAATCTGGACTGAGGGTAATCTGAAGAAAGATGAAAGTACTGAGAAATAGCAGACATGAGAACAGTAAGGAACTTAACATAAGAATTGGGGATCACAAAATAGATGAAAGTGAGGAATTCTGCTATGTAAGCGGCAAAAAACTCGAGGTGAAAGGTGCAAGCAGGACATAAAAGGCACACAAGCACTGGCAAAACAAGGCATTCTTGGCCAAGAGAAGTCTGCTGTTGGATTGCTACATAAGTTCAGTGTTTCTCATAAGTTTAATAAACACAAGAGAGATTTTAATTATCAATAATATATTCTGCTTCACTATTTATGACAGTGTGCCAATGCTGGGGTAACATTTGATTCCGAAACTGTAGAAATCACATGGTTTTGACACGACGAACTTGTCAAACCATGTTCAGAGCACAGTGGCAGAATGCAGGCAGTCTTTATCATGGATCACTTCATGCAGTCTTCTTGGTCATTGTTCTTGGATAGCGTCTGCAGATGTCTCAGTTATTGGCAATAAATATTACATCTCGTGGAAGCAATTTGCAATATTGCACACCATTACTGCTCCACCAGATGCATAGTGTTACCTTTTCTGGATGCACACAGGCCCGACCGCTACGGTCGCAGGTTCGAATCCTGCCTCGGGCATGGATGTGTGTGATGTCCTTAGGTTAGTTAGGTTTAACTAGTTCTAAGTTCTAGGGGACTGATGACCACAGATGTTAAGTCCCATAGTGCTCAGAGCCATTTGAAACATTTTGAACCTTGTTTGGGCTGAACCATTCCTTTCTTTTCCTTGTGTGAGAACAAAAACATCATTTTTTTGTCAACAGTAAACAAACAGGATAGGAATGGCCTGCGTTGTTCACGAACGAATTGCTGATGACCTAGCAAAGATGCGCATATGGCCACCCACTGATTTTTGTGATTTTGGCTTACAGCATACAGTACCCATACACCTGAGTTCTGAACATTCTCATTGCATGCAATGTTCATCAAACTTGCCAGTTCTCGAATACATTGATGTGGATCATTGTGGGTTAACACATTTAAATTGTCTTCATCAAACTCCAAACATTTTCCTGAATATGAGAACTTACTAATATCAAAACGATGCTCCTCAAAATGAGAGAACCATTTTCTCGACATGCTCTGTCCAGTCACATTTTCCCGATACACGACACATTTTTTATGGCTGCCTCCATTGCTGTCAACCCTCTATTGTACTCGAGCAGAAGAATATTTCAGATGTTCTAACTTCTCCACTTAGCACCTAGTTTTGTACATCCGCTCACTCTCCAAATGACAAAATGTAAACTCGAATAGCAACAGTAAACTACATATAAAAAATGTCAATCAGTAAATAAACCCATAGGAACCAGAATACCAACATGCTAAACAGAAACACTACAAATCTATGCACCAACCCAATAGTATCAAACATAGACCATAATTTGAGGACAAAATTTCTGAGAATATACATTTGGAGCACAGGATTATATGGTAGAGAAACATGGACTGTAGAAAAACCAGAACAATAGAGAATCAAAGCATTTTAGATTTGGTGTGTCAGACGAATGTTGAAAATTAGGTGAACTGATAATGTAAGGAATATGGAGGTTCTCTACAGATTCATTGAGGACAAGAGTATATGGAAAACACCAGCAAGGAGGTGGGACAGGGTGATAGGACATTTGATGAGACATCATGGAATAATTTTCATGATGCTACAGGGTAAAACGGTAGTAGAGGAAGACAGAGATTGGAATATATCCAGCAAACAGTTGGGGCTATAGGCTTCAATTGTTACTCTGATGGTGAACCAAGTACACACATTGTGTGTAAGACAAATGCAAAGTTGAGCACAGTCACAGACTGCAGAAAAACTTTGACAGATTAAAACTAGTAATGCCTGAATACCAAGTATCGTTAGTGAATCACACATTGATGGAACTTTCCCATTACTGTGTCCTTAAAAACATATACCAATTCTGATATATGCTTATCTCTGTCTGCCATGAAAAATTGTGTGTGTTTTGTTTGTGTTCAGATCATTTTTTTTATATTTCGATTGTTGCTAAAATTTTATTAAAATCCAATAAGGATCATTAAAAATTAGGACATAGGTCAACACCATCATTTGCAAACGAATCTGTTTGATATAAAACACAGTGTTATGCCTTTCAATATGATCCCAAGACAATACTTTAAAAGATCGGAATTGGGCAGAAGATATGGAGTGGGGCCTCATGATGTCTGAGAGAAACAGAGCCTCTAAGACATTGGTTGGTGTACTGTGTCATGATAAGCCCTGGCACAATTTTGTCAATGTTATCCTCACTTAACAGTACGCAATTCATTCTTATACAGTATTTAAGAAATCCGGAGGCAGCATCATTTCTACCCCATATGGATTCCTACCACTATGTTAGAATGCTTGTAGAAGTGGATAGTTCCTGTGAATTATTATGGGTGGAGGCTATACTCAACAACCGAGCTAGGTTCATAATTGGCTCTTTTTACCGACTTCCTGACTCAGCAGCATTAGTGGCAGAACAACTGAGAGAAAATCTGGAATACATTTCACATAAATTTCCTCAGCATGTTATAGTCTTAGGTGGAGATTTCAATTTACCAGATATAGACTGGGACACTCAGATGTTCAGGACGGGTGGTAGGGACAGAGCATCGAGTGACATACTGAGTGCACTATCCGAAAATTGCCTCGAGCAATTAAACAGAGAACCGACTCGTGGAGATAACATCTTGGACCTACTGATAACAAACAGACCCGAACTTTTCGACTCTGTATGTGCAGAACAGGGAATCAGTGATCATAAGGCCGTTGCAGCATCCCTGAATATGGAAGTAAATAGGAATATAAAAAAAGGGAGGAAGGTTTATCTGTTTAGCAAGAGTAATAGAAGGCAGATTTCAGACTACCTAACAGATCAAAACGAAAATTTCTGTTCCGACACTGACAATGTTGAGTGTTTATGGAAAAAGTTCAAGGCAATCGTAAAATGCGTTTTAGACAGGTACGTGCCGAGTAAAACTGTGAGGGACAGGAAAAACCCAAGGTTACTAAATAATAAGGTTGGGTAGTAAGCGCTCTGCTCTGCTATTGGCTGGCCTAGTGACGTCAGCGTGGAAGCAAGCGCTCACAAGCAGACGACACGGCATGCGCGTTTACGTCAAGTTTTTGGCGGAAGATTTTGTTTATACCAGAATTGAGATGTCTAAACTGCTTTTCTGCTGCTAAAATATTATCAGTTAAAACTGATGAGTTATATTCTTTCGCAGCTTATGCCTCACACATCGGTAAAATTACAGATCACAACCACACTGACACATACTTGAAATTCGAAACCTCGGCTCAAATAAATCAGAAACTATTCATTTAATCGCATTGAAATGAATTTACTTAAGAGCTCGAAGTTGCACACACTTGTTTGTAAGAACAGCATTCCTTCTTTCTAAAGCTGCTATAGTATTCATCAAAGTAACTTTATCTGTGTCTGAAAAAAAAAAAAACCTGTCGTCTGTACATGTGCTCTTATTATGATGTTTCTTATTTGGTGACAGCTTTTCCAGTGTTTCCAGAGATCTCTTATGTAGTTCTCGTTTCTTATACCGTTTGGTTCTGTCTTCTGTTGCGGGTGACACATTGACAGTCGCACTATTGCATGGCAAATTGCACGAAGGTACTGCATCTGGCTTGAGCATTCTTTTTCGGGGCAAATTAAGCAATTCAGACTGTAAATCCCTTAAGTAATCTGTTTCTGCGAAATGGCGAGAACACATTCGTGCATGCGCAACATTTACACTGTCTTTCTTACAACATTTCGACAACCATAGTTTTTGTAATGTTTCATTACGCAGGAAACTGTGATACATTACGTCAGTTTCCTTTGTGCTCCGGTTATAGGAAAAACAGCCCGTAACAGCACAGCCTGGCATTGTAGAAATTAATTTTCTCACTCACTTGTAGATTCTCCAATAAGAATTTCACAGGACGAACCATAAACTATAGAGCTGGCGAACACAATGTTGATCCCGCTGTCCACTATCGCTAACTATTTCAGTTCCGAATCAAATATAAATTACAGCAAAAACAGTTAACACTCCCGAATTCCGAATGTTTCCGCTGTTGACTGAGTACCTCAGAAGAAAGAACTCACTCAAAATACTCCTTCAAACACAAAATACTCCTTCAAACACAAAACAATACAAGAAAAACAATCACACACAATTTGAACTGTGTACTGTTTGGCACAGCTGCTTCGACCGTGATGTCATGCGCACAACTGAGAAAACACGTTGCTTTCTGCGCCCGCCCCCCCCCCCCCCCCCTCGGAAAAACCCACCGTGGTTCAACAACAAAGTTAGGAAACTACTGCGAAAGCAAAGAGAGCTTCACTGCAAATTAAAACGCAGCCAAAACCTCTGACACAGAAGCTATGTCAAAGTTAGCATAACGAGGGCTATGAGTGAAGCGTTCAGTGAATTCGAAAGTAAAATTCTATGTACCGACGTGACAGAAAATCCTGGGAAGTTCTGGTCTTACATAAACTAGTAAGTGGATCGAAACAGCATATCCAGACACTCTGGGATGATGATGGCATTGAAACAGAGGATGACACGCGTAAAGCTGAAATACTAAACACCTTTTTCCAAAGCTGTTTCGCAGAGGAAGACCGCACTGCAGTTCCTTCTCTAAATCCTCGCACAGACGAAAAAATGGCTGACATCGAAATAAGTGTCCAAGGAATAGAAAAGCAACTGAAATGACTCAACAGAGGAAAGTCCACTGGGCCTGACGGGATACCAATTCGATTCTCCACAGAGTACGCGAAAGAAAGAACTTGGCCTCATTCTAACAGCCGTGTACTGTTGCCATATCTGTGTCTTTAGAGGAACGGAAGGTTCCAAATGATTGGAAAAGAGCACAGGTAGTTCCAGTTTTCAAGAAGGGTCGTCGAGCAGATGCGAAAACTATTGATCCATATCTCTGACATCGATCTGTTGTTGAATTTTAGAACATGTTTTTTGCTCGCTTATCATGTAATTTCTGGAAACGCAGAATCTACTCTGTAGGAATCAACATGGATTCCGGAAACAGTGATCGTGTGAGACCCAACTCGCTTTATTTGTTCATGAGACACAGAAAATATTAGATGCAGGCTCCCAGGTAGATGCCATTTTCCTTGACTACCGGAAGGCGTTCGATACAGTTCCGCACAGTCGCCCGATAAACAAAGTAAGAGCCTGTGGAATATCAGACCAGCTGTGTGGCTGGATTGAGTAGTTTTTAGCAAACAGAACACAGCATGTTGTTCTCAATGGAGAGACGTCTACAGACCTTAAAGTAATCTCTGGCGTGCCACAGGGGAGTGTTATGGGACCATTGCTTTTCACAATAAATATATATATATATATATATATGACCTTGTAGATAGTGTCGGAAGTTCCACGCAGCTTTTCGCGAATCATACTGTAGTATACAGAGAAGTTGCAGCATTAGAAAATTGCAGCGAAATGCAGGAAGATTTACAGCGGATAGGAAGTTGGTGCAGGGAGTGGAAACTGACCCTTAACATATGCAAATGTAACGTATTGCGAATACATAGAAAGAAGGATCCTTTGTTGTACGATTATATGATGGCGGAACAAACACTGGTAGCAGTTACTTCTGTAAAATATCTGGGAGTATGCGTACGGAACGCTTTGAAGTGGTATGATAACATAAAATTAATTGTTGGTAGGGTGGGTGCCAGGTTGAGATTCATTGGGAGAGTCGTTAGAAAATGTAGTCCATCAACAAAGGAGGTGGCTTACAAAACACTCGTTCGACCTATACTTGAGTATTGCTTATCAGTGTGGGATCCGTACCAGGTCGGGTTGACAGAGGAGATAGAGAAGATCCAAAGAAGAGCGGCGCGTTACGTCACAGGGTTATTTGGTAATCGTGATAGCGTTACGGAGATGTTTAATAAACTCAAGTGGCAGACTCTGCAAGAGAGGCGCTCTGCATCGCGGTGTAGCTTGCTGTCCAGGTTTCGAGAGGGTGCGTTTCTGGATGAGGTATCGAATATATTGCTTCCCCCTACTTATACCTCCAGAGGAGACACGAATGTAAAATCAGAGAGATTAGAGCGCGGACAGAGGCTTTCCGGCAGTCGTTCTTCCCGCGAACCATACGCCATTGGAACAGGAAAGGGAGGTAATGACAGTGGCACGTAAAGTGCCCTCCGCCACACACCGTTGGGTGGCTTGCGAAGTATAAATGTAGATGTAGAACTGTGAATTTAAAATTGACCATTTCTTTTAGACGTAATTATTCCTTTTATTTCTTTACATAAAGAAAAAGTATTTGTAGTTACCATGTGAAGATCACATATTGTATTTTGAATTTAACTTGTACAACTATTATTTCTGCTCTAGTTATTAGAAATGGAAATATTTAATGTTACTCTTTTACAATAAGGTGAGATATGAACCTTCCCTCAAAGTCAAAAGTTCACGGAATACACACACATGCAGCATTTTTCTTTCATTGTAGGGTCATGTTGACATAGAAGTTGTCACCTTTCCTTTTGCACTCATGCTTTGAGTTTTGTTCTTGATACAGTAATGAATTTCATTATTTTCCTTCGAACTTAAAGCTATTTTTTCATATTTAAATATACTCAATGGATTTTCAACTACCAAATGGGTACTGAATAATTACGTTAGAATTTTAGTCTCTTAATGCTGTATGGAAAATTCACTTTGTCACACAACCGCTATTTCCTTTACCGTGTTCAGTAGGAAGCAATAGTGCCTGGAAACATGCACGGGTTTGTTACTTTTATTCCCTCTCTAAAGTATTCATTTCAAGCCGCACGTCCTCAAATCGTGCACGGGTTTGAAACGCAAACTGTTCCTCCAAACACTCAATTAAGGCAATGCGAGAACATAGCCATGAAGTTCGCGCGCGTATTTCGGGTTGCTTGCGTTTCTTCCGCCAGTCACGTTTGTATTTTCATTGTGCAGCGCCTGAGGTTACGTTTTTAGCGTGTCCTGTCCGTTAATACGGAACTTCAGAAGGTGGTGTGGTGGACAATTTTGAAATTTAAATTATGATGGAGACTAGGGGTGGCTTCTGAGATAGTACCGCTGTGTCGTGACATCACTGTTATGAAAAAGAAAGAAAGAGAAATCTATGCGAACTGCACATAAAACATCGTTTCAGAGTACGTATTCTCTGATTTGAAGAGGCGCATTTGGCCATGTTTGCTCTCGCGCCTCTGAAACTTGGTGGCAACTGCCGCATGTGCACCGTCTGCCGTCATGAGCAGCGTGTGAAAGGCTCAGCCGTCGGTTTATACACGCTCCCGTAAACAATCAAACCTGTTTGACAAAATCGCTTTTATCTAGCCACGGATTTGCCAAGCAAGCCCGTACACGTTCAAGCGATGTTCGTCAGTGTAACATCACTTTGAAGGAAACGCTGTTCGTGTGTGTTTTGATCCATAAATGCAAACAGAAGCCCTGGCACTGACTTTATCAATGTTTTTAAAGAAAAAGAAGAAAACTAGGTTCTGGTCTAGGGAGTGGCTTAAAATGATATTGACCCATGAAAATATGCTGAAGGAAACATTACTCACAGAGCCTGACTATTATATCAACTTTCTTCGAATGAACGATAAAACTGTTTAAAACTTAGTAAGTACTTCCTATGAGAGGAAACTTGCCTGTCAACTTCGCTATTCTAGCCACAGATATGTCAAACGAGGCGGTACACGTAGTAAGAAAGTTTGTCAGTTGAACCTTATTTGTGTAGCAGACACTTTTCGTACATGTATTTTGGCACTATTGGGAGTAGCTACAAATGCAGATAAAGCATTTCTAATATTGCCTCTGTCACTGTATTTAAAGAACAAGAAATCAAGACGCCGTCCAGGGAATGATATAAAATTAGAAATATGCAACTGGACACGGGTTAATGGAAATGTTTCATTCAGAACCTGATGATTACATCAACTTTCTGCAAGTGGACCCTTAAACGTTTAATAACTTATTTAGACACATGCGAAAATTTATTGTCGTCAACTTGGACTTTTAATGGCAGGTAATTAAAATACCGCAAAAAAAAAAAAAAAAAAAATAGCCCACATCGTCCATGGAAGAGTAGGAGAACTTCGATTTATTTTATTTCATTCTACTGCGCCTATATGTCACTGTATGCGTAAAATATTGATTTTGTTCATAACCTCTTCATACTTTTATATAGCTGGGAATGATATGGTACCCCTACCATTTTGGCAATTATCAGTGGTATTTTGTTTTTATACTTGATCGTAGTTTTCATATTAGCGGAAACTCACGATACAGTGAGATAAATTGTAATAAAACAATTTTTCGCTAAACATATGCGGCGAAACGTAAACACAAACAACGTCCGACATATTTTGAAAGTTAATTAATCAAAATTTCTCTGAGTCAAACACGATCTATGCTTGACAAACATGTCAAACTGCACTGTACGCGGTCAAATACTTGGCAAGCATAATGAATTCTGACAAAATGTTTGATCGTTTACGGGGCCTTTTTCATGATACAGGTGGAGCTGCAGAGATCTACGTTCCTGGTGCCAGAGAGTAGTAAAGTGCAGTACCTATAGCGGCATGATCTGCCATCTAGCGACCATCGGGAATCACACGTCAAGTCCAGTGTTATAATCTTTTTGTAAGTTAATAAAAATGCGAATCGTAATCGCAAATTAATGCTCAATTAAATCTAGTGCAGAAATAATGCACTTAAATATCGTTCTAAATTGCTACATATAAGGGGAAACTACGGCCGTAATTTTTCCCGAGGGCATGCAGCTTTACTGTATGATTAAATGATGATGGCGTCCTCTTGGGTAAAATATTCCGGAGGTAAAATAGTCCCCCATTCGGATCTCCAGGCGGGGACTACTCAAGAGGATGTCGTTATCAGGAGAAAGAAAACTGGCGTTCTACGGATCGGAGCGTGGAATGTCAGATCCCTTAATCAGGCAGGTAGGTTAGAAAATTTGAAAACGGAAATGGATAGGTTAAAGTTAGATATAGTAGGAATTAGTGAAGTTCGGTGGCAGGAGGAACAAGACTTCTGGTCAGGTGACTACAGGGTTATAAACACAAAGTCAAATAGGGGTAATGCAGGAGTAGGTTTAATAATGAATAGGAAAAGAGGAATGCGGGTAAGCTACCACAAACAGCATAGTGAACGTATTATTGTGGCCAAGATAGATACGAAGCCCACACCTACTACAGTAGTACAAGTTTATATGCCAACTAGCTCTGCAGATGACGAAGAAATTGAAGAAATGTGTGAGGAAATAAAAGAAATTATTCAGATAGTGAAGAGAGACGAAAATTTAATAGTCATGGGTGACTGGAATTCGAGTGTAGGAAAAGGGAGAGAAGGAAACATAGTAGGTGAATATGGATTGGGGCTAAGAAATGAAAGAGGAAGCCGCCTTGTAGAATTTTGCACAGAGCACAACTTAATCATAGCTAACACTTGGTTTAAGAATCATGATAGAAGGTTTTATACATGGAAGAACCCTGGAGATACTAAAAGGTATCAGATAGATTATACACTCCTGGAAATTGAAATAAGAACACCGTGAATTCATTGTCCCAGGAAGGGGAAACTTTATTGACACATTCCTGGGGTCAGATACATCACATGATCACACTGACAGAACCACAGGCACATAGACACAGGCAACAGAGCATGCACAATGTCGGCACTAGTACAGTGTATATCCACCTTTCGCAGCAATGCAGGCTGCTATTCTCCCATGCAGACGATCGTAGAGATGCTGGATGTAGTCCTGTGGAACGGCTTGCCATGCCATTTCCACCTGGCGCCTCAGTTGGACCAGCGTTCGTGCTGGACGTGCAGACCGCGTGAGACGACGCTTCATCCAGTCCCAAACATGCTCAATGGGGGACAGATCTGGAGATCTTGCTGGCCAGGGTAGTTGACTTACACCTTCTAGAGCACGTTGGGTGGCACGGGATACATGCGGACGTGCATTGTCCTGTTGGAACAGCAAGTTCCCTTGCCGGTCTAGGAATGGTAGAACGATGGGTTCGATGACGGTTTGGATGTACCGTGCACTATTCAGTGTCCCCTCGACGATCACCAGTGGTGTACGGCCAGTGTAGGAGATCGCTCCCCACACCATGATGCCGGGTGTTGGCCCTGTGTGCCTCGGTCGTATGCAGTCCTGATTGTGGCGCTCACCTGCACGGCGCCAAACACGCATACGA
This sequence comes from Schistocerca nitens, assembly GCF_023898315.1. Classification (NCBI taxonomy): domain Eukaryota; kingdom Metazoa; phylum Arthropoda; class Insecta; order Orthoptera; family Acrididae; genus Schistocerca; species Schistocerca nitens. Next base: position 1,310,666,525 of record NC_064614.1, on the reverse strand, counting down.
CCATCATTGGCACCAAGGCAGAAGCGACTCTCATCGCTGAAGACGACACGTCTCCATTCGTCCCTCCATTCACGCCTGTCGCGACACCACTGGAGGCGGGCTGCACGATGTTGGGGCGTGAGCGGAAGACGGCCTAACGGTGTGCGGGACCGTAGCCCAGCTTCATGGAGACGGTTGCGAATGGTCCTCGCCGATACCCCAGGAGCAACAGTGTCCCTAATTTGCTGGGAAGTGGCGGTGCGGTCCCCTACGGCACTGCGTAGGATCCTACAGTCTTGGCGTGCATCCGTGCGTCGCTGCGGTCCGGTCCCAGGTCGACGGGCACGTGCACCTTCCGCCGACCACTGGCGACAACATCGATGTACTGTGGAGACCTCACGCCCCACGTGTTGAGCAATTCGGCGGTACGTCCACCCGGCCTCCCGCATGCCCACTATACGCCCTCGCTCAAAGTCCGTCAACTGCACATACGGTTCACGTCCATGCTACCAGTGTTAAAGACTGGGATGGAGCTCCGTATGCCACGGCAAACTGGCTGACACTGACGGCGGCAGTGCACAAATGCTGCGCAGCTAGCGCCATTCGACGGCCAACACCGCGGTTCCTGGTGTGTCCGCTGTGCCGTGCGTGTGATCATTGCTTGTACAGCCCTCTCGCAGTGTCCGGAGCAAGTATGGTGGGTCTGACACACCGGTGTCAATGTGTTCTTTTTTCCATTTCCAGGAGTGTATAATGGTAAGACAGAGATTTAGGAACCAGGTTTTAAATTGTAAGACATTTCCAGGGGCAGATGTGGACTCTGACCGCAATCAAATTGGTTATGACCTGTAGATTAAAACTGAAGGAACTGCAAAAAGGTGGGAATTTAAGGAGATGGGACCTGGATAAACTGAAAGAACCAGAGGTTGTACAGAGTTTCAGGGAGAGCATAAGGGAACAATTGACAGGAATGGGGGAAAGAAATACAGTAGAAGAAGAATGGGTAGCTTTGAGGGATGAAGTAGTGAAGGCAGCAGAGGATCAAGTAGGTAAAAAGACGAGGGCTAGTAGAAATCCTTGGGTAACAGAAGAAATATTGAATTTAATTGATGAAAGGAGGAAATATAAAAATGCAGTAAATGAAGCAGGCAAAAAGGAATACAAACGTCTCAAAAATGAGATCGACAGGAAGTGCAAAATGGCTAAGCAGGGATGGCTAGAGGACAAATGTAAGGATGTAGAGGCTTATCTCACTAGGGGTAAGATAGATACTGCCTACAGGAAAATTAGAGAGACCTTTGGAGATAAGAGAACCACTTGTATGAACATCAAGAGTTCAGATGGAAACCCAGTTCTAAGCAAAGAAGGGAAAGCAGAAAGGTGGAAGGAGTATATAGAGGGTCTATACAAGGGCTATGTACTTAAGGACAATATTATGCAAATGGAAGAGGATGTAGATGAAGATGAAATGGGAGATACGATACTGCGTGAAGAGTTTGACAGAGCACTGAAAGGCCTGAGTCGATCCAAGGCCCCCGGAGTAGACAACATTCCATTGGAACTACTGACGGCCTTGGGAGAGCCAGTCCTGACAAAACTCTACCATCTGGTGAGCAAGATGTATGAAACAGGCGAAATAGCCTCAGACTTCAAGAAGAATATAATAATTCCAATCCCAAAGAAAGCAGGTGTTGACAGATGTGAGAATTACCGAACGATCAGTTTAATAAGCCACAGCTGCAAAATACTAATTCTTTACAGACGAATGGAAAAACTAGTAGAAGCCGACCTCGGGGAAGATCAGTTTGGATTCCGTAGAAATACTGGAACACGTGAGGCAATACTGACCTTACGACTTATCTTAGAAGAAAGATTAAGGAAAGGCAAACGTACGTTTCTAGCATTTGTGGACTTAGAGAAAGCTTTTGACAATTTTGACTGGAATACTCTCTTTCAAATTCTAAAGGTGGCAGGGGTAAAATACAGGGAGCGAAAGGCTATTTACAGTTTGTACAGAAACCAGATGGCAGTTATAAGAGTCGAGGGACATGAAAGGGAAGCAGTGGTTGGGAAGGGAGTAAGACAGGGTTGTAGCCTCTCCCCGATGGTATTCAATCTGTATATTGAGCAAGCAGTAAAGGAAACAAAAGAAAAATTCGGAGTAGGTATTAAAATCCATGGAGAAGAAATAAAAACGTTGAGGTTCGCCGATGACACTGTAATTCTGTCAGAGACAGCAAAGGACTTGGAAGAGCAGTTGAACGGAATGGATGGTGTCTTGAAGGGAGGATATAAGATGAACATCAACAAAAGCAAAACGAGGATAATGGAATGTCGAATTAAGTCGGGTGATGCTGAGGGAATTAGATTAGTAAATGAGACACTTAAAGTAGTAAAGGAGTTTTGCTATTTGGGGAGCAAAATAACTGATGATGGTCGAAGTAGAGAGGATATAAAATGTAGACTGGCAATGGCAAGGAAAGCGTTTCTGAAGAAGAGAAATTTGTTAACATCGAGTATAGATTTAAGTGTCAAGAAGTCATTTCTGAAAGTATTTGTATGGAGTGTAGCCATGTATGGAAGTGAAACATGGACGGTAAATAGTTTGGACAAGAAGAGAATAGAAGCTTTCGAAATGTGGTGCTACAGAAGAATGCTGAAGATTAGATGGGTAGATCACATAACTAATGAGGAGGTAGTGAATAGGATTGGGGAGAAGAGGAGTTTGTGGCACAACTTGACCAGAAGAAGGGATCGGTTGGTAGGACATGTTCTGAGGCATCAAGGGATCACCAATTCAGTATTGGAGGGCAGCGTGGAGGGTAAAAATCGTAGGGGGAGACCAAGAGATGAATACACTAAGCAGATTCAGAAGGATGTAGGTTGCAGTAGGTACTGGGAGATGAAGCAGCTTGCACAGTATAGAGTAGCATGGAGAGCTGCATCAAACCAGTCTCAGGACTGAAGACCACAACAACAACACAATTCGAATATATTGATGCCCATAGATTTCGAAACTAAGAGACGTTATTTCAATACCTGTATATTTCATATCATTAGGGCTATTGGTACAGAACAAAAAAACTAACATATTCACAACCTGTTGAGCATCTGTTTATACTTACTACATTCCTGTAATACAGTTCTGTACAAACACGTTGTAGTTGAAAACTGTGAAGTTTCATATCAGCGCACACTCCGCTGCAGAATGAAAATCTCATTCTGGAAACGTAAGTTTCTCTGAGGTCAGGTATTTGAAACAATATAGGTGTGTGTGTGACCTGTAAGTGAAAATTCAGTTGACTGTGAAAGCAGCAAACATGAACAAAATAACTGAGTTATTAAAAATGCCATTTAGCAATAGGACTCATAGTGAAAAATTTCAGATAAAAGCCCTGAATCTGCATCAGCAAACAAAAAAAATCATTGCCATATGTTCAATCCAGAACTTACCAAAAGAACAAATGAATTTGTGGCTGTGAAGAAAACAACGCAGGTTTTCGGTTTCCTTGTGAGTTATTTGGAGATGATCAATCGTGGTGGTGTTGTTGTTGTGGTCTTCAGTCCTGAGACTGGTTTGATGCAGCTCTCCATGCTACTCTATCCTGTGCAAGCTTCTTCATCTCCCAGTACCTACTGCAACCTACATCCTTCTGAATCTGCTTAGTGTATTCATCTCTTGGTCTCCCTCTACGATTTTTACCCTCCACGCTGCCCTCCAATGCTAAATTTGTGATCCCTTGATGCCTCAAAACATGTCCTACCAACCGATCCCTTCTTCTAGTCAAGTTGAGCCACAAACTTCTCTTCTCCCCAATCCTATTCAACACCTCCTCATTAGTTATGTGATCTACCCATCTAATCTTCAGCATTCTTCTGTAGCACCGCATTTCGAAAGCTTCTATTCTCTTCTTGTCCAAACTAGTTCTCGTCCATGTTTCACTTCCATACATGGCTACACTCCATACAAATACTTTCAGAAACGACTTCCTGACACATCAGTGGTGTAATAGCAGAATAACTGATATTGGGTATACATGGTTTAAAATGAAAGTACGTGAAAAGTCAAAGCGACACATCATTAATCTACTTAGTCATTCATTTCGGAGGTTCGAGTCCTCCCTTGGGCATGGGTGTGTATGTTGTCCTTAACGTAAGTTAAAGTTCGATTAAGTAGTGTGTACACCTAGGGACTTATGACACAGTTTGGTTCCATAGGAACTTACCACCTCTACCATCACTTTCACTTCTAGGCAAAGCCAACATTTAGCAGAAAATAGATTCGCAATATAGACATACAATTGACAGCCACAACAAATGTGTATAAAAGAATACAATTATTAAACTATACGAAATAAAATCGTCAACTTCTCAAGGGTTTGCATTAGGACGTTCAAACTGCATGGCTGGCCATGGGGCATGATGGGAATTAGTATGTGCAAGCATAGTTTGATTTAACGACGAAGCCGACTTTCATTTGGATGGGTCCGTCAATAAGCAAAATTGGCGCATTTGGGTGACTGAGAATCCGCATTTCCTGATCGAGAAGTCTCTCCACCCTCAACAGATAATACAGTGGTGTGTAATGTCCAGTGACAGAAAATTGGTGCGATATTCCTTGATGGTACGGTAACTACCGAACGGTACATGAAGATTTTGGAAGATGATTTCATCCCCATTATCCAAAATGACCCTGATTTCGACTAGGCATTCATGCAAGACGAAGTTCGACCCATCGAAGCAGGAGGTTGTTTGATGTCTTGGAAGAGCACTTTGGGGACCACATTCTGCCTCCATGATACGCAGAGGCCACTGGCAAGAGCCTCGAATGGCCGCCATATACTCTGTATCTGAACTCATGTGACTCCTCTTTGTGGAGGTATATTAAACACAAGGTGTACAACAACAACACCAAAACTATTGCCAAGCTGAAAACAGCCATTCATGAGGTCATTGACAGCATCGTTGTTCAGACACTTCAGAGCGTCATGCAGAATTTTGCTATTTGTCTGCGCCACATCAGCGCTAATTGTGGCAGGGCAAGGAGGGTGTCACAACACGCTGCATTGTTGCCAAATTTATTCAAGATGGCGGCGATGACGTCATCAAAGATGGCGGCATGTAGACTTGGCAACAGTGTGACATCATCCAAGATGGCGGATTTCGGCGGGAAAATACGCCAATTGTGCTATGTTCACTAACCTAACCCGCGAGAAAAAATGGCGGTAAGTTTGAATTTCGGCGGGGAAAATAGACCAATTGTGCTATGTCCACTAACCTAAGCCTCCAGAAGAAAAAATGGCGGGAAGTTTGAATTCCAACAGGATAATGCATGAAAAACCGTTCTTGTCTTTATTATTATTCATTATTATTGATTATCATTTATTAACATTCACTATCAATTATTATTATTTAAATAGACCAATTAGGCTATGTCCACAAACCTAAGCCTCCAGAAAAAATAGGCGCCAAATTCAAATTACAACAGGATAATGCCTGCGAAACCGTACTCCTCTATTATTATTATTATTATTATTATTCTTTACTTTCTCAGACGTTAAGTCTGGTTAAAAAAATGAAAAATGACGCGGACCTTGATCAGGCGTCACTTCCTTTTAACTGTATGGTATGTGTTATATTGCATTTAGGAACTTTCGGGTAATTGAACATGTATCAATAATTACTGATTTCTGTAGTTGTATATATATGTTTGGATGTAGCTCTATTGCATTGATGTACTGGTGGATATTGTGTGGTATGACTCCTGTAGTTGATAGTATAATTGGTATGATGTCAACTTTATCCTGATGCCACATGTCTTTGACTTCCTCAGCCAGTTGGATGTATTTTTCAATTTTTTCTCCTGTTTTCTTTTGTATATTTGTTGTATTGGGTATGGATATTTCGATTAGTTGTGTTAATTTCTTCTTTTTATTGGTGAGTATGATGTCAGGTTTGTTATGTGGCGTTGTTTTATCTGTTATAATGGTTCTGTTCCAGTATAATTTGTATTCATCATTCTCCAGTACATTTTGTGGTGCATACTTGTATGTAGGAACTTGTTGTTTTAAAAGTTTATGTTGTAAGGCAAGCTGTTGATGTATTATTTTTGCGACATTGTCATGTCTTCTGGGGTATTCTGTATTTGCTAGTATTGTACATCCGCTTGTGATGTGATCTACTGTTTCTATTTGTTGTTTACAAAGTCTGCATTTATCTGTTGTGGTATTGGGATCTTTAATAATATGCTTGCTGTAATACCTGGTGTTTATTGTTTGATCCTGTATTGCAATCATGAATCCTTCTGTCTCACTGTATATATTGCCTTTTCTTAGCCATGTGTTGGATGCGTCTTGATTGATGTGTGGCTGTGTTAGATGATACGGGTGCTTGCCATGAAGTGTTTTATTATTATTATTATTATTATTATTATTATTATTATTATTATTACTATTATTATTCGCCTGCCTCCACTAACACAGAATCCAGATGTCCGATTTCCGCAGTCAGAAAACCATTTCCTTTACACCCACAACAAAAATCTGTCCCAACTTCAAATTCCAACACCGTAATCTATCACACGTACGAAATAGCCCACATTCCCACTCAATTTTTTTTTCACTGCTAACCTATCAAAATTGCGTCAAATAATAATAAATTGCACTTGTACTAACGTAAGTCACCTCCTGTGAATTGGCAGGAAAGGAGGATCGAAGTCTTTATCTCAATAAGTACAGTCTTCACTTGTTCTCCATCTCACTTGGTACACACATCTTGGAGATGGCAGCTGCACCCAGTGCGCTCATCGCGACGTTCACACAAGAACTGGTTTAGTTGAAATCGTCGCCAGTAGAGGGACCTACTCCTAACCGTCACGGTCGCCGCAGGTAAGGGAGCGACCGGATACCCCCACGCCACGGCCGGTCCAGCGTTCTCGTCAACAACAACAACAACAACAACAAATAATTTTCCCGGACAGGGGAGTCTACCCCTCCCCAAAGCAGCACGTTGAAACCTGCTCATCTCTACGAAAGAAAGAAAGAAAGAAAGCAAGCAAGCAAGCAAGCAAGCAAGCCATCCCACACGTTTCCCGCAAGTTTTCTTCCTGCAGGACACGTTGCACCCTGTCCATACCACCCTTGTAAAAACTTGCTTTGCTCACAGATGCTGTGTACACGTTTCCCACCAAAATTCTTTTTCCCTAACAAGTTTGTACCTGCCAAGACCAACCGTTCACCATCTACCACGTGTGTTTCTCGGACAAAGAACGCACTGTCACGCTTTTCGCGCCAAAAGCTATTTCCTTAAGACTGGAAACTCCAACAACAACACGTATGTTCGGCCCCAACTTAACTGATCACCCTATTCTCATTATCCAAACAATATCCTTCCATTACCAACACACTCCTGTATACATGAGCGATCGCACGTCCCTAGTCGAGTGTGAAATCAATTTAATTTAACACAATTTCCCATCACTACTTAATTAAATCGACCAATTAATTAACCTCTCTCGTCCGAAAATGCTAAGTCCACATCGACCGCGACTCAATTTTCGTCCACCTGGATTTCGAATGAAATAGTTAAACTCTCTACCGACCATTACATCCCCTTACCGATCCATGTTTATTCGCTAACATGTACTAATGTGTACTCCATTTCTAGCAAACAAAGAGGCTGACCTAAGTCACCTTTGCCTCTCTCTCTCTCTCTCTCTCTCTCTCTCTCTCTCTCTCTCTCTCTCTCTCTCTCGTGCCACGGGCTCGAGGCCGCCCATGTCACAGTCTCCACTTTATACTCTCGTGCGACATACTCCTCTGTAAATATTCTAACTATGAACCGAATACGGTTGTTCAATCCAATCCATGCCATCTAGGACATGGCTAACAGCTAACGATAGTCATCTCCAAAAACATTTGCTTCAGCGCCATTGTTAATACTGTCAACATCCAATTACACCTATATAATATACTTTTAATAATAAATCACCCATCCTAACACACTTTATTATCCCAAATCCTCAATTCACTCTCCATTCTGAATAAGATCAATTATTTTTCGATAATTTTACAAAATGCTCTGCTCTCCCCCATATCCTGGAATCATCTGCGTAGTTCAGCTTTCAGCCACCAGAGTTGCTAGTGAACTCATTCACCACCACCACAGAATCCTCGTTCATCCTAAGATCATGTGATATTACGTCATCATACTTATATAAAGAGTCACCCCACCCTCATCTCTCTCACTCGTCCATGGTCCGCAACATCGTTTGTTTTCTTGCTTTTTGCTGCTGAATAAGATGAAGAGAGCTACCTCTACCAGCATGGTAGAGGTATATCTTATCTGTTCTCCTTATTAATTATATATCTCATTGTTATAGTGGACCTCGCACATTTTATCCTCGATTGCAAGGAATGGACTGGAACGCAACAGGCTCCCCAGCCTCCTGTGCTCGACGGACAGCCTGACTTGCCTTGTGAGTATAACTTTAACTCTAGCCTGTTCCTCGTTTATATTAACCATTTAAGAATTTGTTTTCTTATTTCCTACTTCTTATTTTTTTTCTAGATCACTTAAGGCAATTCCAGCTAGAGTTATAAGCAGAGCACGGGGCTTTCCCACGTAGCCCCCTATATAATTGGGTTCAGCCCCCAGCTCCAGAACACCACCACTCACTTGAGTATACTGAAAAATAAATCTTCTTTCAGTCTATCTATCCTTTTTTTCAAAATAACTAAAATTTTTATCTCGTTCTGTTACAGGAAACCCGACTGATGATCTCCTAGTGTTTATCATGAGATCAAGGCCATTCAACGGCAAATAGAACAACAACAAAAACAGCCCACTCGTAAATTTTATTTTTTATGTAAAAATACCTACCTTTAATAAAAATAATAATTATTATTGTTATTGTTGGTTTGTTATCTTTCCTTTCCCAGATGTTATGTCTGGTTAAAAATGGAAAGTGATGCGGACCTTGATCAAGCGTGACTTCCTTTTAACTATACGGTATATGTTACATTGCATTTAGGAACTTTTGGGTAATTGAACATTTATCAATAATTACAGAGTTCTGTAGTTGTATATATATGTTTGGATGTAGCTGTATTGCATTGATGTACTGGTGGATATTGTGTGGTATAACTCCTGTAGTTGATACTACAATTGGTGTAATGTCAACTTTATCCTGATGCCACATGTCCTTGACTTCCTCAGCCAGTTGGATGTATTTTTCAATATTTCGATTAGTTGTGTTAATTTCTTCTTTTTATTGGTGAGTATGATGTCAGGTTTGTTATGTGGTATTGTTTTATCTGTTATAATGGTTCTGTTCCAGTATAATTTGTATTCATCATTCTCCAGTACATTTTGTGGTGCATACTTGTATGTGGGATTTGTTTTATAAGTTTATGTTGTAAGGCAACCTGTTGATGTATTATTTTTGCTACATTGCCATGTCTTCTGGGGTATTCTGTATTTGCTAGCATAGTACATCCGCTTGTGATGTGATCTACTGTTTCTATTTGTTGTTTGCAAAGTCTGCATTTATCTCGGGATCTTTAATAATATGCGTCCTGTAATTTCTGGTGTTTATTGTTTGATCCTGTACTGCAATCATGAATCCTTCCATCTCACTGAATATATTGCCTTTCCTTAGCCATGTGTTGGATGCGTCTTGATCGATGTGTGGCTGTGTTAGATGATACGGGTGCTTGCCATGTAGTGTTTTCTTTTTCCAATTTACTTTCTTCGTATCTGTTGATGTTATGTGATCTAAAGGGTTGTAGAAGTGGTAATGAAACTGCAGTGGTGTGGCAGATGTATGTATATGAGTGATTGCTTTGTGCATTTTGCTAGTTTCTGCACATTCTATAAAGAATTTTCTTAAATTGTCTACCTGTCCATAATGTAGGTTTTTTATGTCGATAAATCCCCTTCCTCCTTCCTTTCTGCTTAATGTGAATCTTTCTGTTGCTGAATGTATGTGATGTATTCTATATTTGTGGCATTGTGATCGTGTAAGTGTATAGAGTGCTTCTAGGTCTGTGTTACTCCATTTCACTACTCCAAATGAATAGGTCAATATTGGTATAGTATAAGTATTTATAGCTTTTGTCTTGTTTCTTGCTGTCAATTCTGTTCTCAGTATTTTTGTTAGTCTTTGTCTATATTTTTCTTTTAGTTCTTCTTTAATATTTGTATTATCATTCCTATTTTTTGTCTGTATCCTAGATATTTATAGGCATCTGTTTTTTTCATCACTTCTATGCAGTCGCTGTGGTTATCCAATATGTAATCTTCTTGTTTAGTGTGTTTTCCCTTGACTATGCTATTTTTCTTACATTTGTCTGTTCCAAAAGCCATATTTATATCGTTGCTGAATACTTCTGTTATCTTTAGTAATTGGTTGAGTTGTTGATTTGTTGCTGCCAGTAGTTTTAGATCATCCATGTATAGCAAATGTGTGATTTTGTGTGGGTATGTTCCAGTAATATTATATGCATAATTTGTATTATTTAGCATGTTGGATAGTGGGTTCAGAGCAAGGCAGAACCAGAAAGGACTTAATGAGTCTCCTTGGTATATTCCATGCTTAATCTGTATTGGCTGTGATGTCATATTATTTGAATTTGTTTGGATATTAAGTGTGGTTTTCCGATTTTTCATTACTATGTTTAGGAACTGTATCAATTTAGGATCTACTTTGTATATTTCCAATATTTGTAGTAATCATGAGTGGGGTACACTATCAAAAGCTTTTTGGTAATCAATGTATGCGTGGTGTAGCGACCTTTGTTTAGTTTTAGCTTGATATGTCACCTATGCATCTATTATCAGTTGCTCTTTACATCCTCGTGCTCCTTTGCAACAGCCTTATTGTTCTTCATTTATAATTATGTTCTATGTTGTATGTGTCATTATCTTCTGTGTAATGACTGAAGTCAATATTTTGCATATTGTTGGTAGGCATGTTATGGGGCGATATTTAGCTGGGTTTGCTGTGTCTGCTTGATCTTTAGGTTTCAGATAAGTTATTCCATGTGTAAGTGTATCAGGGAATGTGTATGGGTCTGCAATGTAACTGTTAAATTATTTTAGTTAGATGTGAATGTGTTGAGGGGAACTTCTTTAGCCAGAAATTTGCTATTTTATCTTTTCCAGGGGCTTTCCAATTGTGCGTAGAATTAATTGCTCGGGTGACTTCATGTTGCAAAATTATCACTTCAGGCATTTGTGGTATCATCTTGTACGTGTCTGTTTCTGCTTGTATCCACCGTGCATGTCTGTTATGTTGTACCGGGTTTGACCATATGTTGCTCCAGAAGTGTTCCATGTCTGTTATGTTTGGTGGATTGTCTATTTTAATGTGTGTGTTATCTATTGTCTGGTAAAATTTCTTTTGGTTTGTGTTGAATGTTTGGTTTTGTTTCCTTCTATTTTCTATTCATCTAATTGCTCTATCGCTTCTTGTTGTGAGATTTTATCTAACCTTTTTCATTTTTTTTCTGATATTTCATTTCTGATATTTCATTTCTTATAAATTGTGTTAGCTGTCCGATGTCTTTTCTCAGTTTTTCTATTCTGATCTGTAGCCTGTGTTGCCATGCTGGTTTTGTGGGTTTCTTCTGTGTGTCGGTTGGTTCTGATCTCTGCCTAGTGTGTATATTTAGTGTAGTGAGTGCTCCTATATAATCCAGTAGTTGTAACTCTTCCATAGTTGTGTTTTCATTTATTTTGTTGTGTATGATTGTGTTGATGTTTTTATTGTTGTTTCGACTTATGCAAGAATGGTCTAATGTTTGTATTTGTGTCTTTGTATTCTATGTATGTCAGCTGAAATTTTTCTTCTATATCTAACATGTGTGTCACTTCGTGTTGTATTTGTGCTTGTTCTGGTGGCTGTCTTAAGATTTCGTTTTCCTCTGATTGTTTAATTGATGCGTGTTGTTCTTTGTTTGTTTGCTCTGGGATGTTTGAGTCCCTTACTGTATTTTCTTCTTCTTCTTCTGATTGCACATTATTTTGTTCCAGTATTTGTTGTACTTGTTGTTTGATGTTTTCTAATTCTGACTGGGGTATCCTGTTATTTTTGATTATAACACCGATCTGATCAGCCAGTTGTTGTTCTGTTAAACATTTTAATTCTGGGTATCTGGTAATAAATGTTGTGTATACTTGTGATCTGTATCCAGTTGTGTTGGTTCCTAAGTTTATTGCTTGGTAATAACAGAACATGAGGTGTCGGTTAACTTCATCTGACCATCTCATCCTCTGTCTTTGTTTTCCTTCTAGAGTGGTTGCAGGAAGCATATCCTGCAAAACACCTCTAATTGGATTTAAATCATTTTCCATTGTGCTAGCAGTGTCGTTACCATAGTGGACGGGCATAGGTTTCAAGCGTCATCCCCGACCATGACAGCGCTTGTCTGAGGCTTCATTAGTTCTGCCCTGAACCAACTAATCACATTAAAAGGAGGGTTAGCCCTATTAGTGGTGTGTTCTTTTCGTCGCCTTTTACAACTGGCAGAACATACCGTAGGCCTATTCTTTTCCCGGGCCTCCACGGGGTTTATTATTATTATTATTATTATTATTCCTGTTTCTCTAACAATTCTATTTATAAAATATCTTGTTTGTTTGTTTGTTCTAGTTGATTATACACAATTAATGGACGATGGGCTCGATGAGATTTTTGAGGGGGCAGTAGACTGCCCCGATGAATTGTTCACACCTTGGAGTCAGTGCCAAAAAGGTAATTAGTCCCTCTCCTTATAACCATGTGTGTGATCGTTAGACTCCATGTACGTACACAATGTACTTATTTACTTTATCTCTACAGAGATTGCCTCTCGGCAGCGCCCACGGAGACGCGCATCACCGGAGACGCGCATCACCGGTCAAAGCGCCCCTGTTCGGCGCACGCGAAGCTGCCGCCTCTGTCAAGGTCACCGAAGCAGTGCCCGACCGCTCCCGCGCTGGCCCCCCCCCCAGGCCACCACGTGCGTCAGCCGCCGTCTCGGCTGCGCCCCCAGCTGCTCACACTGGGACACGCTCTCCGCCTCTCCGCATCGTGCGAGGTACACCACGCCTCGCCTAGTTATAGCAATAGTATTAGTGATCATTCCGTTGCTTGTGGCAGTTTTCTAACACGCCCTTTTAGTCAAGTAGATCAGGTCGGTGACACCATACCGCAGTTACACTACTTGGCGATTGCTGACGTCTTTGAGGAGTGAATCTCAGTCACTAGGATCGGAAACCCAGCAGGGGGATACCGCAATCCTGTTGGATTTTTTTAAACGCGTGCCTCCCTGTCCTGGAAACCGAGCTCCTCAAGGTAGTCGATAATCCGTGTTACCCCGCCGTTAAGTGCAGTGCAGTGCTATACATTGAGTTATCGCACCCCCCCCCCCCCCCCCCCCAAAGATCAGTCTGGTGATGGAGAGACCGGCATTCATTATCTTTGGGGGGATAATGGCGTGATAAAGCGGAGCACATCGGTCGCCGAGTGGTTTCGTAAATCCACCTTGAGTGTCATATTGGGCCGGTTTTCTGAGATGGAAGTCAACGGCTCAGCTAAGGCACTCAGTAGAATTCTACACCTGGACATCCGTATACAGGTCCACGATCCGTTAAATGGAGATATAGTTCACAAGAGGGCGTGCATTAATGTCCAAAATAGAAAACATCACGCTTGTTTTGCACGGTCAGTTCTGGCTTGCGAAAGAAAGTATAATTATAGAGATTGCCCTCATCGTCCAGGTACATACAAAGTCAGTGACCCCCCCTGCAGGTCCGGGGTAAGAATAGGCCCGAGGTATTCCTGTCTGTCGTAAGTGGTGACTAAAAGGAGTTTCAACCATTTCGGCCTTCAATGTGATGGTCCCCATAGGGGTTTGACCTCCATTTTTTTAAAATTCTACAGAAGTACGAGCCTTTTGGGGAAGGATGCCTTACGTGGCATATCACCAGTCCTCGGTGCACTGAGACCGTGGCACTCATCATCGTAATGGCGTCGTAACTGCACCCACTGTTCATCAATTTGGGCCTAAACACCTGATGGTTTGCACAAGTTAGGCCCAAGTATGTCCCCATCTGCACCTACGATCACGATGGACTTTCCACAGCACCCGAAATCCAGCACGGTAGCCAGACCGTTGTGGTGGGGTCGTCATGTACCCTCTAGGTTGTAGCCCCCTGACAACACAGAGATTGTACTGCTGATACCTGCGCTGCACTCTCCCCACGTCAGCCAACGAGTAGATGCCCGTCTACCTGGGGCATGAGGACTCCCGTCAATGGTCATCCAGCCAGGTGGCCCTTGCTGAGGCTGGATGGCGCCCGTGGGGAGAGCCCCTGGTCAGAGTGGGTGGTACCGGGGCGGACGTTTCGCAGATGAAACGTCAACCATCAGGTCGCTCTGCGGCTGCGTCTTCTAAGAGGAAAGGTTCTGTCTCTGTCTCTGTCTCTGTCTCTGTCTCTGGTTCTGGTTCTGGTACTTCTGCCTTTCCTCCCTTGGCCACTCCCTGGGAGGAAGGACAGGTCCGTCGGCTTGGAGAGAAATACTTCCCCCACTATTTAGTCTGTTCTCGGACCGACGGGGGGACGTTCGCCACCTCCGAGCCCATGTTCTTTGTACAGCATATCGAAGATATCTTCAGAGAAATTGAGGCTCCTTGCAAAATGCGTTCAGTGTTCATTCTCATAAAGACCACCTCCGCTACACAGTCGGCGGCGCTCCAGGCACGCGACCGACTAGGGGACATCCCAGTGTCCATTGTCCCACATCCGGCGCTCAATATTACGCAGGGGATTGTTTCCCATCGGGACCTCCTGCTGCAATCTGATGAGGAGCTCAGGGCCAACCTGGAGCCGCCGCCTGAAAAGCGATCCTCTTCTCAGGCGTCCATCAGGGAAATGTTACAGACCCCGGCGAGGACTTTCTTCGGGTCCAGCCCCCACAGCCCACCATCCCTGTGACTCGTCGGTCTTCCAAGAAGGCCTCAAAGATGTAGTCTTTATCCCCCTCTCCACCCTGGCGCGTTTCGTCTGATTCTCCATCCGACAGTCGCTGCTCCCGGCCGTCCTCAGTTTCGCCGGGACGCTCTGCTGCCAAGCGCTCAGCTGGCCTGTCGTCGGCAGATGATGCTGCCCCTCCTACGTAACCCAGGAATGTGGCCGCAGCTGGCGACGACTGGAACAGGATCCGCCTCTCGACGGTTGTAGCGATGTTCCCTCGAAACCTTAACGGTTTTACTCCCTCTTCTGTCGTCTGGGGTGGCCTGCGCCGGCTGTCAGGAATTAAGGCCCACTCATCGATACCTGGCCTGACTTCAGGTAATGAGCTACTTGTGGGACCTGTGGATGTTTCCAACGCCTTCGGCCGTTTTTTCGCGGAGGTTTCAAGCTCCGCTCATTACCACCCTGCCTTCCTTCCCAGAAAAGAGGCAGAAGAGGCTCCGCGACCTTCCTTCCACTCGCTGAATCTGGAAGATTATAATGCCCCCTTTACCATGCGGGAACTCGAATGTGCACTTGCACTGTCCCGGTCCTCTGCTCCCGGGCCAGATGCCATTCACGTTCAGATGCTGACACACCTTTCTCCCGCAGGAAAATGCTTTCTTCTTCGTACCTATAATCGTGTCTGGACCGAAGGTCAGGTCCCCATGCGTTGGCGTGAGGGTGTCGTTGTTACCGTACCCAAACCTGGGAAGGATAGACACCTTCCTTCTAGTTACCGCCCCATTTCTCTTACAAGCTATGCCTGTAAGGTGATGGAGCACACGGTTAATGCTCGATTGGTTTGGATTCTTGAATCTCGACGGCTACTTACCAATGTTCAATGCGGCTTCCGTCGACGCCACTCCGCTGTTGACCACCTTGTGACCTTGTCGACATTCATCATGAACAACTTTTTGCGAAAGCGCCAAACGGTAGCTCTGTTCTTCGATATGGAGAAGGCTTACAATACCTGTTGGAGAGGAGGTATCCTCCGCACTATGCACAAGTGGGGCCTACGTGGTCGCCTGCCGCTTTTTATTGATTCATTTTTAACATATCGAATGTTTAGGGTACGTGTGGGTTCCGTATTGTCAGACATCTTCCTCCAGGAGAACGGAGTGCCTCAGGGCTCCGTTTTGAGTGTAGCCCTTTTTGCCATAGCGATCAATCCAATTATGGTTTGCATTCCACCTAACATCTCAGGCTCTCTCGTCGTCGATGAATTTGCAATCTACTGCAGTGCCCAGAGAACGTGCCTCCTGGAGCGCTGCCTTCAGCGTTGTCTTGACAGCCTATACCCGTGGAGTGTGGCTAATGGCTTCCAGTTCTCTGAAGAGAAGACTGTTTGCATCAACTTTTGGCGATATAAAGCATTCCTTCCACCATCCTTACATCTCGGTCCCGTTGTTCTCCCATTCGTGGAGACAACAAAGTTTTTAGGGCTCACACTGGACAGGAAACTTTGTTGGTCTCCGCATGTCTCTTATTTGGCTGCCCGTTGTACACGTTCCCTTAATGTCCACCGTGTTCTTAGTGGTTCATCTTGGGGAGCGGATTGCAATGTCCTGCTTCGCTTATATCGGTCCATAGTCCGATCAAAGCTGGATTATGGAGCCTCGTCTACTCGTTTGCTTTTACGCCAACTCCATCATCGGGGGTTACGTCTTGCGACCGGAGCATTCTGTACTAGTCCCGTCGAGAGTCTTTATGCTGAAGCTGCTGAATTACCATTGACCTACCGGCGCGACATACTGCTTTGTCGGTATGCCTGCCGGCTGTTGTCAATGCCCGACCACCCCTCTTATCAGTCCTTCTTCGACGATTCTCTTGACCGTCAGTATGGGTTGTATGTGTCTGCCCTGCTGCCCGCTGGAGTCCGCTTTCGTCGCAAGCTTCGACAATTGGAGTTTGCCCTCCCTACCACCTTCAGAGAGGGTGAGAGCCCGACACCACCTTGGCTCCAGACTCCAGGTCACATTCATATTGACCTCAGCTCGCTCCCAAAGGAGGGTACTCCGTGTGCAGTGTATTGCTCACGGTTTGTCGAACTTTGTGCGCGACTCGCCAGTAACACCTTTATTTACACTGATGGCTCCAAAACTGACGATGGTGTCGGCTGTGCCTTTGTCGTCGGGGACGCCACCTTTAAATACCGGCTCCTCGACCAGTGTTCCACCTTTATGGCCGAGCTTTTTGCTCTCTATCAGTCTGTTCAGTATGTCCGCTGCCACCGCCATTCTCCGAATGTACTCTGCTCTGATTCACTCAGTGCTCTTCAGAGCCTTGGAGCTCCATATCTGGTCCATCCCTTGGTGCAACGGATCCAGCAGTCCCTCCATTCATTTGCTGATAATGGCTCTCCTGTTAGCTTTATGTGGGTTCCAGGCCATGTAGGAGTGCCTGGGAATGAGGCTGCTGATGCTGCGGCCCAGGCTGCAGTCCTCCTGCCTCGGCCAGCCTCCCTTTGTGTCCCATCGTCTGACATTAGTGGGGTTGTTTGTGAGAGGCTTGTGTCATTATGGTGGGATACTTGGTCGTCACTTCAAGAAAATAAGCTCCGGGCCATAAAACCGTTCCCAACAGCTTGGACAACCTCCTCCCGACCATCTCGGCGAGAGGAGGTCATTTTGGCCAGGTTCCGGATTGGGCATTGCCGGTTTAGCCAACGCTACCTGCTATCTGGTGGCCCCGCCCTGCAGTGCCCTTGTGGTCATGCACTGACAGTGCGCCATGTTTTATTGTCATGTCCCCGTTTTAATCAATCTCGTGTTGCCCTGTCTCTGCCATCTACCTTACAGGAAATTTTAGCTGATGACGCTCGAGCAGCTGCTCGTGTTCTTCGTTTTATTACTTTGACGGACTTGTCCAAAGACATAACTTTTAATTATTTTATCTGCATCTTTGTAAGAACTTTCTGGTGTCTCCCCCCCCCCCCCCCCTTGAGTTTTACCAGATTATAAGTGCACTTACATTTGTGACTCGGCGCTAATGACCTTAGTAGTTGAGCGTCCTAAAACCCCACAAATAATTTAAAAAAAAGGTTAGTGATATTGACACATATTATAACTTTGATGGTAT
The DNA here is from genome assembly GCF_023898315.1 of Schistocerca nitens. Taxonomy (NCBI): domain Eukaryota; kingdom Metazoa; phylum Arthropoda; class Insecta; order Orthoptera; family Acrididae; genus Schistocerca; species Schistocerca nitens. The sequence continues at coordinate 1,310,648,468 of NC_064614.1, read as the reverse complement.
TGAGTTCCCTATCAAGATCCAGGACACACCTAAATCCAAGGCACAAAATACCTGAATATCGGTACACGTTTATGGCGTGGAGAAGAAAAGCAAGTCAGACGAGCAAGACAAGCATATCGTAGTCGGCCCCCTCCATTTCTTAAAATTTGCCGGTGAGCGTGAGCTGCATGTAAATATGCTTCTCTTTTCTGAAGGTGACAACTATTACTATGTTTGAATCAAAGACATGTCCCCACTCCTTTATTCCCAGTTAAGTGACAAACAGTGTAAAAAGCATATTTGTTTAAGGTGCCCAGTTATTTCTCCTCTGAACAGTTACTAGCTACACATCTAGTAGACTGTACCTCCAAGGATGCAGTACATATTATTATGCCTACTGAGGAAAAAAAATTCATGAAGTTTAGGATGGGTCACCACCAGGAGCGATGTCCGTTTACAGTGTACGCCGACTTTGAGTGCCTCCTCGCTCCTGTGACCCGCTGTGAAGGCGATCCTACGACTTCCCACACCACCTTCACAGAAAAACACGTACCGTATGTTGCAGCGTACCAAATTGTTTCGTCATATGACACCAACCTTAACCGATACAAATCTTACGTCAGGGATAATCCCTCAATTTGGTTGCTCTCTGAGCTTGAAAAATTTTCACTGGAAGTTGATAAGCTGTACAGCAAATTGAAGGAGAATGAAGATTTGTATAATAACGCCACCGAGTGTCATATTTGTGGGCTGCTGTTGGACAGAAAAGCGGAAACTCCTCGTAGGGACCACTGTCATCTTACAGGGAAATTGTGTGGCGCAGCTCACAATGCATGCAATTTGAAGTACCAATTACCTAGGCACGTACCAGTTTTCTTTCATAATTTAAGTGGGTATGATGCTCATTTTCTAGTCGAGCACTTGGCGGATTTCGGTTGGGAGAAAAATCATGTGAGTGTCGTACCTGAGAGCGTCGAAGTATATATCATTCTCCAAATGAATGACGCCAAGAAGTATGCTGCGCTTCCTCGATACACTACATTTTATGCAGGCACCACTACAGAAACTTGTTGAAACTCTACCTCCGGCGGATATGCATATCACTCGAGCTGCATTTCCCGACGAGGAAAAGTTTCAACTTGTGACTAGGAAAGAGGTTTTTCCATACGAGTATGCGAATAGTATGGCCAAACTCGACGAAACCAGGCTACCCGACATAACTGCATTTTCCAGCAACCTCACAGGCGACACCATAACGAATGCAGAGTATGAGCATGCCGTGAATGCCTGGCAGGAATTCTACATTTCTAATTTAGGAGAGTACTCGCGCCTTTACATGGACACAGACGTGTGCTTGCTTGCGGACATTTTCGCGAAGTTCTGGAGTCTATGTGTGACCACATATTCTCTGTACCCTGCCTTTTATTATACGGCACCGGGTTGTCTTGGGACGCGATGCTTAAGAAAACGAAGTGCAGTATCGAATTATTGACCGATTCTGACATGCTTCTTTTCTTTGAGCGAGGGATCCGTGGGGGGCTCTGCCAATGGATTCATACGCACATGAAAGCAAATAACCCACGGATGGGTGACAGGTTCAATGCATCCCTTGATTCAAGTTATATATTGTATCTCGATGTGAATAACTTATACGGGCACTCTATGATGCAATGGCTGCCCATTGGCGAGTTTATGTGACTGTCCGAAGATGAATGCAAGGGATTACGTGGAAAAATCAGGGGGGTATGGCCGCCGATCCTGATATAGGGTATGTTGTGGAGGTAGAACTCAAATACCCTATTAGTTTGCATGGCGCGCATGCCGATTTGCTGCTGTGTCCAGAGCAACTAGTTCTGCGAGGAGGTTCCACACTGAAAATGATGACAACGCTGAGGGAGAAGCAGAGGTACATCATTCACTATCTTAACCTCCAGCAATGCCTCGGCTTGGGTATGGAGCTGGTTAAAATCACCCAGGCCATCTCCTTCAAGCAGTCCCCCTGCTTGAAGGAGTATATTGATCTGAATACGAGACAGAGAACTTCCGTGTCGTGTGAATCTGAGAAAGATTTTTATAAATTAATGAATAATTCAATTTTCGGTAAAACTATGGAGAATTTGAGGGAACGACGTGAAGTTTTTATTAGAACGCAATGGGATGGGCGTTATGGCGTACGAAAATGCATTGCCAGACCAAATTTTAAACGGTCACCATTTTCAATAAGAGATGGCTAAAACTGCAGTAGAGTTTACTAAACCTATCTATGTGGGGATATGCATACTAGACCTATCCAAACTCCACGTGTACCGCTTTCATTATGAGTTCGCAAAAACTCATTTTGCAGATCCTAAATTACTTTATATGGATACAGATAGTTTCATCTATTGGGTGAAGAACTGCGATCCATGTGAAGTAATTAGGTACCATGCCAATGAATTCGACACGTCTTCTTATGTGGCCGATAATCCTTATGGTATTGTTCCACAAAACAAGAAGGTTATCGGTCTCATGAAAGACGACTCAAATGGATTGCCGATTGTGGAGTTTGTAGGTCTTCGGTCCAAGATGTATGCATATTGCACATTGGAAGGTCCCACTCAGAGACGGGCTAAGGGGGTACGACGGATGGCATAACGAGCTCTGTCTATCGAAGACTATTTGCAGTGCCTACGTGGTGGTGTGTGCGGTGCTGAGGTGCAGCCGCCGCATATGGTTCGGCAAACTAGTATTCTATCGACAGCTGCAGTTTAAAATTGGTCTGTCGTCTCATGATGATAAAAGGGTCATCTTTGATGACTGCATGGAAACTCGCCCGTACTCACACTACTCACTTGTAGCGAGAGAAGGGGTGGGGGACTCTGATTGAGAGAGAGAGAGAGATAGAGAGAGAGAGAGAGAGAGAGAGAGAGAGAGAGAGATGGCAAGAGTGTCTGCAGAGTATCATAGTGTAAATACTGGATGAGAGTGTTTTGTAGTGTGTATCAGCTTGTGTACTTCTGTGTATGACTGAGTGTGTGAGAATGTGTGCGAGCCTGTGTTACGTGTGCATGTGTGTAAATATTATTTGTTCTATCAAAGAAAACAAAAAAATCATAAAAACAGAAAAAACTATATTAAAACCATTTATAAAAAAGTCTTTATATATATTTGTATATTTTTTTCGCCACTATTACTAGTCAATGGCTATATGACTGAAAACAGATAAAAATTTTACATCTCTTATAATCAAATAGAAGAAGAAGAAAATACAATTTTTGCAGTTCGTATCTGCTTTGATCTTAGTAGTTGTAAGTTTCACCTGCTGCTAGCCATCCACAGTCAGAACTAGTTTTTTTAAGAATGTGAGTTCCACCAATTAAGTTCTGTCTGTGTGTGTGTGTGTGTGTGTGTGTGTGTGTACTAAAAATACGTTTCCATTTAGTTAATAAAGTGTTTCCGGTGAAACTTCACTATCGATATAATTTACCTTGTAAGATACTGTAATTACGTTCTAGTACCTCTGCTTTAGTTATATATATATAGATGTGGTGTCACCGCCAGACACCACACTTGCTAGGTGGTAGCTTTAAATCGGCCGCGGTCCATTAGTACATGTCGGACCCGCGTGTCACCACTGTCAGGATCGCAGACCGAGCGCCACCACAAGGCAGGTCTCGAGAGACGTACTAGCACTCGCCCCAGTTGTACGACGACGTTGCTAGCGACTACACTGACGAAGCCTTTCATTTGCCGAGAGACAGTTAGAATAGCCTTCAGCTAAGTTAATGGCTACGACCTAGCAAGGCGCCATTAACCATTTGTAACGTTGCATGTACCTCAAGATAGAGTCTCACTTGTATCATCCAGAATGCTGTATACCAAAGGACAATATAAAAGTTAAGTGTTCTAGTAGCTACGTTCTTTTCTTTATCACATTCATTACGAATCCTGTTCCAGACTTAACGCCAGACGGCGTGAGTTGATGCGTGCCCTTCCGGCTACTTCACTGTGGACTGGCTGCCTTAACAGTCCACTACATTGGCGACGCGGATTAATCAGGATCTTGTTCTTTCTCATTGCTTACATTTACTTGTGTCATGGCTTCGCCACATTCTCCAGATTTACTGTCCGAATTTTATCGCTTGCAGAATCAGCAGACGCAGGCGTTATTGGATGCCCTTGGACAGCTCGTCCAGGGTCAACGTGCGCTGCAAACCGATGCGGCCGCCGCCGCTTCATCGCTACCGCAGCCACACCATGCTGTTGCGCCTCAATTTAGGCCCTATGAGGCGGCCAACGAGACATGGCCGGAATGGTCACGACAATTTGGATTTCATCTCGCCGCCTACAGAATTCAAGGTAATGAGCGGCAGCCGTTTTTGCTTTCGTGTGTAGGTGTGTCCACCTACCGTGTGATAGTGAAATTGTTTCCCCGACGCGACGTAGCAACTCTGTCATACGAAGAAATTTTGTCTGCTTTAGATGCCTATTTCAAAGAAACAGTAAATGTCGTTGCAAAACGGTATACGTTCTTTCGTACACAACATACGGCCGGTCAGACTAATAGGAAGTGGGTTGCAACTTTGCAAGGACTTACTAGGGATTGTGCGTTTGAATGTGACTGTGGCCTCCCTTATTCAGATACAATGGTGCGTGATGCAATAGCACAGAACGTGTCTGATGTTCGCATAAGGGAACAGATTTTGAAACTAGTAAATCCCTCCCTTCAACAAGTGCTAGACATATTGGATAGGCAAGACACACTTGACTTTGCTCAGGAATCATTTGCAACTTCGCCAGCCGTGTGTCACATTAACCGGCCCGCTGGGCCCGCTGCACGGGACGCTCACGGCCCTCGCGCACGTCTACGCAGCTGCAGCCTAGCTCGCACACACGTGTGCCGCGTAAGCATGCCAATGCAGTTCTAAAATCATGCCTGCAGTGTGCAACTAGACATTCGCGTGAGAATTGCCCGTCACGCCAGGCTATTTGCTTTTTCTGTAACAAGAAAGGACATGTTCAAAGTGTTTGCCAGAAAAAGCTCAGATCAGACAATCGCAACCATTCCCGGCCCTTTGCTTCGCGCCGGCATAGAACCAAGGACAAGCAGGCTCGTGAACCTTCGCCCATGGACATTCATGTAGTTAATTTCACCCCGTCCAGTGTTCCTCTCGCTAACAGTGACTGTGTTCGTCCCACAAAAAGTGTGCGTCGCCGTCGACGCAACTCCCGTCACGTCGCACGTGATTCTGTACCAGTGTCTGTTCACGTTGCACAAAACAGTCGCTCTTGTCGTCAGCAGGACAATAAATTTTTTGTAGATTTGGACTTTGCCGGACAAGTGATACCATTCCAGCTCGATACCGGAGCTGCAGTTTCATTGCTCAATCACGCCACGTACAAACAACTGGGCGCACCTCCGATGCGTGCCGCAGATGTTCAGCTCATGAGTTATTCCGGACAAGCTATCCCTGTATTAGGACAGTGCACTCTTCTTGCCACATACAAGGGACAAACAAAACTTGTGTCATTTTACGTTCTTCGTTCTTCTTCTGCTGTGAACTTGTTTGGGTTAGATTTATTTCAGTTGTTTAACTTGTCTATAGTCAATCAGGTCCTATCAGTGAACGAGACTGTGCCTACCGCCAGTGTTTCTCGTCTTTGTGAAGAATTTGCAGACATTTTTGCACCGGGCCTTGGTTGCGCTAAGAACTATGAAGCACATTTGGAACTGAAAGTACACGCGCAACCGAAATTTTTCAGAGCGCGCAATGTTCCCCACGCATTGCGTGATGAGGTCGGTAGAGCATTCGATTCTTCCGAACTTACTTGTATGTTCATTGATTCGGAAACCGATGCTGTGGTCGACTCGTTTCCGATTGATTTTCGTCGTGTCGCTACAGCCACAGCTGCTGACCCTGTCCTTGCTACTGTTTTGCGTTTTGTTGCTACGCAATGGCCCTTGTCAAAGTCGCGGATCGAGGATCCGTTGGTTCGCCGATTTTTTGCTCACAAGGAGAGACTTTTTGTACGACGTGGTGTTTTGTTGTTGCGTTCTGATGATGATCAGTCCAGAGTAGTGGTCCCACGTTCGTTACAGTCCTCTGTCTTACGGCTCCTTCTCCAAGGACATTGGGGTATAGTGCGCACGAAACAACTTGCTCGTCAGCACTGTACTTGGTTCGGAATCGATGCTGCGATTACGAATATGTGCTCTTCTTGCATGGCATGTGCCGAACAACAATCCACCCCACCGCGGAAATTCTTTGCATGGCCAAAAGCCACTTCCCCTTGGCAACGCTTACATATCGATTTTGCTGGTCCATTCTGGAATGCTCGATGGTTGGTTGTCGTCGATTCCTTCAGTAATTTTCCATTTGTTGTCCGGATGTCTTCCACGACGTCTGCTGCCACCATCCAAGCGTTATCCGCTATTTTTTTGCATTGAAGGTCTTCCACAGACTATTGTTTCCGACAATGGCCCACAATTCATGTCCGCCGAATTTCAGTCTTTCTGCAAGGCCAATGTATTCAACATCTGACATCCACGCCGTTTTCGCCTCAGTCGAACGGTGCCGCTGAACGATTGGTCAGGACTTTCAAGTCACAGATGTTGAAGTTGAAAGAGTCGCATTCTCGGGAGGACGCATTGTTGCTCTTTTTGTCTTCGTATCGCTCTCAGCCCCGCGATGGTCGCTCGCCGGCTGAGTTGCTCCACGGTCATCCTCATCGAACCTTGATGTCTTTGCTGCATCCGCCGCATCAGGTTCCTGTGCAGCGGCAGACTCCTGCTTTTGCTACTGGCGACGTTGTCTTCTATCGCAACTATCGAGGTTCACGGCGTTGGCTCGCAGGGCGCATTCTTCGCTGCCTCGGCCGCGCGATGTATTTGGTTTTGGGGGCCTCTGGTGAGGTGCGTCGGCATCTCAATCAGCTGCGCCTCTGTCGTCGCCTGGGTTCTGCCGCTCCCCGTCTGCTTTCAGCGACGGTGCCGTCCGGTCGGCGCCCTGGGGACCCATCTACTGGCTCGCCTCATCCCCAGGTGTTACCGACGATGCCTTCCATTTTGCCCCGTGGCGACGCGCCGCTGCCGCCGCCGCCGCCGCCGCCGCCGCCGCCGCCTGTTCTCCCGCCGGCGCCGTCCGCAGTGGACGCTTCGCTGCAGCCGCCCAGCGCCTCCCTGGGTCACGCGCCGCAGATCGCTTCCCGTGACCAGCTGTCCTCCGCCATGGAACTCTTGCCCGCTCCGGACCACATGGCGTCATCGCGCGTCGGATACCCCGACGCAATGGAGGTCGACCCTTCGGCCCCTCCTGTCTCATTACGGGCGCATACACCGCATGTTGACGTGCACCCTGGACTAGGTTTTCAGGCGTTTCCTAGCTCCCCTCGGACCGAATGGCAGGGTGCGGGTGGCACAGCCTCGCCTGTTGTTAGGCTCCCCACCCCATCGCATACGTCAACATGGGGTCCTCCCCATGGCGGGCGGAAGCCTTATCACACGACCGTTCGCCGATTTGCGGGGGAGGAATGTGGTGTCACCGCCAGACACCACACTTGCTAGGTGGTAGCTTTAAATCGGCCGCGGTCCATTAGTACATGTCGGACCCGCGTGTCGCCACTGTCAGGATCGCAGACCGAGCGCCACCACAAGGCAGGTCTCGAGAGACGTACTAGCACTCGCCCCAGTTGTACGACGACGTTGCTAGCGACTACACTGACGAAGCCTTTCATTTGCCGAGAGACAGTTAGAATAGCCTTCAGCTAATTTAATGGCTACGACCTAGCAAGGCGCCATTAACCATTTGTAACGTTGCATGTACCTCAAGATAGAGTCTCACTTGTATCATCCAGAATGCTGTATACCAAAGGACAATATAAAAGTTAAGTGTTCTAGTAGCTACGTTCTTTTCTTTATCACATTCATTACGAATCCTGTTCCAGACTTAACGCCAGACGGCGTGAGTTAACGCGTGCCCTTTCGGCTACTTCACTGTGGACTGGCTGCCTTAACAGTCCACTACAATATATATATATATATATATAACAGTTATCTCTGCACAATGCTTATATATTTATGAATAATGTAAAAACACGTATCTCCAAAGATCTGAACTTTCATATTTTTACTTGAAGACAAATAATGTATCTGTAAACTCATATAATGTGAAAAGAAAGTGAATCATTTTACTGTAAACTGATATGTCGCAAACAATGTTAAAAAATCTGCATTGAATAATAAATTCAATTATTTTATTGTAAAAAAAATATTGCCCAAGTTTGTTATTATTTCACCCTCAATCATGATCCATATATGTTGCGCCGGCACAGAGAGAGACCTATAAGGTTTTTACTGATTTACAGACAGAGATGAAATCTGAATGGTGCGTGCTGGACTTGGTCCGCCGGTCACAAACAGACCCCGCCACTCTAAACGGCGGGCGTCTGGCGAAGGCGACCCTGGCACCCTCTGTTTGGGGTGCTGCCACTGTCAACTGTTGACGCATCTCCGCGACTGTGAGGTGGAAGCAGGTAAACCGGCTCAGACAACTCCAGTGGAATGCGCTTCACGCACAGTATCACCAATAAACTTACTTCTGTGAAAGTAGGTGTCACAGACAGAAAACAACAAGTACCCTTATGGAAAAAAATTATTTATTTATTTGTGAGCCATTTTAAAAGTAATTTTACATTTTCACGTGCAGACAAAAAACTATTTTTTTCTTCTTCACACATTCGCTGTCTAAGTTGATGGATAGGTGGACAATCGTAGTATTCCAGGTTCTGGATAGCTGCATATTTGAAGATTCGACGCAGCCAGCTACTCTTCTCATCGCCTTTAACGTAGATTATTGTCTCCTTGTGATCAAAAACTCTCAGCACTTGCAGCAAATTTTTATAAGAGATGCCAGGGTCATCCCACTTAATCCCATGATAGAATTTTGTTAGCCACATCGCGCTTCTGACTGTCTTATTGCACTTGACGTCTTTAAATGGTTTTGGTAACTCAACTCTTGATACAAATGTGAATGCTATTAATGCACAGTCTTTAATTATGAAACGCCTGCACTCATCATAGTAAAATTCTCGAACGTCAGCTACGATCCTCGCACCTTCAGCTAACATCGTGATCCACGCTAGGGCTAGCAGAGTCCGTATTAATTTATACTCTGCTCGTTGCACTACACCAGTGAGCGAACAGTAGTCAACGAGACGAGCATGCAGAACGAGAGCATATGCCAAAGTCCGATCAGGGCAGTTTGCTGAAGATTCAAATTCAATCTGTACATCTATAGGCCCTAATTTAATTATCTCATTCTGTTTTGAACAGTCAGTCACGATTATTGGCGCTAGCTTCTTGAAACTCTGTGGGCTGAGTAGGAATCCTTCATTTTCGACACCTTCGTAGTAAGATGCTCGGAATCTCGCATACGTGTCAAATGCCAGACTGTGTACATTGCTGTCCCACTGTAGATGTAGATTCTCATATGGGTAGTATTCTGAATTCAAGTAGACTCTGGCGTTAGTTAACCTGCAGTGGTCCAATTCAGTTGAGTCCTTTGATACATTAGCACGCCTTTGAGTTTGAAATGCGAGTACGATGAATCGAGGTGCTTCCAACTGCACTGATGTTTTAATAGCCCAAGTATGTGAGGATGCTGTAGGTCGGACTGTGTATTCGAAAAGCTCCCATGATTGGAAAGTTAGTGGTAGGTAGGTGCCAGCATCCAGAACTTTTAAGAGCTTCAGGCGCTCCTCATCGGTAATGGTGATGTGAGGCATTTTCCATGATATGCTATTAATCTTGATTTTAACATTCTCTGCAGCTGTTTGAGAGAATGAATTCGCATCACTTGCACTTCTCACCAAAATAAGTTCCTGTTTAGCGTTGATAATTATTCGCTGCATATCCTCAAAATAACCCATAAGCATTTTTAGTGGCACGCACGCGGTAAATCGGCTTTGTCCACCCTCCCCATCCATTGCATCTATGAACCACCCACCATTTTCCAAACTGTTTGAATCAGAGGGTGAGGCTGAAACGTACGTCTTAAGGGCTGATGTAATACCAACATTGCGTGTGCGGTCTATCTAATTTCCGTTGAGTTCATAGCGTATATCTTGAAACAGGAATGCTACGGGATTTCGAATGAGCTTTGAGAGCGCTACGGCAGCCCCGTCGGCTTTCTTAAATGTGTAGTCCAGGTAGAGGTAGCTCTTGCTAGGCAGTGTTACCGCGTCCTGATGCTGGGTAACAATCCTAATTTCATCATTTTTGTTACATGTGCTTGAAGCGTAGGGTTTGTGTGAGTGGTATTCATGACGAATAATTCGGTCATCATACTCTACTGACTGAGTTACGTTGAGCGACGTCATTCTGCGGTTTTAAACCTGCTGAAATGAGGAATGCGTAATTAAGGCGTGTTATCACCTTGCCCTTCCGCGATGCAAGCGTACAATGATCTCTCTCTCCCTAAATTTAACAAGTTGATTATTCTGGTGCACAATACGCAGTTCAAGGTCTGTGTTCAGTGTCTGAACTGTCACCGGGAGATACACTCCTGGAAATTGAAATAAGAACACCGTGAATTCATTGTCCCAGGAAGGGGAAACTTTATTGACACATTCCTGGGGTCAGATACATCACATGATCACACTGACAGAACCACAGGCACATAGACACAGGCAACAGAGCATGCACAATGTCGGCACTAGTACAGTGTATATCCACCTTTCGCAGCAATGCAGGCTGCTATTCTCCCATGGAGACGATCGTAGAGATGCTGGATGTAGTCCTGTGGAACGGCTTGCCATGCCATTTCCACCTGGCGCCTCAGTTGGACCAGCGTTCGTGCTGGACGTGCAGACCGCGTGAGACGACGCTTCATCCAGTCCCAAACCTGCTCAATGGGGGACAGATCCGGAGATCTTGCTGGCCAGGGTAGTTGACTTACACCTTCTAGAGCACGTTGGGTGGCACGGGATACATGCGGACGTGCATTGTCCTGTTGGAACAGCAAGTTCCCTTGCCGGTCTAGGAATGGTAGAACGATGGGTTCGATGACGGTTTGGATGTACCGTGCACTATTCAGTGTCCCCTCGACGATCACCAGTGGTGTACGGCCAGTGTAGGAGATCGCTCCCCACACCATGATGCCGGGTGTTGGCCCTGTGTGCCTCGGTCGTATGCAGTCCTGATTGTGGCGTCACCTGCACGGCGCCAAACACGCATACGACCATCATTGGCACCAAGGCAGAAGCGACTCTCATCGCTGAAGACGACACGTCTCCATTCGTCCCTCCATTCACGCCTGTCGCGACACCACTGGAGGCGGGCTGCACGATGTTGGGGCGTGAGCGGAAGACGGCCTAACGGTGTGCGGGACCGTAGCCCAGCTTCATGGAGACGGTTGCGAATGGTCCTCGCCGATACCCCAGGAGCAACAGTGTCCCTAATTTGCTGGGAAGTGGCGGTGCGGTCCCCTACGGCACTGCGTAGGATCCTACGGTCTTGGCGTGCATCCGTGCGTCGCTGCGGTCCGGTCCCAGGTCGACGGGCACGTGCACCTTCCGCCGACCACTGGCGACAACATCGATGTACTGTGGAGACCTCACGCCCCACGTGTTGAGCAATTCGGCGGTACGTCCACCCGGCCTCCCGCATGCCCACTATACGCCCTCGCTCAAAGTCCGTCAACTGCACATACGGTTCACGTCCACGCTGTCGCGGCATGCTACCAGTGTTAAAGACTGCGATGGAGCTCCGTATGCCACGGCAAACTGGCTGACACTGACGGCGGCGGTGCACAAATGCTGCGCAGCTAGCGCCATTCGACGGCCAACACCGCGGTTCCTGGTGTGTCCGCTGTGCCGTGCGTGTGATCATTGCTTGTACAGCCCTCTCGCAGTGTCCGGAGCAAGTATGGTGGGTCTGACACACCGGTGTCAATGTGTTCTTTTTTCCATTTCCAGGAGTGTATATAGCGTTTGTGGGGGCTTGAACTATTTTATACCCTGTGCCGACTGTAGGAAAGAATCCGTAAATTGAGTGAATCAATTTATCGTTCAGGGATGAGTTTGTGGCAATATTACACTGAACATGGATTGTACTCACTGGGAGCATATCTACAGCATGATCTGATGCGTAAAATTTACTTCCGTCCTTCACCAAAACACAATCCTTCGCAAAACCTAGGAGTGTACCAATTAAATGTCTCTGTGTAAAATCTATCGTAGCACTCTCTGTCCGTATTTCAGATTTAAGGGTATTAATGTTTGCCAGTAGTTCAATACCTTTTCCTGACTGTTTTAAGAGTTCGTTTAAATCATCAATATCGTAGGCACCAGGTTTTATTTGTAGAATCTCTTTCCGGCCGTCAGTTTCAGGATGTAGTTTATTGTTGCTCTGTGTGATATTTGGAATGCTGTTATACGTCTCTAGACCAGTCAGTACAGTACTCCAGTCCCCTGCACTTAAATCAATCGGCGGAAAGTAATTTGCGCGTAATACTGATCCTCGCTCTTTCTAAGTCAGAGTGTACGACATTGCATGTAAACATCAAATGATGGTCATGTGTTCAGTGACAGCTCTTATATATCGTGCACATGATCTGTCGATGACGCATTCCGGGGGGGGGGGGGGGTTCGCCGTCGCTGTGATGATGAACATAACGCAGACATGACCACACAGATATGTGTCAGTCATCATATCGCCGGAAATTATAGAAGACTCGTCTTTTGCTGGTGAAATAGCGTTGTAATTCTTCAGGCGGCTGTAAATCGCCGAATGAATCGAAATACTGAACTGCATTTGGACTTTTCTTAACATACGCAACCCAATGGGTCCCTGGACTCCCAGCAACATCTAAATTTACAATTCCGCACTCATTAGTCCGCCACATGGTCTTCGGTAATATATTCCGCATAAAGACGCCGCGGAATCCACGAATGTGAAGTTTTTCTTTAAGAATTTTAACTAGATCTTTATTCGTGAGCGCTCGGTCAGGTAGGATAACTAACGGACCTTTTTTTTATTTATGAAGAGACCTACTCCTTTCCTGTATGGTTTCAAGTAGAGACCTTTTTCGATAGCTGCTGCCTCCATAGCGCGATCATGTCTTCTGGCTTCCTCTAGTTGGGCCTGTGCATTCTGTGCGTTTTTGACCGTTTTGGCGACAGCTGCGGCCCCGCCTGTGAGTGAACCTACAGCGGACAGGGCTGCAAGGGCTGGAACGAGGAACGGGATAATTCCGCCCGAAGTCTTTGGTAGTGGTAGGACCCTAGGTGGTTTAATTGAAGTCTTTGTTTTTCTTCTTGTTCCCACCATTCGACACACATTTAGCTGCAGACATCGAGGTGAGAATACAGTTTTTCAAACAACTGGGTTGTTTGTTCTTCTTCCTGTTCTTCTTCGCTCGCAAAGCTGTTCGCGCTGCTTTCATAATTCGTTTGAAATTCATCACACCCAAGCCCAACTTAATTTTCCCACGCATGGTTTTATCAACCACAAATGCAGCAACGCGTTGACCTATTCAGAGATCTTTTCTTCGCCTTATTTTCTAGGCTTTATCTGTTAATATGCGGTCGGCGACGTGGCGTGCTGGGAGATCCTTATTTGCTGCATATGCGACGTCGTGTTAAAGGCAGGCTTCGTCTAGTAGGTTAATGCCTTTATCACCTCGTGCCAGGCGCTTCTGAAGCTTTGTTCCAGGCCCACAGAAGTTATATCCGGGAATGTGCAATTCAACAGGAAACTTGTCGAGAACACCACCTCCACCTCTTATTATGATGTGCCTCCTATCGTGCATGGTACGCTACTGAGGAGATAGAGGTCTACTCTCCCTGTTATATACTAACTTGTCAGCTTCGATCCAACTGTTTTCTGATGATGGAAATCCTAGCCATTTAACCAGTGCTCTATTCCCACGACGTCTTATCAGGAGCTCGATGAGAAATACATCTGGTTCAGAACTCTTCTGCAATTCCTCCATGTAAAAGCATCCTGCAATTTCTTCGCCCTTGCCGTACTTTAAGATATATGTCCTCGGGTTGGTTCGCTGCACTTTGGATGCTGTGAATATCTCAGCCGACCTATTTGTTAAGTATGATTTCCCGAACGCTGTCTTGTGTTTTGAAATATCTACTAAGTCGCCTATATTCAACCTCTGTTTGCGAGGGTCGAGCATTTTAATTCGGAAATATACTGTGTCCATGAGTGAATTATCGCGAACATCGATCGGTCTCATTTTTATTGTACTATGTTTGGTTCGATTATACTTTTCAATTATCCGTGGGAGGATATCTTCCCACTTGTACGAACCGCGAAGATTAAACTGCATCCACATTTGAGCTTTGACTGTTCTCTTCAACCGCTCGACGATACTAACTTTAAGGTGGGTAAACGTGGAGTAGTGGTGTACGCCATACCGCTCCATCACAGTGTTGAAATGTTAATTGTAAAACTCTCCACCGTGATCGGTTTGAAGATTGGCCGGGCATCGATACGTTGCTGTCTGCAGCAAATGCTCAAACACCACAACAACATCTCTACCGGTTTTCATTTTCACAGGTAATGCCCATGCAAATTTAGAGTATGTATCAATAACCATTAAAATGTATTTGAATCCATTATTGCCGGCCGGATTGGCCAAGCAGTTCTAGGCGCTACAGTTTGGAACCGCGCGACCGCTACGGTCGCAGGTTCGAATCCTGCCTCGGGCATGGATGTGTGTGCTGTCCTTAGAACTACTTAAACCTAACTAACCTGAGTTCTAGGGGACTAATGACCTCAGAAGTTAAGTCGCATAGTGCTCAGAGTCATTTGAACCAATCCATTATTATGAGGTGAATATCGATTCATATCTATAAGATCAGCTTGCCAGAGGTCATCCAGCCCTTTAATCATGACATGCCAACGAGGGTATGTTTTGCGTGCTGGCTCGTGCAGTTCTCGAACCACGGTCTCGGAGATTAAGGATACAACCTCATTCGAATGAGCTGTATTGCCCGCAGCAGCTGAAGCCATCAACAGTCGAAGTCATCTATTAGTTCATCTGGGTCATCGTAATATATATATTGCAGGACTTGATTGCTCACTCCTTTAAGCTGAAAGTCTACACCCTCACAGATGCTTTGAGCTTGCTCATTGAGTACAGGTTGTATAATGGTAGTGTATTTACAGTTTTCAGGCTTTTCCAGTGTTCCGTCGGGATTTTTATACAGATCAGTCAAGTTAAGTGTTTCCCGATAGACTTTGCGATCATCGGCAAAGTTTTCTGATGGCCTTAGGAAGATTAGGTTCATTAAGCCAAGTGTTCTTTTAAACTCTGCATCCCCGATGCGTACTGTGCTATCGGATAAAGTTATAGTTTGAGAGCCCAGCATGTACGGTCTCGCCCTGCTGACACCAAATGTTCTCTCTATCTTAACGGTCGGATACTGGTTGGTGAATTCTGCGATTGGGTCATTATTATGTAAAAGCTGTCTTGGCGATAGATTCGGTAACAGGTTTAAAAGTTTCCTTTAGTGTTTGCTCGCGATCTATATGTCCCAACTTCAGCAAACGTAATTTCTCTCGAAGTGCTCTGCGCGCCTGAATGACTTTATGCTTTGTCGACATCTCGAAGGATACTAATCAGAGCTCTGAATATCACGTGGCTTTATATATGCTTTGTTGTGCTTCTTCTTCTCCTTTTTTCCTACACCACCTTCTTCAATAACAACAGCCTCTGCTTCTATCTTGCCCTCAATTGCGCTAATTCTGTTCTCTATCCGGTTTTGGTTAACGGCAAGAAGTTTCTGGGTGTCCTTTAATTCCCTTGCAACTGTAACTAGTCTGGACAGAAGATTTTTAAATTTGATATCGGTGTACATTCTCTCTTTGCACACCTAATCTCTCAGACTGAGCGTCCGCCATGCGTGCGAATTTGTCCATGGTGAAGTGTTAACTGATGGGATAAGGTTGAAAGGTCTCTGTTGGATTCCTTTCATGTTAATTTCTTAAAACTGTTGCCATTTACGGCATACATTCCACTTCCAAATTTACTGTGGTGTTTCTGACTATCTGGGAGGAGACTGAGCAGTGGAACGTGTGACTTTTACACATAAACAAGAACGATCTGTTGCACTACTACACTTTAAAGCACAGTTTATATGTAATTCATGTCGCACAGTCTCATACAGAACCTACATCCGCTTTCTTTTATATACCGTATATGATAAGATACTGTCATCCCCCTTCCCTTCTGTGTGAAAGGATGAATGAGCAAATGTGTTTCTAGTTGCATGCTTGATGGTAGCAGACAAGCCTGTCTGCTAGAGAACAGTAGAACCAACGTCGGAACAGGTAGCTTGTCATGTTGCTATAAGAAGCTGCCTCTCTGGTCACTTCCGTTTGTATCTGTGAAGCACCCTCATTAGGGGCCCACGGCAGTCGGTCCGCGGCGAGCGTCTGAAGTGGCAAGATCTCCGGCTAAGCACGTCTCTGCTAACTCCGTAGGACAATGGATTTCTTAAGTTCAGCCTAACTGAAAATTTAATCACCTTCATTTCAGGTTTAGATCTAAAATATCTTATGTTATCTTAAATTGCAACGCAGTGTAATTCGAGTGTGAAGTTCAGAATATCTCAGTAATTAAAACTTCCGGGCTAAGAGGCCGTGGTCCAATAGTAGAAATACTTCTCCCTGAGTCGTAGACTCACCTCAGATGATGTTGCCCGCAGCTGGCAACGAAACGTCAGGGAGAAGTATTTCTACTATTGGACCACGGCCTCTAAGCGCTGAAGTTTTAATTACTGAAGACGCCGGCCGTGAAAGCCTACACGCTATGTTCAGAATATCTTGCAGTAATTGCTTTCTCACTACTTTGTGAGTAAAGTGGAACCACATGTTGATGACCCATAACTCTAACTAAGATCATCAATCTTAAATGCGAATCTGCGTGAGATTATAACGTCTCGTCTTGACAATATTTTTCAATATGGCAACTTTTCTTTATGTTCTACTCACGTGGGGCGTACTTTGTGAGACCAGTACCATGTGCTTATACAATTGTTTGACCCATCAGGTTAATAGTAAGACGACAGTAACCAGTTCGAGGTTTTTCTTTTGTAAATTACTTTTCGATGTAATTTATTTTAATTATCAAAATTATTATGGAGTTACTCTTTGTGTAAACCAAGTTGACCACGTGAAGCATGTGGTGTAAGCATCAAAGTAGCCCTCAGCTATTCTTTTCGGGAAGATTTCACAGAGAGTTAGTATGAATTTAGTATACCAGTGTGTGGCAATTTCATGACTAACAGGTTTGCGCTACGAACGTAACTTCTTTGGGTGAAAATTGAATCGGTTGGTTGTGGTTAATTTCCTCTTGCATATGTTTCAACGTTCTTCGCGTGTTATTTTATGAATGCAGTGTTGTATGCAGTAAGATTACAAACTCACATTTTCACAATCCTAAATAAGGCACCAGTTTAGTTGTGAATCAAGTTAAATATGCTGAAATTTTAACGGAACAATGATCAATGTAAAATAAATGTTCAAATATAAACTGATTTATTTCTTTTTATTTAAATTCTCTTTTATATATGTGTCACCGGTTGTCGTAATATGACTATTAAAAGATTATAATTAATGTTAGTCTGGTTGGGAATTTGGTAAGCTAGACTGGATACCTGGTGAAACAGCTGCTCAGTAATGCAAGGTTAACCTCCCCAGATAGCTCACAGCTTTTAACCCGCTTTTATTGACTTGAATATCAGCACTGCTTTCAGAAAAAATTAATGCATCAACATTACAAGGTATTTTCGTACGTTTATATATGGAGAAAGCCTTGGAAGTTCCAGCTATACCTACCGTCATTCAGTTTACGGGTTTTATCAATAACGAGAAAGCCGTATTATGGGTGGTTCCAGCAATCAGCACATATCTTTACAAATTCATTGTATGAAATGTCGATCCCTACGTGAGCATGGTACATGTGCTTTAAATTGAGGTTGTCTTGTTTGAATGCTATAATGAGATTTGCGTTGTCCCTCACCAGCTGTTTTGGGATCCTGGAATACGTCTGACTCAGACAAAATACATCAACACCTATATGACGGCCAAAGCAGAAATATTTACGGATTTGATCTTGCTTTTCAACAGCGACATTGTCAAATATGAAGGCAGTGTTAGACTTTATCTCTTCAGGTGGGGGGACGTCGTCGCTTTCACTGAAGTCTCTGTATGTTACACCGTCTACTCCATCTAATATTTTCTTCAGTAACTGGTACTTGGGCTGAAAGAGTGTTTTGAAGAAGACAAAAAGGTGCTCGCAGCAGACTCTGTCTATGTGCGTTAACAGAGCCGTGAGGCCATTTGTCTTACCACAGCTGGATGGACCTACAATTATAGCTCGTATGCTGTCAGGAAGGAGTGATCCATTCTTGTGGGTCTTCTGGTCTTGGTCATCATCACAGGACCAGTCACCTACAACAAAGCCCTTGAGGCGAGGGTGTTTCACCCAGCCCACCTGATACCTACTGTGGTAGGTCAAGGTGTGGAATAAGGTTTTATATGATTAAAAATATGTGTTTGTGTTTGTGTGTAGTCACTATAGCGCAGTCACCTTACCAACTGAGCTACAACGGCTACACAATGGAATGAACTCCAGGTGGTATATTTAAAGGGAAGGCTGTCATATAGATTAACGTAGTTGACATTTTGTCTTGACAAATAAAAAACACACAATGACAAATTTAATATTATAAAATAATATATTTATTTATTAAATTATTTACAAATATGATCAGCATGAGAAAAAATCAGTACATTCTTTTTTAAGCGGTGCAGCAGAAGTGCAGTATTTGGAAAATAGCTGCTTCTTGTGTGCTTGAAATTCAGCACGTATATCTCGTAATGTTATGTGTGAATTACAATAGTCCAGTATTCTGTCAGTACATTTGAGTTCAGCATTTTCAACACTTATTCGAGGAATACCACAAGACTTGGACACTGGTGTTATACACATACTAAAACAATGTTCTATATCACCTACGTGGATGCTACATGTGTGATGCCAGTTAATGATGTCGGTGTACACTGCCTGAACATTTGGGCACCACCTATTTGGTCTCTCTATCGTACTAGTTAGAGCCATGTCTCAATTGAACAAGTTATCAACAGTGGGGTGATGCATGAAAATACTATAACCATCAGCACTTTTAATTTTTAGTGTAGCATCATCATACATTGATGGAAAACTCACAGTTAGACTGCCACAGTACATGTCCTGGTAGGAGTGGGATGGATAATATTTCGTAGTCATATGATTGTTGATGTGTGTTTTTAAATGACACATTTCATCCCACTCGTAGTCAGAAAATTTCACTTTAATATTTTTGAGCACATTTTCCAGCACTAACACAGTTGAGAGGCTACCGTATTCTGAAACTTCAAGTCCTACATGGATACCTTTTGAACCACTAACTGTTAACACATAGCTTGAGGCGAATAGTAAAGGTTGAGGTGAAGCAGCGGTCGGTATCTTCTCATCCACGACATCCACACCAGCGCGGTTAGCCTGCTGTTCTTGCACTGATGGTGGCATGTCCCTTGTGAAATCATGATCAGTGGACGGTGCGCACGAAGGAGCCCAGTACTCTGAAGCCCCGTCAAGTGCACCCTCTGGCACCGAAATTAAGACATGGCTACCCTGCTCCAGCACGCTGAGAAGCTGAGCTACAGGATCCTCCGTAGATGAGTCCGAGGCCTTCACATGCGTGGACCGGGACATGCTGGGACCTGCTGATGCTGGCGTCAGGGGCGGAGCTGCTGGAGAACCAAGACGAATATCCATAAGAAATGATGTGATGTCGGTAGAGGAATAATAATAGGAATAATAATAATAATAATAATAATAAGCGATGGAAAAAACAGATGCCTATAAATATCTAGGATACAGACAAAAAATAGGAATGATAATACAAATATTAAAGAAGAACTAAAAGAAAAATATAGACAAAGACTAACAAAAATACTGAGAACAGAATTGACAGCAAGAAACAAGACAAAAGCTATAAATACTTATACTATACCAATATTGACCTATTCATTTGGAGTAGTGAAATGGAGTAACACAGACCTAGAAGCACTCAATACACTTACACGATCACAATGCCACAAATATAGAATACATCACATACATTCAGCAACACAAAGATTCACATTAAGCACAAAGGAAGGAGGAAGGGGATTTATCGACATAAAAAACCTACATTATGGACAGGTAGAAAATTTAAGAAAATTCTTTATAGAACGAGCAGAAACTAGCAAAATGCACAAAGCAATCACTCATATAAATACATCTGCCACACCACTGCAATTTCATTACCACTTCTACAACCCTTTAGATCACATAACATCAACAGATACGAAGAAAGTAAATTGGAAAAAGAAAACACTACATGGCAAGCACCCATATCATCTAACACAGCCACACATCGATCAAGACGCATCCAACACATGGCTAAGGAAAGGCAATATATACAGTGAGATGGAAGGATTCATGATTGCAGTACAGGATCAAACAATAAACACCAGATATTACAGCAAGCATATTATTAAAGATCCCGAGATAAATGCAGACTTTGCAAACAACAAATAGAAATAGTAGATCATATCACAAGCGGATGTACAATACTAGCAAATACAGAATACCCCAGAAGACATGACAATGTAGCAAAAATAATACATCAACAGGTTGCCTTACAACATAAACTAATAAAACAACACGTTCCCACATACAAGTATGCACCACAAAATGTACTGGAGAATGATGAATACACATTATACTGGAACAGAACCATTATAACAGATAAAACAACACAACATAACAAACCTGACATCATACTCACCAATAAAAAGAAGAAATTAACACAACTAATCAAAATATCCATACCCAATATAACAAATATACAGACAAAAACAGGAGAAAAAATTGAAAAATACATCCAACTAGCTGAGGAAGTCAAGGAAATGTGGCATCAGGATAAAGTTTACATTATACCAATTATACTATCAACTACAGGAGCATACCACACAATATGCACCAGTAAATCACTACAATACAGCTGCATCCAAACTTATATATACAACTACAGAAATCCGTAATTATTGATAAATGTTCAATTACCAGAAAGTTGCTAAATGCAATATAACATACCGTACAATTAAAAGGAAGTCACGCTTGATCAAGGTCGGCGTCACTTTCCATTTTTGACCAGACATAACGTCTGAGAAAAGAAAGAAGATAATAATAATAATGTATGTTCTACCAGTCGTAACAGGCGACGAAAAGAACAAACCACTAATAGGGCTAACCCCCCCTTTTAGTGTGATTAGTTGGATCAGGACAGAACTAAAGAAGCCTCGGACAAGCGCCGTCATGGTCAGGGACGTCACTTGAACTCTATGACCGCCCACAATGGTAACAACACTGCTAGCCAACTGGAAAATGATTTAAATCCAAATAGAGGTGCAACCACTCTAGAAGGAAAACAAAGACAGAGGATGAGATGGTCAGATGAAGTTAACCGACACCTCATGTTCTGTTATTACCAAGCAACCAACTTAGGAACCAACACAACTGGATACAGATCACAAGTATACACAACATTTATTACCAGATACCCAGAATTAAAATGTTTAACAGAAAAACGACTAGCTGATCAGATCCGTGTAATAATCAAAAATAACAGGATACTCCAGTCAGAATTAGAAAAC
The DNA here is from genome assembly GCF_023898315.1 of Schistocerca nitens. NCBI lineage: Eukaryota > Metazoa > Arthropoda > Insecta > Orthoptera > Acrididae > Schistocerca > Schistocerca nitens. The sequence goes on along the minus strand of NC_064614.1, from coordinate 1,310,626,747 downwards.
ATCAAACAACAAGTACAATAAATACTGGAACAAAATAATGTGCAATCAGAAGAAGAAGAAGAAGAAGAAGAAGAAGAAAATACAGTAATGGACTCAAACATCCCAGAACAAACAAACAAAGAACAACATGCATCAATTAAACAATCAGAGGAAAACGAAATCTTAAGACAGCCACCAGAACAAGCACAAATACAACACGAAGTGACATACATGTTAGATATAGAAGAAAAATTTCAGCTGACATACAAAGAATACAAAAACACAAATACAGTCCTTAGACCATTCTTGCATAGACCACCAAATAACCCACAAGTCGAAACAACAATAAAAACTATCAACACAATCATACACAACAAAATAAATGAAAACACAACTGTGGAAGAGTTACAACTACTGGTTTATATAGGAGCACTCACTACACTAAATATACACACTAGGCAGAGATCAGAACCAACCAACACACAGAAGAAACCCAACAAAACCAGCATGGCAACACAGGCTACAGATCAGAATAGAAAAACTGAGAAAAGACATCGGACAGCTAACACAATTTATAAGAAATGAAATGTCAGAAAAAAAAAAAACGAAAAAGGGTAGGTAAAATCTCACAACAAGAAGCGATAGAGCAAGTAGATGAAAAGAAGCAGAAATTACAAGCATTGGCCAAACGACTTAGAAGATACAAAAAAAGTGAAAATAGAAGGAAACAAAACCAAACATTCAACACAAACCAAAAGAAATTTTACCAGACAACAGATAACACACACATTAAAATAGACAATCCACCAAACATAACAGACATGGAACACTTCTGGAGCAACATATGGTCAAATGCGGTACAACATAATAGGCATGCACGGTGGATACAAGCAGAAACAGACACATACAAGATGATACCACAAATGCCTGAAGTGATAATTTTGCAACATGAAGTCACCCAAGCAACTAATTCTACTCACAATTGGAAAGAACGTGGAAAAGATAAAAATAGCAAATTTCTGGGTAAAGAAGTTCCACTCAACACATTCACATCTAACTAAATTATTTAACAGTTACATTGCAGACCCATACACATTCCCTGATACACTTACACATGGAATAACTTATCTAAACCGAAAGATCAAGCACACACAGCTAAACCTAGCTACATATCGCCCCCATAACATGCCTACCAACAATATACAAAATATTAACTTCAGTCATTACACAGAAGTTAATGACACATACAACATAGAACATAATTATAAACGAAGAACAATAAGGCTGTTGCAAAGGAGCACGAGGATGTAAAGAGCAACTGATAATCGAGGCATAGGTGACATACCAAGCTAAAACTAAAAAAAGGTCGATACACTACGCATACATTGATTACCGAAAAGCTTTTGATGGTGTACCCCACTCATGGTTACTACAAATATTGGAAATATACGAAGTAGATCCTAAATTGATACAGTTCCTAAACATAGTAATGAAAAATGGAAAACCATACTTAATATCCAAACAAATTCAAATAATATGACATCACAGCCAATACAGATTAAGCATGGAATATACCAAGGAGACTCATTAAGTCCTTTCTGGTTCTGCCTTGCTCTGAACCCACTATCCAACATGCTAAATAATACAAATTATGCATATAATATTACTGGAACATACCCACACAAAATCACACATTTGCTATACATGGATGATCTAAAACTACTGGCAGCAACAAATCAACAACTCAACCAATTACTAAAGATAACAGAAGTATTCAGCAATGATATAAATATGGCTTTTGGAACAGACAAATGTAAGAAAAATAGCATAGTCAAGGGAAAACACACTAAACAAGAAGATTACATATTGGATAACCACAGCGACTGCATAGAAGCGATGAAAAAAAACAGATGCCTATAAATATCTAGGATACTGACAAAAAATAGGAATGATAATACAAATATGAAAGAAGAACTAAAAGAAAAATATAGACAAAGACTAACAAAAATACTGAGAACAGAATTGACAGCAAGAAACAAGACAAAAGCTATAAATACTTATACTATACCAATATTGACCTATTCATTTGGAGTAGTGAAATGGAGTAACACAGACCTAGAAGCACTCAATACACTTACACGATCACAATGCCACAAATATAGAATACATCACATACATTCAGCAACACAAAGATTCACATTAAGCAGAAAGGAAGGAGGAATGGGATTTATCGACATAAAAAACCTACATTATGGACAGGTAGAAAATTTAAGAAAATTCTTTATAGAACGAGCAGAAACTAGCAAAATGCACAAAGCAATCACTCATATAAATACATCTGCCACACCGCTGCAATTTCATTACCACTTCTACAACCCTTTAGATCACATAACATCAACAGATACGAAGAAAGTAAATTGGAAAAAGAAAACACTACATGGCAAGCACCCGTATCATCTAACACAGCCACACATCAATCAAGACACATCCAACACATGGCTAAGGAAAGGCAATATATACAGTGAGACGGAAGGATTCATGATTGCAGTACAGGATCAAACAATAAACACCAGATATTACAGCAAACATATTATTAAAGATCCCGAGATAAATGCAGACTTTGCAAACAACAAATAGAAACAGTAGATCACATCACAAGCGGATGTACAATACTAGCAAATACAGAATACCCCAGAAGACATGACAATGTAGCAAAAATAATACATCAACAGGTTGCCTTACAACATAAACTAATAAAACAACACGTTCCCACATACAAGTATGCACCACAAAATGTACTGGAGAATGATGAATACAAATTATACTGGAACAGAACCATTATAACAGATAAAACAACATCACATAACAAACCTGACATCATACTCACCAATAAAAAGAAGAAATTAACACAACTAATCGAAATATTGAAAAATACATCCAACTGGCTGAGGAAGTCAAGGACATGTGGCATCAGGATAAAGTTGACATTATACCAATTATACTATCAACTACAGTAGTCATACCACACAATATCCACCAGTACATCAAAGCAATACAGCTACATCCAAACTTACATATACAACTACAGAAATCTGTAATTATTGATACATGTTCAATTACCCAAAAGTTCCTAAATGCAATATATCATATACCGTATAGTTAAAAGGAAGTCACGCTTGATGAAGGTCCGTGTCACTTTCCATTTTTGACCAGATATAACGTCTGAGAAAAGAAAGAAAGAAATAATAATAATAATAATAATAATAATAATAATAATCTGCTGTGGTTGTGACTGACTCTTCATCTTGACTGACTGGAACAGAGATGGAGGAGCTGCTGAGTGCTCCTTATATAGAAGCCAACTATGTCATCATGATGCTGTACTGCTATTGGTCGAATGAGGTGAACACGTGACCTATCGAAGTACCTTCTAGCGGAGAACTCGTGAACTGTATCAGTTCGTCGCTCTGCTGGATCGGAGGCAGTCATCTATTGTGGACTGGGAGCTTATATGTCGGCTTTAGAAAAGGTAGGCATTACAGACAGTAGCAGATGCTTCCATGAGTTGGGTAATGCATTTTTAAAGCATTTCGTTGGAGGGAATTTATTTGGAGGACTGTGTTCTTGTTCTTATTCATATGTTCCAGGATTAATGCACATTTCCATTCAGCATGTAGGGGGCTATGGGGGCAGTCCTCGCCTGTATGCTTGCAAACTACACTGCTGTTAAACTCACCGCGGTCAAACAGCTATAATTCATCGAATGAAGACATTTTGCAGGATGGTCTTCAATGGCATATACGTTGTATACGAATATGCTTACTCAGAAGCGAATTGTTGTCAACTAAACGTCTGTTGCGTTTTGGAAGAGTGAATGCTTGATGGTAAATAAGCCTGCAGTTTGCGCATGTGCATGAGCATATGCTGGTTACGGGATGCATTCTGGCTCCATCCCTCTGCATTGCCGAAATCTGCTGAACAGAGTTCTTGTACTTATTGCTCCGACACTCCTCCATTATCATACCCTTCCACACCTCATGTAGTGAACTGTGGCTACAGTCCTCGCTCAAATGTCTACATGAAATGCAGTTATTGAATGCTGCTCTATCACCCACATTCATCTCTATGATCGAACACATGGTGATGGCTTGACGACGACAGCTCAGCAAAGACTGAATGTGCAGGAGAATGGTAACGGTAGTTCAGTGGAGGTAGCACAACTGGCTTTCTTACCGCCAAAATCAACCATCTTGAATGGCGTCACGGTGGCGCTCTCTGGTGGCAGGGGTATGAACAGTTGGACTGCATACACATGTGCATGATATAAATAATAATATAAAGACAAGTACGGTTTTGCATGCATTATCCTGTTGGAATTCAAACTCCCCACCATTTTTTCTCGAGGGTTTGGTTAGTGGACGTAGCACAATTGGCCTATTTTCCCGCCAAAATCCACCATCTTGGATGACGTCATCGCTGCCATCTTGAATACATTTTGCAACAATGCAGCGTGTCGTGACAACCCCTTGCCCTACTTTTGCCTCCGGGATACCCAGAGGCCACTGGCATCGGCCTCGAATGGCCGCCATATACTCTGTATCTGAACTCATGTGACTCCTCTTTGTGGAGGTATATTAAACACAAGGTGTACAACAACAACACCAAAACTATTGCCGAGCTGAAAACAGCCATTCATGAGGTCATTGACAGCATCGATGTTCAGACACTTCAGAGCGTCATGCAGAATTTTGCTATTCGTCTGCGCCATATCAGGAACAAGACTTCTGGTCAGGTGACTACAGGGTTATAAACACAAAATCAAATAGGGGTAATGCAGGAGTAGGTTTAATAATGAATAGGAAAATAGGAATGCGGGTAAGCTACTACAAACAGCATAGTGAACGCATTATTGTGGCCAAGATAGATACGAAGCTCACACCTACTACAGTAGTACAAGTTTATATGCCAACTAGCTCTGCAGATGACGAAGAAATTGAAGAAATGTATGATGAGATAAAAGAAATTATTCAGATACTGAAGAGAGACGAAAATTTAATAGTCATGGGTGACTGGAATTCGAGTGTAGGAAAAGGGAGAGAAGGAAACATAGTAGGTGAATATGGATTGGGGCTAAGATATGAAAGAGGAAGCCGCCTGGTAGAATTTTGCACAGAGCATAACTTAATCATAGCTAACACTTGGTTTAAGAATCATGAAAGAAGGTTGTATGCATGGAAGAACCCTGGAGATACTAAAAGGTATCAGATAGATTATATAATGGTAAGACAGAGATTTAGGAACCAGGTTTTAAATTGTAAGACATTTCCAGGGGCAGATATGGACTCTGACCACAATCTATTGGTTATGTCCTGTAGATTAAAACTGAAGAACCTGCAAAAAGGTGGGAATTGAAGGAGATGGGACCTGGATAAACTGAAAGAACCAGAGGTTGTACAGAGTTTCAGGGAGAGCATAAGGGAACAATTGACAGCAATGGGGGAAATAAATACAGTAGAAGAAGAATGGGTAGCTTTGAGGGATGAAGTAGTGAAGGCAGCAGAGGATCAAGTAGGTAAAAAGACGAGGTCTAGTAGAAATCCTTGGGTAACAGAAGAAATATTGAATTTAATTGATGAAAGGAGAAAATATAAAAATGCAGTAAATGAAGCTGGCAAAAAGGAATACAAACGTCTCAAAAATGAGATCGACAGGAAGTGCAAAATGGCTAAGCAGGCATGGCTAGAGGACAAATGTAAGGATGTAGAGGCTTATCTCACTAGGGTTAAGATAGATACTGCCTACAGGAAAATTAAAGAGACCTTTGGAGATAAGAGAACAACTTGTATGAATATCAAGAGCTCAGATGGAAACCCAGTTCTAAGCAAGGAAGGGAAAGCAGAAAGGTGGAAGGACTATATAGAGGGTCTATACAAGGGCGATGTACTTGAGGACAATATTATGGAAATGGAAGAGGATGTAGATGAAGATGAAATGGGAGATACGATACTGCGTGAAGAGTTTGACAGAGCACTGAAAGACCTGAGTCGAAACAAGGCCCCCGGAGTAGACAACATTCCATTGGAACTACTGACGGCCTTGGGAGAACCAGTCCTGACAAAACTCTACCATCTGGTGAGGAAGATGTATGAAACACGCGAAATACCCTCAGACTTCAAGAAGAATATAATAATTCCAATCCCAAAGAAAGCAGGTGTTGACAGATGTGAAAATTACCGAACTATCAGTTTAATAAGTCACAGCTGCAAAATACTAACACAAATTCTTTACAGACGAATGGAAAAGCTAGTAGAAGCCAACCTCAGGGAAGATCAGTTTGGATTCCATAGAAACACTGGAACTCGTGAGGCAATACTGACCTTACGACTTATCTTAGAAGAAAGATTAAGGAAAGGCAAACCTACATTTCTAGCATTTGTAGACTTAGAGAAAGCTTTTGACAATGTTGACTGGAATACTCTCTTTCAAATTCTAAAGGTGGCAGGGGTAAAATACAGGGAGCGAAAGGCTATTTACAATTTGTACAGATACCAGATGGCAGTTATAAGAGGCGAGGGACATGAAAGGGAAGCAGTGGTTGGGAAGGGAGTAAGACAGGGTTGTAGCCTCTCCCCGGTGTTATTCAATCTGTATATTTAGCAAGCAGTAAAGGAAACAAAAGAAAAATTCGGAGTAGGTATTAAAATCCATGGAGAAGAAAGAAAAACTTTGAGGTTCACCGATGACATTGTAATTCTGTCAGAGACAGCAAAGGACTTGGAAGAGCAGTTGAATGGAATGGACAGTGTCCTGAAAGGAGGATATAAGATGAACATCAACAAAAGCAAAACGAGGATAATGGAATGTAGTCGAATTAAGTCGGGTGATGCTGAGGGAATTAGATTAGGAAATGAGACACTTAAAGTAGTAAAGGAGTTTTGCTATTTGGGGAGCAAAATAACTGATGATGGTCGAAGTAGAGAGGATATAAAATGTAGACTGGCAATGGCAAGGAAAGCGTTTCTCAAGAAGAGAAATTTGTTAACATCGAGTATAGATTTAAGTGTCAGGAAGTCATTTCTGAAAGTATTTGTATGGAGTGTAGCCATGTATGGAAGTGAAACATGGACGATAAATAGTTTGGACAAGAAGAGAATAGAAGCTTTCGAAATGTGGTGCTACAGAAGAATGCTGAAGATTACATGGGTAGATCACATAACTAATGAGGAAGTACTGAATAGGATTGGGGAGAAGAGAAGTTTGTGGCACAACTTGACCAGAAGACGGGACCGGTTGGTAGGATATGTTCTGAGGCATCAAGGGATCACCAATTTATTATTGGAGGGCAGTGTGGAGGGTAAAAATCGTAGAGGGAGACCAAGAGATGAATACACTAAGCAGATTGAGAAGGATGTAGGTTGCAGTAGGTACTGAGAGATGAAGAAGCTTGCACAGGATAGAGTAGCATGGAGAGCTGCATCAAACCAGTCTCAGGACTGAAGACCACAACAAACAACATATCAGCGCCAATGGTGGCAGGCATATTGAACATGTCATCTTCTAAATTCGAATATCTGTAGTGACATTTACATGTTGAATAAAATGTGTGCACACTGTAGTTTGTAACTAATTTACGTTTTTTTCCCATCTAGTTCAATAATTGTCACCCTGTATATTGAATTTAATTGTAAATTGTATTCGGTTCTGTGGAGCTTCGGAACTGGCTCTCAGGGGCCGTGATGAATCCGATGCCTCTCAAAATAACTGGGTTTTTCATAAGATAATTCAGTTCAGTGCGGAACTGGATAAAGATGTTACGGGGACATTATACACTCCTGGAAATTGAAATAAGAACACCGTGAATTCATTATCCCAGGAAGGGGAAACTTTATTGACACATTCCTGGGGTCAGATACATCACATGATCACACTGACAGAACCACAGGCACATAGACACAGGCAACAGAGCATGCACAATGTCGGCACTAGTACAGTGTATATCCACCTTTCGCAGCAATGCAGGCTGCTATTCTCCCATGGAGACGATCGTAGAGATGCTGGATGTAGTCCTGTGGAACGGCTTGCCACGCCATTTCCACCTGGCGCCTCAGTTGGACCAGCGTTCGTGCTGGACGTGCAGACCGCGTGAGACGACGCTTCATCCAGTCCCAAACATGCTCAATGGGGGACAGATCCGGAGATCTTGCTGGCCAGGGTAGTTGACTTACACCTTCTAGAGCACGTTGGGTGGCACGGGATACATGCGGACGTGCATTGTCCTGTTGGAACAGCAAGTTCCCTTGCCGGTCTAGGAATGGTAGAACGATGGGTTCGATGACGGTTTGGATGTACCGTGCACTATTCAGTGTCCCCTCGACGATCACCAGTGGTGTACGGCCAGTGTAGGAGATCGCTCCCCACACCATGATGCCGGGTGTTGGCCCTGTGTGCCTCGGTCGTATGCAGTCCTGATTGTGGCGCTCACCTGCACGGCGCCAAACACGCATACGACCATCATTGGCACCAAGGCAGAAGCGACTCTCATCGCTGAAGACGACACGTCTCCATTCGTCCCTCCATTCACGCCTGTCGTGACACCACTGGAGGCGGGCTGCACGATGTTGGGGCGTGAGCGGAAGACGGCCTAACGGTGTGCGGGACCGTAGCCCAGCTTCATGGAGACGGTTGCGAATGGTCCTCGCCGATACCCCAGGAGCAACAGTGTCCCTAATTTGCTGGGAAGTGGCGGTGCGGTCCCCTACGGCACTGCGTAGGATCCTACGGTCTTGGCGTGCATCCGTGCGTCGCTGCGGTCCGGTCCCAGGTCGACGGGCACGTGCACCTTCCGCCGACCACTGGCGACAACATCGATGTACTGTGGAGACCTCACGCCCCACGTGTTGAGCAATTCGGCGGTACGTCCACCCGGCCTCCCGCATGCCCACTATACGCCCTCGCTCAAAGTCCGTCAACTGCACATACGGTTCACGTCCACGCTGTCGCGGCATGCTACCAGTGTTAAAGACTGCGATGGAGCTCCGTATGCCACGGCAAACTGGCTGACACTGACGGCGGCGGTGCACAAATGCTGTGCAGCTAGCGCCATTCGACGGCCAACACCGCGGTTCCTGGTGTGTCCGCTGTGCCGTGCGTGTGATCATTGCTTGTACAGCCCTCTCGCAGTGTCCGGAGCAAGTATGGTGGGTCTGACACACCGGTGTCAATGTGTTCTTTTTTCCATTTCCAGGAGTGTATGTGAAATTCGTTGAAATTCGACACTTTCTGTTTTCTACTCCATAGTGTAGTTTGGACTTTCCTGAACATTTTGGTATGTAATACATTAAAATCAGACAATTGTGAGACCTTCAAATAATATTTTGAATGTTGATGTGTGACTGTCAAATATCGTGGCAACGCATATACTGCCGCATTTGAGCAGTCGTATCTTGCCTTGTTTTGTGCCTACTGCCACATCTCATAGTTGGCATTACGAATAACCAAATCAGTCCCTTGTTTGTGATACTAGTTTTCGTTGAAAGTAGTGTGATTATCGGCTATGTCTGTAGTAAGCTAACGAACAATGTAATTGAAATTACAGGAATATCATGGGAAGACCATTAGAAATAACTGTGACAATTTAGAGAAGATGAAAAGCCTATATTTACACTTGGTGTAAATATAGGCAAGCTGAATTTTCTGGCACCCTGCACGAATTTACACATAAACATTCTCTTTCTTTTGCAGTAATGGAGGCAATTTATAGAGAATTGACAAATCCTGAGCTACTAAAGAAGTGTTTACATGGGAAGATCCAGAATGTGAACGAGTCCTTCAAATATTGTGTGGTGCCATGTGCCTAAAAATGTATTTGTTGGCCTTATGACTCTAAAGTTAGCAGTGTCTGATGCTGTAATAACTTTTAATGGTGGGAACTATTAAAGACTTAATGTTCTGGAGAAGTTAGGAGCAAGATTTGGACAGAACACAGCTAAAGGAACTGCGGGAACTGGATGAGCTTCGTATATGTGAAGCAGAGTTAGCTGCTCAGCAAATGACAAAAGAAACAAGAAAGAAAAGGAGGCGGCAAGGGCTGTTATGACACTGAAGAAGACACAGGCTATGGGCCAGGGCAGTTCTAGTGCATAAAAGATGCAGAAATGTAAGTCTGTATAAGAATTTGTAATAAAAAAGTTTTAAACCTCAATATCTCTTAAGTATATTTTTTGCAATAAATGACCCATTTTCTAAAAAAGTACTGGTGGTAGAGACATGAAATTTTCGCAACATTCCAAATGTGAGATGAAACACATACAGAATTAGAGTAATTAAAATATCCTGAGCTGTTTTGTTTTTATATTCATTTATTTACAAATTTCTGCCAAAAAACTGAGTGTTTGAAAAGAAAAAAGATAACATGCCCCACAATACCATTTTAGCAATAATTCTAGTTCAGTGCATCTAGAAAGGTGCATTCAATAATTATGGAAAATAGCAAGTTGGTGTCTTAAAAAGTTTTCAAGATAATGGGTCACAAAATTCGATAATTTAACATTGGCGGCATAGGACATACAATGTTACCTTAAAGTTCATCTCAGTCAAGCATCACTGTTCAGAGGCATTTCTAAGACTGTTCAGAATGAACTAGTGTCGTGAATGTTGGAAGCGCACCATGATGAAGTTCGTAAAGAAATAAAAGGTGGTGATTAAGTTACAATAATGGCGGATGGAACCACAGATGTGTCTTGCAAATTTCAATTGGTTATTGTTTTGCGTTATGTTGTTGTGGAGAAACCCATTGAAAGATTTTGAAACTTTGTTAATCCAGAAAGTCAAAATATTCATATAATATCTGAGAGTATTCCGAACGAAACTGAACCATTAATTGCCGACGAACGAGCAAAACTAGCTCAGAGATGCGACAGTGCGAACGTTACGAGTGGCAAATAGAATTGGGTTCAGAAATTAATTAAAAACAAATACCCAAATGCAGACTATATCAATTGCTACGTGCATCAGTTAACCTTATTATGTTTACGGCAGCATCTTTTCTGCGTTTCTTTCAGGTACTTCTTTTCCAATTCGCCTCAGAGATCAAAAGTATTGCATAGCATCATTAAAAAAAGCTTGCCCCCGTATGTGTGTGTCATAAGATGGAACTTCCATTCGCGAATAGTAAAAGATGCTTATGAAAACAGGGAAGATCTGATTTCTGTTATGGAAGTCACTGAAACAATTGACAGCATAAAACTATCTTCTAGTATTGAGAATGCCGGTTCATACAGAGACTGCAAGATAACGAATTCATTTCCTATCATTTTTCTATAAGATAAGGCCCCATACAGACGTATTATTTAACCAGCTTCAGGAGAAGATAACTGAACCGAGCAAAGCAATGCAAGACAACCGGAACTTTGAAGCGGTAATGTAAAACTTGAGAGATGACATTGACTCCATGTTCACGAGATTGGTTTCGAAAATGTCGAAACGATGCCTGCGAAGAAGCCATGGATTCTTGATGAGTAATATAGATGCTTTGGAAGTGTGCGATGCTATTCATCATCTTCATCTACACCTACAAGGATACTCTGCAAAGCACATTTAAGTGCCTGGCAGAGGGTTCACCGAACCACCTTCACAATTCGCTTATTATTCCAATCTCGCATAGCGCGCGGAAAGAATGAACACCTGTATCTTTCCGTACGTGCTCTGATTTCCCTTATGTTATCGTGGTGATCGTTCCTTCCTATGTAGATCGGTGTCAACAAAATATTTTCGCATTTGGAGGAGAAAGTTGGTGATGGGAATTTCGTGAGAAGATTCCATCGTAACGAAAAACTCCTTGCATTTAATGATTTCCAGCCCAAATCATGTATCATTTCTGTGACACTCTCTCCAAAATTTCGCAATAATACAAAGCGTGCTGCCTTTCTCTGAACTTTTTCGATGTACTCTGTCAGTCTGTAAGGAAGCAGCCTACTCACACCGTAATAAATTCACATCAGTCTTTCCATTGTGTGCCAGCCAGTCCGCTGTAACTAGCTCTGACATCATAAATGTTGCGCAATACCTTAAAAATCAAGCAAATAACCTAAAACGTTTCTAGCATGTCAGGAGTAATACTAAATTAATATGTGTTGAATATCAGTTCGATAACTTTAGCCATTTTCGAAATTTGGACGTTTTTCTGAAAAAATTATTGACGCAACAGAAAAGAGCTAGAGACTTCAAAATTTATAATTAAATTCCTTTTTCATAATTATTTAGTAGAAACAGTCTTCTGGATCTCACAATTTAAGATTTTAGTTGAAATTCGATATTTTCTGGTTTTTGTCTTAAAAATTAAGGAAGCAAGATAGATTAAGTAGGCTAATAAATAAGGCTAGGATGTTTATATTTAAGTAGAATGGAGATCCGCTATAACCATAAAGATGTGAGAAGTTTCATATGAATAACTATAAAACTATAGCGATAGCGTATCTCCAAAGGGCCAGTTCAGAGCTCGTCTACTGCGTGCAGTGTAATTAAATTAATTCTCTCGCCCAAAATATTTAACTTAGCCACGTCAAACTTTTATTATGATTACTTACCTGTGTTTTGAATGCACATTTAAATTGGTGCATAACTAGCCCAGCGGCTAGTCGGGAGAGCCGATTTGATCAGGCGTTCCCTTAGCCGTCCGCACCGCGGCTTTATATATAAGAACGCTGCGCGAGGAAGCAAGGCCCCAGTTCTCTCCAGACGCTGAATAACACGCCATCTGTGTCGGGAGTCGCGTCGCGTCGGTATCATTGCTACAAACAGCCTCGGATGCCGTAGTAAGTTACTCGGGATACGTGTAACCATGAAATCATTTTCGAGTGAAGTGTTAATTCTGGGTTGACTTTAACTATCGATCTTCAGTTTGCGTATGTCGTATTTTCACGTGCTGTCGCGGGACAGACATTCTACCATAATTTAGCGTGGCGTTTGATGAACCTTATCATCAAATTATGGCGAGCATTCATTTAAACATTTAATTTGGACAGTTATAGTTGCATCAGCGCATTAGACTCTGAACTGCTCTGTTAGTCAGATTGTGTGGATTCTTTGTTTTATCTGTGATTTTCAGAATATAGAGAAAGTTTTTTTCACGACCGTTTTTGATTATAAATCCCAGGCAATCTCCTAATTCCTCAGAGCTATAAGCTGTAACTATAAGTGTATTCTCAGATGAAGTGGGCACTAGGAATTCTAATTACAGGCTTCACGTTTTACTAATCACTGTCTGGTTGCAATATTGTAGTTAGAGAGCCAGTGTTGAGAACGGCGAAAGACAGCATAAATAACATTCTAAATAATAGGAACTGGTTCCTACATTCTACAAACATTTATGTTGTTGTTGTTGTTGTGGTCTTCAGTCCTGAGACTGGTTTGATGCAGCTCCCACAAACATTTATACAACATTATTTTCCCACCTGCCGCCCCACATATGGTGCATCGGCCGGGAAATGAAGTGTTTCTACATTCAAACAAATTATATAAGAGCAACTAATTTTTCTATCAGCCGCCCCACATATGGTGCATCGGCCGGGAATTAAGGAAGAAACTGAGAAAAAGTGAAAGTGATTTTTAAATATTGGGATTCGCGAGTGAAATGCGACACGCAACTGAGTAATAGAACTGTGAAAGTGTTACGTGTGCATGTGGACGACGCAATTGGATTAACGACGCCTCTGGATTGACGGAGCTGGCACTGAGTCGAGCGGCGCTGCCGGCATCGCGAGAAGCCAGTTTCACCTCACCACAGTCATCCGCTGGAGCCGCGCCTGCAGTTGCGGGCCACGCAAACACACCACAGCCGTCGGAGTGCTGTCTGCAATCAAGCGAGCTGCGTCGCATCAGTAATCCTGGTACGCCACGCCGGCAACGCCATACGTCGTGCAGAATGAACTAAGTTAAGTGAAAAGCTGTTAAAAATTTTACTAACCTGCACTAAAAGACTGTCGGCGATGGAACCGCCAAAAGAAACTGAGGTTAAACTTATATCAGAACCTATGTCTGTTGAGGAAACTGTAAATACAGACAATGGCTCAAATGGTTCAAATGGCTCTGAGCACTATGGGACACAACTACTGAGGTCATTAGTCCCCTAGAACTTAGAACTAGTTAAACCTAACTAACCTAAGGACATCACAAACATCCATGCCCGAGGCAGGATTCGAACCTGCGACCGGAGCGGTCTTGCGGTTCCAGACTGCAGCGCCTTTAACCGCACGGCCACTTCGGCCGGCTACAGACAATGGTTCAAGTGTAAATATGCATGAAAGTAGTAATATTAAAGTGAAATATGAAGTATTGTCTCCTGACAGTAGTGTGGGAAGGGGCAATGATTCAATAATAGAAACCCCTGTAGTAAAGCAGAAAGCAGAAATTGTTAATTTATTGGATGATAGTTTCTCTGTTGAATTAAAAATGAATCAGTCAACACAGGTGGTAGAGATTAAGAAGGAGAAGTTAGATATGACTAATCAATCAGAAGTTTCGTTTAGTTTTGATGATTCTGGTGTTGGAGCTAGTTTTTCGTCACCTGAGTGTGATAAAAAGCCAGCCAGTGAGCAACCCAAAGATACTGGGGCTATTGATTTAAATGTTATATTACAAGCAATAGTGGCCAGTAATGCTAGAATGACTGCTGAGTTAAAATCTGATATAATTGAGGTAAATAACAGAATTGTAGCCAGTCAAACTAATTTTAATAAACGATTGGAGGTAATGGACGATACCTTCAAGGCTGATTGCAATAAGTTGAAAGAGGATCTGGACAGTTTGAATTATAAAATTGATTACAATCATGAGGATATTAAGAAAAAGGTTGCTCAACAATTTGTTGAAATGTATAAAACAGTAAAATCTGAAGTTGCTGAGGTTCGCAGACTTCCAAATGGAAGATTCGAAGCTGGAGCACAAGTTAACAGAAAAGATCGAGGCACAATCTGAACTGTGCTCAGATAGGTTTAAAGATGTTAGTATAAAAGTAAACATATGTCAAGCAGAAGTAGATGCAATCAAAACTGATACTACTCATATTGTGCAGAGAGTAGATAATGTTGAAATGAGAGTAGAAAATATTAGTACTAACATTGCTAACATTGAGAGTAAAGTAGCTTCAGTAACTTCTGGTAATGGTAGTATACAACAAGTTGTAGCTGCAAACGCCGCTTTTATCGGATGTCGGCAGTTCTTGCAGTTCGATCCAGATAAGAATATCCACCCGCTAGATTTATGGAACGATTTTGAATCTGTGATTCCACCAACTTGGTCTGAACGAGAGAAAATCTCATTTATTAGAAGCCATTTAGCAGGTGACGCCATGCGTTGGTCAGGTGATGTTATGTTAAAGTGTAAAACATTAGCGGAGTTTAAAACAGCTTTCATTAATGAGTATTGGTCTAGCAATAAGCAAAATGAGGTGTTGAGAGAATTTTGGAGTGGAAAACGCTTCAATGCAGGCAAGGAATCTATTAAAGAGTTTGCTAGGTCATGGATCTCACGTTTGTCACATTTGGGCGAAAAGCTAAAACCGGAAATGAGTATACTAGGTCTTGAAGCCAAACTGCCATGGTATTGGCAAACTAGAATTATATCTGCCCCTAGAGACAATCTGGATCGTTTCATTGAGTATCTGGAACGTGTAGAACGTGTTGCTGCCAATGAGGAGCAAGTACGTAATAACAGAAATGCTATTAACAATAGTAGTAATTTTAAGAACAAGCAGAATGGCAATGTAAACATCAGAACAGTAGGTGTTCGCCATCCTAAGAGAGGTAGGAATTGGAGAAATAATTATCAGAACCAACAATGGCATCCAAGTGATAATAATTTTATTCCAATAAAATTATGCATGTAAACAACAGTACGGAAAGCAATGCTATGTCAGTTAACTATAATGAAAATAAAGGAAACAGCAGTAGGCCGAGGCAGGAAAACTAGTTCCCGTCTATGAGGACACTGGCGCTCACCAGGCGGTTACTTTTCCTAAGCCAGTAATTACAACAAGTGGTAAGACAGATCAGAATACTCAAACCGAACATGTGGATGAAGTGTTGGTAGCATCTAAGGATACAACAGAAATATTAGATCACTCACAGTATTTGATAGATACCGTGTTAGAGACGCTTTCTAAGTGGGAAGAGAAAGAGAAGGCGCAGCAGTGTAACGATAGGGAAGAGCTACAAAATACTGAATTGTCAGGTGAAGAAGCAGAAGAAATTCATGCTTATATTTACGATGAGGATGATGTGCTCTTATCTAAAGTGCCTGTGCAGGATGTTGATACTGTACTAATAGATTTAGGACAGGAGGTAAGTGAGAATGTAGAGGGTAGCCTGTTGGGGGTCGATGAACCCAGTAGCTGTGACCAGTTGTCACTTGAGAAGGAAACCGACGATAATGGTGAAAGTGGTTTAGCTGTAACTAATGTTATGCCCGGTCTGGAGGCGCAGAATCGCTCAGACTACTGTAATTTGGGTTATGTTCAGCAAGCTAAATGTAATGAAGTCGTGCGGTGTTTCGATTTGAAATTAATAGACCGACTGGAAAAGGCAGCTGAAAATGTAATTCAGGAAACCCCTACACACTGTGAACTAAATGTAATGAAGACAGATGTCGATCACTTTAATTGGAGACAAATCCAAAAGGAACTATTGGATGAGTTTGAGGAACCACCTGTACAACCTAGAATAAGCCACCCTATAATAATAGTGAATATGCTGGGTATCAATGTACGTTGTCTCTTAGACATTGGAAGTGAGGTGAGTGCGATATCTCAGTCCTTCTTTGATGCATTACCAGGTAAAGACAAGCTTACAGTAATGAGGGTATCAGGACTAAGAATAATTGGTGCTACTGGCAAGGTGTCAAAAACGGTAAAGCAAGAAGCTTTACTGCCCTTTAACATTAATGGTAATTTAATTGATCATCCATGTTTAGTTGTAAACAATCTCAGTATTGAGGTTTTAATTGGCATAGATTTCTTGTCAAAATATCAGAGTGTTGTTGACTTTGAAAGAAGCCAGTTAAAAATGGTCTTGCCGATAACCGGAGTAATTACAGTACCTTTTAGTGATAAACATGTAGTAACTAATGATGAAACTTGGGAGGTGCCTATACGAGTTCTGAAAAATAGGAGATATTGGGACGAAGGTGTTAATCTTAGTACAAGTAAGCTAAACACAGAAGAAGAAGGAGCAATTATTTTAGACAAAATAGAAGCTAAATTGCAGGAAATCGATAAAATTTCAACTAATCAGAAGGAAGAACTGAGACAGGTTTTAAAAAGGCATCATAAGGTATTTTCAGATCGACCTGGCGTGGTCAAAGGTTATGAATGTCAATTGAACGTGAAACCTGGCCAAGTGTTTTTCAGGAAGCCATACCAAATACATGTAGCTAGGAAGGAGGCGGTTCGAAAGGAGATACAGAGAATTCTTGAGTGGGGTGTGATTGAAAAAGCGGTCAGTGAGTACAATAATCCTCTTGTTGTTGTACCAAAAAGAGACGGGAGTGTCAGATTGGTCTTGGACGCTCGTCGGTTGAATGAAATAGTGGTTAGGGAAAGTGATAGACCGCAGAACATGGACGAGTTATTGCAAAAGTTCCGGGGAGTAAAATTCTTAACTTCTATGGACATCACGTGTGGATATTGGAAATTGCCACTGGCGGATAGTTCAAGGAAGTACACAGCTTTCTTGTACGAAGGAGTTTGTTACCAATACCGTGTGGTACCTTTCGGACTTGATATCTCTGTTTGTGCCTTAGTACGTGTGATGTGCCATGTTTTAGGACCAGCTTTAAGTAATAAAATAACAGTTTACGTCGATGATCTGTTAATAGCAACTCCTACCTGGGAAGAACACGTAGCTTTATTAAAGGAAGTGTTAGAGGCTATTGAGAGAGGTGGCATGAAACTAAAGATTGAAAAGACAGAGTGCGTTAAAGAGGAAATAGGTTTCTTGGGATATATGATAAGTGGAAAAGGTATTCTGCCTGACCCAGGCAAGCTAGCAGTCATTGAAAAATTTGAGGCTCCCAGAAACAAGAAGCAGTTGAGATCGATGTTCGGTCTTTTCGGCTTCTATAGGCGTTTTGTTAGTGATCAGGCTTTTAATGCTCCCTGTCTTCACCTCCTGCTGAAAAAGAAAACCCCTTGGGTTTGGACAGCAGAATGTCAACAGGCGTTTGAGGTGCTTAAACAATCTTTAATTAATAGTCCTATTTTACATCATCCTGATTTTGAAAAACCATTCTGTATGTCTGTTGATGCTAGTGGCTATGGTATAGCTGTGGAGATATTCCAAGTAGAAATAGAGAACGAACAAGAAGTGCACAAGACTATAGCTTTCGCAAGTCGATCTTTACAGGCAGCAGAGAGAAATTATGGCATCTCAGAAGCATTGGCAATTGTATTTGGGGTACAGAAGTTTGAGCAGTATCTATTAGGTCACAAGATAATTGTTTACAGTGACCATAAGGCGTTGACCTTTTTAAAGACCTGTAAATTGAGGAATGCTCGTTTGGTAAGATGGTCATTGTATCTCCAGCAGTTTGACCTTGAGGTTAGATATATTCAAGGGGAAGACAATCTGGTAGCTGATGGATTATCTAGAAGTGCGGAGCTCTGTGATGACGCGGGAATTACAGTAACAGACCTAAATGAAGTTCGAATGTTTACGTTGCACGAAGTAAAGGAAGAAAGTGCATTAAAGAGAGTGATTAAGAACTTGAGACGTGAGCAGAATGCAGATGACCAACTGAAATTAGTGAAGAGCTATTTAGGAAATGCAAAATATCCAAAGGTTTCGCAATACTACTGTCTGCATTAAGGTATTCGGTTTAGGAGGAAAAAGGTAGGTGTTTCTGAGTGGAAGCTGTGCTTTCCCTCACAACATGTAAACTTACTAATCGACTATGTACACCTGAGGTATGGGCACTACGGTGCAAAGAAGTGCATTGGAAAATTAAAAGAGAAGGTTGTGTTTGACACCATGTACCGCCATGTGGCCAAGCGCCTAGCATCTTGTGTAGTGTGCCAGAAAGTCCGTGCTGCTAACACCAGAATACAAGGGGATATGCATTCAGTAGAGCCAACTGAAACCCTAGAATTACTGGCTTGTGATTTGTTTGCCCCTCTTCCTGTTTCGAGAGGTGGTTGCACCCATGTTTTTGTGTTGTGGATGGATTCAGTAAATATGTTAAGCTTTACCCAATTAAAAAAGCAAATGCAAAAACATTGGTTGAAAAGTTGGAAAAAGATTTCTTCGTGAACGTTGGCGTTCCGAAGAATTTGCCGTCAGACAATGGGCCTCAATTTACTTCTGATAGATTTAAGGAATGTCTAGATAAGGCCGGCGTGAAACATCTGAAAATATCTGCGTATTTCCCCCAAGGAAATATGAGTGAACGTATTATGAGAGAATTGAATAGGCTTTGCAGAACTTATTGTGCTCGGAAACACTCAAGTTGGGCAGAGCACATTAAGTATTTTGAGAGTGTAATTAACAACTTAAGGCATGATGCAACTGGTTTTGCGCCTTGCGAATTAATGTTTGGCCAAGAACCGCACAATGTGATTGCAGATATGGTAGAATTCCCTATTCTAACGCAAATATCCACAGACGAGAAGAAATTAAAGGCTAGGGCAAATATAAGAAAAAGAGCGTTGGAAAGGAAGAAGCGTCATGACGCAAAAGCTGTACCTACTAGTTTTGAAATAGGTCAGTTAGTCCTTGTCAAAACCAAGGAAAAATCAAAGAAAGTAAATGCAGAAACAAAGAAATTCATGTTCGTATACCAAGGACCTTTCAGGATTATAGGAAAACCGCATGCCAATGCATATAGGCTAGAGTACCCCAAAAGTAAAAAGCTATTAGGTCTCAGGAACGTGATCGACCTAAAGAAATTCATAGGTAGTGAATAAATGCTGTAGGGAGGAGGTTGTTCTGTAACCTCTACACAGTGTGGCAGCTGTGCATTCCCAGCTGTGTGAGATCTTTCCATTTCAGGTCCCACTCATTCTTCATCTTTCCTATCCACAAAAATTTCGACCCCTTCTTTCCAATGTGAAAAATTTCTGAAACCAATGAATGCTGTAGGGAGGAGGTTGTTCTGTAACCTCTACACAGTGTGGCAGCTGTGCAGTCCCAGTTGTGTGAGATCTTCTTTCCTTTTCAGGTTTCACTCATTCTTCATCTTTTCTATCCACCAAAATTTCGGCTCTTATTTTCAAATACTAAAATCTTCCGTTATGACTATCAAGCCAGCATTTAGCTAATGAATTCTGTAGGGAGGAGGTTGTTCTGTAACCTCTACACAGTGTGGCAGCTGTGCAGTTCCAGCTGTGTGAGATCTTTTTTCCCATTTCAGGTCTCACTCATTCTTCATCTTTCCTATCTACAAAAATTTTGACCTCTTCTTTCAAACACAAAATTTTTCGGTATGGTTATCAAGCCAATAATAAACTAGTGAATGCTATAGGAAGGAGGTTGCTCTGTAACCTCTACACAGTGTGGCAGCTGTGCAGTCCCAGCTGTGTGAGATCTTCTTTCCTTTTCAGGTCTCACTCATTCTTCATCTTTCCTACCCACCAAAATTTCGGCGCTTACTCTCTAATACAAAAACTTTCCGTCATGGCTATCCAGCCATGAGTTCTGAAACCATTCTATCCACCGATTAGTGAAGAAAAATACCTAATGTGACAAACCTAATAGTGACAAACAATAGAGAAGTATGACGTAATTAAGATACAAATGTATTTGAGTAACAATTATGTATAGAACCCTGGTAATATTGTAAGTACAAAGTTGTTGTTTTATTGGAAATGGTCCACCAACAGTAATTTAAAAAGATATATGAATTCGTGTACAAGCAGGATCTGAAGTGGCAGTGAAACTGTAGGGAAGCAGCCTACTCACGCCGTAATAAACTCACATCAGTCTTTCCATTGTGTACCAGCCAGTCCGCTGTAACTAGCTCTGACGTCATAAATGTTGCGCAATACTTTAAAAATCAAGCAAATAACCTAAAACTTTTCTAGCATGTCAGGAGTAATATTAAATTAATGTGTGTTGAATATCAGTTAGATAACTTTAGCCATTTTCGAAATTTGGACATTTTTCTGAAAAAATCATTGGCGCAACAGAAAAGAGCTAGAGACTTCAAAATTTATATTTAGATTCATCTTTCATAATGATTTAATAAAAACAGTACTTTGGATTTCACAAATTAAGATTTTAGTGGAAATTCATGATTTTGTGGTTTTCGTCTCAAAACTGAAGGAAGCAAGATAGATTAAGTAGGCTAATAAATAAGGCTAGGTTGTTTAGATTTAAATAGGTTGGAGGTCCGCTATGACTATGAAGATGTGAAAAGTTTCTTTTGAATACCTACAAAATTATAGCGATAGCGGATCTCAAAAAGGCCAGTTCAGAGCTCATCTACTGCGTACAGTGTAATTTAATTAATTCTCTCGCCCAAAATATTTAACTTAGCCACGTCAAAAATTTATTATCAATACTTACCTGCGTGCTGAATGCACATTTAAATTAAGAGCTTCATCGGCCATCAGCAAAAGAAGCTATAATTTATTATGTAACTTGAAGTGGTGCGTTACTAGCCCAGCGGCTACTCGGGAGAGCCGATTTGATCAGGCGTTCCCTTAGCGTCCGCACTGCGGCTTTATATATAAGAGCGCTGCGCGAGGAAGCAAGGCCCCAGTTCTCTCCAGACGCTGAATAACACGCCATCTGTGTCGGGAGCAGCGTCGCGTCGGTATCACTGCTACTAACAGCCTCGGATGCCGTATTCAGTTACTCGAGATGCGCGTAACCAGGAAATCATTTTCAAGTGAAGTGTTAATTCTGGGATGATTTTCATTATCTAGCTTCAGTTTGCGTATTGTCGTGTTTTCACGTGCCGTCGTGGGACAGACATTCTACCAATTATTTAGCGTGGCGTTTGATGAAACTAATCATCAAATTATGGCGAGCATTCATTTCAACATTTAATTCGGACATTTATAGTTGCATCAGCGCATTAGACTCTGAACTGCTCTGATAGTTAGGTTGTAGGGATAGTTGTGTTTTTTATTTATGACTTTGAGAATATACTCAACTATTTTGAAAAATCGTTTTTGATTAGAAATCCCGGACAATCTCCTAATTCCTCAGAGCTATAAGCTGCAGCTATAATTGTATTCTCAGATGAAGTGGGCACTAGGAACTCTAATTACAGGCTTCACGTTTTGTTAAATCACTTTCTGGGTGCTAAAAAGTAAATAGAGAGCCAGTGTTGAGAACGGCGAAAGACAGCATTAATAACATTCTAAAAGCCAGAAACTGAATCAACATTCAAACATTTAAACAGCAATCATTATTTTTCCTAAAAATTCAATACACGCCGCCCCACATATGGTGCATCGGCCGGGAAATAAACAGAGTAAAAGTGAAAGTGATTTTTAACTATTCGGATTCGCGAGTGAAATGCGACACGCAGCTGAGTATAGAACAGTGAATGTGTTACGTGTGTATGTGGACGACGCAATTGGATTAACAACGCCTCTGGATTGACGGAGCTGGCACTGAGTCTAGCGGCGCTGCCGGCATCGAGAGAAGCCAGTTTCACCTCACCGCAGTCGTCCGCCTCAGCAGCCGGAGCCGCGCCTGCAGTTACGGGCCACGCAAACACACAACAGCCGTCGGAGTGCCGTCTGCAGTTCTACGCGCCACGTCGCATCAGTAATCCTGGTACGCCGCGCCGGCAACGCCATACGTCGTGCAGAAGGAACTAAGTTAAGTGAAAAGCTGTTAAAAATTTTACTAACCTGCACTAAAAGACTGTCGGCAATGGAACCGCCAAAAGAAACCGAGTTTAAACTTAAATTAGAACCTATGTCTGTTGAGGGAACTGTAAATTCAGACAACGATTCAAGTGTAAATATGTATGAAAGTAGTAATGTTAAGGTGAAATATGAAATATTGTCTCTGGACAGTAGTTTAAAAAGGGGCAATGATTCAATAATAGAGACCCCCTGTAGTTAAGCAGAAAGCAGAAATTGTTAGTTTATTGGATGACAGTTTTTCTGATGAATTAAAAATGAAACAGTCATCATAGATGGTAGAGTTTAAGAAGGAGAAGTTAGATATGACTAATCAATCAGAAGTTTCATTTAGTTTTGATGATTCTGGTGTTGGAGCTAGTTTTTCGTCACCTGAGTGTGATAAAAAGCCAGCTAGTGAGCAACCCTAAGATGCTGGGGCTGTTGATTTAAATATTATATTACAAGCAATAGCTGCCAGTAATGCTGAATTAAAGTCTGAACTAACTGAGGTCAAAAGCAGTAATGCAAAAATGTCAGCCAGTAATGCTAGAATGACAGCTGAATTAAAATCTGATATAATTAAGGTAAATAACAGGATTGTGGCCAGTCAAACTAATTTTAATAAACGATTGGAGGTAATGGACGATACCTTCAAGGCTGGTTGCAATAAGTTGAAAGAGGATCCAGACAGTTTGAATTGTAAAATTGATTACAATCATGAGGATATTAAGAAAAAGGTTGCTCAACAGTTTTCTGAAATGTATAAAACAGTTAAATCCGAAGTTGCTGAGGTTCGCAAAGACTTCCAAATGGAAGATGCGAAGCTGGAGCACAAGTTAACAGAAAAGATCGAGGCGGAATCTGAACTGTGCTCAGATAGATTCAAAGATGTTAGTATAAAAGTAAACATATGTCAAGCAGAAGTAAATGCAATCAAAACTGATACTACTCATATTGTGCAAAGAGTAGATAATGTTGAAATGAGAGTAGAAAATATCAGTACTAACATTGCTAATATTGAAAGTAAAGTAGCTTCAGTAACTTCTGGTAATGGTAGTATACAACAAGTTGTAGCTGCAAACGCCGCTTTTATCGGGTGTCGGCAGTTCTTGCGGTTCGATCCAGATAAAAATATCCACCCGCTAGATTTCTGGAACGATTTTGAAGATGTGATTCCACCAACTTGGTTTGAAAGAGATAAAATCTCATTTATTAGAAGCCATTTAGCAGGTGACGCCATGCGTTGGTCAGCTGATGTTATGTTAAAGTGTAAAACATTAGCGGAGTTTACAACAGCTTTCATTAATGAGTATTGGTCTAGCAATAAGCAAAATGAAGTGTTGAGAGAATTCTGGAGTGGAAAACGCTTCAACGCAGGCAAGGAATCTATTAAAGAATTTGCTAGGTCATGGATTTCACGTTTGTCACATTTGGACGAAAAGCTGAAACCTGAAATGATGATACTGGGTCTTGAAGCCAAACTGCCATGGTACTGGCAAACTAGAATTATATCTGCCCCTAGAGACAATCTGGATCGTTTCATTGAATATTTGGAACGTGTAGAACGTGTTGCTGCCAATGAGGAGCAAGCACGTAATAACAGAAATGCCAATAACAATAATAGTAATTTTAGGAACGAACAAAATGGCAATGTAAACATCAGAACAGTAGGTGTTCGCCATCCTAAGAGAGGTAGGAATTGGAGAAATGATTATCAGAACCAACAATGGCATCCAAGTGATAATAATTTTGTTCCAAACAGAATTATGCAGGTAAACAACAGTGCAGAAGGCAATGCTGTGCCAGTTAATTATAATGGAAATAAAGGAAACAGCAGTAGGCCGAGGCAGGAAAACTAGTTCCCGTCTATGAGGACACTGGCGCTCACCAGGCGGTTACTTTTCCTAAGCCAGTAGTTACGGGAATTGGTAAGACAGATCAGAATACTCAAACTGAACAGGTGGATGAAGTGTCGGTAGCATCTAAGGATACAACAGAAATATTAGATCACTCACAGTATTTGATAGATACCGTGTTAGAGACGCTTTCTAAGTGGGAAGAGAAAGAGAAGGCGCAGCAGTGTAATGGTAGGGAAGAGCTACAAAATACTGAATTGTCAGGTGAAGAAGCAGAAGAAATTCATGCTTATATTTACGATAAACATGTAGTAACTAATGATGAAACTTGGGAGGTGCCTATACGAGTTCTGAAAAATAGGAGATATTGGGACGAAGGTGTTAATCTTAGTACAAGTAAGCTAAACACAGAAGAAGAAGGAGCAATTATTTTAGACAAAATAGAAGCTAAATTGCAGGAAATCGATAAAATTTCAACTAATCAGAAGGAAGAACTGAGACAGGTTTTAAAAAGGCATCATAAGGTATTTTCAGATCGACCTGGCGTGGTCAAAGGTTATGAATGAATGCTGTAGGGAGGAGGTTGTTCTGTAACCTCTACACAGTGTGGCAGCTGTGCAGTCCCAGCTGTGTGAGATTTTCTTTCCTTTTCAGGTCTCACTCAATCTTCATCTTTCCTATCCACAAAAATTTCGACCCTTTCTTTCCATTACGAAAATTTTCCGTCATGACTATCAAGTCAGCATTCAGCCAATGAATGCTGTAGGGAGGAGGTTGTTCTGTAACCTCTACACAGTGTGGCAGCTGTGCAGTCCCAGCTGTGTGAGATCTTCTTTCCCATTTCAGGTCCCACTCAATCTTCATCTTTCCTGTCTACAAAAAGTTTTGAACTCTTCTTTCCAACATACGAAAATTTTCCGTCATGGCTATCAAGCCATGAGTTATGTAACCATTCTATCCACCGATTAGTGAAGAAAAATACCTTATGTGACAAACCTAACAGTGACGTAAACAATAGAGAAGTATGACGTAATTAAGATAAAATGTATTTGAGTAACAAGTATGTATAGAACCCTGTTATTATAGTAAGTACAAAGTATTGTTTTATTGGAAATGGTCCCACAACAGTAATTTAAAAAGATGTACAAATTCATGTACAAGCAGGATCTGAAGTGGCAGTGAAACCTATTGTATGCTGTAGAGATAACTAATTAATAGTAAGAGAGAGTGCTTAGTGTTATGAAAAATATGCAGACAAGTTGTAAGAATAAACTCACCTTGTGTAGCAAGGGATGGCAGTGTATAGAATTGAGCAGTGTTTGTGGTTGAGACGTGAAGGACACGTCCCTGAAGTATTTATAAGGTTGGAGCTGGCCGTTATTTGGTGTAGTGTGTGACAGGATACACCTACACGTATTGAGGTTATGAGTTGGAGGCGTGAATGCGACCATAGGTACCCTTATGTTAGATGAGACAGAGCAGCTCATGGTGTCCTATAGGTTTAAGGAATTTAGCATTACGCTCGTCCATAATTACTTGATGCACTTTAGTGGTAGGTCGAGAGAGACTACCTGTGGTTTCAGCGTCCGATCGAGTGGAAATGGATTGCCACGTGAGCAAACTGATCAGCTGCAATACACTATGGATATGAAATAAATGTGCTATCCTGTGCTTTAAATTTTAATGGAATGAGTGTTAAATAAGTAATACACTAGCAAAGTAAATAAGTAACATAATGACAGACGTGAAACATTATTGATAGCTCAGCATAAATACACTTCAAAGTAAGTAAGTACATAATTGCAGATGTGGAACTGACACAACAGCAGAGGACCAATAAGTGGATTTTGTAGTCAACTAAACGTAGTGTGTTTTGAACACTCACAGCTGTACTATTACCAAAAGTTACTCACATGTACAAAGAAGCGGAGAAACAACTACTAATCAAATATACTCATACTATCTCTGAGAATAAGGTAATCAAAGATGAGTCAGCTAAGTGAATAAAATACAAATGTATCAGGAATGTACCGAGCATTGGTTCAGTGTTCCGGCCCAGAAATAATAAATTCAGATTAAATATGATTTATGATTATATGCCTTGAGCATAAATTTTCTCTAGTAAGTGACTAAAGGCGTTTTGAGCCATTTGTTTACCGATTGTATGACAATCAAGTAACCACGAGAGTAAAATTGAAAAAGTTCTGTTAACTTTGTTCCAAAAACATATTGAAGGATAAAATGTATATATCCCCATTTCATTGTGACCCACCCTTAGATATTAAGTGAACAGAGTCTGAGGCACTCTTTTTGTTTGTTCTACAGGACAAACCAGATAATGGCAGCCTGGTAGCTGCGTGAAAGTGTGGAGTGACTTGGACACAACTCACAGTGACCCCTCCCCTTTCCCCATGTAATTTAGAGTGAACGTGAAGGACGCACACCATAGCAACTTCCCCTCCTCTACCCTTGTGAATGGAAGTGTAGGACGCCAGCCAGAGCAGCTACAACCACGTGCGTAAAAAAATTATTTGTAAAATTTTCTTTCAGGTTTAGAAAAGACTGCTAAGAGATAATCATCTGTTTATGTATCATGTTATTTTCTTTGAATTTGTGTATGTAAAAATGTATTTAATGGATTTAAGATTTTCATAATTTTACATATTTTATGTGTTTGTTTGTCTAAGGCAATATGTATGCCAAAGTGTTTCATGGACTTTGCTTAAAAATTTTGAGTAATAATGTTGCTTAAGAGGCAGTGAACATGCCCGCAATTTAAGTAATTAATGTAGGTAATCAGTTTTCATTTAATATTTCTATATGTTTACTTTTCAATTTTAAATTTTCATAGGAAATTACGCTGTACTCTTGCTTCCCTTTTTGTAATTAAATTTTTTTTTCTCATTCATTAACATTCAAAAACAAAAAAATTTAAGTAGAGGGTGATGTAGGGAAGCAGCCTACTCACGCCGTAATAAACTCACATCAGTCTTTCCATTGTGTGCCAGCCAGTCCGCTGTAACTAGCTCTGACGTCATAAATGTTGCGCAATACTTTAAAAATCAAGCAAATAACCTAAACCTTTTCTAGCATGTCAGGAGTAATATTAAATTAATGTGTGTTGAATATCAGTTAGATAACTGTAGCCATTTTCGAAATTTGGACGTTTTTCTGAAAAAATCATTGGCGCAACAGAAAAGAGCTAGAGACTTCAAAATTTATATTTAGATTCATCTTTCATAATGATTTAATAAAAACAGTACTTTGGATTTCACAAATTAAGATTTTAGTGGAAATTCATGATTTTGTGGTTTTCGTCTCAAAACTGAAGGAAGCAAGATAGATTAAGTAGGCTAATAAATAAGGCTAGGTTGTTTAGATTTAAATAGGTTGGAGGTCCGCTATGACTATGAAGATGTGAAAAGTTTCTTTTGAATACCTACAAAATTATAGCGATAGCGGATCTCAAAAAGGCCAGTTCAGAGCTCATCTACTGCGTACAGTGTAATTTAATTAATTCTCTCGCCCAAAATATTTAACTTAGCCACGTCAAAAATTTATTATCAATACTTACCTGCGTGCTGAATGCACATTTAAATTAAGAGCTTCATCGGCCATCAGCAAAAGAAGCTATAATTTATTATGTAACTTGAAGTGGTGCGTTACTAGCCCAGCGGCTACTCGGGAGAGCCGATTTGATCAGGCGTTCCCTTAGCGTCCGCACTGCGGCTTTATATATAAGAGCGCTGCGCGAGGAAGCAAGGCCCCAGTTCTCTCCAGACGCTGAATAACACGCCATCTGTGTCGGGAGCAGCGTCGCGTCGGTATCACTGCTACTAACAGCCTCGGATGCCGTATTCAGTTACTCGAGATGCGCGTAACCAGGAAATCATTTTCAAGTGAAGTGTTAATTCTGGGATGATTTTCATTATCTAGCTTCAGTTTGCATATTGTCGTGTTTTCACGTGCCGTCGTGGGACAGACATTCTACCAATTATTTAGCGTGGCGTTTGATGAAACTAATCATCAAATTATGGCGAGCATTCATTTCAACATTTAATTCGGACATTTATAGTTGCATCAGCGCATTAGACTCTGAACTGCTCTGATAGTTAGGTTGTAGGGATAGTTGTGTTTTTTATTTATGACTTTGAGAATATACTCAACTATTTTGAAAAATCGTTTTTGATTAGAAATCCCGGACAATCTCCTAATTCCTCAGAGCTATAAGCTGCAGCTATAATTGTATTCTCAGATGAAGTGGGCACTAGGAACTCTAATTACAGGCTTCACGTTTTGTTAAATCACTTTCTGGGTGCTAAAAAGTAAATAGAGAGCCAGTGTTGAGAACGGCGAAAGACAGCATTAATAACATTCTAAAAGCCAGAAACTGAATCAACATTCAAACATTTAAACAGCAATCATTATTTTTCCTAAAAATTCAATACACGCCGCCCCACATATGGTGCATCGGCCGGGAAATAAACAGAGTAAAAGTGAAAGTGATTTTTAACTATTCGGATTCGCGAGTGAAATGCGACACGCAGCTGAGTATAGAACAGTGAATGTGTTACGTGTGTATGTGGACGACGCAATTGGATTAACAACGCCTCTGGATTGACGGAGCTGGCACTGAGTCTAGCGGCGCTGCCGGCATCGAGAGAAGCCAGTTTCACCTCACCGCAGTCGTCCGCCTCAGCAGCCGGAGCCGCGCCTGCAGTTACGGGCCACGCAAACACACAACAGCCGTCGGAGTGCCGTCTGCAGTTCTACGCGCCACGTCGCATCAGTAATCCTGGTACGCCGCGCCGGCAACGCCATACGTCGTGCAGAAGGAACTAAGTTAAGTGAAAAGCTGTTAAAAATTTTACTAACCTGCACTAAAAGACTGTCGGCAATGGAACCGCCAAAAGAAACCGAGTTTAAACTTAAATTAGAACCTATGTCTGTTGAGGGAACTGTAAATTCAGACAACGATTCAAGTGTAAATATGTATGAAAGTAGTAATGTTAAGGTGAAATATGAAATATTGTCTCTGGACAGTAGTTTAAAAAGGGGCAATGATTCAATAATAGAGACCCCCTGTAGTTAAGCAGAAAGCAGAAATTGTTAGTTTATTGGATGACAGTTTTTCTGATGAATTAAAAATGAAACAGTCATCATAGATGGTAGAGTTTAAGAAGGAGAAGTTAGATATGACTAATCAATCAGAAGTTTCATTTAGTTTTGATGATTCTGGTGTTGGAGCTAGTTTTTCGTCACCTGAGTGTGATAAAAAGCCAGCTAGTGAGCAACCCTAAGATGCTGGGGCTGTTGATTTAAATATTATATTACAAGCAATAGCTGCCAGTAATGCTGAATTAAAGTCTGAAATAACTGAGGTCAAAAGCAGTAATGCAAAAATGTCAGCCAGTAATGCTAGAATGACAGCTGAATTAAAATCTGATATAATTAAGGTAAATAACAGGATTGTGGCCAGTCAAACTAATTTTAATAAACGATTGGAGGTAATGGACGATACCTTCAAGGCTGGTTGCAATAAGTTGAAAGAGGATCCAGACAGTTTGAATTGTAAAATTGATTACAATCATGAGGATATTAAGAAAAAGGTTGCTCAACAGTTTTCTGAAATGTATAAAACAGTTAAATCCGAAGTTGCTGAGGTTCGCAAAGACTTCCAAATGGAAGATGCGAAGCTGGAGCACAAGTTAACAGAAAAGATCGAGGCGGAATCTGAACTGTGCTCAGATAGATTCAAAGATGTTAGTATAAAAGTAAACATATGTCAAGCAGAAGTAAATGCAATCAAAACTGATACTACTCATATTGTGCAAAGAGTAGATAATGTTGAAATGAGAGTAGAAAATATCAGTACTAACATTGCTAATATTGAAAGTAAAGTAGCTTCAGTAACTTCTGGTAATGGTAGTATACAACAAGTTGTAGCTGCAAACGCCGCTTTTATCGGGTGTCGGCAGTTCTTGCGGTTCGATCCAGATAAAAATATCCACCCGCTAGATTTCTGGAACGATTTTGAAGATGTGATTCCACCAACTTGGTTTGAAAGAGATAAAATCTCATTTATTAGAAGCCATTTAGCAGGTGACGCCATGCGTTGGTCAGCTGATGTTATGTTAAAGTGTAAAACATTAGCGGAGTTTACAACAGCTTTCATTAATGAGTATTGGTCTAGCAATAAGCAAAATGAAGTGTTGAGAGAATTCTGGAGTGGAAAACGCTTCAACGCAGGCAAGGAATCTATTAAAGAATTTGCTAGGTCATGGATTTCACGTTTGTCACATTTGGACGAAAAGCTGAAACCTGAAATGATGATACTGGGTCTTGAAGCCAAACTGCCATGGTACTGGCAAACTAGAATTATATCTGCCCCTAGAGACAATCTGGATCGTTTCATTGAATATTTGGAACGTGTAGAACGTGTTGCTGCCAATGAGGAGCAAGCACGTAATAACAGAAATGCCAATAACAATAATAGTAATTTTAGGAACGAACAAAATGGCAATGTAAACATCAGAACAGTAGGTGTTCGCCATCCTAAGAGAGGTAGGAATTGGAGAAATGATTATCAGAACCAACAATGGCATCCAAGTGATAATAATTTTGTTCCAAACAGAATTATGCAGGTAAACAACAGTGCAGAAGGCAATGCTGTGCCAGTTAATTATAATGGAAATAAAGGAAACAGCAGTAGGCCGAGGCAGGAAAACTAGTTCCCGTCTATGAGGACACTGGCGCTCACCAGGCGGTTACTTTTCCTAAGCCAGTAGTTACGGGAATTGGTAAGACAGATCAGAATACTCAAACTGAACAGGTGGATGAAGTGTCGGTAGCATCTAAGGATACAACAGAAATATTAGATCACTCACAGTATTTGATAGATACCGTGTTAGAGACGCTTTCTAAGTGGGAAGAGAAAGAGAAGGCGCAGCAGTGTAATGGTAGGGAAGAGCTACAAAATACTGAATTGTCAGGTGAAGAAGCAGAAGAAATTCATGCTTATATTTACGATAAACATGTAGTAACTAATGATGAAACTTGGGAGGTGCCTATACGAGTTCTGAAAAATAGGAGATATTGGGACGAAGGTGTTAATCTTAGTACAAGTAAGCTAAACACAGAAGAAGAAGGAGCAATTATTTTAGACAAAATAGAAGCTAAATTGCAGGAAATCGATAAAATTTCAACTAATCAGAAGGAAGAACTGAGACAGGTTTTAAAAAGGCATCATAAGGTATTTTCAGATCGACCTGGCGTGGTCAAAGGTTATGAATGAATGCTGTAGGGAGGAGGTTGTTCTGTAACCTCTACACAGTGTGGCAGCTGTGCAGTCCCAGCTGTGTGAGATTTTCTTTCCTTTTCAGGTCTCACTCAATCTTCATCTTTCCTATCCACAAAAATTTCGACCCTTTCTTTCCATTACGAAAATTTTCCGTCATGACTATCAAGTCAGCATTCAGCCAATGAATGCTGTAGGGAGGAGGTTGTTCTGTAACCTCTACACAGTGTGGCAGCTGTGCAGTCCCAGCTGTGTGAGATCTTCTTTCCCATTTCAGGTCCCACTCAATCTTCATCTTTCCTGTCTACAAAAAGTTTTGAACTCTTCTTTCCAACATACGAAAATTTTCCGTCATGGCTATCAAGCCATGAGTTATGTAACCATTCTATCCACCGATTAGTGAAGAAAAATACCTTATGTGACAAACCTAACAGTGACGTAAACAATAGAGAAGTATGACGTAATTAAGATAAAATGTATTTGAGTAACAAGTATGTATAGAACCCTGTTATTATAGTAAGTACAAAGTATTGTTTTATTGGAAATGGTCCCACAACAGTAATTTAAAAAGATGTACAAATTCATGTACAAGCAGGATCTGAAGTGGCAGTGAAACCTATTGTATGCTGTAGAGATAACTAATTAATAGTAAGAGAGAGTGCTTAGTGTTATGAAAAATATGCAGACAAGTTGTAAGAATAAACTCACCTTGTGTAGCAAGGGATGGCAGTGTATAGAATTGAGCAGTGTTTGTGGTTGAGACGTGAAGGACACGTCCCTGAAGTATTTATAAGGTTGGAGCTGGCCGTTATTTGGTGTAGTGTGTGACAGGATACACCTACACGTATTGAGGTTATGAGTTGGAGGCGTGAATGCGACCATAGGTACCCTTATGTTAGATGAGACAGAGCAGCTCATGGTGTCCTATAGGTTTAAGGAATTTAGCATTACGCTCGTCCATAATTACTTGATGCACTTTAGTGGTAGGTCGAGAGAGACTACCTGTGGTTTCAGCGTCCGATCGAGTGGAAATGGATTGCCACGTGAGCAAACTGATCAGCTGCAATACACTATGGATATGAAATAAATGTGCTATCCTGTGCTTTAAATTTTAATGGAATGAGTGTTAAATAAGTAATACACTAGCAAAGTAAATAAGTAACATAATGACAGACGTGAAACATTATTGATAGCTCAGCATAAATACACTTCAAAGTAAGTAAGTACATAATTGCAGATGTGGAACTGACACAACAGCAGAGGACCAATAAGTGGATTTTGTAGTCAACTAAACGTAGTGTGTTTTGAACACTCACAGCTGTACTATTACCAAAAGTTACTCACATGTACAAAGAAGCGGAGAAACAACTACTAATCAAATATACTCATACTATCTCTGAGAATAAGGTAATCAAAGATGAGTCAGCTAAGTGAATAAAATACAAATGTATCAGGAATGTACCGAGCATTGGTTCAGTGTTCCGGCCCAGAAATAATAAATTCAGATTAAATATGATTTATGATTATATGCCTTGAGCATAAATTTTCTCTAGTAAGTGACTAAAGGCGTTTTGAGCCATTTGTTTACCGATTGTATGACAATCAAGTAACCACGAGAGTAAAATTGAAAAAGTTCTGTTAACTTTGTTCCAAAAACATATTGAAGGATAAAATGTATATATCCCCATTTCATTGTGACCCACCCTTAGATATTAAGTGAACAGAGTCTGAGGCACTCTTTTTGTTTGTTCTACAGGACAAACCAGATAATGGCAGCCTGGTAGCTGCGTGAAAGTGTGGAGTGACTTGGACACAACTCACAGTGACCCCTCCCCTTTCCCCATGTAATTTAGAGTGAACGTGAAGGACGCACACCATAGCAACTTCCCCTCCTCTACCCTTGTGAATGGAAGTGTAGGACGCCAGCCAGAGCAGCTACAACCACGTGCGTAAAAAAATTATTTGTAAAATTTTCTTTCAGGTTTAGAAAAGACTGCTAAGAGATAATCATCTGTTTATGTATCATGTTATTTTCTTTGAATTTGTGTATGTAAAAATGTATTTAATGGATTTAAGATTTTCATAATTTTACATATTTTATGTGTTTGTTTGTCTAAGGCAATATGTATGCCAAAGTGTTTCATGGACTTTGCTTAAAAATTTTGAGTAATAATGTTGCTTAAGAGGCAGTGAACATGCCCGCAATTTAAGTAATTAATGTAGGTAATCAGTTTTCATTTAATATTTCTATATGTTTACTTTTCAATTTTAAATTTTCATAGGAAATTACGCTGTACTCTTGCTTCCCTTTTTGTAATTAAATTTTTTTTCTCATTCATTAACATTCAAAAACAAAAAAATTTAAGTAGAGGGTGATGTAGGGAAGCAGCCTACTCACGCCGTAATAAACTCACATCAGTCTTTCCATTGTGTGCCAGCCAGTCCGCTGTAACTAGCTCTGACGTCATAAATGTTGCGCAATACTTTAAAAATCAAGCAAATAACCTAAACCTTTTCTAGCATGTCAGGAGTAATATTAAATTAATGTGTGTTGAATATCAGTTAGATAACTGTAGCCATTTTCGAAATTTGGACGTTTTTCTGAAAAAATCATTGGCGCAACAGAAAAGAGCTAGAGACTTCAAAATTTATATTTAGATTCATCTTTCATAATGATTTAATAAAAACAGTACTTTGGATTTCACAAATTAAGATTTTAGTGGAAATTCATGATTTTGTGGTTTTCGTCTCAAAACTGAAGGAAGCAAGATAGATTAAGTAGGCTAATAAATAAGGCTAGGTTGTTTAGATTTAAATAGGTTGGAGGTCCGCTATGACTATGAAGATGTGAAAAGTTTCTTTTGAATACCTACAAAATTATAGCGATAGCGGATCTCAAAAAGGCCAGTTCAGAGCTCATCTACTGCGTACAGTGTAATTTAATTAATTCTCTCGCCCAAAATATTTAACTTAGCCACGTCAAAAATTTATTATCAATACTTACCTGCGTGCTGAATGCACATTTAAATTAAGAGCTTCATCGGCCATCAGCAAAAGAAGCTATAATTTATTATGTAACTTGAAGTGGTGCGTTACTAGCCCAGCGGCTACTCGGGAGAGCCGATTTGATCAGGCGTTCCCTTAGCGTCCGCACTGCGGCTTTATATATAAGAGCGCTGCGCGAGGAAGCAAGGCCCCAGTTCTCTCCAGACGCTGAATAACACGCCATCTGTGTCGGGAGCAGCGTCGCGTCGGTATCACTGCTACTAACAGCCTCGGATGCCGTATTCAGTTACTCGAGATGCGTGTAACCAGGAAATCATTTTCAAGTGAAGTGTTAATTCTGGGATGATTTTCATTATCTAGCTTCAGTTTGCGTATTGTCGTGTTTTCACGTGCCGTCGCGGGACAGACATTCTACCAATTATTTAGCGTGGCGTTTGATGAAACTAATCATCAAATTATGGCGAGCATTCATTTCAACATTTAATTCGGACATTTATAGTTGCATCAGCGCATTAGACTCTGAACTGCTCTGATAGTTAGGTTGTAGGGATACTTGTGTTTTTTATTTGTGACTTTGAGAATATACTCAACTATTTTGAAAAATCGTTTTTGATTAGAAATCCCGGACAATCTCCTAATTCCTCAGAGCTATAAGCTGCAGCTATAATTGTATTCTCAGATGAAGTGGGCACTAGGAACTCTAATTACAGGCTTCACGTTTTGTTAAATCACTTTCTGGGTGCTAAAAAGTAAATAGAGAGCCAGTGTTGAGAACGGCGAAAGACAGCATTAATAACATTCTAAAAGCCAG
The DNA here is from genome assembly GCF_023898315.1 of Schistocerca nitens. Lineage (NCBI taxonomy): Eukaryota > Metazoa > Arthropoda > Insecta > Orthoptera > Acrididae > Schistocerca > Schistocerca nitens. The sequence continues at coordinate 1,310,590,949 of NC_064614.1, read as the reverse complement.
AAACTGATTCAACATTCAAACATTTATACAGCAATCATTATTTTTCCTAAAAATTCAACACACGCCGCCCCACAAAACCTATTGTATGCTGTAAAGCAAACTAATTAATAGTAAAAGAGATTGCTTAGTGTTGTGAAAATTATGCAGATAAGTTGTAAGAATGAACTCACCTTGTGTAGCAAGGAATAGCAGTGTAATAGAATTGAGCAGTGTTTGTGGTTGAGACGTGAAGGACACGTCCCTGAAGTATTTATAAGGTTCGATCTGGCCATTATTTTGGTGTAGTGTGTGACAGGACACACCTACACGTATTCAGGTTATGAGTTGGAGGCGTGAATGCGACCATAGGTACCCTTATGTTAGGTGAGACAGAGCAGCTCATGGTGTCCTATAGGTTTAAGGAATTTAGCTTTACGCTCGTCCATAATTACTTAATGCATTTTATTAGTAGTTCGAGAGAGACTACCTGTGGTTTCAGCGTCCGATCGAGTGGAAATTGATTGCCACGTGAGCAAACTGATCAGCTGCAATACACTATGGATATGAAATAAATGTGCTGTCCTGTGCTTTAAATGTTAATAGAGTGAGTGTTAAATAAGTACATACACTAGCAACGTATTTGAGTAACCTAATGACAGACATGAAACATTATTTTTAGCTCAGCATAAATACACTTCAAAGTAAGTAAGTACATAATTGCAGATGTGGAACTGACACAACAGCAGAGGACCAATAAGTGGATTTAGTAGCCAACTAAACGTAGTGTGTTTTGAACACTCAGAACTGTACTATTACCAAAAGTTACTCACAGGTACAAAGAAGCTGAGAAAACAACCACTAATCAAAAATACTCATACTATCTCTGAGAATAAGGTAATCAAAGATGAGTCAGTTAAGTAAATGAAATACAAATGTATCAAGAATGTACCGAGCATTGGTTCAGCGTTCCGGCCCAGAAATAATAAATTCAGATTAAATAGGAGTTACGATTGTATGCCTTGAGCATAAATTTTCTTTAGTACGTGACTAACGGCGTTTTGAGCCATTTGTTTATCGATTATGACAATTAAGTAACCTTGAGAGTAATATTGAAAAAGTTCTGTTAACTTTGTTCCAGCAACATATTGAAAGATAAAATGTATATATCCCCATTTCATTGTGACCCACCCTTAGATGTTAAGTGAACAGAGTCTGAGGCACTCTTTTTGTTTGTTCTACAGGACAAACCAGATAATGGCAGCCTGGTAGCTGCGTGAAAGCGTGGAGTGACTTGGACACCTCTCACAGTGACCCCTCCCCTTTCCCCATGTAATTTAGAGTGATCGTGAAGGATGCACACCACAGCAACTTCCCCTCCTCTACCCTTGTGAATGGAAGTGTAGGACGCCAGCCTAAGCGGCTACAACCACGTGTGTAAAAATTATTTGTGAAATTTTCTTTCAGGTTTAGAAAAGACTGCTAAGATATAATCATCTGTTTATGTATCATGAATTGTGTTATTTTCTCTGAATTTGTGTACGTAAAAATGTATTTAATGGAGTTAAGATTTTCATAATTTTACATATTTTTGTGTGTTTGTTTGTCTAAGGCAATATGTATGCCAAAGTATTTCATGGACTTTGCTTAAAAATTTGAGTAATAATGTTGCTTAAGAGGCAGTGAACATGCCCGCAATTTAAATAATTAATGTAGGTAATCAGTTTTCTTTTAATGTTTCTACATGTTTACATTTCAATTTTAATTTTTCATAGGAAGTTAAGCTGTACTCTTGCTTCCCTTTTTGTAATTAAATTTTTTTTTCGTTCATTAACATTCAAAAACAAAAAATTTAAGTAGAGGGTGATGTAGGGAAGCAGCCTACTCACGCCGTAATAAATTCACATCAGTCTTTCCATTGTGTGCCAGCGAGTCCACTGTAACTAGCTCTGACGTCATAAATTTTGCGCAATACTTAAAAAATCAAGCAAATAACCTAAAACGTTTCTAGCATGTCAGGAGTAATACTAAATTAATATGTGTTGAATATCAGTTCGATAACTTTAGCCATTTTCGAAATTTGGACGTTTATCTGTAAAAATTATTGGCGCAACAGAAAAGAGCTAGAGACTTCAAAATTTATAATTAAATTCATTTTCATAATTATTTAATAGAAACAGTCTTCTGGATCTCACAATTTAAGATTTTAGTTGAAATTCAATATTTTCTGGTTTTTGTCTTAAAAATTAAGGAAGCAAGATAGATTAAGTAGGCTAATAAATAAGGCTAGGATGTTTATATTTAAGTAGAATGGAGATCCGCTATAACCATAAAGATGTGAGAAGTTTCATATGAATAACTATAAAACTATAGCGATAGCGTATCTCCAAAGGGCCAGTTCAGAGCTCGTCTACTGCGTGCAGTGTAATTAAATTAATTCTCTCGCCCAAAATATTTAACTTAGCCACGTCAAACTTTTATTATGATTACTTACCTGTGTTTTGAATGCACATTTAAATTGAGAGCTTCATCGGCCATCAGCAAAAGAAGCTATGATTTATTCAATAACTTAATGTGGTGCATAACTAGCCCAGCAGCTAGTCGGGAGAGCCGATTTGATCAGGCGTTCCCTTAGCCGTCCGCACCGCGGCTTTATATATAAGAACGCTGCGCGAGGAAGCAAGGCCCCAGTTCTCTCCAGACGCTGAATAACACGCCATCTGTGTCGGGAGTCGCGTCGCGTCGGTATCATTGCTACAAACAGCCTCGGATGCCGTAGTAAGTTACTCGGGATACGTGTAACCATGAAATCATTTTCGAGTGAAGTGTTAATTCTGGGTTGACTTTAATTATCGATCTTCAGTTTGCGTATGTCGTATTTTCACGTGCCGTCGCGGGACAGACATTCTACCATAATTTAGCGTGGCGTTTGATGAACCTTATCATCAAATTATGGCGAGCATTCATTTAAACATTTAATTTGGACAGTTATAGTTGCATCAGCGCATTAGACTCTGAACTGCTCTGTTAGTCAGATTGTGTGGATTCTTTGTTTTATCTGTGATTTTCAGAATATAGAGAAAGTTTTTTTCACGACTGGTTTTGATTATAAATCCCAGGCAATTTCCTAATTCCTCAGAGCTATAAGCTGTAACTATAAGTGTATTCTCAGATGAAGTGGGCACTAGGAATTCTAATTACAGGCTTCATGTCTTACTAATCACTTTGTGGTTGCCAATATTGTAGTTAGAGAGCCAGTGTTGAGAACGGCGAAAGACAGCATAAATAACATTCTAAATAATAGGAACTGGTTCCTACATTCTACAAACATTTATACAACAACATTATTTTCCCACCTGCCGCCCCACATATGGTGCATCGGCCGGGAAATGAGGTGTTTCTACATTCAAAAATTTTTAATGACAGCATAAATTCCTACCAGCCGCCCCACAAGTCCTATTTGGTAAGGATCCCACAAAAAAATGGTTCCAATGGCTGTGAGTACTATGGGACTTCACTGTTGAGGCCATCAGTCCCGTAAAACTTAGAACTACTTAAACCTAACTAACCTAAGGACATCACACACATCCATGCCCGAGGCAGGATTCGAACCTGCGACCGTAGCGGTCGCGCAGTTCCAGACTGTAGCGCATAGAAGCGCTCGGCCACTGCAGCCGGCCAAGTATCCCACACCCCGCAGCAGTATTCTAAAAGAGGACGGACAAGTGTAGTGTAGGCAGTCAGTACGAGGGTGGTTTGAAAAGTGCTCGGAATCACCACGAGAGTTGTTCACGTGTTATTCATTGGACTGTCGCCTTAAAACACGTGCCGCGTCTCTGCCCTTGTAAGATAGCTGTGGCGGTAACGTGCCTGTGTTGTTTCCGCGTATTGATTTGCTAAGATGGAAAAAATCGAGATTAGAGCATAAAGAAAGGTATGAAAGCAAAGAACATTCGTGCCGATTCCCAGAAAACACTGGGGGACACTGCTCCTTCATATTCAGTTGTTGCCAAGTGGACAAATGAATTTAAATTTGATTGGGAGAGCTTAGATGATGATCCACGCAGTGGTCGGCCAAGATGTGTCACTACTCCAGAAATCATTGCAAAAGGGTACAAAATGGTCATGGTGGACAGCCGATTGAAACTGTGTGAAATTGCCCATGCTTGCCAGGTTGTTATCTGAAAGGGTATATCACATTTTAACTGAAGAATTAGAAATAAAAAAAATTATCGGCATGATGGATGCCGCGACTCTTGACGCTGGATCAAAAACGCTTGAGAATGGACATACCGGAACAATGTTTGGCCCGTTTTAGGAGAAACAAACAAGATTTTTTGCGCCAGTTTGTGACCACAGATTAAACGTGGACGCACTACTAGACTCCAGAAACAAAACAACAGTCAAAGCAGTGAAAACATGCTGATTCTCCGCCACCAAATGAAGCAAAGACAATTCATTCGGCAGGAAAGGTCATGGCATCAGTGTTGTGGATGAGAAAGGGATTCTGTTTGTAGATCTCCCCACTGGGCAAACAATTACTGGTGAATATTACGCTAATCTCCTGGACAAATTGCAACAAAACATACACGAAAAAAGTCCAGGCTTAGCAAGGAAGAAAGTCATCTTCCACCAAGACAAAGCGCGCCCGCACACATGTGCCGTCGCCATGGCAACATTACACGAACTAAGGTATGAATTGTTGCCACACCCACCTTATTCACGTGATATGACTCCGTAAGACTGCCATCTCTTCGAGAGCTGAAAATTGTTCCTGGTGGACGAAGATTCACTTCAAACGAAGTGTTGAGTTGACAACTATTTTGCAGTCCTGGAGGAAACTCATTTTCGAGATGGGATCAAGACACTGTAACATCGTTGTAATAAGTTCATTAATCTACAAGGAGACTATATTGACAACTATAAAAAGTTTCAGTGATGTAAGTTACTTTTTTCCTATTGTGTTCCGAGAAATTTTCAAACCACTATCGTAGATCTGTTACACCTTCTAAGTGTCCTGCCAATAAGACGAAGTCATTGGTTAGTCTTCCGCACGACATTCTCTGTGTGTTCCTTCCAATTTAAGTTGTTCGCAATTGTAATTCCTAGGTATGTAGTTGAATTTACGTCCTTCAGATTTGACTGATTTATCGTGTAACAGAAGTTTAACGGATTCCTTTTAGCTCTCATGTGGATGACTTCACACTTTTCGTTATTTAGGGTCAGTTGCCAATTTTTGCACCATACATATATCTTTTCTAAATCGTTTTGCAATTTATTTTGATCGTCTGATGACTTTACTGGTCATCTGCAAACTACCTAAGACGACTGCTCAGATTGTCTCCCAAATCGTTTATATAGATATGGAACAGGAAAGGGCCTATAACACTATCTTGGGGAACGCCAGAAATCACTTCTGTTTTACTCGATGACTTTCTGTCAGTTACTACGAACTGAGGCGTCTCTGGCAGGAGACAGTCACATAACTGAGAAGAATTCCATAAGCACGCAATTTCACTGCAAGCCGCTTGTGTGGTACAGTGTCAAAAGCCTTCCGGAAACCCAGAAATACGGAATCAATTTGAAATCCCTTGTCAATAGCATTCAACACTTCATGCCAGTAACCAGCTAGTTGTGTTTCACAAGAACGATGTTTTCTAAATCCGTGCTGACTGTGTGTGAATAGACCGTTTTCTTCGAGGTAATTCATAATGTTCGAACACAATATACCGTATGTTGCAAAATCTTGCTGCATATCGACGTTAATGATATGGGCCTGTAATTCAGTGGATTACTCCTACTACCTTTCTTGCATAGTCGTGTGACCTGTGCAACTTTCCAGTCTTTGGGTACGGATTGTTAACTATGGAGCTGTTCCGTCAGCATACTCTCAAAGGAACCTAATTGGTATACAGTCTGGACCAGAAGACTTGCTTTTATTAAGTGATTTAAGTTGCTTCACTACTCCGATGTTATCTACTTCTACGTTGATCATGTTGGCAGCTGTGCTTGGTTCGAATTGTGGAATATATACTTGGTGTTCTTTGGTGAACGAATCTGGGAAGCTGTGTTTAGTGGCTGTACATTGGCAACATTGGCGTTGACGGTATTTCCTTTGCTATCGCTCAGAGAAGGCATTAATTGTGTCTTGCCACTAACATACTTCACATAGACCAGAATCTCTTTGGATTTTCTGCCAGATTTCGGGACAAAGTTTCGTTGTGGAAACTATTTTAAGCATCTTGCACTGAAGTCCGCGCTGAATTTCGAGCTTCTGCAAAAGATCGCTAATCTTGCAGATTTTGCGTCTGTTCAAATTTGGCATGTTTTTTTTTTCGTTGTGTCTGCAACAGTGTTCTGAGTCGTTTTGTACACCAAGGAGCATCAGCTCCGTCGTTTGTTAATTTATTTGGTATAAATCTCTCAACTGCTGCCGATACTATTTCTTTGAATTCAAGCCGCATCTGGTCTATACTTACACTGTTAATTGGGAAGGAATTTTTGTCTGCTTTTTTGAATAGGGGGCAACGGCCTTGCCGCAGTGGCTACACCGGTTCCCGTGAGATCACCGAAGTTAAGCGCTGTCGGGCGTGGCCGGCGCTTGGATGGGTCACCATCCTGCCGCCATGTGCTGTTGCCATTTTTCGGGGTGCACTCAGCCTCGTGATGCCAATTGAGGAGCTACTCGACCGATTAGTAGCGGCTTCGGTCAAAGAATACCGTCCTAACGGTCGGGAGTGCGGTGTGCTGACCACACGCCCCTCCTTATCCGCATCCTCCTTGGAAGATGACACGGCGGCCGGACGGTCCCGGAAGGGCCACTTGTGGCCTAAAGACGGAGCTTTTTTTTTTTTTTTTGAATAGGTATATTTTTCGTTTATTTTTGGAAGATTTGGGGGTTACCATATTCAGTCTCGCTACGACAACCCTGTGTTCACTAATCCCTGTAGCCATTTTGATGCTCGTTATTAACTCAGAATTTTTTGTTGCTAAGAAGTCAAGTGCGTTTTCACAACCGTTTACTATTCGCGTGGGCTCATGAACTGATACTCGAAATAATTTTCAGAGAATGCGTTTAGCACAATTTCGAATGATCTTTGATACTGCGGGCTTTCGATATATAAAATGAAATGATGTTGGTGTGTGGCACTCAACTACGTTCCCTCAGACTCAAGAGTTGAAGTATTAAAAGTTTTGGCCGGTATCGTTGTCTAGGGCTGGGATACGTAGTTGCCGCATTACAAGTCAAATACTGCCGAGTCTACAGTATACACTATGAATATACACATGAATCGAATTGTCGAAGGTTCCTATTTTTCGCATTATTAATGCAAGATAGTAATTTATAAATGAAAGACTGCAATTAAATAGAATCTGCAGGTACTATTTTAACCACTTTAAGTGTTGAGGCGATAGTAGAAGTACTTTTGAGAATGCGGAATATTTCTGCAAAACACATGTCGGTGTCGGTGGTTCTGCAATTAAATAAAATATAACATGAATAACAGGAAAACAATACGTTCTAGTGCACGTAATCAGTTGTGAAAGACAACATAGCTCGCGAGATATTCACTTCTAAACGCATACTACGTCTTCACTGTAGAAACCTCCCCGTGTCCTGTGCTGTACTGTTATCCCAGTAGCATCGAGTCTCCCCATTCACAAGCGCTGTGATTGGCTAGAGCGCTCCCGCCATGTCTTCAAGCCAACGCACACTCACAAACATAAAACACATTCGAAATACTGGATTTACATTTAAATAACTTGAAATTAAATAAATATTCCTACGGCTGGACCTAAACATGCTCTAACACACATTATTAGATACATAAACAAATTAAATAAACATATATCAAAGGAATAGCAAAAGGTAGGCCAGTAGCCTAATGTGTCTGTGCTTTCTAAAACACAGTGAATATTTAACAAATTTCTTCACGAATAGTATATAGCGGATATAAACAAAGTCATAGACGAATAAATATATCGATAAGCATGCTGCTACCATTTTCTCGTGTCACTGTGGAGTATTCATAGCCTGACGCAATTAGTAGTAATCGGCCACTGTGACCTCCAATAACTCACGCACTATTCAAGTTAGGTGCCTGCAATTCACACCAATTTAGGTTTACACTAATAGCTTTCTAAAGACACGTCGATTGACGAAATCGGATAAACCATTTAGATTTTGGAAATTCGTTGCTGGGTGTTGCTTGCATAATTTACAGTCAGATACTAAACTTTAAACTAATAAAGATATTGCAAATCTAATTACACCATCAGAATCATCATGCAAATAATAGTAATGTACACGATTCTTTTTGAGGCATCATGATTCATCTGGCTACTATTAATTTCTATACGAACTGTGAAATGTCTGCCATGATGGTTTCACGAAGTCCGCCACCTTTGGCACTCTGGGCATACAAGTCTCTTTCATGGCAGCCCGCGCTGGGGCTTACCCCTCTTGTCTGGCTGACGTTCAGCACCACGTGTTTGCCGGCTTGCCGAGCGGCACGTGCCCGTGCTGCCACGCCCACTCCCAACTTGAAATATTTCCAGGGCGCCACAACTCGCCCGTTACCTCACAATACGTACCTCTGGAAGTACACCTGTACATTCGGCAACATATCGAGGGTAAACTATAGTCACCACCAATGTAATCGCATGAGTCGGGTACGTGTTTGAAATCAAATTCATGTTTTTTTTTTAACCTTTCAGTAATTGTATCATCTGAATTGGGAGGTCGGTAAAAGGATCAAATTATTATTGTATTACGATTGCCAACAGTGACCTCTGCCCATACTCACAGGAACTATCTACTTCAATTTGCGACAACTACTTCTAACAGTAACAAACAAGCCACTGTCAATTGTGTTTAGCTTATCCTTTCGGAACGCCGTTAGGTTCTTCACAAAAATTTCGGCTGAGCTTATCTCCAGCTTTAGCCAGCTTTCAGTGCCTATAACTATTTGAGTATCAGTGCTTTCTATTAGCAATTGGAACTCTGGTACCTTCCCACCACAACAATGACACTCTACTACTGTTATACCGATGGTTCCTTTATCTACGTTGTTCCTGTGTTTGGCCTGCATGCTTTGTGAGTGAAGCCCGAGACACTCTAACCTAAAAAAAAAAAAACCCGCCCAGTCCATGTCACACAGCCCCTGCTACCCGTGTAGCCGCCTCCTGCGTATAGTGGACTCCTGACCTGATCAGTGGGACCTGAAACCCAACCACCCTATGGCGCAAGTCGAGGAATCTGCAGCTTACACGGCCACAGAACTGTCTGAGCCTCTGACTCAGACCCTCCACTCGGCTCTGTACCAGAGGTCCGCAATTGGTCCTGTCAGCTATGCTGACTAGCTCTGCTTTCATCTCACAAGCGAGACTTTACCACTCGAAAGCAGAGAGAATCTCTTTTGATCCAAAGTGACACACATCATTGGTACTGGCGTGAGCCACCACCTGCAGTTGGCTGCACCCTGTGCTCTTCATAGCATCTGGGAGGAGCCGTTCCACGTCTGGAATGACTCCACCTGGTATGCACAACAGAGTGCACATGGTTTTCTTCCCCTTCTTGGCAGCCATGTCCACAAGGGGCCTCATAATGTACCTAACGTTGGAGCTCCCAACTATCAATAATCCCGCCTTCTGTGATTGTCCAGGTCTTGCAGGCTGAGAGGTTTTCTCTGTAACACGACAGGTGACAGCATCTGGCTCAGTGACAACGTCAGCCACAGACAGCGTCGGGAACCTGTTTGTCAGACTAACCGGGGAGGCTTTGCATGCAGCCTCATAGGAAGTCTTTCACCGCCTGCTACACCCTGGGGGCAACCTTCCACTCGATCGTAGGTGAAGGGTTAACCTCAGTGCGAGCAGTAACTGCGCTGGCCACTGGTGAGGACCGATCAGAGAACACGGAGGTGCTAGACGTCTGTCGGATCACCACCGCGGGCCCACAACGGTTGTGCCCATCCACTGCAGCCTCAAGTTGTTTAACCGAAGCCATCACAACCTGGAGCTGTGAGAAAAGTGTCACCAACTTGGCTCGCATCCACACACAACAATCACAGTCCCTATTGATACTAAGGACTGTGGAAAATTAAACTACCCACATAAACGGACTATTGGCACGTGCTGTGGAACTCTACTGTAGACCCTGACAAAACTGCAGGAACTGTGTCTAGTAAATTAGATTAATAGGCAGAGATTCAAAAACCTAACTACTGAAGCACTCAGGTGAAACCAAATAATTCTCCCCTGATTAGGAACTTGTAATATGTCACAGAATCGGTTTACTTGCTGACGCAAACGAAAACGCGAGAACTGGGGCTATTAGATATTAAATTTACACGCAGAAACTCAAGAAGCTAAACTATTTAATCACACAGATGATATTATAAAATTCTCTCCTGGTTAGGAACTAGTAAAAGTCACAGAAACGGTTACTTCCCTGTTGCGGCGTCTCTCTCAGCCGGCAGATGCTGCGTTTCTGAAATAAAATTAGGTTTTCACTTCACTGGATACCTCATTGCAGCCAACATATATTTACTGAATAATGTCGTTCTACTTTAATAATGAACACTTTCCATAATTTTTTTACACTTTTTCCTGGCCTCAACACACTCATGCTCCGTATTCGGTGCCATCTCGAAACACTACCCTCTGCAAATGTAGTACTAGCTGATAGCCACAGATGCGAAATCGCCTCATGTGTTAATGACGAATCAATTGTGAAATCGATTAGTTTTGTCAAGCTTGGGGCATCGCTCACTGAGATCAAATCAAATGGTTCTGAGCACTATGGGACTCAACATCTGAGGTCATCAGTCCCATAGAACTTAGAACTACGTAAACCTAACTAAACTAAGGACATCACATTCATCCATGCCCGAGGCAGGACTCGAACCTGCGACCGTAGCGGCCGCGCGGTTCCAGACTGAATCGCTTAGAGCCGCTCGGCCACAGCGGCCGACCTCTGAGATAATCAAGAACATCCACACTGAAGAAATTATCTACATCTACATTTATACTCCGCAAGCCACCCAACTGTGTGTGGCGGAGGGCACTTTACATGCCACTGTCAAATGGTTCAAATGGCTCTGAGCACTATGCGACTTAACAGCTGTGGTCATCAGTCCCCTAGAACTTAAAACTACTTAACCACAACTAACCTATGGACATCACACACATCCATTCCTGAGGCAGGATTCGAACCTGCGACCGTAGCAGTCGCGCGGTTCCGGACTGAGCGCCTAGAACCGCTCGGCCACCGCGGCCGGCCCGTGCCACTGTCATTACCTCCCTTTCCTGTTCCAGTCGCGTACGGTTTGCGGGAAGAACGACTGCCGGAAAGCCTCCGTACTTGCTCGAATCTCTCTAATTTTGTATTCGTGATCTTAGCGGGAGATATAAGTAGGGGGAAGCAACATATTCGATACCTCATTCAGAAACGCACCCTCTCGAAACCTGGACAGCAAGCTACACCGCGATGCAGAGCGCCTCTCTTGCAGAGTCTGCCACTTGAGTTTGCTAAACATCTCCGTAACGCTATCACGCTTACCAAATAACCCTGTGACGAAACGCGCCGCTCTTCTTTGGATCTTCTCTATCTCCTCTGTCAACCCGACCTGGTACGGATCCCACACTGATGAGCAATACTCAAGTATAGGTCGAACGAGTGTTTTGTAAGCCACTTCCTTTGTTGATGGACTACATTTTCTAAGGACTCTCCCAATGAATCTCAACCTGGCACCCGCCTCACCAACAATTAATTTTATATGATCATTCCACTTCAAATCGTTCCGCACGCATACTCCCAGATATTTTACAGAAGTAACTGCTACCAGTGTTTGTTCTGCTATCATATAATCATACAATAAAGGATCCTTCTTTCTATGTATTCGCAATACATTACATTTGTCTATGTTAAGGGCCAGTTGCCACACCCTGCACCAAGGTCCTATCCGTTGCAGATCTTCCTGCATTTCGCTGCAATTTTCTAATGCTGCAACTTCTCTGTATACTACCGTATCATCCGCGAAAAGCCGCATGGAACTTCCGACACTATCTACTAGGTCATTTATACATACTGTGAAAAGTAATGGTCCTGTAACACTCCCCTGTGGCTCGCCAGTCTGTAGACGTCTCTCCATTGAGAACAACATGCTGTGTTATGTTTGCTAAAAACTCTTCAATCCAGCCACACAGCTGGTCTGATATTCCGTAGGCTCTTACTCTGTTTATCAGGCGACAGTGCGGAACTGTATCGAACGCCTTCCGGAAGTCAAGGAAAATGGCATCTACCTGGGAGCCTGTATCTAATATTTTCTGGGTCTCATGAACAAATAAAGCGAGTTGGGAATCCATGTTGATTCCTACAGAGTAGATTCTGGGTTTCCAGAAATGACATGATACACGACCAAAAAACATGTTCTAAAATTCTACAACAGATCGATGTCAGAGATATAGGCCTATAGTTTTTGCGCATTTGCTCGATGACCCTTCTTGAAAACTGGAACTACCTGTGCTCTTTTCCAATCATTTGGAACCTTCCGTTCCTCTAGAGACACAGATATGGCAGCGGTGCACGGCTGTTAGAATGAGGGCAAGTTCTTTCTTTCGCTTACTCTGTGTAGAATCGCATTGGTATCCCGTCAGATCCAGTTGACTTTCCTCTGTTGAGTGATTTCAGTTGCTTTTCTATTCCTTGGACATTTATTTCGATGTCAGCCATTTTTCAGTTCGTGCGAGGATTTAGAGAAGGAACTGCAATGCGGTCTTCCTCTGTGAAACAGCTTTGGAAAAAGGTGTTTAGTATTTCAGCTTTACGCGTGTCATCCTCTGTTTCAATGCCATTGTCTTCCCAGAGTCTGGATACGCTGTTTCGACCCACTTACTGATTTAACGTAAACCAGAACTTCCTAGGATTTTCTGTCAAGTCGGTACATAGAATTTTACTTTCGAATTCACTGAACGCTTCACGCTAACTTTGACATCGTTTAGCTTCTGTTTGAGAGGTTTGTTCTGCGTTTAAATTTGCAGTTAAGCTCTCTTTGCTTTCGCAGTAGTTTCCTAACTTTGTTGTTGAACCACGGTGGGTTTTTACCGTCCCTCACAGTTTTACTCGGCACGTACCTGTCTAAAACGCATTTACGATTGCCTTGAACTTTTTCCATAAACACTCAACATTGTCAGTGTCGGAACAGAAATTTCCTTTTGATCTGTTAGGTAGTCTGAAATCTTCCTCCTATTACTCTTGCTAAACAGATAAACCTTCTGCTGTGTTGGCAGAAGAGCCAACACCGTGTTGCTAGAGGAGGCCGAAATGCACGCGTTTAATTACACGCAGACTGGCGTGAGGTCTGGAACAGGTCAGAGAAATAAGACTAGCAAAACAGGAGGTAACTGGTAGAATACTTAACTTTAATCCATAATTGGTGTACATCGCTCTTGACTGTACATGCTTCACAACATAAATATCAATTGAATACGGCGCCTTGCTAGGTCGTAGCAAATGACGTAGCTGAAGGCTATGCTAACTATCGTCTCGGCAAATGAGAGCGTAATTTGTCAGTGAACCATTGCTATGAACGTCGGCTGTACAACTGGGCGAGTGCTAGGAAGTCTCTCTAGACCTGCCGTGTGGTGGCGCTCGGTCTGCAATCACTGACAGTGGCGACACGCGGGTCCGACTTATACTAATGGACCGCGGCCGATTTAAAGGCTACCACCTAGCAAGTGTGGTGTCTGGCAGTGACACCACACCTTCCTCCCTTTTTTTTATATTCCTATTTACTTCCATATCCAGGGATGCTGCAACGGCCTCATGATCACTGATTCCCTGTTCTGCGCTTACAGAGTCGAAAAGTTCGCGTCTGTTTGTTATCAGTAGGTCCAAGATGTTATCTCCACGAGTCGGTTCTCTGTTTAATTGCTCGAGGTAATTTTCGGATAGTGCACTCAGTATAGTGTCACTCGATGCTCTGTCCCTACCACACGTCCTGAACATCTGAGTGTCCCAGTCTATATCTGGTAAATTGAAATCTCCACCTAAGACTATAACATGCTGAGGAAATTTATGTGAAATGTATTCCAGATTTTCTCTCAGCTGTTCTGCCACTAATGCTGCTGAGTCGGGAGGTCGGTAAAAGGAGCCAATTATTAACCTAGCTCGGTTGTTGAGTGTAGCCTCCACCCACAATAATTCACAGGAACTATCCCCTTCTATTCCACTACAGGATAAACTACTACTAACAGCGAAAAACACGTCACGACCGGTTGCATACAATCTATCCTTTATCCCTTGTAAACACCGTCTGTGCCTTTGTAAAAATTTCGCCAGAATTTATCTCTGGATTCAGCCAGCTTTCCGTACCTATAACGATTTCAGCTTCGGTGCTTTCTATCAGCGCTTGAAGTTCCGGTACTTTACCAACGCAGCTTCGACAGTTTACAATTACAACACCGATTGCTGCTTGGCCCCCGCATGTCCTGACTTTGCCCTGCACCCTTTGAGGCTGTTGACCTTTCTGTACTTTCCCGAGGCCATCTAACCTAAAAAACCGCCCATTCCACGCCACACAACCCCTGCTACCTGTGTAGCCGCCTGCTGTGTGTAGTGGACTCCTGACCTATCCAGCGGAACCCGAAACTCCACCACCCTATGGCGCAAGTCGAGGAATCTGCAGCCCACACAGTCGCAGAACCGTCTCAGCTTCTGATTCGGACCCTCCACTCTGTAGCAAAGGTCGACAGTCAATCCTGTCGACGATGCTGCAGATGGTGAGCTCTGCTTTCATCCCGCTAGCGAGACTGGCAGTCTTCACCAAATCAGATAGCCGCCGGAAGCCGGAGAGGATTTCCTCCGTTCCATAGCGACACACATAATTGGTGCCAACATGAGCGACCACCTGCAGATGGGTGCACCCTGTACCCTTCATGGCATCCGGAAGGACCCTTTCCACATTTGGAATGACTCCCTCCCCCCCGGTATGCACGCGGAGTGCACATTGGTTTTCTCTCCCTCCCTTGCAGCCATATCCCGATGGGCCCCATCATGCGCCTGACGTTGAGCTCCCATCTACCAGCAAGCCCACTCTCTGCGACCACCCATATCTTGCAGACTGAGGGGCAACCTCTGTAACAGGACAAGCAGCCATGTCCGGCTGAAGATCAGTATCAGCTGGAGACAGTTCGCCAGACAAACTGGAGAGGCCTTCCGTTCAGCCCTCCGGAATGTCTTTCGCCCCGTGCCACACATCGAGACGATCTCCCACTCTACCACGGGTGAGGGATCAGCCTCAATGTGGGCAGTATCCTGGGCAGCCACAGTCGTAGTCCGATCGGGGGATGCATGGGACGAGCTGGCCGTCCCCGACAAACCCCCGTCCGGACCCCCACAGTGGTGCCCATTGGCAACAGCCTCGAGCTGTGTGACCGAAGCCAACACTGCCTGAAGCTGGGAGCAAAGGGATGCCAACTCAGCCCACATCCGAACACAGCAGTCGCAGACCCTATCCGTGCTAAATACTGTTGTGCAAAGAACGTCTGAACTAATCTACACAGAGCACAAACAATTCGACACAAAATTTAAACGGTTTTTAAAATACAAGACTGCGTAGAAAATGCAGTAATGCTGCTACTTGCGCACTGCTGACACACTGCTCGGCGGCAGAATTTGTCTTCGGACGATTTTATACCCTGATTGGGACCTAAAATGATGTATACAAGAACAAAACATCCACAGCTAGCACTGAATTAAAGCAGCACATGGCTCACCTGTCACACACAAACAGCACTACAACCACTAACAACGACAGAAGCAGCAGCAGCAACAACAATGATGCAGAAATTATTGTAAGAAATCAATAAGCACAAACAAAAACAGTATTAGTACCAGTGACATCACAAATAGCAGTAGCAGCTGATACAGCTGGAGTAGTGGAAGTAGTAGTAGTAGGAGCAGCTGCAGCAGCACTTCCACCGCTAACAACAACAACAACAACAACAACAGAACCAGGAACAACAAGAAAACCAACGTTAGTAGCAGCAGAAGACAAAACACAAACAGTACAATCGTCGCCAGTAACAAAAACAAATCAACATTAGCAAAAACAGCAGATTCAGCATCAGCAGTAAAAGAAGCAAAGACAGCTACCATCCAAAGAATCACATCTGCATCGGCTCCAACATAAATAACAGCAGTTGTAAGGACACAACACTGCTTGAGGAGGAGTCAAAGGCAAGGTACATCTACCGCACATAACAGTAGCTTTCAACAATTTTGGTGATGTCTCATGTATTTGTTTATCTGAACACTGGCGCAAGGAAAATGAATTAAGCCTTATAAGCAAATTTAAATTAACATCTCATTACTGTCACAGTGTACATAAAAATGGAGTATGCATTTATACAAGACCAGTATTAAATTTTAAAGCAAAATCACAAGTGGACCAACTAAATACGCAGCAACACTTTTAATCATGTGCCATAGCAATAAAAACTGAGGAGAAGAGTAAAAAACTGTCATATGAATATATAGATCATCAATGGGAGATGGAAACATATTTTTAAAAAGCTGGAAGCAGCTTGGAGCACTTCGTATAGTAATGAAATGAAATATTATTTTTGTGTGGGGATTTTAACATTAACATATTGATTGAAAGTGAAGAAAAGAGAGAGCTTCTGGGAATCCAAAACAGCTTTCACATGAAAGCGCTCTCCACAGACTCGAGTAGAATTACAGAGATTTCATCTTCCCTATTAGATAATATCTTCAATGACAAGGAAAATGATGTCACTGAGGCACAAAAGGTAAACTTAGGTCTTTCAGATCACAACACGCTCGTCACATGTAGAAATTCTTCTACATCCAAGATCATAAAATATAAGTGGGAATATAACACACTTCTGCACAGAAAAGGAAATGCTTTTATCCAGGTGATACCGAAGGAAACCTGGGAAAACGTATTTTCAAAAACAGAAACTTCTTACTCATACAAAGCTTTTTCTAGTACATTCGTGTCCCTATCTGAGAAGTGTTTTCCTAAAAAGCTTACAAAAATCAGTCACGCCAAGGAGCAACAACCAGTGGATATCACCTGCCATCAGAGTATCTGATATCTAAGACATTTATGGCGTGAAGAGCGATTTTTAGCATATCGCAATAATATCTTAACAACAGGAAATATTGTTGTTGTTGTTGTGGTCTTCAGTCCTGAGACTGGTTTGATGCAGCTCTCCACGCTGCTCTATCCTGTGCAAGCTTCTTCATCTCCCAGTACCTACTGCAACCTACATCCTTCTGAATCTGCTTGGTGTATTCATCTCTTGGTCTCCCTCTACGTTTTTTACCCTCCACGCTGCCCACCAATGCTAAATTGGTGATCCATTGATGCCTCAGAACATGTCCTACCAATCGATCCCTTCTTCTTGTCAAGTTGTGCCACAAACTCCTCTTCTCCCCAATTCTATTCAATACCTCCTCATTAGTTACGTGATCTACCCATCTAATCTTCAGCATTCTTCTGTAGCACCACATTTCGAAAGCTTCTATTCTCTTCTTGTCCAAACTGGTTATCGTCCACTTTTCACTTCCATACATGGCTACACTCCATACAAATACTTTCAGAAACGACTTCCTGACACTTAAATCTATACTCGATGTTAACAAATTTCTCTTCTTCAGAAAGGCTATCCTTGCCATTGCCAGTCTACATTTTATATCCTCTCTACTTCGACCATCATCAGTTATTTTGCTCCCTAAATAGCAAAACTCCTTTACTACTTTAAGTGTCTCATTTCCTAATCTAATCCCCTCAGCATCAACCGATTTAATTTGACCACATTCCATTATCCTCGTTTTGCTTTTGTTGATGTTCATCTTATATCCTCCTTTCAAGACACTGTCCATTCCGTACTACTGCTCTTCCAACTCCTTTGCTGTCTCTGACAGAATTACAATGTCATCAGCGAACCTTCTCCATGGATTTTAATACCTACTCCGAATTTTTCTTTTGTTTCCTTTACTGCTTGCTCAATATACAGATTGAATAACATCGGGGAGAGGCTACAACCCTGGCTCACTCCCTTCCCAACCATTGCTTCCCTTTCATGCCCCTCAACTCTTATAACTGCCATTTGGTTTCTGTACAAATTGTAAATAGCCTTTCGTTCCCTGTATTTTACCCCTGCCACCTTCAGAATCTGAAAGAGAGTATTCCAGTCAACATTGTCAAAAGCTTTCTGTAAGTCTACAAATGCTAGAGAAGAAGGTTTTCCTTTCCTTAATCTAGCTTCCAAGATAAGTCGTAGGGTCAGTATTACCTCACATGTTCCAATATTTCTACGGAATCCAAACTGATCTTCCCCGAGGTCGGCTTCTACTAGTTTTTCCATTCGTCTGTAAAGAATTCGCGTTAGTATTTTGCATCCGTGACTTATTAAACTGATAGTTCGGTAATTTTCACATCTGTCAACACCTGCTTTCTTTGGGAATTTGAATTATTATATTCTTCTTGAAGTCTGAGGGTATTTCGCCTGTCTCATACATCTTGCTCACCAGATGGTAGAGTTTTGTCAGGACTGGCTCTCCCAAGGCTGTCAGTAGCTCTAATGGAATGTTATCTACTCCCGGGGCCTTCTTTCGACTCAGGTCTTTCAGTGCTCTGTCAAACTCTTCACGCAGTATCATATCTCCCATTTCATCTTCATCTACATCCTCATCAATTTCCATAATATTGTCCTCAAATACATCGCCCTTGTATAGACCCTCTATATACTCCTTCCACCTTTCTGCTTTCCCTTCTTTGCTTAGAACTGGGTTTCCATCTGAGCTCTTGATATTCATACAAGTGGTTCTCTTTTATCCAAAGGTCTCTTTAATTTTCCTGTAGGCAGTATCTATCTTAACCCTAGTGAGATAAGACTCTACATCCTTACATTTGTCCTCTAGCCATCCCTTCTTAGCCATTTTCCACTTCCTGTCGATCTCATTTTTGAGACTTTTGTACTCCTTTTTGCCTGCTTCATTTACTGGATTTTTATATTTTCTCCATTCATCAATTAAATTCAATATTTCTTCTGTTACCCAAGGATTTCTACCAGCCCTCGTCTTCTTACCTACTTGATCCTCTGCTGCCTTCACTACTTCATCCCTCAGAGCTCCCCATTCATCTTCTACTGTATTTATTTCCCCCATTCCTGTCAATTGTTCCCTTATGCTCTCCCTGAAACTCTGTACAACCTCTCATTTAGTCAGTTTATCCAGGCCCCATCTCCTTAAATTCCCAACTTTTTGCAGTTTCTAAAGTTTTAATCTACAGTTCATAACCAATAGATTGTCGTCAGAGTCCACATCTGCCCCTGGAAATGTCTTCCAATTTAAAACCTGGTTCCTAAATCTCTGTCTTACCATTATATAAGCTATCTGAAACCTGTCAGTATCACCCGGCTTCTTTCATGTATACAATCTTCTTTTATGATTCTTGAACCAAGTGTTAGCTATGATTAAGTTATGCTCTGTGCAAAATTCTACCAGGCAGCTTCCTCTTTCATTTCTTACCCCCAATCCATATTCACCCACTACGTTTCCTTCTCTCCCTTTTCCTACTACCGAATTCCAGTCACCCATGACTATTAAATTTTCGTCTCCCTTCAGTATCTGAATAATTTCTTTTATTTCATCATACATTTCTTCAATTTCTTCGTCATCTGCAGAGCTAGTTGGCATATAAACTTGTACTACTGCAGTAGGCGTGGGCTTCGTGTCTATCTTGGCCACAATAAAGCGTTCACTATGCTGTTTGTAGTAGCTTACCCGCATTCCTATTTTTTTTTATTCATTATTAAACCTACTCCTGCATTACCCCTATTTGACTTTGTATTTATAACCCTGTATTCGCCTGACCAAAAGTCTTGTTCCTCCCACCACCGGACTTCACTAATTCCCACTATATCTAACTTTAACCTATCCATTTGCCTTTTTAAATTTTCTAACCTACCTGCCCGATTAAGGGATCTGACATTCCACGCTCCAATCCGTAGAACGCCAGTTTTCCTTCTCTTGTTAACGACATCCTCTTGAGTAGTCCCCGCGCGGAGATCCGAATGGGGGACAATTTTACCTCCGGAATATTTTACCCAAGAGGACGCCATCATCATTAACCATACAGTAGAGCTGCATGCCCTCGGGTAAAATTACGGCTGTAGTTTCCCCTTGCTTTCAACCGTTCGCAGTACCAGCACAGCAAGGCCGTTTTGGTTAGTGTTACAAGGCCAGATCAGTCAATCATCCAGACTGTTGCCCCTGCAACTATTGAAAAGGCTGCTGCCCCTCTTCAGGAACCACACGTTTGTCTGGCCTCTCAATACATACCCCTCCGTTGTGGTTGCACCTACATTACGGCTATCTGTATCGCTGAGGCACGCAAGCCTGCCCACCAACGGCAAGGTCCATGGTTGATGGGGGAAGATGAGGAAATAATGTAGATAATTACTTTGAATCCTCAGTATGAAATTTTAAAGACATAGTACTGCTAAGCTGTAATGTTTTTAATATGTGCACATTAGTGGACTTTATGGCGAATACTTTTGAAGCATAACACAGGAAAAGGTTGATTCAGTTTGCCAATGGGAGAGCGAGAAATCTTACGTTAGCATATGAAATATTTTCCCAAGCAAGTAGCAATGTCGAAGATATTGTACACGTGGATGACAGTACTGTTTTTGTGCATTGTTGATTGTGAAATGCAATGTGCGATTGTCTAAATGGAACTGCGGCCGTTGCTGTAAAAATCTCTGTGTTGTGGTCAATAAAGACATAGGACTATACTTGCAATATCGCTATATTTAAACGATTCTGATCGTCAACAATTTGCAAAATACGATCTTGGTGGTCCAGTCTTCAGCATAATTCTTCGAAAATACTGCAGGTGAATCAAGCGCAAATAATGAGGGCAGGCAAACGGACCCTGTTATACCAGATGAAGTACCAGAAACATTTAAAGTTTCAATAAATCGAGAAGAAAGTAGTATAATTGTCAGTAATGAAAACTTTGTGTAAAGGATGAGCCAGACAGTAAGAGATTTTACTTTATTATATGTGCTTCCAAACGGTTACTTCATTTTTCCATTGCGGCCAAGCCACGGTCGGCAGTGTTAGCTGCCTGTAAATTCTTTCATCCCACGGTCTAGCAACAGGAAGTCAGCACCGAGGAATGGCATCTTGATCACGCGCCTCTCTCGTGTGCTTACGAGGTAACGCCGCCCCAGGCGTCGCTTAGCAGGCAACGCTCTGGAAAGTTCCATGCCGCCCGCACGGTTTGCTCGGTCCTGACCAATCAGGGAGGAGGAAGCCGCGTGGTGCGTCGAATATACCCGGCCGCCCGTCGCTGGGCTCGCTCTCGGATGCGCGCCCTGTACCACTGAACATCTCCCGCTTCTCCCGGTGCTGCGGCACTGTGGACTTGAGTTTTGGCAGACAATCACTTTCGGTAGCTTCGCGAACAATGTTTCGCCAAACTCTAAGCTCTGGCTCACCCTCACCTACCAAGAGCCTATGTAGCCCCTTTCAACATGTTTAGCCAATAAATGGCCTTTCTCTAAAAATAGCCCTAATCATTCCATAACGCCCACCGTCTGCCCATACGCCCATCCTATACATTTGGCAGTGCTGTTCAAAACATTAAGGATCAGTGGCATCGAATTCCTGATATCTTGGAAAGGGATTCAAATGCTGAACATACAAGACTTCTCACCAAATTTGATTTGTTGAAATTACTGACGCCATCAAGTATTATATCATTTACTCTAAAAAAAGGCGAGGAACTCGAAAAATTAGTGTAGAACCTACATAGACTGCTAACCGCAAAGAAATGGATCTTCCACACTGGAAGGATTCAGTCCGAATGACCAGCAAAGTGTGAAATGATGATAAGAAAATGTGTTCACAAAATCGCATCAATATTGATACGAACATTCTGCTGAAAATCACTGATTTTATGGAAAAGCTTTATCAAACTTTTATGTGTTAATTGCCTTACTTTTGTATACATCTTTAAACGTAGTTTTATTTCTACCCTATATAATAAAAATATAAATATAAAAATATAAATAAAAAAACTACATTTTACGACCGATTCATCACACACAAAACATGCCCCAAAAACAAGCACAGATTTTTAGCACACAATTACTAACACGTGCATGGTTGGAGGACGCTCGCCTTGAATTGAACACGAATTCAGAAAGGGATTTAGAAGTACAAACCCAAGCACTGCAAAATCTATAACCGAGTATTCTTTTGAAACTTATTTCCATGTGCCACAGCTGTTTCAGGTGATTGTAGGTACATAGATTATCTGTTAGAAGCAAAAGAACATTATTTGAAGTCAGCACAAGTCGTCATAATTTTGAATCAATAATTTGTTAAGTTACAGCAATACATAGCCGAGAGAGCACCCTATGCATACCTTTATATCACAGTAGTTTCTAAGCAGCGTTACAAAGTCGACATAAGAATAATTAGTATTTAACTACCATCACGTTCATGGTTAATACATTTTGAACAAAATTAAAGTTATATGTGATATACGTCAGCCCCAATAAGCTCAGCAACAGAATAAAAACAGTGGATGGGCATTATACAATAAAAATTTCTCAAAACGGAATCATATGGGACTAAAATAATTTTCAAATTGGACAAGTTTCCAGACTACACAAAACTCACTAGACTACATAAAATTTGTCAGGTACAATGCACAAAAGTACAAATTTGTTGTTATACATTTATTTGGTTCAAATGGTTCAAATGGCTCTGAGCACTATGGGACTTAACATCTGTGGTCATCAATCCCCTAGAACTTAGAACTACTTAAACCTAACTAACCTAAGGACATCACACACATCCATGCCCGAGGCAGGATTCGAACCTGCGACCGTAGCGGTCACACGGTTCCAGACAGAAGCGCCTAGAACCGCACTGCCACACCGGCCGGCTATACATTTATTTATGTACCCTTACTCCTACACAGTAGAATTTCATTTACTGTACATTCTACAACAGGAAAGTTCTACAACAGAGCCCTAGACTATTACACTAATTGCAACATGGCATTTATTTTTACTCTAACTTAAAATTCGTTTATTGTTGTATCTACATACATCTTATTCCTGTGTTTTATTTGCTTTACATTTCACTTTTTTCGTCGCATATTAAAGAGGGAACTCTGTATGAATGTCCTTTTCAAAACTGGTTTTTCTACGCAATTTTTTGCGCTGTATAGTAGTTCCAGAGTGCTGCGAATTGCTTAACGTCGTTTGTGCCTGCAGTAGCTTCTTCAGACGTAATTAGTTTTTCGAAGGACATCGTTTTGCTCCTCTTCTTCTTTTCTTTCTTCCTGATAATTTTCTGTGTTGCAGATTTCTATTAAACCTATTGCTGAAGTAAAAGTGGAGTGAGTTGACAGAAAGTCATCACTTCGAATGTTTCGCATTTTAAATAATTCAACAGTTGCTGCTGCATTTTCTTGAGTGTCGTCGGCCACAAAAGCGTCTTGCTCTTGACCTTGCATGGGGGCTTAATTATAAGTATTTACGAATAAATGCAATAATTTTAGTAGCTGTGCGACCGGTTACGAAGTCTCGTAACCGGTTGGCCCTGACTAGTATTAGTACGCAATCTGACTGCATAAAATAAAAATAAAGAATGACAAGGAATTTCCATTAACACAATTGATTAATTAAGTCCCCTGCAACTATAAAAGCTACGAAACAACAAAGCACAAGTGTAACTGTTCTGTGTGTGGTGGTGTGTGGCTCAACATACATGTATCTGGCTCGGTTCTTTCTCAATACGACAAGATATTTTAAAACTTGTTCCATCTATACATTACACCAACCGAACAGCATCTACTCTCTCGCCCAACAGGACTACAAATGCCCTCGACATCCTCTGAACTACTACTGCCCCAGTGGAGGCGGCGGAATAATAATCTTTGGCGCGGTCTTGGCGCTGTGACTCAGCGTAGCCACCTTTCAACCTCCGACCCCACTTGTTGAAGCACTTGATAACAGTTTGGGGCTTTATTTCCCATACTACCAAGCCGGTCGAATTTACTGATTGCAGGTTAGAAACTAAGAATAAGAGAATGCGTCAGTAATCGCCTATAATGGGACTCCAATGTCTAAATTACCCTCTGGTCCATTGTTTGTGTGACTGGTTGAACCTGGTCAATTTCACGTGTCATAACTTGACTTTCAGTTGGTACGTTGCATTGTCTACGAAAACAAGAACTTGGCGAATTTTTTTCTTCATTTCTGTATTGAAATAGTCTAGCCAATCTTCCATAAGACCACTCATCATCTACGCCTTTTTTATTGCTTCGCCATGTGACTTGAAGCTTATTCGCTTCTATGTTGTTGCAAAATCGTGGTTTTGCCGCCTCCATTTCACCCAACATGATTCCACATAGCAGTACAGAAAGTCTTTCCTTCGACATGTTTCCGCTTCTGAAGGCAGTGCGCTATAAAATAGTCCCCCTTCGACGCCACTGAACACGTCTTACGGATCATAATTCGCAGATGTATTGTGCAGCAACGTCTTCCATTCCGTTGCTGCTCTACCCTGCACATCATTAGCTTTCCCACACACTTCATTCCACACTATGTTGTGCCTGCCTATGAAACTTTGCATCCATCCTGTGGATGCCTTATACTCGATATTTCCAAGCTCTTGAGCAACTTTCAGAGCCTCACACTGCAACATGTCTAAATAACCCTCTGGTCCATTGTTTGTGTGACTGGTTGAACCTGGCCAGTTTCACGTTTCATGACTGTCTAGACAACGGTAAGTTTTTTTGACCGCACGATTGCGAACCATTGCCACACTATATTTTTAATTTCTTCATTTCCCGTCTTCTTCCCCTTCTTTTCATTAACCCTTTCCCACTCATCCCGCATCTTATCCTTGTTTCTTAAAGTATCATAAAGTTTTGCTTTACTGCATGTGAAACGCAGCGTTATTTCCCAGACAGAGAGAATTTTTTCTTTCTCAGTCGCCTCGATTACCTTAACCTTTTCGTTAAGTTTTAGCGACGTGTACTTTTTGTTCAACATCATGTTTTCACATAAGTGCTTCTAGTCATCTACAACTGTCAAAAAATAATGCAACTACTGCATTTCTTTGGAATGCTTGACCTTGCCGGGTAAAACGGAACACAGATGTAACCGTGTGTTCCTATGTTCACAACATTTTTCCACTGTGCTTCCGCGCGCGTCACTAATAATGGAAAACGAGAAGCGCGTTCACGAACGAATCGCGTGCCCTTTGACGTACAAAACAGTGCCACTGTCGCGGCGCTGCGCCGGACCCCTTGTCTTGTCTTGTCTTGTCTCGTCTCGTCTCGTCTCGTCTCGGCTTTGCGCCGCTAAACAGCATCGTCAGGGCCGCACAACCGTCGTGTGAAAAGCAGCGTCGTTGCAGACTTGTGAACAACTTATATATACTGTAATACAGTATTACTGTATTAGCTCCTTTTCACATTATACAATGAATTATGAATTCATTCTTAAAATTCGCATTCGTTTCCACTTTATACAAATAAATTAGCATATAAAAATGTGCTGAAAGCGTCGAGAATGAAATACATCCACACGAATACTCTGCAGACCACCGTGAGGTGCATCGCAGAGGGTACGTTCCATTGTACCACTTATTCGGGTTTCTTATCGTTCCATTCACGTATGGAGCACAGGAAGAATGGTTGTTTGAATGCCTCTATGCTTGCAGTAATTATTCTAATCTTATCCTCACGATCGCTATTTTGAGCGATACGCAGGGAGATGTGTGTATTCCTAGAGTATTTAAAGCCGGTTCTTGAAACTTTGTTAACAGACTTTCTCAGGATAGTTCACGTCTGTCTTCAGCAGGCTTCCAGTTCAGTTCCTTCAGTATCCCTGTGACAATCTCCCACGGATCAAACAAACCTATCGACAATTCGTGCTGCCCTTCACTGTATACATTCATTATATCTCCTGTTAGTCCTCCCACGGGTCCCACACACTTGAGCAATATTCTAAGATGGGTCGAATGAGTGATTTGTAAACATTTTGCACTTCCCCAGCATTCTACCAATAAATCGACATCTACCACCTGCTTTGCCCACAGGCGAACCTATGCGATCACTCCATTCCAAATCCCTACAAAGTGTTACACCCAGGTGTTTATATGAGTTTGTCGATTCCAACAGTGCCCTCATTGATATTGTAATCATAGGATACTATATTTTTTCGTTTTCTGAAGTGGACAATTTTACATTTCTGAACATTTAAAGCACGTTGCCAATCTTTCCACCACTTTGAAATCTTATCAAGAGCTGACTCAATATATTTGCAGCTTCTTTCACAAAGTACCTCATCACAGATAATTGCATTATCTGCAGAAAGTCTGACATTACTATTGATATTTTGTCCAAGGTCATTTATATACGACATGAACAGCACACCCGAAGTAGCTCCTGCATCTGATGATGACTCTCCATCCGAGACACCATGCTGCATTCTCCACACCAAAAAGTCCTAAGTCCAGTCAAAAATTTCATTTGATACCCCATATGACCATATTTTTGACAATAAGCATAGGTATAGTACTGAGCCAAATGTTCGGAAATCAAGAAATACTGCATCTACGGGACAGCCTTAATCCAAAGCATTCTGTTCGTCATGTGAGAAAAATGGCAGCTGGGTTTCACATGATCGATGTTTTCGTAATCCATACTGGTTGGCATTCAGGAGATTATTCTGTTGGATCTCAAGGACATTGAGCGGTAGTTTTGTGGATCACTTCTACTACCTTCTTGTAGACAGGTGTGACCTGCGCTTTTTTTCCAAGAACTGGGCACGGATTTTTACTCCAGAGATCTACGATAGATTGTAGTTAGAAGAGGGCCTAGCTCAGACACAAAGTAAGAATAAAATCTGGTAGGGATTCCATCGGGCCCTGGAGCTTAGTTCAGTTTTAATGATTTCATCTGTTTCTCAACACGAATGATACTAAAACTTACTTCATTCCTCTTTCCAATGGTATCAGGATTAAATTGGGGCAGTTCTCCTGTGTTTTTGTTTGTAAAGGAGCATTTCAGAACGAAGTTAAGCAAATAGAATTTCGCTTTGCTGCTCTCAGTTTCAGTTGCTGTCTAATTTTAAGGGGACTGGACACTGACTTTGGCGCCACTAACAGCCTTTACAAACGACCAGACTATTTTTGCGATTTGTGAAAGATCGTTTGACAATATTCCGGTATGGTAGTCACTGAAGGCATCACTCATTCCTCTCTGGACAGCCAAACACGTTTCATTCAGCATCTCTCTATTTATAGCCTTATACTTTGTTTCACACCTATTATGCAACACGAAGTTTCTTTATATACCATGGAGGGTCCTACCCCATTATGAACTGTTCTACTGGGTACATATCTATCCAGTTTTAAACTTGAGCTGCAGTACCTCTACGTGCTCCTGCCTTGTGTTGAAAGTTTCAAGTTCCTCATTGAGATATGACTCTGTTGATTTTTATATAGTGTAATGAACGTATATATCTTTCTGCTCGTTTTAGCTCTCCTTTGTACTTTGGTAATCACTAATTATTGTTGCCACAGCCTCATCATATTCACCAATACCAGTTTCAATCTGGACATCCTCAAAGAGGTCAGGTCTATTTGCTGCCATTAGATCTAATATATTCTCATTGTGAGTGAGTTCCTAACTGTCTGTTGTAGTAGTTTTCAGAGAAGGCATTTAGTAATGTTCCACAGGATCTCTTATCACGCCCATCATTAACAAAATTGTAATTTTCCCATTTAAGATTGTTGGATGATTAAAGTCTCCACTGCTGATTACAGTATGATTGGGCAACTTATGTACAAGTGAAGTGATATTTTCTCTAAATTTTTCGGTTACATCAGGAGATGCGTGTGGTGGGTGACAGAAGCATCCAGTTATCATTTTATGCCCATCCCTGATACTGAGTCTTGTCCAAACAATCCCATATGCAGCTTCAGTTTGTATCCTGGTGGATCTAAGTTTCTTGTCTACTGCAACAAGCACACCACTTTTGTTTCCCTTTTGCCGAGCCTTTCCATACAGACTTAAATTTTCCGCAAAAATGTCACTGCTGTCAATTTCAGGTTTCAACCATGTTTGTGTGCCTAGTATTACATGAGCTTCACTGCCTTTCACCAGCGCTTAAAACTCTGGCATTTTGTTGCGAATGTTAACCATTGGGATTTTAATACTCGATCTTACACTGATACCTCTGGATTTTACAAAATGCATAAGACTGTGATGTCTGTGATAATGTTGTTTTATTTTGCTACTGCTTTCAGTTCTGAACCATCATCAACGGCAGAGCTACAGTATACAAAAGTGGACAATGTGCACATGCCAAACGAAATAAGAAAAAAGAGAAAAACCGATAAATCGAATGAAATACAAGAATTACCACAGATATATCACATGTTATACATGCTTTGACATAAGTTACCACTGAAAACCATAATTTCCAACAAAAATCGGAAATTGTGACAAGATCAAAATATGATGGCACATTGAAAAAAGGGCAACATGTGATTATACAGCAATACAAGTCAAAGACGGCATTCCTGACCGTATCCAAAGAAGTCACAAGCTGCGACACAGTATGCTTTGTACATTAACGCCAGTTACAAAATGATTCTCTGGACAATGTGGCCTATTTTACACCATATTTTCGTTCTGTGTGATGATGCTTTGCTGAGCGTATTTATGTGTTTTGACGATGCCATTACAGCTTTATCACATTAGGAAGGTGAAGATGGTCATTACTGACTGAAACCGGTCATTGTCGAAGGTCGTTATATTGTGATCAATGACTGGAATTAAAAAAAAAAAAAATTTGAAATACTTCTGTGGTAATCAGATTACAAAACTGAAATATTAACTG
Source organism: Schistocerca nitens (assembly GCF_023898315.1). Lineage (NCBI taxonomy): Eukaryota > Metazoa > Arthropoda > Insecta > Orthoptera > Acrididae > Schistocerca > Schistocerca nitens. The sequence goes on along the minus strand of NC_064614.1, from coordinate 1,310,561,996 downwards.
TTCTACTCTTGATCGATATTACATAAAAACACTAATAAAATAAAATAGAATGTAAAGTTAGAAATAAGCAGCATTGCTGAATGTAAGAATATGCAATATTTTACAACCCAGTCAAAAATGTAAGCACATAAAAACACAAGCTACAGAGCAATCGATGAAATTAAAATCAGTCAAGCTACATCTGAAGAAAATACACATTAAAATAAATTAATATGAAGGAAGTACAATTTTTAGGAGTGTAGTAAAATATAAAAGAAAATTAGGATAAGTAAATACAAAACATCTAAAATTTTATGTATATGCCACAATCTAATCAACTTTCTTTAAATTTTTTATGAAGAAACATGGTATACATCTAAATTGTTACAACTGGTTAGAAAAATATGTCATCTGAATATCTACAAAATCACAAAATTATGCATCGTTATAAGACAAAATACAAAATACCAATTGCCATACAAACAAAAATTAATATAGGGAGAACAATACTCAATTGTGAAATTGGAATACAGAGAAATAATCATATCATATGACAATTTGTTATTAGTTGACAAAACCAGGGATACATTGGGAACAAATAGGAGGAAGCTCTTAACCCTGATCTTAAACAGATTGTGAAAGTAACATAACTGTGAGAATAATAACATACTGTGAGGCTGTAGGGTCGTTTATAGGAACGGGTAAGGAAAGAAATTAAAGGTAGGATAAAACTTACGAAGTCATGATGTCAAATATCAGTATAGTCATGTGTCTACTGGTCTAAGGGAAATGTTATGGAGAGGAAGAAGCATTTCTACTCTGCCACTGTGGTTCTTCGTTCATCACGAGTACATCGTTTCACGACTATCTACTCGTGTTAATCCACTTCGTGTTTACTAACCACTGATACCTTCTGACGGTACAATATTGCGTTCTACAAGTGTCGTCATCGACTTAAAAGAGTGTATTTCAGTGTCGGTGCCTTATACTTCCTTTTGCTATATGATATCACTCTCGTGTATTCTATTGTGCATGAATATGCCTCTACGAGAATTGTGGCAATAAACAACTATGAAACAATGTTGAGGCAACTTGTGTACGTGTGAAAATGTACTATAATGACTTTTGCTTGGCGCTTTTCTAAGTCACTGCGGCTTGTAATGCTTGGTCTGACAAGCCCCAAGTTCGACCTTTTTATACATCTGGCGCACTCTAGCTTCTTCATACACACATTCACAACCATCACACTCACGCACGTTTTTATACACATAATTATTCATTTTCGGAGTGGTCCTTATGCTTTGGTACCAAACACCAAACTGTTGTGCGCCCTATTTTAGCCAGGCCGTGACTGCATCGCATAAATACACTGAAGAGCCAAAAAAACTGCTACACCTGCCAGTTATCGTGTAGGGCCCCCCGCAAGCACGCAGAAGTGTCGCAACACGACTGGCATGGACTCTACTAATGTCTGAAGTAGCTCTGGAGGGAAATGACACCATGAATCGTGCAGGGCTGTCCATAAATCCATAAGAGTGCGAGGGGGTGGAGATCTCTTCTGAACAGCACGTTGCAAGGCATCCCCGGTACACTCAATAAAGGGGAGTTTGGTGGCCATCGGAAGTGTTAAAACGTAGAAAAGTATTCCTGGAGCCACTCTGTAGTAGTTCTGGACCTATGGGGTGTCGCATTGTCCTGCTGGAATTGCCGATCGGAATGCACAATGGACGTGATTGGATGCAGGTGATCAGACAGGATGATTATGTACGTGTCACTGGTCAGAGTCGTATCTAGGTATATCAGGAATCCAACATCACTCCAGTTGCACACGCCCCACGCCATTACAGAGCCTCCAGCAGTTTGAACAGCCCCTTGCTGACATGCAGGGTCCGTGGATTAATGACTTTGTCTTCATACCTGCAAGCGTCCATCCGTACAATACAATTTCAAACGCGACTCGTCCGACCAGACAACATGTTTCCAGTCATCAACAGTCCAATGTCGGTGTTGACAGGCAGAGGCGAGGCGTAAAGTTTTGCGTCGTGCAGTCATCGAGGGTACACGAGTGGCCCTTCGGCTCCGAAAGCGCAAATCGATGAGTGGTTCGTATGCTGACACTTGTTGATGACCCAGCATTGAAATCTGAAGCAATTTGTGGAAGGGTTGGTTGCACTTCTGTCACGTTTAACGATTCTCTTCAGTCGTCGTTGGTCCCGTTCTTGCCAGATCTTTTTCCGGCCGCAGCGATGTCGGATGTTTGATGTTTTACTGGATTCCTGATATTCACGGTACGTTCAGGAAAATCCCCACTTCATCGCTACCTCGGAGATGCAGTGTCCCATTGCTCACTTAAATCTTGTTAACCTGCCACTGTAGCATCAGTAACCGACCTAACAACTGCTCCGGGGACTTCTTGTCTTATATAGGCGTTGCCGACAGCAACGCCATGTTCTGCCTGTTTACGCATCTCTGTATCTGAATAAGCATGCCTACAGCTTGTACCAGTTTCTTTGGCACTTCAGTGCACTAACTTAGAACTACGTGCGTACTTGCTCGCTGGCTATTAACGCATCACACTTTCAATATTCCTATATTCAATTTTTATCAGTATGCAGCACATTTTTATCAGCTTTTTAACGAGCTGTAAGAGGTCACATGGTCGTACTGCGGTTGTCGTTTAGACTTACCTTTTTGCCCCTGGAAGGAAAAGTGTTGTCGTAGGCGAGGCAGAATTCTATCTTTCGTAGTATATCCAAGATTTAGTTTCTATTCTTTCATTCCTCATGTAGATATCCCCTTTTGTGTAGCGTGTAAATAGCCACTTGCATAAATGTAAATAGCTTGTACACAGTATCATAGTGTGTAGGTAGTTTTCTGGAGATGGTGTTTTCTTCGTCCTCTGTATATATCTATTCCCTAGCTTAGTGCCGGCCGCGGTGGTCTAGCGGTTCTGGCGCTGCAGTCCGGAACCGCGGGACTGCTACGGTCGCAGGTTCGAATCCTGCCTCGGGCATGGGTGTGTGTGATGTCCTTAGGTTAGTTAGGTTTAAGTAGTTCTAAGTTCTAGGGGACTTATGACCTAAGATGTTGAGTCCCATAGTGCTCAGAGCCATTTTTGAACCTAGCTTAGTTGTTCCTAATTTCTTAATGCTAGTTTAGGTCTGTAGAGTAGACGGTTTATTTCCTCAGCAGTCAACTCGTATCATAAAGTTTTCTCTAAATGAGGACTGCTTGGCGTTTCTTTGCTAAGGCACGACCGCAGGCTGGCAGCGATCCGTCAGCTTGTGCTGTGCTATGCTATGCTGTGCGCATTCGCCGAGGCTGTCAACCAGACGACGGTAGCAAAGTGGGATGAAGGCAGCAGCTACCTTACACCAAATATTTTAGAAATAAATAAATTTCCAATTGTATTGTATTGTATTGTATGTTAACCTGGGACCTAGAAACGACGGAGAGGCTCCGTCCCCGCCGCAGCCGCGGTGGTCCACAACCCCACGACGACTACCGCAGTCCACTTCACCCCGCCGCCGCCCCACACCGAACCCCGGGTTATTGGGCGGTTCGGCCCCGGTGGATCCCCCCCAGGGAACGTCTCACACCAGACGAGTGTAGCCCCTCTGTTTGCGTGGTACAGTAACGGTGGTGTACGCGTACATGGAGAACTTGTTTGCGCAGCAGTCGCCGATATAGTGTAACTGAGGCGCAATAAGGGGAACCAGCCCGCATTCGCCGAGGCAGATGGAAAACCGCCTAAAAACCATCCACAGACTGGCCGGCTCACCGGACGTCGACATAAATCGGCCGGGCGGATTCGTGCCGGGGACCAGGCGCTCCTTCCCACTCCGGAAAGCCGTGCGTTAGACCGCACGGCCAACCGGGCGGCCAAATTTCCAATTAGTTTGTTTATACGGGATGCTACTCGCTTTTTATTAGCAGAAAACGAGATACTGCACAGTTACATTCCACTTTACAATCACAAATAATTTCCATTTTTCAACAAATAATGAAATGCGTATTTTCGTAATTACTGTCACACAGTTGTCGACTACATGTCCAAATAACCAGAGTTTGCTAATAAAGTCTTAACTGACACTGACTATGGCAGACAATATGTCCGCCCTCCGACACTGCAGAACCAGCTATAATCTTACAGCCAAACCACATCGTCCGCCGTCCAAGATAGGTGCGATCTGAATGTCGCCGATGTGCTTCGTCTGCCTTTTCGTTTAGCAGTTGTTTATTATTTTGCTGGTTACTAATACTTGTGAAATAATTGTGAGATGCTTTAATATGAAACGCAAGTAAATACGCTGTTTAATTTTTCTAATATTAATAACAGAAGACTGTCATTTTGATGGGCAACTTCTGAATACAGCAGACAATCGCGGAGGAGTACCACAATTTAGGCGTTTCTTCTCACGATACCCATACCAAACAAACCATCTGTCATCCGTACCACACACCACATTACGTCATCTTGCCACTGTTGCCTTCTCAAATGCTCTAAAAAGAACTCCTAGTAAATTTGTTGGCTGTGAAGCCAGAAATATTACAGTATGTCTTGGGGTGATGTTACTTGTCCAAGGAATGTAACTCTTTCCTTGCCGAAATGTGACTTTATTAGGTTGGCTGTGACTCCACATTCTGAAAACCTATACAAGCCTACCCCCATGAACCATGGACCTTGCCGTTGGTGGGGAGGCTTGCGTGCCTCAGCGATACAGATGGCCGTACCGTAGGTGCAACCACAACGGAGGGGTACCTGTTGAGAGGCCAGACAAACGTGTGGTTCCTGAAGAGGGGCAGCAGCCTTTTCAGTAGTTACAGGGGCAACAGTCTGGATGATTGACTGATCTGGCCTTGCAACACTAACCAAAACGGCCTTGCTGTGCTGGTACTGTGAACGGCTGAAAGTAAGGTGAAACTACAGTCGTAATTTTTCCCGAGGGCATGCAGCTTTACAGTATGGTTAAATGATGATGGCGTCCTCTTGGGTAAAATATTCCGGAGGTAAAATTGTCCCCCATTCGGATCTCCGGGCGGGGACTACTCAAGAGGACGCCATTATCAAGAAAAAGAAAACTGGCATTCTACAGATCGGAGCGTGGAATGTCAGATCCCTTAATCGGGCAGGTAGGTTAGAAAATTTAAAAAGGGGAATGGATGGGTTAAAGTTAGATATAGTGGGAATTACTGTAGTTCGGTGGCAGGAGGAACAAGACTTCTGGTCAGGTGAATACAGGGTTATAAATACAAAATCAAATAGGGGTAATGCAGGAGTAGGTTTAATAATGAATGAAAAAATAGGAGTGCGTGTAAACTACTACCAACAGCATAGTGAAGGCATTATTGTGACCAAGATAGACACGAAGCCCATGCGTGCTACAGTAGTACAAGTTTATATGCCAACTAGCTCTGCAGATGATGAAGAAATTGATAAAATGTATGATGAGATAAAAGAAATTATTCAGGTAGTGAAGGGAGACGAAAATTTAATATTCATGGGTGACTGGAATTCGAGAGTAGGAAAGGGGAGAGAAGGAAACGTAGTGGGTGAATATGGATTGGGGGTAAGAAATGAAAGAGGAAGCCGTCTGGTAGAATTTTGCACAGAGCATAACTTAATCATAGCTAACACTTTGTCCAAGAATCATTAAAGAAGGTTGGATACATGGAAGAATCCTGGAGATACTAGAAGGTATCAGATAGATTATATAATGGTAAGACAGAGATTTAGGAACCAGGTTTTAAATTGTAAGACATTTCCAGGGGCAGATGTGGACTCTGACCACAATCTATTGGTTATGAACTGTAGATTAAAACTGAAGAAACTGCAAAAAGGTGGGAATTTAAGGAGATGGGACGTGGATAAACTGACTAAATGAGAGGTTGTACAGAGTTTCAGAGAGAGCATAAGGAAACAACTGACAGGAATGGGGGAAAGAAATACAGTAGAAGAAGAATGGGGAGCTCTGAGGGATGAAGTAGTGAAGGCAGCAGAGGATCAAGTAGGTAAAAAGACGAGGGCTGGTAGAAATCCTTGGGTAACAGAAGAAATATTGAATTTAATTGATGAAAGGAGAAAATATAAAAATGCAGTAAATGAAGCAGGCAAAAAGGAATACAAACGTCTCAAAAATGAGATCGACATGAAGTGCAAAATGGCTAAGCAGGGATGACTAGAGGACAAATGTAAGGATGTAGAGGCATAACTCACTAGGGGTAAGATAGATACTGCCTACAGGAAAATTAAAGTGACCTTTGGAGAAAAGAGAGCCACTTGTATGAATATCAAGAGCTCACAAGGGAACCTCCCCATCGCACCCCCTCAGATTTAGTTATAAGTCGGTACAGTGGATAGGCCTTGAAAAACTGAACACAGATCAATCTAGAAAATAAGAAGAAGTTGTATGGAACTATGAAAAAAAAGCAAAATATACAATCGGGGTAGTCCATGTGCATGATAGGCAACATCAAGGACAATATGATCTGAGCAGCGCCGTGGTCCCGTGGTTAGCGTGAGCAGCTTCGGATCGAGAGGTCCATGGTTCAAGTCATCCCTCCAGTGAAAAATTTTTATTTTCAGACAAATATCAAAGTTCAGGCACTCACACATAATCAACTTCGCTCTCCAAAATTCCAGGGTATGTTCAGATTTGCTTGGACATATGCAGGATTTGTCGGTCTACACACGGAAAAATTTGAAAACTTTAAAAACATATGTTTTGACAGAGCACAGGGAAAACTGTGCGACTGTGAAACTGTTGCTTTCATTTACTGCAGTTTATGTGACAAACTCTTATGTTTTAATCACTTGTTTGGGAGTGATTATCACATCCACAAGAAAACCTAAATCGGGCAAGGTAGAAGAATCTTTTTACCCATTCGCCAAGTGTACAAGTTAGGTGGGTCTACAACATATTCCTGTCATGTGACGCACATGCCGTCACCAGTGTCGTATACAATATATCAGACGTGTTTTCCTGTGGAGGAATCGGTTGACCTATGACCTTGCGATAAAATGTTTTCGGTTCCCATTGGAGAGGCACGTCCTTTCGTCTACTAATCGCACGGTTTTGCTGTGCAAAACACAGACACTAAACTTATTACAGTGAACAGAGACGTCAATGAATGAACGGACAGATCATAACTTTGCGAAAATAAAGAAAGTAAACTTTTCACTCGAGGGAAGACCTGAACCATGGACCTCTCGCTCCGCAGCTGCTCACGCTAACCACGGGACCACGGCGCTCCTGAGCTCAGAATATACTTCATGTTGCCTATTTTGCGCATGGACTACTCAGTTTGTATATTTTGCTTATTTTTTTCATAGTTCCACACAACTTCTTCCTGTTTTCTCGATTGATCTGTGTTCAGTTTTTCAAGGCCTATCCACTGTGCCAACTTATAACTAAATCTGACGGGGGTGCGATGGGGAGGTTCCCTTGTCAGATGGAAACCCAGTTCTAAGCAAAGAAGGGAAAGCAGAAAGGTAGAAGGAGTATATAGAGGGTCTATACAAGGGCGATGTACTTGAGGACAATATTATGGAAAGGGAAGAGGATGTAGATGAAGATGACATGGGAGATACGATACTGCGTGAAGAGCTTGACAGAGCACTGAAAGACCTGAGTCGAAAGAAGGCCCCGGGAGTAGACAACACTCCATTGGAACTACTGACGGCCTTGGGAGAGCCAGTCCGACAAAACTCTACCATCTGGTGAGTAAGATGTATGAGACAGGCGAAATACCCTCAGACTTCAAGGAGAATATAATAATTCCAATCCCAAAGAAAGCAGGTGTTAACAGATGTGAAAATTACCGAACTATCAGTTTAATAAGTCACGGATGCAAAATACTAACGCGAATTCTTTACAGACGAATGGAAAAACTGGTAGAAGCCGACCTCGGCGAAGATCAGTTTGGATTCCGCAGAAATGTTGGAACACGTCAGGCAATACTGACCCTACGACTTAACTTAGGAAATAGGTTAAGGAAAGGCAAACCTACATTTCTATCATTTGTAGACTTAGAGAAAGCTTTTGACAATGTTGACTGGAATACTCTCTTTCAAATTCTAAAGGTGGCAGGGGTAAAATACAGGGAGCGAAAGCCTATTTACAATTTGTACAGAAACCAGATGGCAGTTATAAGGGTCGAGGGGCATGAAAGGGAAGCAATGGTTGGGAAGGGAGTGAGACAGGGTTGTAGCCTGTCCCCGATGTTACTCAATCTGTATATTGAGCAAGCAGTAAAGGAAACGAAAGAAAAATTCGGAGTAGGTATTAAAGTCCATGGAGAAGAAATAAAAACGTTGAGGTATGCCGATGACATTGTAATTCTGTCAGAGACAGCAAAGGACTAGGAAGAGCAGTTGAACGGAATGGACAGTGTCTTGAAAGGAGGATATAAGATGAACGTCAACAAAAGCAAAACGAGGATAATGGAATGTAGTCGAATTAAGTCGGGTGATGCTAAGGGAATTAGATTAAGAAATGAGACACTTAAAGTAGCAAAGGAGTTTTGCTATTTGGGGAGCAAAGTAACTGATGATGGGCGAAGTAGAGAGGATATAAAATGTAGACTGGCAATGGAAAGGAAAGCATTTCTGAAGAAGAGAAATTTGTTAACATCGAGTATAGATTTAAGTGTCAGGAAGTCGTTTCCGAAAGTATTTGTATGGAGTGTAGCCATGTATGGAAGTGAAAAGTGGACGATAAATAGTTTGGACAAGAAGAGAATAGAAGCTTTCGAAATGTGGTGCTACAGAAGAATGCTGAAGATTAGATGGGTAGATCACGTAACTAATGAGGAGGTATTGAATAGAATTGGGGAGGAGGGGAGTTTGTGGCACAACTTGACAAGAAGAAGGGATTGGTTGGTAGGACATGTTCTGAGGCATGAATGGATCACAAATTTAGCATTGGTGGGCAGCGTGGAGGGTAAAAAACGTAGCGGGAGACCAAGAGATGAATACACCAAGCAGATTCAGAAGGATGTAGGTTGCAGTTAGTACTGGGAGATGAAGAAGCTTGCACAGGATAGAGTAGCATGGAGAGCTGCATGAAACCAGTCTCAGGACTGAAGACAACAACAACAACAACATACAAGCCGTGAGCCATGAGCCGTAACTTATCTGACCATGTGGGAGTAGCAGTCAGTAAATCATCAACATACTCAAGTAGTGGCACAAAGTATGTTCTACCTAACACTGCACTGTTACCAAGATTATTCTAGATGACGAATCCAAGATGGCGGCCACAGGTGTAGCAACGTCACAGTGACGTTATGGTGGAAGTTCAAATTTTGGCGGGAAAATAGGTCAATTGGGCTACATTCACAAACCGACCCCCTCCTCTCCCCACGCCATTTGGAAACTATCAGGGAAAGGTCTCAGTCAGTCTGCGCTGGGTTCTTGGACAGGATGGATGTCAGTCTTTCCCAGCCCTCCCCCACCAGGAAATTGGTGGGAAACTACACAGTCTGTGCACTCCTATCAGTACGATGAAGAAGGTATCGGGATTCGTCAGACCGTGCAATTCTCTCTGCCCGTGCACAAATTTCCAGTGCCGTTTTGACGTGCCCATTTCAATTGTAGTTGCCGATGTTGTGGTATTAACATTTGCACATGCACGGGTCATCAGCTGTGGAGGCCCGTCGTAAGTAGTGTTCGATGCACTGTGTGTTCAGACACACTTGTACTTTGCCCAGCGTGAAAGTCTCATGTTAGGTCCACCACAATTCAACGCCTGTCCTGTTTTACCAGTCTGCCCAGGCCATGAGGGGTGGCTGCCCATCCCATGAGATCTGGATGTGGTTTCACACTGGCTTCGCCATGTGTTGAAGACACTCACCACAGCAGTTCTCAAACATCTGACAAGTCATGCAGTTTCCAAAATACTCATGGCGAGCCTCCGGGCCATCACAATCTGCCCTCAGTCAAACTCCGATAGATTGTGCACCTTCCAAATTCTGCAGACACTGATACTATGTGCACTGTGTCTGTGTCTGTGTCATCAGAGTGCATGGCAACCTGAAGGAGCAAGTTTATCATCTGATCTAAACCAAGTCTTGTCATTTTTACATCGAAATCGACGTCGTCAGCCCACTCATAGTTGGAAGGCAGTCATATTTTTTTTGGCTAATCAGTGTACATCTATCAGCAGACATCCATTGGTCAGTTTCATCTGTGTATTTGATACGTTTTCATTTGAATGTTCGGTATTTTTCTTTAGAAAAGAATTTGCTATCAGATTTCAACTCTCTAAACTCCAGCTAGATGTTTTTCACATGCAGAATATGTGTGGTCTCCACCACACTCCCCTCATGTACTTTTTGTACATATGCAATCAGGGAGTGGGATAGGCCATGAACCCTTAACTTGATCCAGAGTTCATAAGATGATTCACACACTTGAAAAACAAGACTCTAATCATCCTGAAGGAGGTTAGCATTGATTGGCTGCCTCTCAGTCCTGATGTTGAGACCTCGATTCCCACTTGTATTGTGAAGCAGAACATCTCCTCTCTGCCAATGGGGCCACAGAGTGCATGGCAATCTGCAGGAGCCAGTTTATCATCTGACCTAAACCATCGAAATCGAAGTCGTCAGACCACTCGTAAAATCCAAATGTGATGGCAAACTATCCAGGTCTATGTACATAACCATCGAGCCCAGGTAACTTACCATGACCTCACGTTGTGTCGAAGTTTCTGGACTGAACCATGACTGGAATATATGCAACATTGTGTTGTGTAGATTTGTATATTCTAGATAGAAATTTGACCTAAGTTGTTTCCTTATCGTATTTATATATTGAGATGTTTACAGCAGCATTAATTGCAGGACTCTTGTAAACAGTGTTGATCAAATTATCTGAATACACTGGAAGGTCAGGAATAACAATGTTGTGGTACGTGTTGTTGATAGTGTTCGTGTGTGCCAACTGACCAACTGATGCAGCATAATAATGTATGAATAGGACATTTGTTGGCAATGCTGAGCAGGAACAGGGTTCATCTCATTATACTATTGGGTATCATCCGTATTACAAATTGTGTAGAGTTACGACAAAAAGAATTTTCTGCGATTTGATAATTACATGTAATCAATCGTGATTTAAACTTCCTGGCAGATTAAAACTGTGTGCCCGACCGAGACTCGAACTCGGGACCTTTGCCTTTCGCGGGCAAGTGATCTACCAACTTTTTTTTTTTTTTTTTTTTTTTTTAAATTCTCATTTTGCTCACTTTTGTTCGTTGCATCTGCTCGGGGCGGACATCGCAAGACATCCGTTTAAGTTCGTTGTTGATCGATTAGCTCAGTTTTTTTATTACAGAGGGCTGCTAACCCTCTGACCGAACACGCTGAGCTACCGTGCCGGCTATCAACTGAGCTACCGAAGCACGACTCACGTACGGTACTCACAGCTTTACTTCTGCCAGTACCTCGTCTCCTACTTTCCAAACTTTACAGAAGCTCTCCTGTAAAGTTTGGAAAGTAGGAGACGAGGTACTGGCAGAAGTAAAGCTGTGAGTACCAGCCGTGAGTCGTGCTTCGGTAGCTCAGTTGGTAGAGCACTTGCCCGCGAAAGGCAAAGGTCCCGAGTTCGAGTCTCGGTCGGGCACACAGTTTTAATCTGCCAGCAAGTTTCATATCAGCGCACACTCCGCTGCAGAGTGAAAATCTCATTCTGGGAAAATCGTGATTTAGTCTGGAAGTTAATCTTGATTTAGTCTGGAAGTTAATCTTCATTTATTCTGGAAGTTAATCCTTCATTGACATTCGTGCTGTTTATTTAGGCTTTCAAAAAGACAAAAGAAAGATTTTATTGCCATAATTAAGTGGGATGTAAGATTGATTCCAAATCCACTACACAGAGATGAATGTTTCTCTTTGGAGGTGGAGTGCAATACATTAGACATGTAATTAATGACTTCAGTAGTGTATTTGTTTAGCACGTACTTCAAGTGCTAAAGTGTTAGTCATGAAAATGAGCATGAAGCCATCCATTCTGCATTGCTTATCCAGTTGCACTAACGTGCACTTAGGTAATGCAGTGTGTTATTTTAGGTCACTCTTTTGCTGTTAACAAAGGAGGAACTCTTTTATTTTTCAAACTATTGTGTAGCATAATGCCTCTGTAGTGAAATGGCTCCAATACAGCTTTAACAGGTATGGTGTGTTGAAGAAAACCATCATTTTGTCAATGTTATCCACTTGATTCAGAAAATGTTTTATTTGTATATTTTTCTACATCCATACCATACGTGACACGTACAGCATACGTTGCAGAGTCTTAGACATCCTTGATGATACTCAGAAGCAAACCGTCATGACTGTATAGCAATTGTGACAAACTTGTTGCTTATACAATCCTCTAATCGTGACACACTAAACGTTGGAATGTGGACCGACTGCTATGTCCTCCAACGATAAACGTAATACGTATTCGAGGTTACCAGGTCTTCAGTTAAATTTCTTAATGCATTTGTGAAGTATTTTCTTGTGTGGAAAAGGAATTTGTCACTTTTGCAACTAAGCATATAAATTTGGGGATAGCACTCTTGAAGGTAATGGCTTCTGAATTTTATGTTAGTAACTGTCTCTTCTTAACAGGGGACATATAAGTGTAGACGGTGTTGTGTAAAAGTGTTTTATACCAGCACACATATGATATGTGGTTTTATCTTTCACACTGGTTAACCTATTTGTCCACTTGTAAGGATACAAGGGAAACCTACCTGTAGATTAATGTTGCCTCTCCATAACTTGGCCATTGGTCCTTCAGCTGAAAATGTTCGTGATTGGATTGTATCTCATAAGAAATAAAAGGAAAAGTTGCGTGATTCTCTTCAAATTTTCACACGAAATCACTTCACATGTTTATCTACAAAGTTTGATTTCTATAGCTTAAGACCAGGCGTCATTACAAAGTGAAAAATAGTTATGCAGGCCTCCTTGTACTTGCGTTTGACAGATAACTTTAAATTATATTCCGCCAAAAGAATGAGAATCAGAAATTAATTGGCATTCAAAGTAATTTTTCCTATAGCGGATTAAGAAACTGTCTCCAATGCACATGGAATGATGAAAATAGTTTGGTAAGGTGTAGTAAAAAGTTTACGAATTTTATTTGTCGGGTTTGTCACTGCTCATAGCCTCGAATAATTCCGAGGCTAATCCAAACAACAACATTAGAGCACACATTGTAGAGAGTACTGAAATCACGGAACCAGTTACATGCTGGTCAAGACTTAACTCGAAGAAAAAATGGAAAGCGTAATTACAAAATCGCACGCATCTTGTCCTTATACAGAGACTTGCTAGAATATTATGTAATTTTGGTTACTTGATTATTATTTGAAATTTCCCAAGGTCAAATTAATTCCTTTTTAAATAGATATAATTTTTTTATCAAATTACGAATATGAGCATAAGCTACTAAAACACACAGAACCAATTTATAAAGGGTGTTACAAAAAGGTACGGCCAAACTTTCAGGAAACATTCCTCACACACAAATAAAGAAAAGATGTTATGTGGACATGTGTCCGGAAAAGCGTAATTTCCATGTTAGAGCTCATTTTAGTTTCGTCAGTATGTACTGTACTTCCTCGATTCACCGCCAGTTGGCCCAATTGAAGGAAGGTAATGTTGACTTCGGTGCTTGTGTTGACATGCGACTCATTGCTCTACAGGACTAGCATCAAGCACATCAGTACGTAGCATCAACAGGATAGTGTTCATCACGAACGTGGTTTTGCAGTCGGTGCAATGCTTACAAATGCGGAACTGGCAGATGCCCATTTGATGTACGGATTAGCACGGGGAAATAGCCGTGGCACGGTACGTTTGTATCGAGACAGATTTCCAGAACGAAGGTGTCCCGACAGGAAGACGTTCGAAGCAATTGATCGGCGTCTTAGGGAGCACGGAACATTCCAGCCTTTGACTCGCGACTGGGGAAGACCTAGAACGACGAGGACACCAGCAATGGACGAGGCAATTCTTCGTGCAGTTGACGATAACCCTAATGTCAGCGTCAGAGAAGTTGCTGCTGTACAAGGTAACGTTGACCACGTCACTGTATGGAGAGTGCTACGGGAGAACCAGTTGTTTCCGTACCATGTACAGCGTGTGCAGCCACTATCAGCAGTTGATTGGCCTCCACGGGTACACTTCTGCGAATGGTTCATCCAACAATGTGTCAATCCTCATTTCAGTGCAAATGTTCTCTTTACGGATGAGGCTTCATTCCATCGTGATCAAATTGTAAATTTTCACAATCAACATGTGTGGGCTGCCGAGAATCCGCACGCAATTGTGCAATCACGTCATCAACACAGATTTTCTGTGAACGTTTGGGCAGGCATTGTTGGTGATGTCTCGATTGGGCCCCATGTTCTTCCACCTACGCTCAATGGAGCACGTTATCATGATTTCATACGGGATACTCTACCTGTGCTGCTAGAACATGTGCCTTTACAAGTACGACACAACATGTGGTTCATGCACGATGGAGCTCCTGCACATTTCAGTCGAAGTGTTCGTACGCTTCTCAACAACAGATTCGGTGACCGGTGGATTGTTAGAGGCGGACCAATTCCGTGGCCTCCACGCTCTCCTGACCTCAACCCTCTTGACTTTCATTTATGGGGGCATTTGAAAGCTCTTGTCTGCGCAACCCCGGTACCAAATGCAGAGACTCTTCGTGCTCGTATTGTGGACGGCTGTGATACAATACGCCATTCTCCAGGGCTGCATCAGGGCATCAGGGATTCCATGCGACGGAGGGTGGATGCATGTATCCTCGCTAACGGAGGACATTTTGAACATTTCCTGTAACGAAGTGTTTGAAGTCACGCTGGTACGTTCTGTTGCTGTGTGTTTCCATTCCATGATTAATGTGATTTGAAGAGAAATAATAAAATGAGCTCTGACATGGAAAGTAAGCGTTTCCGGACACATGTCCACATAACATATTTTCTTTCTTTGTGTGTGAGGAATGTTTCCTGAAAGTTTGGCCGTACCTTTTTGTAACACCCTGTATTTACACTATGGGAATTTCTGACTATTAGGTATGGCATCTATATTAACTATGAAAATTTGGATATTAAAAATTACGCAGTTGTTAATTATGGCAACTACATATTTGTTATTAGTGTCGTTGGGTTCATTAAATTTATCCCAGAAATTTATAGTGGTTTGGTTAGGGCTGGTTGAAGTCTTTAATTAATTCTATCTCCCAAATTAATTAGGTTTGTACTAAAATAAACATACCTTGGAAATAAGCAGAAATTGGTGTACAGTTCTACTTTTCTGAATCTATTTATTAGCTCACTAGATTTGTATGGATGCCTTGTAGATCGAAAACTTTGATATACAATAACTTTTGAAATACACCGTTTCCGGCAAAACTAGTTAATACAAAACGTTCAGAACAGTGAATTGCATAATCTGAATAAATAGGTTTCACAGGGGAAAATAATTAACAATAGTTTGTAAATTCATATTGTCAGAGAAGAAGCTGAGTAGCTCCGTGGTGTCATGGTTATGATACTAAACTGTTGCATGGAGGGTCATGAATTCAAAACGCACCTGGACTGTACAATTTTAATTTCCATATTCGGTTCGAGTACATTCTAGAACTATCCACAAAAGTCAAGATCGTCATTGTACTGGAATGGTTCAAATGGCTCTGAGCACTATGGGACTTAATATCTATGGTCATCAGTCCCCTATAACTTAGAACTACTTAAACCTAACTAACATAAGGACATCACACAACACCCAGTCTTCACGAGGCAGAGAAAATCCCTGACCCCGCAAGGAATCGAACCCGGGAACCCGGGCATGGGAAGCGAGAATGCTACCGCACGACCACGAGCTACGGACATTGTACTGGAATGATCTGTACTTGTATATACAGGGTGTCCATTGATAGGGACCGGGCCAAATATCTCATGAAATTGTAACACCCTACCCGTCACTTATCTGGTTTTGGCGTGTGTCCACCCCAGCTAATTGACTGACAGATCAACAGAGAGTGCAAAACTGCCACAATATCGGATAACGCAAAGAAAGTAATAAGGCCCTGTGACTCCTGAAGAAACTGCGGTGGCAGTATTGACATTAATTGATTCAGAATTGATCACTTTTAATTAAAAAGGGGTGCACATTGATGTTATCTTCAGCTATTGAACACCAGATGCAAATGTTGAACATAAAATTAATTAAGAAAGTGACTTGGGATTTCAACTACTTGATTGAAAACAGATGCAGTCGATTAGCACAAATTTATTTAAACTCCCGACCTTCAATCATCACATTACAGGCAGTGGTACGTTTACGTGGATTAAAGCGCGATAAATCAAAATTAATTCCTATCGACTGGCGCAGGCGTAATGCGAAGTGCGAGAAGAATCCCACAATATATGGCCCATGAAACCCTCGTGGAAACTTGGCCGACGTGATCCAACAAATTAATCAGTGGCCTAACTCAAGCCGGAGTGGGTGCAATATCACCGAAGGCAGCGTGGTGGGGCGGTGTCTTTGTGCGGACGTCGGCCGGCCTCGTGGTGCTGCAAGGCTGCGCTCGTCTATTCACTCCTAGCTATCTTGCTCAGTACATAGCTGAACCAAAACTTTTTATCTCCAAGCTCAATCGTTCCGTTTGCAAAGTCCTAAACTGCAGAGATGCTCACTCCCTCTCAGGCAAAGTGAGTGAAGAATGCCACATCTGCACTCTAGGCAAGCTAGGAACGGAAGACCTCTACGGAGACTTCTGCCAGTCCGCTCTTTGCCTCGGTTTTCCCTCCAGCAAAATCACTTACGCCAATTGCAGCGCAAGATGCGTTAATTATGCGTCGCTTCCCAGTGCCGACCAATGCCTGCTCTGGGAAGTGAACAAATTCCCCCAAAATTTCCCTTCCTCTCAACTTCTGCTATTTAGCTCCTCCCAGGCCCATCATGGTTAGCGTCTGCACAAAATAACAATTTTTCCGGAATTCTGACTCCCAGGAGAGTACTTCAAATTCCTCGGTCCTACGTTCCCACCGGAGGCCGGTGTATTTCATTCTGTCGCTCTTCACCTGATTTACTTCAGACTCTGTGGACCGTGAATTCAGCGTGAAGTTGCTATAGTCACAAACACGCATATTTTGGCCTCTGTTGACCGCTCCACCGTAGCTTTGCGTGGCTTTCTCGCACGTTTCACTGAAAACGGGACGATGGACATTTATGAACAGGTGTACAAGTTCTCTATCTGCTTCCCGGTACACCAGCATGGGGGCAACCACCCACCCCCTCACTGTCACTCATCTTAAGGCAGCTGGAGGCCGCGCCCTGTTACCGCTTTCCCAGAGCCTGAGCCGCCCTAAGCTGCCTGTCGTCGCTTCCCTTTGGTGCTCCCCCACCGCGCGTGCCACCAGCTGCAGTCAACTCTGAATACTTCCCTGGGATAACTAGCCTCCAGTAAATCGACGTGTTTCCACCAAGTTTTCATGTCGCGTGAATTACTTTAAAACCATCACCAAACATTAATTATTCCAATACGTACATACTATATCCTCTACGAGATGCATTGTGCCTTGTCAGTCATTTTTGTTCAGCCCTACTGTTCGCTCAATGTGAGTTCGGTGATCTTTAATGACTTCATGTAAGGGGCATAGTTCTTGCCATCTTACATAGCCCCTCTCTTCAAATCAATTTTGTAGTACAGGTGATGACTCCTATGGTGTTACCACCTGTGATACAAAATTAATATCTCCATAACTGGTATCTTAATCCGTTCACGTGATTAAAATGGTTCAAATGGCTCTGAGCACTATGGGACTTAACTGCTGTGGTTATCAGTCCCCTAGAACTTAGAACTACTTAAACCTAACTAACCTAAGGACATCACACACATCCATGCCCGAGGCAGGATTCTAACCTGCGACCGTATTTAGTCTTAATATTACTTTAATCTCTGCCGATTCCTGAGACAATTATTGGTCAGAGTACTCAAATGAAAACTACAATTATATTACAAGGACACACGTCGAAAAAGGCAAATACACAAGTTTAAGCACCTCTGTTCTTGTCATTTGAATGGCAAGACCCACAATCATAACTTAAGGTCCATTCACTCTCAGTTATCCATCCCTACTCGACTTAAATTACTAAAAGCATACATGAACAATATTCGTGTAACATTTTGTGAACTTGATAGTGGTTGCTCTCATTCAATTATATCTCAACGCCTGTTTGACATTTTATAAATAAAGGTTTTTTTTGTGTCTCACTGTCTCTGGACGTTTATATTGTGCATGGTGTAAGTGTCATCTTTACACAAATCAACAAGGTCTGGCCCAGTCCAGTGTCTGGATTGTGTACACACGTGTACATTTTTTGATATATATATATACTGTATATATCTGTAAAACACAACCAAATGACAAGAATCATTGCGTATTGAGCAACCACTGTTGTGTATTTGTAACAAGGTATAAGTATGAAATCTTATTCTAACACAAAGAGACGTGGCATGACAAATATATGACGTTTTAACAAATGGCACATTAATAAAATCATAACCTTCTTATAACATAATTCATAAACAGAACAAATCAGTACTTTACGTTCGTTGAGGCGCATGTTATTCATTTGTATCCACACTGACACACTCACACACACGGCACAAGTTCCTTGCAGGAACGGAAGTGACATTAGTTGTGACTAGCAAGTTGAGGGATGGCTAACGGCTGAGAAGGGAGCAACGTCGATTACCGAGATGGGGCCACAGGCAGCCGCATCTTCTTGAGGCAGCATGGCTCCTTGTTGACATCTTGTCCGACAGGCACAAGACCCCATCGGTGCATCTATGATCGGTGACCTCCCGCAGCTCAGTCACAGGTCATTGCTCCTTCTATAGACGCTTTAGGGCAAGGGAGGGACCGTGAGCAGATGAGAGCCTATTTTTTGCTCAGGTCCTCAAAGTTGGTGTCATTAGGCACAAAAGGTCAGCTGGGCTATCGCTCCACCTGACGTGGCGAGCAACAAATATAGAAACCATCTTGGACCTTATTTTTACTTTTGATTGAAGACAATGAAATTGTCTTATTACAAAAGGAATGATTTTCTTGTTTGTAAATCAATTTCAGGGTCAATTAAAATAGAAATGTAACAGAACATTTTTATACATTAACACAAAAAATGTACAAGACAACGTGCTTCACATTCATTCACACACACCCACAATCAAGGGATAGGGAATCAAGATTATCTGGACAGGATCCCATCACCATTTCTAACTACCAATTCCTACGAATAACACGGTGTGGGCCAACCCGACTACATATCTACTATTTACTACTTTTTATCTCTAATCTTGTTTTTTTCTTCTGAATTCCCTATGTTGCAGACGTCCCTCTTACTGTGCCTGCGAACATGTATAAAACACAACAAACTGAGACATGTGTCAGTCTTACCAAGATTTTTGTTGGAAGTTTGGATAGCGTCCTTTATCGTGTTCTATTGCGACACCTCTTCTCTCCTCTATTTTCTGCCCGTTTTCTCCTTTTGTCATGAATGGTTTTATAAGGCCTGTGGACATGTTTCGGATTAGCGGTGTCACAATGGCACAACACAAATATAGCTCACTGCTCACGCTCGCAGTCGTTACACTATCTTGGTATCAACAAGTATTTCTGGCGTATCAGTACTGCTGTTCGCTCTGTAGATGATTACATGCGGTTCATTTTAACATGCACTGGGTGCGCTGATTCACGCACTGCGCATAGCTGTCCACCTCTGAAGTATTCAGGGACGATGCGTCGGTGCGTCCTCGTAACGACCTACGGGACTGGCCACCTTAAATGTGTTCTCCAATGACGGAGATACAATTACGGTGAACCTTCCTGTAACTTACAGAGTCCCTAATCTATCTTTTTCTAGGGGTACGCCCAGAAATATTTGTTTTCCATTCTTTAATCATGTGTTTTTACAAAATAATTTAGTGCACTTCACTTTCACAACATCGAGAGGCGAGATATTATTAATAATAAAAACGCAAAATATCGGCACATATAAACGAGACACTCTACCACTAAGATCAGTATATACACAAACAAACAAGACACTTTAACAAAAATCCTTATTCTAAGCCAATATTTACTACAATTCCATGTACAAAATCTGCCGTTCATCATCCCACAAATGCCTTTACATGTGCTATCGGATGCACTCCCAATGATTTTCCTGTTTTTATGGATTCTACTTCGAATGCGTTGGCATGCGCTATTCTCCGCACTAGCACAGGCCCACTATACGCGGCGAAGAATTTGTGGCACAACTTCCTTTTCTCCGAGGAGTAGCTCGGTGACATCCTCGTATTCGATAATGTTTATGTCACTGACCAGTTCCGAGGTTACGGACGTTTTGCAACTCCTGTCCTCCTTCGTAATGTCCCGTTAAGGTGGGATGGACCAGGCTTCGGAGGGCGGACTTCGACCTCTTCCTGGTTGTTATTTTGGTAACCATTATTCCTGTTCCTTCCCGATTGCTGATTACCGCCCCATGTCCTTTGTGATTTACTATGTTGCACCGGAGAGTGTCGCTCTTCTTCCGTGTACCTTCTTTTCGAGTTGCCATTACTCTTATCTTGATTGTGGCCGTTGTAGTTCGGTGCTGGCCTACTATTGCGACGGTTGTTATTTTGTTCTCGCTGTCGGTGTTTCTCCCGCGCCTGTTCCTCTTTAAATGCGAATTCCAGTTCGCGCAAAATGCCCTTAAATACCCCAGTATCGCTACCACAACGACCGGCAAGTGATTATTGATACGAGATGGGAAGTTCCATGTAGCATTATCTGCTGATTTCCGCACCGCTATATGGTTTGTCTAGGTACTGGTTCCTTTTTGTCATATTTTCAAAAAATTTGACCGGACTCCGGTACCCTGCCCCTTCCATATCTCTGGACACCATAATTTCTTGTTTGATCATTTCTTGGGTTTCTTTAGACCAATACTTGCCCAAGAAGGCATTTTTGAATTCTTCGAACGAGACGCTCGTCATCGCTACATTTCTCATGTACTCAGCGGTCGCGCCCTCCATATGGGAGCGCACAAAATCCAGCTGGTACATCAATGCCCAGTGTGGGGGCAAAAATAACTCGAATTGTCCCATAAAAGTTTTTGGATGCAAGCTATTACCTTCGTCCTTGTAGTGATGGAACTTTCGGACTGATACAAAACACTTGTAGTCAAACCGGTCATCATTCCAGTTATCATTTCGCCCGTTCTTACGACAGTTGTTCGGTACACCTAATCAGCCGACAGCAGTTGTGCTCACTGGACTGCTGCGCGCTGTCCGTGCTTACCTCGGTCGTTGCCTCAGAGCTGTGAATGAAGGCGTGGCTTCCGTTGCTTATAGTGTCAACTTTGTCACACCGTGAAGCGGTTATCTGTGTTCCGGCAAGTGACGGTTCAGTCGACGCAGTAATTACACCCTTCTCCTTTCCTGATGTCTCTCTAATGAGACGTTTTACCTCGTCCTCTAAATTTCTTTTTAATATCGCCACCTCCTCTTACAACATCTCGTTAGGCGCTATGTCCGGTTGCTCTTGTTGCTTTTCTTCGACACGTTTTATCCGTCTTTGTAGCCTTGATAACATGACCTTTCCTACTTTTGCCGTGCTTTGCGTGGAGTCCCGAGTTTCTCTCGCTATTTTCCTTGCACCTTTCGCAATTAATTTGGCTTCAATTGCCGTTCGTTTGATCATGGCAGTCTCTTTCTCTATTTTGACGCCGAGATTCTTTACCTCCTCTTTTACTTCCCTATGAACTTCTGTGAGCCTTTAGTTAAGCTCCGAATCCGCCTTTTTAATTTCGGCATAAAGGTTGGCGCTCTGCTCCGTTTGCATCTGTTGCAACAGGACCGTAACATTTTTGAGAGTAGCCGCATTTTGATCCTCGTTCTGAGGAACCCTTCGATATCTAGACAAGTACCGTCTCCGCGCCCCCGTCGGATCACTTGTGAATGAATCGTTTGATAATGGTCGGACACCATTTTGTGCTTCTTAGGCTGGATCTTCCATGCTTATCGATTAATCCTGTACTCCCTGCGTCCCCCGAGCCCTCAGTATCACTGCCTGAATCACCGTCCTTGCTATTCGGCGGACTAAACCGGTCGTGAGACCCAGTTTCACCAAGTTCCAACTCGCGATCGTCAAGCTCATCGGTAGAGCTTTCCCTGCTATCACCCACGTTCTCCTGGGGAACAATCTGATTATATTCTGCTGTTGTCTTGGCTTTACTCCTCGTTATCAATTGCACTTTTATGTTACATGAAAACTCAAAACCCAGGTACCCCTTACACTCAATAATTAGATAACGCAAAACATAGATCAGGACACAAATTGATACACTGTGTGTGAGCAGTGACCCGACAAACAGTTCATGAAGCATTCCCCCAAAAAGGCTACTACCAATGATTTCTCGCATGTTTCACTGAAAACGGGACGACGGACATTTATAAATAGGCGTACATGTTCTCTGTCTGCTTCCCGGTACACCAGCATGGGGTCAACCACCCCCTCACTGTCACTCATCTTAAGGCAGCTGGAGGCCGCGCCCTGTTACCGCTTTCTCAGAGTCTGAGCCGCCCTAAGCTGCGTATTGTCGCTTCCCTTCGCCGCTCGCCAGAGTGGAGGAAGTGGTCAAATGGTTCAAATGGCTCGAAGCACTATGGGACTTAACATCTGACGTCATCAGTCAGAACTTAGAACTACTTAAACCTAACTAACCTAAGGACATCGCACACATCCATGCCAGAGGCAGGATTCGAACCTGTGACCGTAGCGGTCGCGCGGTTCCAGACTGAAGCGCCTAGGACCGCTCGGCCACACCGGCCGGCGAGGAAGTGGTCAGCCACGTATGAAACGTCAACCACAAGCTGCAAGAAATGATGATGCCCAAGTAGGTGTTTTAGCTGATGTCGCGGCTAATCCGCACATCAGTAGCAGACAAATTGCGCGAGAATCGGGAATATCAAAAACGTCGGTGTTGAGAATGCTACAGCAACATCGATTGCACCCGTACCATATTTCTATGCACCAGGAATTGCATGGCGACGACTTTGAACGTCGTGTGCAGTTCTGCCACTGAACACAGAAGAAATTACGGGATGATGACAGATTGTTTGCTCGCGTTCTATTTAGCGACGAAGCGTCATTCACCAACAGCGGTAACGTAAACCGGCATAACATGCACTATTGGGCTACGGAAAATCCACGATGGCTGCGACAAGTGGGAACACCAGCGACCTTGGTGGGTTAATGTATGGTGCGGCATTATGGGAGGAAGGATAACTGGCCCCCATTTTATGGATGACAATCTAAATGGTGCAATGTTTGCTGATTTAATGTTCTACCGATGTTACTACAAGATTTTTCACTGCATGACAGAATGGCGATGTACTTCCAACATGATGGATGTCCGGCACATAGCTCGTGTGCGGTTGAAGCCGTATTGAATAGCATATTTTATGACAGGTAGATTGGTCGTCGAAGCACCATACCATGGCCCGCACGTTCACCGGATCTGACGTCCCCGGATTTCTTTCTGTGGGGAAAGTTGAAGGATATTTGCTATCGTGATCCACCGACAACGCCTGACAACATACGTCAGCACATTGTCAATGCATGTGCGAACATTACGGAAGGCGATCTACTCGCTGTTGAGAGGAATGTCGTTACACGTATTGCCAAATGCATAGAGGTTGACGGACATCATTTTGAGCATTTATTGCATTAATGTGGTATTTACAGATAATCACGCTGTAACAGCATGCGTTCTGAGAAATGATAAGTTCACAAAGGTATATGTATCACATTGGAACAACCGAGATAAAATGTTCAGAATTACCTAGGTTCTGTATTTTAATTTTAAAAAACCTACCTGTTACCAACTGTTCGTCTAAAATTGTGAGCCATATGTTTGTGACTATTACAGCGCCATCTATCACAAAGCGATGAAAGTGGTCCAGCTAAAACATTCATATTTCTTTATGTGCTACACGAATATGTAATAAAAAATGGGGGTTCCTATTTTAAAAACACGCAGTTGATATCCGCTTGACTTATGGCAGCGCCATCTAGCGGGCCCACCGTAGCGCCATCTGGTTACCCCCTTCAAGCTAGAGAAGTTTCGTTCTTTGTAGTTTTTCGTTTGACGCTTATTTCATGAGATATTTGGCCCAGTCACGATCAATGGACCACCCTGTATACTGTATGTGTTGGGGCCGGAGGCAGTTAGCTCCCCGCCCCTGTATGTGCAAGTGCTGAATAAACCTTCGTTAAGTGAGGTTAGTGTTCCTTCTACGTGACATTATTCTGGTGGAGGCGCCGGGTATCGGAACTTGTGACAGCGCTCATTATCGACGACACAGTGGCTCCCATCAGGCCACGACAGAGTCGACGTTTACGTGGCGAGAAACCCGAGTTCGAGCCATATACAACAGATCGCAGTCTATCGGAGACAGAAGAAGAAGAAGAGGATGCTACGATGACGGCAACTGTGTGCCACCACATGAGACATCCTTCCGGGTTTTCTGGTGACGATGGCCAAGATCCAAACAAGTGGCTGAAGGTATATTAGCGTATAGCCAAATTTAACTAATGGGACGACACCGTGTGTTTGGCTAACGTATTTTTCTACTTGGAGGGCACTGCCAAGCAACGGTATGAGAACAACGAGGAGAAGTTCACAAGCTGCGAAGTATTCCAGGCGGAACTGCGCAAGTATTTCGGCGACACACAACGACTGAAGTGCAAGGCTGAAGATAAATTAAAGTGCAGGGCACAGCGTCCAGGAGAAACTACAGCATCCTACATTCAAGACGACTTGGAGGTGTGTAAAATAATGGTTCCTAGAATGAAGGAGGAAGATAAGGTTGCACATCACATGAAGGGTGTTGCTGAGGACATGTATCAAGCCCTACTCTTGAAGGAGGTTTCGACAGCAGACGACTTTATAAAACGATGCCAGTATATCGAGACAATACATCAAAAAAGAATTACACGCAAGAAGTTTGATCGGCTTCCAAATGTCGTATCGATGTCTGTGATGGAGGAAAAAACACGGCGAGCAAAAAACCGAGACGCTTCAAGAGGTCATAAGGGAGGAAGTGGAACAGACATTGAACCCAATCTCTCGTCCTTCATTTCCCTTTAAAACAGTGACAAAGTCGAGACCCAGGCGGAGTTACGTTCCTACAATGCCGCATGAGGAACCTGTTTGGGCACCAAGAAGACTGACGGTCTGGAGGACCCAGGATAACCAACCACTATGTTTCCACTGCGGACGACAGGGACATGTGCGCTATTGCTGAGACGTGTGGTGCGCTATTGTCGAGAAAGGCGGCGGATATGTGATGACGCCCGCGCCAGAAGACAGCAGACCGATCTTAGCCGACGCCAACTCCGGGACGACGAAGATGAACAAGAAGATGTGGGTGCAGGACGACGTAGGTCACCATCACCGCAAGCCAGCCGCTGCAGAGGACGCTCCCCAACACGCCGATCAAGGTCTCCATCGCCGTTTAGAAGCCCCAGCCAATGACCTAGCCGCCGCAACCTGGAAAACTAAAGGGTGCGACCTTTCTTGGTGATGCTGCCGAAAAGAAAAATCCTCCGCCGTCGATCACTACGTCGATATCCTCATGGATGGCCGACCAGCCCAAGCTCTTGTGGACTCTGTAGCATCATATTCAGTCATTTCGGAGAAGTACCGTCGTAAGTTGCAGAAAACCGTATTCGTCGAGAACAAAACATCTCTGCTGAAGGTGGCTAATGGGAAATATGTAAAACCTACAGGAAGATGTACCATACGTGTCAATATGTGGCCATACACAGCCCTTAGAGTTCATCGTCTTACAAGAGTGTAGTCATGACGTCATTCTCGGATGGGACTTTTTGAAAGCTTCTCAGGCAATTATAGTGGTCGCTAGACTAGATGAAATAGTGTGGACAGGAAGATGCGCATCCGAGTGTGTGGAGACTATGTGTGCTGGATGAAGTGATCATTCCTGCAGTCAGCGCTACGAAGGTAACTGACACGTGTAATGCGATGCGGCAACCCATGGATCTTGTAGTGGAATGGAAGAGAAGCATACCACTGAAGAATAACTTGGTCATCCCAGGCTCTTGTCGTCTCGTTTAAGAATGCACTTGGTGAACTGTGGATAGTTAACTGTCGCCGAGAACCGTAGATCCTTCCAAGACGCATGTGCGTAGCAAACGCTGAGCCGTTAATTGAAGAACAGCTGAGCGTCATAGAAACCTCCCATGCCGAGTCTGTGGGCGAAAGTAGCTCTACCACTACAAGATCTTCTAGCTCGACTATCACCAGATCTCAGTAAGGAACATCAGAAGAAACTACTTGCCATTCTTCAAGAGTTCTCTGACGGCTTCAATCCACAGGTGAAGAGTAAATTAGACAAGTCCACAGTGAAGCACCGGATTAGCACTGGAGACCAAGAAGCCAGAGAGCATACCGTGTGTCAGCAACGGTACGTCGACTAATTAGCGACGAGGTAGAGAAAATGATGAAGAATGACATCATTCCACCTTCGCGGAGCCCATTGTCGTCACGAATGGTTCTCGTCAGGAAGAAGGAAGCGTTTGTGATGGTTGTTGTTGTTGTGGTCTTCAGTCCTGAGACTGGTTTGATGCAGCTCTTCATCTCCCAGTACCTACTACAACCTACATCCTTCTGAATCTGCTTAGTGTATTCATCTCTTGGTCTCCCTCTACGATTTTTACCCTCCACGCTGCCCTCCAATGCTAAATTTGTGATCCCTTGATGCCTCAAAACATGTCCTACCAACCGATCCCTTCTTCTAGTCAAGTTGTGCCACAAACTTCTCTTCTCCCCAATCCTATTCAATACCTCCTCATTAGTTATGTGATCTACCCACCTTATCTTCAGCATTCTTCTGTAGCACCACATTTCGAAAGCTTCTATTCTCTTCTTGTCCAAACTGGTTATCGTCCAAGTTTCACTTCCATACATGGCTACACTCCATACAAATACTTTCAGAAACGACTTCCTGACACTTAAATCTATACTCGATGTTAACAAATTTCTCTTCTTCAGAAACGATTTCCTTGCCATTTCCAGTCTACATTTTATATCCTCTCCGACCATCATCAGTTATTTTACTCCCTAAATAGCAAAACTCCTTTACTACTTTAAGTGTCTCATTTCCTAATCTAATCCCCTCGGCATCACCCGATTTAATTTGACTACATTCCATTATCCTCGTTTTGCTTTTGTTGATGTTCATCTTATATTCTCCATTCAAGACACTGTCCATTCCGTTCAACTGCTCTTCCAAGTCCTTAGCTGTCTCTGACAGAATTACAATGTCATCGGCGAACCTCAAAGTTTTTACTTCATCTCCATGAATTTTAATACCTACTCCGAATTTTTCTTTTGTTTCCTTTACTGCTTGCTCAATATACAGATTGAATAACATCGGGGAGAGGCTACAACCCTGTCTTACTCCTTTCCCAACCACTGCTTCCCTTTCATGCCCCTCGACTCTTATAACTGCCATCTGTTTTCTGTACAAATTGTAAATAGCCTTTCGCTCCCTGTATTTTACCCCTGCCACCTTCAGAATTTGAAAGAGAGTATTCCAGTTAACGTTGTGATGGTTACAGGATGCTTAATCAGATAACTAAAAAGGACGTTTACCCTCTTCCACGAATTGACGATACACTAGATTGTCTGAAGGGGGCTAAGTTTTTCTCAACCATGGACATGTAGTCGGGATACTGGCAAATCGAAGCAGATGAGGCTGACCGCGAGAAAACTGCATTCATCACCCCTGAGGGCCTGTATGAGTTTAACGGAATGCCGTTTGGTGTGTGTAATGCACCAGGAACTTTTGAACGGACGATGGATAATGTTGTAAGTCACCTGAAGTGGACGATGTGTCTTTGTTATTTAGATGACATTATAGTGTTCATCAACACGTAAAAACACTGAGAGCCGTTCGTGTCTCCAACAAGGTGGACTGAAACTTAATCCAAGAAAGTGTGTCTTTGGAGCAAAAGAAATCAGAATATTTGGGCACCTTGTGTCAAACGAAGGTATGCGGCCAGACCCAGAAAAGGTGAGAGCTATAACGGAATTTCCTATTCCTAAAAGTATGAGAGATGTGAGATGTTTCCTCGGATTGTGTTCTTATTAGCGTCGTTTTATCAAAGACTTTTGTGTCAAAGCTAGGCCACTCGAAGAGTTGTTAAAAGCCGATGCTAAATTTATCTGGGGTGGTGCTCAACAAGATTCTTTCAATTTGCTGCAAAAAGCTCTGACGACTGGCCCTGTACTTGGTCTGCATGGTGAGAGAGCACCTACAGAACTACACACAGATGCCAGTGGATACGGGATCGGTGCTGTTCTGGTGCAGATTTCGGATGGAAAAGAGAAGGTTATAGCTTCTGCTTCTAGGACACTTACAAAAACCGAGAGAAAGTACTCAACTACAGAACGAGAATGTCTTGCTGTGATCTAGGCCATGAGCAAATTTAAACAGTATCTCTATGGAAGGCCATTCACAGTTGTTACAGACCATCATTCACTTTGTTAGTTGACAGGTTTCAAGGATCCAACAGGACGACTCACCAGGTGGCCACTACGTCTTCAAGAGTACGGTATGACATTACCATCGTATACAAAAGTGGAAGAAAACACCAAGATGCCGACTGTTTCTCAATAAAACCTGTGCAAGACCATCTAGCCTTTGATGAAAATAGTTCAAAAATGGTCAAATGTGTGTGAAATCTTATGGGACTTAACTGCTAAGTTCATCAGTCCCTAAGCTTACACACTACTTAACCTAAATTATCCTAAGGACAAACACACACACCCATGCCCGAGGGAGGACTCAAACCTCCGCCGGGACCAGCCGCACAGTCCATGACTGCAGCGCCTCAGACCGCTCGGCTAATCCTGCGCGGCAATGAAAAATAGTGACTGTCTCGTCGCACTCCAGGATCTCTCTGCTGAGCAGAATAAGGACGCGAAGATATCTCAAATTGCCTTGCCTTAACTCGGTCAGAGGATGTGAAAGGACAATTTAAAGTAGTTAATGGATTACTTTGCTAGAAAAACTGATCCGGTTGAAAAGATGTAGCTACCAGTGATTCCTTAAACACATGCGAGTAGATGTTCTACAGAAAGTCCATGACACACCACGCCGGACACTTAGGATTTATTAAGGCATACGATAAAATCCGCAAAAGATTTTTCTGTTCAGATTTACTTAGGAGAGCCCGCCACTATGTGTCGCACTGTCGAGAGTGCCAGAGCAGAAAGGCAGTTGCTCAGAAACCACCTGGCCGACTCACACCAATTCCAACAGCCGAAACGCCTTTCCAGCGTGTTGCGATTGACCTCCTCGGACGATTTCCAATGTCTGCTAGTGGCAATAGATTGATTATTGTTAGCACCGATTATCTGACACGCTATGCCATTACAAAAGCCGTGAAAACAGCTGAAGCATCCGAGGTGGCCAAATTCATCGTATAAGACATTGTATTAAAATTATTATCCGTTAATTACGGATCGAGGGAAAGTTTTTCAATCGAATCTCGTGCCAGAGATAAACTGTCGGAACAACATTACTCATTACATGACGACTGTCTACCACCCGCAAACTAATGGGCTTACTGGAATGTTCTGTAGCTGTATATATACTGTATGTGTTCTGGACCCGGCGACCGAGCGGTTCTAGGCGCTACAGTCTGGAACCGCGCGACCACTACGGTCGCGCGTTCGAATCCTGCCTCAGGCACGGATGTGTGTGATGTCCTTAGCTTATTTATGTTTAAGTAGTTCTAAGTCCCATAGTGCTCAGAGCCATTTGAACCATTTGTTCTGGCCGGAGGCAGTTCGCTCCGCGCTCTTGTGTGTGCAAGTGCTGAATAAATCTTCGTTAAGTGAAGTTAGTGTTCGTCATTCATCTAATTACACCTTCTTCTACGTCACAATATAATGTATGCTCAGATAATGGATTCTATCATGAAAATTTTTGGGAAGAGTAACAACAATGGGGGAAAAGAAGTAACTAGATTTGTTCGAAAAAATTCCAGAACTTTGTCTATACTAGACTTACCTTTTACATATTGTGGAGGGTGTCCTTCGAAATACACTCATCCAAAATTGATGCACCGCTCCGAATACCATTTCCACTTCGGTAATCATTCTTCGATTCCCGGCGGGGTCAGAGATTTTCTCTGCCTCGTGATGACTGGGTGTTGTGTGCTGTCCTTAGGTTAGTTAGGTTTAAGTAGTTCTAAGTTCTAGGGGACTGATGACCATAGATGTTAAGTCCCATAGTGCTCAGAGCCATTTGTTTGTAATCATTCTTCGTACGCCTCTTGCTGGATCGCACGAAGCGGCATTGGCGAATTTTCTTTTATCTGCTGTATCGTTTCAAATCTTCGTCCTTTCGATAGGGTTTTCAATTTTGGAAAAAAAATTCCACGGGGACCAGGTCTGGAGAGTACGCAGAATGAGGCAGCACAGTGATGACGGTTTTTGTGCAACAGGGATAAACTTGTAGGTGCGTTACCGTGATAGAAGAGCCACGAATTGCCTCCCCATATTTCTGGCCACCTCCATCTCACATTTTCCTGCAGGCATCGTAACATGTCCCGATAGCATCATTGATGGACGGTTGGTCCCTGTGGCACGAATTCGTGATGAACTGGTCCTTCAAAGTCAAAGAAAAGTATGGCATTGACAATTGACCTGACGAGCTATTTTGGTCTCGGAGAACATTTCTCAGCCGATTGCCCACACTGAGCTTCAGGACCCAGTGGCCCATTTCAGTGGGGGAGGAGTGGACGGACGACCCACCAGAGTGCACGGACCCCCCCCCCCCCCCCGCCCCCATGCACGCACGTTCTGTCTGACTGTTCTCTCGTGTCGTTCCTTCGCTGCAGCGTTGCTTGGTTCCTGACAGAGCCGGGCTAACCCACGTGGAGACCTGGGGCTAAAAAAAAGTGTGGCCTCTGCTTACTTCGTGTGTGTCTGAAACATTTCTGTGGAAGTACAATAGCAAAAGGTACGCACGTACTTCTACGACATCAACCGTACCACGCGTTGGATGATATTATTCCTAATATAGCTTTCCAATTGCATTTAAAAAACAAAGTTACCCTATTATATAAATGAAATAAATTTTTAAGGTACTCATTTTTTTTCTTTTCTGTGCGTTAGTCCTAGCAAAAAGTCGTTTATCACATCGTGGAAGTCAAGAGAAGTGCATACCACGAGTTCAACTGATAACAAGACGAGAGTGGAAATGGCTTCTTCCTGTATTGTAGTGGGTAATTTGTTGTCGATAAGGGCTAGTTTGGAGAATCCTCCGTCAGCTTCACAATTTGCGATTGGTATCGAGAGGAAAATCCGGTAAGTTATCGTCACATTCGGGAAAACATCACAACGATTTTTTCAACCTTTGTTTGACATAGTTCCACTAGTGAAATGTTTAGCAGGTTTCCTGTGAGGGAACTCTTCAAATATTCACTAAAATGAAGAATTTAATAACGAAAAATTTTTCATAGTATCTCCTCGGTATTTTTCAAAAATTTTTTCCGTTTCTGTTAAGAGTTCTTTAGATTCTGGCTTTACTATATTGTTTGCTAAACGTAGGAAAATATCGACTATTTCTCAGTATTTTTCTTCTCGCTCTTTTAGTCTTGCTTGTACTGTATCAACAACTGTAATTAACACCACACTCAATTCTTCTGATTTTCCTCCATCAGGAAACCCTTTTGTTTTGCATTTCCTTTCGCCGCTATATTCTTGTTCACTTAAGCTCCTAGCTCGGTATTCATCAAAATTTTCCCTAACGTGGCTGAAAAATGGAATTAATTATCGAAATCAGCTGCTTAAGTCCATTCCAGGCTTTTGCAATTCGTTTTGTCCACTCGCGACAACACGTCATCGCGGAAAATAACCAATATTGCTGTCTCCAGTTATTTTAATTTTCTTCCATTCCAAAGCGATTCTGCCTCATTGCTTGTCCCTGCTTTTTCTTTTCTATTCTCGACAAATTTTGCAACTGACACGTACAGTTGTATTGCTTCCTCACGGCACGACCATCTAGTATCGGACAATATCTTAAGTCGCCCATTATTATTCACAAGAATGCGCCAACGGTACGTAGAATCTACAAAAACCTATATAATCGTAGCAAATTTTCAAATAAAATAAAATAAAAACCAGCTGATTCTAACGATTCTTCAGCATTATTTTGAACCACGAGGTTTAACGAGTGCGCAACACAGGGCATATACAAAATGTTAATGAAATCAATTCCTTTACCTTTGGACTTAAACCCGAGTATTTCCCAGTCATGTTATTGGCATTATCGTAGGATTGAGTACAACAGTCTTCTATCTTAATATTGTCTTTTCCAAACAGATCTAGGACACCTTCCTAACATTGTATGACTGTATGGGAACAGAGCACAAAAATCTATCATCAACTCTTCCCTCGAAACAGCACCTCACAACAACGGCTACTTCATCTTCAAGTGCCGCGTCTACTGTTGAATGTACAACCGGTATGTAATATTTTGCTGTTCGAATTTCTCCAACTATTTTACTCAATACCTCGTTTCCCATAAGACTGATGAATTCTTCACAAATAGTCTTGGACAAATATGAGTTATGGCCACGACCGTCAGAGCCACGTTCTTCGATGTGTTGTTTCACAAATGGGTCAAAATGGGCAATTATTCAAGAGAAACTATATAGTCACCATTATTTGGGCTCCATAAGTTTCGTTATCATACGGAAAGCAAGTCCTCTTATTGCCAAACGTTTAACTACTTCTGTTTTAATTATATGCCGCAGTCTACTGTCGATACGTCCCTCATTCTTCGTTATCAGAAACCACGTCATTGAATTTTTGTGTTGATTAGCGCTTTATTCACAAGACGTCGTTTTTTCTTCGAATCACAAAATCCACGGGTTGAAAATGGAGTATGCATATTGTCTAAGTCCATGCTGTGACTGAATAATTTACAGAAAATACGAAATACATTTCCTGTAGACTCGGAGCACATCTGACATTTTCTTTCATTTTTCTCTCCATTTAGCAGTTTTATAAAGAACAAGTTTTTGGAAGCGTACTTCTTTTGTGATCAGATTTACTTAGACCATTTAAATTCTTATTAGAATAGTCTAAACCGTCCGCTAAATACAATTGCACGAAGTCGTTTTTTACATTTTTACTTTTTTCTATTTCGCTGGATCTTTTTCCAGAGTTGGAGACTTCACTAATGTGATGTTTGTACTGAAACGTCCCCTTAGAAAAATTATACATGACTGTGCTTAAACTGACACACAATATTTTTTAGCGCAACGCAATCGGACTTTCAATAATCCCTACAAGAGAATGGCCCTGACTAAATTAACCTATACGTTTCACAAATCACTTACCTCACAAAAATCTTCGTTACTCGAACTACTGCAATACAGCGAGCACCACTACTGCCAGCTAAATAAAAGATTCAAACTACTGAAGGCACTAACTACTGATAGGCATAGTTAGCAAAAGAAAGATTTTGATAGAGAACAAACAATGTACTTACCTTAATAGTGTCCAAAAGTCCATATATATATATATAGGTCTCCAAATCTCATTTGAAAAAACACAGTATATGACTAGCAACAAACTGGCACCCAAACTTTTGGAAACTAAGTATGGAAAAATCAAAAGAGTCTCACAATTCAAATATTTAGGTGAAACAATCTCAGAGACTGGTCTAGAAAAAATTGGAAATGAAATTCGTTGTCAAAAGATGGAGACAGCTTTTAGACTTACAAAAGACATCTACAACAAAAAATGTCTCTCGAGGTACTCTAAATTGAGACATTACAACACGGTCATAAAACCAGAGTGCCTTTATGGGGCTGAAACGCTAATTTTAAACAGAAAAAAGGACATTCAAGAAATCCAAAAAAGAGAAAGAAAAGTAATCAGAAAAATTCTAGGTCCAAAATATACTGAAGAAGGAACATACAGGCTAAGAGCAAATAGTGAAATTCAACAATACACCAGCATATATTCAGATATGAAAAAACGCAGATTAAAATTTTATGGGCATATTAAAAGAATGGATGCTACCAAACTAACTAAACAAGTAGTGGAATTCTACGAAAATTGAAGTAAAGCTAAATTTGAGACAATAAAATGGATTGCTGCTATAAAAGAGGACATGAAAGAGGCAGATATAAAACAAGATGAAATTCAAGACAGAAAATTATTTAGGCAAAAAATTCATGACTGGGTAGTTGGTCAAGCTGAAAAACCAAAGAAAACTGGAACTACATGGTCTGATGAAAGGAAAAGAGCTCATTCCGAGAGAATGAAAACAATTTCGGCAGAGAGAAAGTCTAAAAGAAAATAACTGAATGCCCCGTGATTGTACTTCGCGTGGTCCAGTAGGGCCCAAACGTGAATAATAATAATAATAATAATATATATATATATATATATATATATATATATATATATATATATATATATATATCAGTTCATGACATCCAGTCTTACAAATTTACTGTCTCTGTCCAAAACTCCGCCATCTCACTCCCCACATCCACCACTGCTGGGGGCTCACCTCCAACTACGCAACGCTATGCGCTGTTAACAGCCAACTGCCCACTACAATAGCGAACAACAATGCAAACCAGCCACAGAGTGCACACAGCACATCCAGTGATTTTCATACAGATCGCTACGTGGCGGTGGCGATACCAATATAACAACCTAAGCAGCCTAGTTACATAGCCCCCATGCTCCCCACAAAAAATTTACAAATTGTTTTGGGCACTGGCGAATGCATATTTGTCAAAATTTTTCATAATTACAATAACAAAGATATCAAATTCACACACTTATTGATACAATGTTGGTCAAAAGCTACAATTTTCTCACAGTCCATAAAGACAGTCCTGATCATTCATCACAGTAAAATTGCAGTGTTTTTTTTTTTCTCAAAGTCTGAGCAGTAAAAGAAAATGCACACGGAAGTAGTGGATTTCCATACAGTCTTGAAGAAGTAGTGTTGTCCTTCCAACGGAAAGACAGTGCTGACTCTTGACATGCAGACAGGTAATGGGCCATAACAGAGCAAACCCACAGCAGAGTCAGTCGAAGTTTTGAAGAATATTGGTAGGTAGGTCATCACAGAGTAGACCCACTGTAGTCCTGGTAGAGATTATGGTATTGGTGGGCCACCAGAGGTGCAGAACCACTGCAGTCCTTGTAGAAATAGTGGTATTGGTAGATCATCAAAGGTGCAGACCCACTTCAGTCCTTGTAGACACGGCCAGCAGCCATCTGTTGCGACTGTGCAAGTGCACAATCACCACTGAAGAGTCTTGCG
The DNA here is from genome assembly GCF_023898315.1 of Schistocerca nitens. Lineage (NCBI taxonomy): Eukaryota > Metazoa > Arthropoda > Insecta > Orthoptera > Acrididae > Schistocerca > Schistocerca nitens. The sequence goes on along the minus strand of NC_064614.1, from coordinate 1,310,526,562 downwards.
GAGAATATTGCAAGTCCATAAACCACCACTTGTGCACTCACAAACCTTTTGGTATGTCCTTAGAACCAGCAATGCTGTTAACCAGTCCCTTGCTGAATTATCAACACTCGTGCAAGCACTAACAGGTCCAACTTCTCACATTCTGTGCATATATTATGACCAACAGAAACGTGTGCAGTGAAATGATACTTAATTTGAAGAACTGGTGTCTATACAATTATAAATTTACAACATAAGAATACAAATACAAAGGTACAAAATAGATCATTAAAGAACATAACAGTACAGATAACATTTGTAGTAACACAGGCTTTACAAAAGAATAGAAATAAACATATACATCAGTGTTACAGGAATTATGACATAAGTAAATATATAAAAGATCAGAATAGCTTTTGAAACATCAACTTCATACACTAGCATTAAAACAGAACAGAATAAATAAAGTCTGAATATCTTTACAAAGAAAATAACATATTATAAATGCAAATTATATTTGAGGATAACAGTATTCCTCATCATAGTGAATGTAGCTTAGTACTAGAAAAATTCTACAACATAAATCTTATTAGCTAAACACATAGACAGGAAGAACACAAATACACTAGGGTACACAAACACATAGCAGAATAACACAGGAGGAAAGGACAGGGTTTGTTTTTAGTGTAACATTTGGTACTGCAGTCCAACCCAAAACTTCATTCCATAGATCTTTCCTCTTATTTCAACATTTGTTTCCACCAAATAAATCCTATCCAAGCATGCTTTCTGTATTTATATGTTCACATATTTCTTACCTCATTATTTATTTTCCATTATCTTACCTCATCATTTATTTCCATGAAAATCCTACCTAAACCTGTTGTCCCTAAACCCTACTTTTTTGTTCATATCCTCTTTCAAAATACTTTTTTGGCCAAACTATTTTCATATCTTCTCAATGCATTTCTTCCAATTCATCACAACTCGTTCTCTTATATAGCCTACCCCATCTTAAGCTAACTTTAATCTACTGAGCTCAGGTGCTAAACTAAGGGACGAGGCAATGCAGCAGCACAAAAAAATTAACACAAACAGCAATGACAAAAAAATGGAAATTGGCAAAGCAAGCAGCAGTATATCTAAATTAGCAAAGTAAATGCAACATTACAACTAATATAAGGCAATGAGCAGCAAATAAGAAAAATAAATCAGTAGTAAAACTGGCTTAACAGAGTAATACAAAGTGAAATTCAGAAGACTATGCCTGGCAAACAGCAGCAGCAAATGTAATAACATATCTAAACATGACAAACACATAAGCAGAAAAAATAGTACACTAAAGACAACAACGCAGATAAGGGAAATGTATATTCACATCTTAATGTCTATGTAATTAAAGTGGTCTATGTAATTAAAGTGGTGCACCACAAAAACTTATTCTACAAAAAATTACCAAGTACTTGAAAAGAAAATTATATATGCAGTTACTGTGATTAGTCCCTTCTTATTGATCTTCCAAGTGCTCCTTTTTTTGAAGAATGTGGATCATAAAATTATTATTTAACAGATCTGTTGACAGAAAGTGTTCACTTTAGCAAATGCATTTTATTTTATTTTATAAAACCAATGCTTCAACACAGCTGGAAACCAGATATCAAATGAAATAAGCAACTATGTAAAGTAAACCATAAAAACATCATTCAATAGCCATGTGGCATTTCATAAATCAGTAGAAATTCTCTCAACTCTCGTAGAAAGACACTTGTCAAAATCAGGTGTGCAGATGTAAGAATCTTCCCAAGTAATGAGTGTGTCGTATTTGCGATGTTTTCTAGAAAGGAACGTCAATAGCGAGGTTAATGGCAGGTGACACAGCTGGGCGGCCACGACGCATTACGTGAAGGTCACTCAACTTTCTTACCGAAATATTTACGACAGCAGTTTGCACTACAGTGACAGTCTCATATAAAAAAATTCACAGGTCGAGAATTTGCGTTACAGATGTGTAGAAACAAAATCCTATAAATACACTCCTGGAAATGGAAAAAAGAACACATTGACACCAGTGTGTCAGACCCACCATACTTGCTCCGGACACTGTGAGAGGGCTGTACAAGCAATGATCACACGCACGACACAGCGGACACACCAGGAACCGCGGTGTTGGCCGTCGAATGGCGCTAGCTGCGCAGCATTTGTGCACCGCCGCCGCCAGTGTCAGCCAGTTTGCCATGGCATACGGAGCTCCATCGCAGTCTTTAACACTGGTAGCATGCCGCGACAGCGTGGACGTGAACCGTATGTGCAGTTGACGGACTTTGAGCGAGGGCGTATAGTGGGCATGCGGGAGGCCGGGTGGACGTACCGCCGAATTGCTCAACACGTGGGGCGTGAGGTCTCCACAGTACATCGATGTTGTCGCCAGTGGTCGGTGGAAGGTGCACGTGCCCGTCGACCTGGGACCGGACCGCAGCGACGCACAGATGCACGCCAATACCGTAGGATCCTACGCAGTGCCGTAGGGGACCGCACCGCCACTTCCCAGCAAATTAGGGACACTGTTGCTCCTGGGGTATCGGCGAGCACCATTCGCAACCGTCTCCATGAAGCTGGGCTACGGTCCCGCACACCGTTAGGCCGTCTTCCGCTCACGCCCCAACATCGTGCAGCCCGCCTCCAGTGGTGTCGCGACAAGCGTGAATGGAGGGACGAATGGAGACGTGTCGTCTTCAGCGATGAGAGTCGCTTCTGCCTTGGTGCCAATGATGGTCGTATGCGTGTTTGGCGCATCAGGACTGCATACGACCGAGGCACACAGGGCCAACACCCGGCATCATGGTGTGGGGAGCGATCTCCTACACTGGCCGTACACCAATGGTGATCGTCGAGGGGACACTGAATAGTGCACGGTACATCCAAACCGTCATCGAACCCATCGTTCTACCATTCCTAGACCGGCAAGGGAACTTGCTGTTCCAACAGGACAATGCACGTCCGCATGTATCCCGTGCCACCCAACGTGCTCTAGAAGGTGTAAGTCAACTACCCTGGCCAGCAAGATCTCCGGATCTGTCCCCCATTGAGCATGTTTGGGACTGGATGAAGCGTCGTCTCACGCGGTCTGCACGTCCAGCACGAACGCTGGTCCAACTGAGGCGCCAGGTGGAAATGGCATGGCAAGCCGTTCCACAGGACTACATCCAGCATCTCTACGATCATCTCCATGGGAGAATAGCAGCCTGCATTGCTGCGAAAGGTGGATATACACTGTACTAGTGCCGACATTGTGCATGCTCTGTTGCCTGTGTCTATGTGCCTGTGGTTCTGTCAGTGTGATCATGTGATGTATCTGACCCCAGGAATGTGTCAATAAAGTTTCCCCATCCTGGGACAATGAATTCACGTTCTTATTTCAATTTCCAGGAGTGTATAACAGTGTCCAAAACATTTTCGTCGGCATTGTAATACATTCATGAATTTACACACATTTAATAACTCTTAAAGTACGATTCTTGGTTTCCAACATCCTTTGTCACAAATCAGCGTCCCTAACCACTACTCATTATTCCTTACCTTATTACAGATATACATATTCGTCGACATTCTTCAATATTTCATCATTATAAATATGTAGCATAATCAAATGCCTCATATAGCATCAGCTTATTGATCATAAACATACCTCAACAGCATAATACACATCGTCGTCGTAAAAAGAACATCATAACAGCTCAGTCAAATCTCAAGAACGTCGTAGCTTTCTGCAATAATGCCAAAACCTAAAAACATTCTCTGCTCATTTCAATAGTGTCATCTACCTCCAACGTACTTTAAAAATCATGCTCACTTACCAAATATGACATTCAAAGCTCTCATAGTATCACAATGGTTCCGAAAAAATATGAACAGTTCACACAGTGCAGACAAAATACAATTTCATAAGTGTGAAATTATCCAACTGTGTAATTGCGTAAACATGTGTCACTGACATAGTAAAAAATTTTTTGTTTCTCTGTTAAATAATCAGATACTGTGTAATTCAGTGTTGGAGAAATATGGTACCGATGTGTAAAGTTATATAAGCAAATACCATACTATCTAGGGCTCCTTGTGCTTGCCAAACACATGGTACACAAAGTAAGCGTGTACCCCCCTGAGGATTAATGTAATTATAACCTCAGGTGTTACAGATTACAGCAACGGAATGAAATGTATCACGGAAAACCTTTGTATCATTGTAATTCAAAAATCTTTAAAAATAAATGTTTTAAGTACAAAATTATTCATTCAAATGCGTGTCCTGTAGCGCTAAATGTGCGTCTTGCTGTAAGATAATTCTGTGGAACTGTCGTAGTTATCGTCCTCTGTAAGCAAAGTTCTGCTGAAGTCAATTCACTCACCACCTCCTTATAAACAAAAGTGAAATGCTTTGCGTATAGATATCTTAGTTATTAGGCTTATTGCCGTGATGAAGAAAGTATGTGCTGTAACGTATTGTTGTGCAACGGAAAAGGCTGTCTCATTGTAGCTATACCACAAAAGATACTACTAAAACATGTTTTACTTTCCAGAAGAATTCAGAAAAACTGTGCAGATATAAAACAGATACAGCGCAAAAGCAATAATATAAATTGTGTCGCTCATTAGTAGCGTCGTGATATAATCGTGTAGCTGTCAAATAAACTAACCACTGTGTCATCTGGTATCTCTCAGAAAGTACTTTAAATCCAGAATGTATTTTCAAGTAAACCAAAATGTTGCATTAAAATCTCATTAGCAGTACCGGTACATGTTCTAAGTATGTGAGCCTTATAGTCGTTACGTAATCGTGCAACTAACAAGCAAGAATGTACACACACAATAACACTGTGTCGTCTGTTCACTATAACAATACACTGTCTAAATATGTTCCCTAGGTTCTAGACTGGATAGTTAACTTCAAAACATTGTTACATGTTAACAGTTTCTCAGTGTGACAAATTGTACTAGTAGCGTGAAGTGAAAAATTTTATGGCAAAGACTAAGTTAAAAAGCAGATTATCTCTCAATAAACGGTTTTACATGTGAAATGTGGTGCAATCCTTTACTCTTCCTAGTACGCAGAGTTTCAACTTCAACGCAGTTATCATGTGGTATACGTCGGTAAGGAATGCTAAAATTTTTCTCAAGGTTAGCGTCTATGTTATTTTTCTCTGAGCCAGCCAGCGCACGTGACTGCCTGCAGTGCAAGTCATTGTCTGTCTCTTTGTTGGCGCGCGTCGTTATTAGGATTAGGAGACCTAACTTCTACAAATTCACCTTGTCGAGAGTGCCCTGCTCTGTTTGAATCCCGCCAGTTCTGATAAAATTCAGGTCTGTCGTTATGATTATATCGTCTGTCGTCATGTCAGTAGATTCCATAATTTCTTTCTTGTCAGTCACGTGGTGGAGAATTTCTCCCTGAATCGTAACTGCTCGCTGAACCGTTGCGTCTGAAGTTATTCTGTCTCCCCTGATAATAATTGTTTTGGTTCCCATATTGTCTCTTTCTATGGTTATCTCTGTAATATTCATTACTACGGACGTGCGATCTTTCTCTGTAACTATTATTCTGCCAACGGTTGTCATAAGGGTGGTGTCTGTTTTGGTCACGATTTACGTTGTAAGAATAGCCTTGTCGTGTCCAGTTATTATTTCTTTCCTCGCAGAATTGTGACGGATGTGACCCGTAATTGTTGTGTTCCTGTTTTCGCGTCCCGCGATTGTCAGTGTCGATTTCCAATTCTTGTAAGAGTCCCTGAAAAGCCTCAATGTCGTCTTTGCAACGTCCTGCAAAAATAATATGTCGTAAATGTTCAGGCAATTTGATTAAGCAAATGCGGATGAGTTCTGAGGGGCTGTATGGGTTTGACAGGTACTGATTCTTGTGCAACATGTCTTCAAAATATTTCACAAGACTGGAAAATTCAGATTGTTCGAAATGTTTCATCATTATGATGCTATGTTTTACTCGGTCTTGTGTAGCTTGAGACCAATATGCTGAGAGGAAGGCACGATAAAATTCTCCTTCACTGTGACAATCGTGAATGACTGATCGCATTCTTACAGCTGGTTCATTCTCTAAGTAGCCACACATAAATTCTAATCTGTGCTCCAATGACCAGTTGGGAGGAAAACAATGAGAGAATTGATGAAGCCATGCTTGTGGATGAATGTCGTTGCCAGAATTCTTAAATGTTTTGAATTTACGTGTGTAGTAATGAACAGCTTATAGTCAAAATCATCATGTCGGCGAGTCGCATATCGGTCATTGTTACTTAGTTTTGGCGGTTCCATCTCAAAATTCAACGCGCCTTGCCAATTTCTTTCATAATTTCCGAAGTGCCCTGTGTTATTATTTTGTGGCTGTTCCGTATTTCTATGTCCCTCTTCCCGTATTAGAGCGCGAGTGTCCTCTGAAATATGTAATTCTTGTATTACTTGTGCCAACTGATCTTGTACTTCCCGGATTTCTCTTTTGTACTGTGTATTGATTTGATTTTGTTTGAATTTTCTAATTTGTTCATACTCTTCTGTGTCAGTGAAGGCTACAGGTCTTGTGTCATTCAGATCTACCTTTGTAGATAAGTTAGTGAAATGATCCGAAAGTTCGGCTACTTTCTCCGTCAGTGAACAGATTTCCTCAAGTTGCGTAACCGAATCGGTAGATGCAACTGAATCAATTTTAGCTTGCAAGGTGTCGTGATTTTCATGAACAATAGTTTGCAGTTCTTTTATGGCTGCTTCGTGATTGTGTAATGCATTTTCATGACGTGAAAAAATAGGTTGATAATGCTCACAAATTTGTGTTTTTACGTCATTACAGACATTCTGACATTTCGATTCGATTTTAAGTAACTCAGCAGTTAAACCTTCACGAGTTTGTTCAAGCGTTTATTCCAATGTGTCTAACTTTTGAAGCTGTTGCTGTGTTTGTCTTTTTTTTCCATCGTGTCTAACTTTTGAAGATTTTGTCCCATTTGCCGGCCGAAGTGGCCGTGCGGTTAAAGGCGCTGCAGTCTGGAACCGCGAGACCGCTACGGTCGCAGGTTCGAATCCTGCCTCGGGCATGGATGTTTGTGATGTCCTTAGGTTAGTTAGGTTTAAGTAGTTCTAAGTTCTAGGGGACTAATGACCACAGCAGTTGAGTCCCATAGTGCTCAGAGCCATTTGAACAATTTTTTTTGTCCCATTTGTTTCTGATTTTGTTCAAGCGTTGTGTCTAAGTTTTGTAGCCTTTGTCCCAGTTGTTGCATTAACTGTAATAACAATGCACTGGTGTCTGAAACATGTTCCTCAGTGCTATTCGGCAGTGCATTTGAACCGGCAATATTCGCATTTTGAAAAGCGGAAAATGTGTCTTGACTCATTTGAACAAAACGGTGAGGACGCAAAACCTAAATCTACAATATTTGCAAGATTGTGTCCTGTCATTTCGGATTCCTGAGGCGAGCAGTTGCCGAACGATCGATCGATAATACTTCCCTGTTCACTAATTGTTTCACTGTCTACACCATTATTTGCAGCCCGCTCCATTTCCCTATGCACAGTTACCAAATTACTACTTTGAACATTAGTTAATTCATTACACGGTGGCGCTAACACACTGCTTTCGTCTCCACTGTCATTTCTCAGTTTACTTAGGAGCCTAGTATTACGTTTTTCACACGCCATTATTGTCACAATATTTCACACCATAACACAGAAAAGCACAATTTGAAGAGGAAAAATAAGAAAACACATTAACAGAGCACTGAAAATAATATCTAGTTACATAACTGTGCTTAAACTGACACACAATATTTTTTAGCGCAACGCAATCTGACTTTCAATAATCCCTACAAGAGAATGGCCCTGACTAAATTAACCTATACGTTTCACAAATCACTTAACTCACAAAAATCTTCGTTACTCGAACTACTGCAATACAGCGAGCGCCACTACTGCCAGCTAAATAAAAGATTCAAACTACTGAAGGCACTAACTACTACACTACACTATCAAGGTAAATACATTGTTTGTTCTCTATCAAAATCTTTCTTTTGCTAACTATGCCTATCAGTAGTTAGTGCCTTCAGTAGTTTGAATCTTTTATTTAACATATATATATATATATATATATATATATATATATATATATATATATATATATTCCTGGAAATGGAAAAAAGAACACATTGACACCGGTGTGTCAGACCCACCATACTTGCTCCGGACACTGCGAGAGGGCTGTACAAGCAATGATCACACGCACGACACAGCGGACACACCAGGAACCGCGTTGTTGGCCGTCGAATGGCGCTAGCTGCGCAGCATTTGTGCACCGCCGCCGTCAGTGTCAGCCAGTTTGCCGTGGCATACGGAGCTCCATCGCAGTCTTTAACACTGGTAGCATGCCGCGACAGCGTGGACGAGAACCGTATGTGCAGTTGACGGACTTTGAGCGAGGGCGTATAGTGGGCATGCGGGAGGCCGGGTGGACGTACCGCCGAATTGCTCAACACGTGGGGCGTGAGGTCTCCACAGTACATCGATGTTGTCGCCAGTGGTCGGTGGAAGGTGCACGTGCCCGTCGACCTGGGACCGGACCGCAGCGACGCACGGATGCACGCCAAGACCGTAGGATCCTACGCAGTGCCGTAGGGGACCGCACCGCCACTTCCCAGCAAATTAGGGACACTGTTGCTCCTGGGGTATCGGCGAGCACCATTCGCAACCGTCTCCATGAAGCTGGGCTACGGTCCCGCACACCGTTAGGCCGTCTTCCGCTCACGCCCCAACATCGTGCAGCCCGCCTCCAGTGGTGTCGCGACAAGCGTGAATGGAGGGACGAATGGAGACGTGTCGTCTTCAGCGATGAGAGTCGCTTCTGCCTTGGTGCCAATGATGGTCGTATGCGTGTTTGGCGCATCAGGACTGCATACGACCGAGGCACACAGGGCCAACACCCGGCATCATGGTGTGGGGAGCGATCTCCTACACTGGCCGTACACCAATGGTGATCGTCGAGGGGACACTGAATAGTGCACGGTACATCCAAACCGTCATCGAACCCATCGTTCTACCATTCCTAGACCGGCAAGGGAACTTGCTGTTCCAACAGGACAATGCACGTCCGCATGTATCCCGTGCCACCCAACGTGCTCTAGAAGGTGTAAGTCAACTACCCTGGCCAGCAAGATCTCCGGATCTGTCCCCCATTGAGCATGTTTGGGACTGGATGAAGCGTCGTCTCACGCGGTCTGCACGTCCAGCACGAACGCTGGTCCAACTGAGGCGCCAGGTGGAAATGGCATGGCAAGCCGTTCCACAGGACTACATCCAGCATCTCTACGATCGTCTCCATGGGAGAATAGCAGCCTGCATTGCTGCGAAAGGTGGATATACACTGTACTAGTGCCGACATTGTGCATGCTCTGTTGCCTGTGTCTATGTGCCTGTGGTTCTGTCAGTGTGATCATGTGATGTATCTGACCCCAGGAATGTGTCAATAAAGTTTCCCCTTCCTGGGACAATGAATTCACGGTGTTCTTATTTCAATTTCCAGGAGTATATATATATATATATATATATATATATATATATATATATATATCAGCTCATGACATCCAGTCTTACAAATTTACTGTCTCTGTCCAAAACTCCGCCATCTCACTCCCCACATCCAGCACTGCTGGTGGCTCACCTCCAACTGTGCAACGGTACGCGCTGTTAACAGCCAACTGCCCAACACTACAATAGCAAATTCCAACAATGCAAACCAGCCACAGACTGCACACAGCACAGCCAGTGATTTTCATACAGAGCGCTACGTGGCGGTGGCGTTACCAATATAAGAACCTAAACAGCCTACTTACAGTACTGTCACTGGTTTCTGTTTTATGAACGCCTAGTTCAACATTTGCATTCATCACCGCCTCAGAAAATACTGAAAATGCTGCTCCACAGCAATTTCAGACTCATCAGAACTTGCCAGATACTCCGTAGAAGTAGGCACAGGTGCAGGGGAATCTGGTTCAGAACAAACTTCACTAACGTTACTAATGGAATAGCGTTTGTTCATAAAATACGAAATCACTTTTGGCAGTAGTTTCACAAATATTTCTATGCTTTTGTTTTGCTGCAACCACCGAGAATCATTCTCACGCGATGAGATTCCATTTCGAGGCCAGATAACCAGAAATGAAGTTTTAAGTTGAGTTACACACTAACTAATTAGAATCAACAACGTCAGCCCACGTAGAAATAACAGCCAATCTGCAAATATACTGAAGATCAGAACGGTCTAAACAAAACTGACATACGAATTAACAGTTCAGCTATACAACAATAGAAAAGTGATAAAAGCATACAAAAGAAGGAACGGGCAAGGGGTTCTGTATCTCACACGCACATAAGTTTTTAAAGTAACCCACCAACTGTTGTGGTGAAGGAAGTCCACACGCTCCACGCATACGGAATTTATAAATAGACGGAACTTGTTGATATGAAAGGAATGTACCCTACTTCGCACTTCTGCAGTGACTTAATTTTTCACTGGATTGGGACTGGGTATTTTACAACTACATGATACTGCAGAACACTTCTGTTCAACGATAAAATATGAATCTCGATTCTGATTAGACACCCAGCTGAGAACTCGATCAGAGTGGAGGCCACCCCGTCCATCTGGAGGCCCTCTGGTTCCCGATGTTGTTATGTCTAGGCTCGTGATTTTGTTTACATTCTGGACTTGTCATTCTGTCGTGTTGTCGTGTTCGTCCGTAGCCACTGTTGACTTTCGTGGTTTCGGTGACTGTCTGTCGACGCCCTCGGCCGCTTGCACTATGTGGAAAACACTGACATGGAGAAAGGACAGGTTGATAGGACGTCTACATCATATCTACATAGATTATCCTCAATCCACCGTAAGGTGCGTGGCGGAGGGTACCCTGTACTACTTCTTGTCATTTCCCCCTCATGTTTCACTCGCAAATAGAAAGAGGGAGAAACGATTGTCTGTATGCCTCCGTATGAGCTCTTATTTCTCGTATCTTATCTCCGTGGTCCTTACGCGCGATATATGTTGACGGGAGCAGAATCGTTGGGCAGTCAGCTTCAAATGCCGTACTTCAAATTTTCTTAATAGTATTTCCAGAAAAGAACGCCGCCTTCTCTCCCGAAGCATCTTGTAACACTTACGTTTTGTTCGAACTACCAGTAACAAATCTAGCGGCCTCCTCTGGACGGCTTCGATGTCGTCCTTCAATGCCACCTCGTACGGACCCCAAACACTCGAGCAGTAATCAAGAATAGGTCGCGGCCGGCCGGAGTGGCCGAGCGGTTCTAGGCGCTACGGTCGCAGGTTCGAATCCTGCCTCGGGCATGGATGTGTGTGATGTCCTTAGGTTAGTTAGGTTTAAGTAGCTCTAAGTTCTAGGGGACTTATGACCTCAGCAGTTGAGTCCCATAGTGCTCAGAGCCATTTGAACCAAGAATAGGTCGCACCAGCATCCTATTCGCGGTCTCCTTTACAGGTGAACCGCTCTTTCCTAAAATTCTTCCGATAAACCAAAGTCGACTATTTATCTTTCCTGCCACATTTCTCACGTGCTCGATCCATTGCACATCGCTCTGCAGCCTTACGCCCAGATATGTAAACGACTTGATAGTGTCAGGCAGGGCACTAGTAATACCGTATCCGAACATTGCAGCTTTGATCTTCTCAGTCATCCGCATTAACTTACATTTTTCCACATTTAGGGCCAGTTGCCATTCATCACACCAACTGAAAATTTTGCTTAAGTCGTCTTGTATCTTCTTAGAGTCACTCAACTTCGACACCTTACCGTACACCACGGCATCATCAGCAAACAACCGCAGACTGTTACCCACCCTGTCCTCCAAATCATTTATGTATACAGAGTGGTCCATTGATCGTGACCGGGCCAAATATTTCACGAAATAAGCGTCAAACGAAAAAACTACAAAGAACGAAACTTGTCTAGCTTGAAGGGGCAAACCAGATGGCGCTTTGGTTGGCCCGCCAGATGGCGCTGCCATGGGTCAAACGGATATCAACTGCGTTTTCTTAAATAGGAACCCCCATTTTTTATTACGTGTTCGTGTAGTACGTAAAGAAATATAAATGTTTTAGTTGGACCACTATTTTTGCTTTGTGATAGATGGCGCTGTAATAGTCACAAACATATGGCTCAGAATTAAAGACGAACAGTAGGTAACAGGTAGGTTTTTTTAAATTAACATACAGAACTAGGTACATTTGAACATTTTATTTCGGTTGTTCCAATGTGATACATGTACCTTTGTAAACTTATCATTTCTTAGAAAGCATGCTGTTACAGCGTGATTACCTGTAAATACCACATTAATGCAATAAATGCTCGAAATGATGTCCGTCAACCTCGATGCATTTGGCAATACGTGTAATGACATTTCTCTCAACAGCGAGAAGTTCGCCTTCCGTAATGTTCGCACATGCATTGACAATGCGCTGACGCATGTTGTCAGGCGTTGTCGGTGGATCACGATAACAAATATACTTCAACTTTTCCCACAGAAAAATATCCGGAAACGACAGACCCGGTGAACGTGCGAGCCATGGTACGGTGCTTCGACGACCAATCCACCTGTCATGAAACATGTTATTCAATACCGGTTCAACCGCACGCGAGCTATGTGCTGGACATCCATCATGTTGGAAGTACTTCGCCATTCTGTCATGCGGTGAAACATCTTGTAGTAACATCGGTAGAACATTACGTAGTAAACTAGCGTACATTGCAGCATTTAGATTGCCATCGATACAATGGTCCTTCCTCTCATAGTGCCGCACCATACATTAACCCGCCAAGGTTCGCAGATGTTCCACTTGTCGCAGCCATCGTGGATTTTCCGTAGCCCAATAGTGCATATTATGCCGGTTTACGTTACCGCTGTTGGTGAATGACGCTTCGTCGCTAAATAGAAGGCGTGCAAAAAATCGTTCATCGTCCCGTAATTTCTCTTGCGCCCAGTGGCAGAACTGTATACGACGTTCAAAGTCGTCGCCATGCAATTCCTGGTGCATAGAAATATGGTACCGGTGCCATCGCTGATGATGTAGCATTCTCAACAGCGACGTTTTTGAGATTCCCGATTCTCGCGGAATTTGTCTGCTATTGATGTACGGATTAGCCGCGACAGCAGCTAAAACACCTACTTGGGCATCATCATTTGTTGTAGGTCGTTGTTGACGTTTCACATGTGGCTGAACACTTCCTGTTTCCTTAAATAACGTAACTATCCGGCGAACGGTCCTGACACTTGGATGATGTCGTCCAGGATACCGAGCAGCATACATAGCACACGCCCGTTGGGCATTTTGATCACAATAGCCATATATCAACACGATATAGACCTTTTCCGCAATTGGTAAACGGTCCATTTTTACACGGGTAATGTATCACGAAGTAAATACCGTCCGCACTGGCGGAATGTTACGTGATATTACGTACTACACGTTTGTGACTATTACAGCGCCATCTATCACAAAGCCGGGACTGGCGACAGACATGCACCCGTTTAAATGCTACCCTACCAATCAACTCGTCCAAGTTCTGGTCGGCCTTCCGTCGCCTTACCGGAACTAAACCCTCCCCCTATTATCCTCTTCTCCATGATGATTTAACCTCGCACCACAAAATAAAGTAGGTCCATTAATAAGAACAAATTGAGTAGTTTTACATCCTCTTGTTTCGTTCTTTTTACCCTTCGCAGAAGATGTCGAAGCACCAAGAGTGCCGTCCACATTGACAAGTGATTTGTAAACCAGCATTCGCCGGCGACGACGAAAACAACGTTTACGCATCATTGTAAGAAGCAGTGCCTCAGTGGCTATTCACTCAAACCGAGTGAATGCGCTAGACAGAACAGTGTGCTATTTATAGCATCAGTCGTGGCGCACGCAGCGGATGTGGCCGGCGAATGCTGGTTTACAAATCACTTGTCAATGTGGACGGCACTCTTGGTGCTTCGACATCTTCTGCGAAGGGTAAAAAGAACGAAACAAGAGGAGTAGGTAAAACTACTCAATTTGTTCTTATTAATGGACCTACTATATTTTGTGGTGCGAGGTTAAATTTTTCCTTAATGAAAGTTTCTTCTTCCTCCAGTTTGGGTAACGGATGGTTAACTGTAGCTTTCGTTGCTTGCAACAATGCAGGTAGAGCCGGTTTGGAATCCTTTGAAACTCGGGAAATCCTATTATTTTACTTGTCTGTTTGTTGCTGGAAAACTCACTTCCGGTTGCGCAACCTTGCTGATAAGCACTTCCTGTACAGCGTTAGCAGTCACTTCTTAAAATAGACTTTATGTAATCCTGTTTTCTGCAGCAACAAGGGACCTAGTATCACTAGGACCTTGTTGCAGAATAATCCTTTTTTAGGGAACTTTATTGTTTATTTCTTAGGGTAGATTTGTTTTACCTCAATAGATTAAAAACCTCAAAGTCCTTCTCAGACGCACAGCCGTAGGCCATCCTAGAAAATGGCCCTTAGTAAGGCCAATCACTTTGCCTCCTACCTCTCCGATGTCTTTTCCATCCCCGATGATCCCCAGTTCGATTACTCCCTCTTCCTGGATATCCGCGATCGCACTGACACCTCTGTCCCTCCCCTCGCTCCTGGCTTCCAGTACGTGGACAACATTGCACACACGGAACTCAATGCCCCTATCACTACACAGGATCTCATTGTTACACTGCGCACAAAACACAACTCCGCTCCTGGTCACGATCGTGTCACCTACCGTCACCTTCGTGAAGCTCCTGTCTCTTTCCTCTCCACCCTGGCCAGGCTCTACAATATAGTCCTGTCCACCGGTTACTACCCCGACCTGTGGAAAACCTCCCGTATCCTCATGTTCCTTAAACCTGGCAAACCGCCGTCCGCCGTCTCCTCCTACCGTCCCATCAGCCTTACCTCGGTCTTCAGCAAGGTCCTGGAGTCTATCCTCACCCGACGCATCCACCAGCATCTCCGCCAGCACCGCCTCCTTCCCGTTACCCAGTGTGGCTTTCGGCCGTCCTTCTCTTCCGACGACCTTCTCCTTCACCTCACTCATCTCCTTTCCGACCAGCTTAATTCCCGTCGCTCCGCAATCTTCCTCTCCCTGGGCCTCGAACGTGCTAATGACCGCGTATGGCATTCCGGTCTCCTCTTCAAGCTCCAAACCTTCGCCCTTCCCATTAACTACGTCCGTCTGATCGGCTCCTTTCTCTCCCGCCGTTCTTCCTATGTCACCTTTTTCCCCTCTGCCGGTGTGCCCCAAGGCTCCGTCCTCTCCCCCCTTCTGTACCTTTTGTACACGGCGGACATGCCGCCGCCGTCAGCCCCCGTCCACCTTCTCCAGTTTGCCGATGACACCGCCTCCTTGCCCTTGCCCCCACCCTACAGCGCTCCCAACACCTTCTCCAATCCCATCTTGACCGGTTCACCGCTTGGTGCAACCAGTGGTTGCTCAAGGTCAATCCCTCCAAAACCCAGGCGATAATTGTAGGCAAAACCACCCCTTCCTTCTATCTCACCATCTATGGCCGTCCTATCGCCACCCTTTAGTACCTTGGCGTCACCCTCGACCGCCGCCTCTCCTGGACTCCCCACCTCCGGACAATCCAAGCCATGGCACACTCCCGACTCAGTCTCCTCAAGCTCCTCTCCGGCCGCTAGTGGGGTCTGGACCCCTCCACCATCCTCCACACTTATAAATCCCTCATCCGCCCTTTCCTTTGTTATGCCCATCCGGCTTGGATCTCCGCCCCCCCTACCTTTTATAAATCCCTCCAAATCCTTGAACGTCATACTCTCCACCTTGCCTATCGCATCCGTCTCCCCTCCCCCACGCGGGTCCTGTACGATCTCATCCCCTTCCCCCACCTCCTCCTTTTCCTCGAAAGGATATGGATCCTGTACACCTCCCGCAAACTCGATCCTCCTCACCCGCTCGTCTCCCCGATCCTCTCCCACCCCCGCCCGCTGCCGCGCCTGTATTCCCACGTCCCACCCGGTCTCCATCTCTCCACCCTCCTTACCCTCTCCCAAGGTGGCTTCCGCCAGCTCCCCCTCCCTGATGATGTCCTCCTCCCCTCCGTCTACCCCTCCTACCGACTTTGATCCTCCCGCTCTCCTCCTGTGCTTGCTCCTCTGGGCACCCTCCCTCCCTTCTCTCCCTTTTCCCTCCCTCCTCCATTTCTCCCCCCTCCTCCCCCGGGCTTCCCCTCCCCTGTCCCTCTCCTCCTGCCCCCATCTCCTCAGCCATTGGCATCCTTTTTCTCCCCTCTCCCCCACCTCACCCCTGTTCCCCTCTTGGCAGGTCCCCGGACTCGCACACGCTAAGTGGACATTCGCGCGCCAGAGATCACCGCCATCAGTGTTTCGTGTGTGCCATCGTGTTTAGTGTTCAGTGTTCACCGTCGCACTCCATCGTTCACCAGTGCCATCGTCTTCTTCAGTGTTTGTGCATCGTGTCAACATATCGTCGTGTGGATTGTCATTGAGTGTGAACGGCTTCATGTTTTTTTATGTTCATGTGTCTACTGTTTTTTCCCGCCGTTTTTCCAAGTGATGTATCTTCTGTGTTTATATCATTGTACTCTCTTCGGCTGAAGAGCGGCGTATTGTGCTGCTGCCAGCCTACCTGTTCCACAGGTTTTAAAATCACAATAAAGAAAAAAAAAAACCACTCTCATATCTGTGAACTTATTCCATATGCTCATACCTTCATTAATAGCCTGCAGTGGGGCACCGTGTCAAATGCTTTCACAAAAATCTAGAAATATGGAATCTGCCTGTTGCCCTTCTTCCATAGTTCTCAGTATACCATGTGAGAAAAAGGCAGCCTGAGATTGGCACGAGCAATGCTTTCGTGGAAATAAGCTGATTAACCTCAACAACATGGAAAAACATAACAATAGAAACGCATAATCCATAACAATCGATAGAAGGAAGCTCCAACATGAAAAGGTCATTACTCCCGAAGCTGACAAAGGAAATACAATTGTCCTTATGGTCAAACAACACATCAACAAAACACGAGAGTTTGTTTCACAAAATAATATTCAAAATTGATAACAGATCCGACAAAAAGATTTCAGGCTAAGGTAAAAAATATGTTTAAAAATATAGACTAAATACTAGATGACAGAGAAAAAGTTATATCCTGACCCATGTTGAAATTAATATCTCAAACTTCTAAAATGAAGACAGAACTGTAAGAAACACCTTACAGTTAATATAACTTATAAAAGACATAAAAATCCCGGAAACATTAAACACCATAGAAGAAACCTGAAGGGTAATAGCCA
This sequence comes from Schistocerca nitens, assembly GCF_023898315.1. NCBI lineage: Eukaryota > Metazoa > Arthropoda > Insecta > Orthoptera > Acrididae > Schistocerca > Schistocerca nitens. Next base: position 1,310,509,221 of record NC_064614.1, on the reverse strand, counting down.
ACTACCGGATGAACACATCAGTTCCTGAAACTGATGACTGAACAGAATTTCTGTCACTTTAATAAGATGGGCTACCAATGGGATCGCCATTTCTATAAACCTTGTAGAAAACCTGATTTTTACAAACATTAGCAAAAAGAATTACAATATACTTTACTGGATCAGATACATGGATGCTATCTTTCATTTAACTGATGAATCTCCAACAAAACTGATCAGTTGCATACAGATATAAACACAATACACAAAGAGGTAAGATTCACAATGGAGAAGACACACATAGATATCAGAAAGCAGGAATGTACTAACTATGACGTAGTACATGTGTTGGATGATATGTGGGACAAACCAGCAGAACATTCGATACCTGGTAGAAAGAACATATCAGGGCATGGAAACATGGGAATAACGCAAGAAGCCGGAGAATAAACTTGGAATAACTTAACCAGAGATTTTTGGCTGGTTAGAGAACTTAATCGGGAATAAGTATTCAAGATGGTAGGAATAGTGACAGATGCAGCTGCAGACAGCAGTGACAAGATTTTGTCTGAACTGTTCGTGAGAATGTGGAAGGATGAAAAAGTGAGGCGGCGCAGATTCCGAATTTACATCCAGATTTCGCTTATCAAAGGAAGAGGTACCTTCATATTTTCAATCTTGTACGTGAGAAACTGGAGCATATGATGAACAGGGGAGACCTATGCCTCTGTGTTTTCTAAAATAATACTGCTTGTTTGTAGTATTATGCATTTGGTTTATGTAATTCGCGAATTCCGTCGTGTTATTGATGTAAATCAGGCACATTAAAATGTTGATTCGTGACAAAATAGTTTCATTTATCTGGTATGTGTTCTTACAATTCCTGCAGTAGTGGAAAGGGATGTTTTGTTTTATTTAGGAGTGCCTTAATAGACTTAACCAAATCGAAGAACCCCATCATTTACGGGTACTATTTGTATTAACTGCTATTTCAGTTTTAGACAAAAACTATGATTCCTCATGTAGCAAAACGTTTTGATAAATGGTTATGTTCCAATTTGTTTCAGCCACATTACTCTGTTTCCTATTAGAAATGGCCCTTTTTTGTAAACACCACGGCGGTGTCAGAACAACTTTAGCCTTTTAGTGAACCTATTAGGATTACAGGCTCATTAATGCTTCACAACAACAATCTTGTCTCCCGACTACCATTATTCACTGAAGCCTTTGAACTACGGGTGTTCACTCAAGATAAGGTTAACAGGAAAGTCAGTATTAAAAAAACGGTGACGCCTCCTCAACTACAGAACATAGCTGTTGCGTTTCTCAATTATCAGTATTATTTGCATAAGAGCATCTGTATTTATCATAAAAGAACAGCTATTTATGTATGTTATAGGAGCAGAACAGGTACATAGTTAATGAATCTACATAGTTGCAGCATGTGGAAGGAGTCCCTGGATTGTTATGTTCTTATCTTCCCCTGAATGTTAAGTTATTTTGAATGTACTGCTTTATTTCAGATTGTAGCTAGTTGGAGGTAACTTAAACTGACATATTCTATATTGTACCTCTGTGAAGTATCATTTTTCTGAAACTGGTGGGTTATTACGAATGCTTAACATAACAAAATGTTTGATAGTATTCTAATGTCCAGAGTTCACTCACCATCTATAGCAGAAAATATTGTTCGCTCTCATCTCCCATTGGGACAACAACTTTCCACATTTTAATGAATGCTTCAGAGCAAAAAAGTATGCATCACCTAGAATTATTCCTATAAACATATAAAGTATTTGTGCTTATCAAGTTAATTTTAACACAGTAAAATTAACAGGGAAGTCAGTATTTTTTAGAAAGCTATAGGATATGACTGTTGTGTATCTCAGTTATAGCTATTAGCCACATATCCACATCCACATTTATCATAAAGTAATTGTTATCTGTATGTCATTAAAACAAAGGTATCTGAGGTATCTGTCATCTGGCTAACAGGGAATCTTTAGTTATTGAATCTAGATAATGGTAACAGTGGAAGGAGTGGCTAGCAAGCTGTGTTTTATAATTTCTCTTGAATTATCAAACAAATTATCTCATACCATACCTTTTCTTTCTTTATGAAATGGCTGGTGGAACAGAGTTTCATTCGTGGAACAATGAAGCACCTACTACTGACACTCAAATATTTGGCTCTGGTGGTTTTTTCTGTCCATTGGGGACTTCATTGATATTAGCAAGGGGACAGCCAGCAGGATTGTTAAAAGAATGTGTGTGACACTGGACAACATGCACAAAGAGACATTTCTGTTAATTATTTCAGTTTCCTGATGTAATTAATGAAATAAAATAAACACATTTATTTGGAATAATGAACTTTTATTCGTAAATATTCTGTTGCATTTGTATTTTCTGATCCTAATTTCGAATTATTCAGAAATAATGTTTCATTTGTATTTTCTGATCCTAATTTTGAACTGCATTCTCTTTCTTTAACGTCATGCTACTTTTGAAGCAGCACCTTCTGCAACTCTGCTAATTCTTTCACATTTGAGCATATCTGTTTTTATTCTGAAAACAACATTGACAGTTTTGAGATGACTATAGAAAAGGAAGTGTCACACCAACAATTACCACCCCTTCCCTCCCAAATTACATATAGCCGCTAAAGATGATTGCAAAAACCAAAGGTATTTCTGAAACATTTACAGTGAGATACGCCGGCCGAAGTGGCCGTGCGGTTAAAGGCGCTGCAGTCTGGAACCGCAAGACCGCTACGGTCGCAGGTTCGAATCCTGCCTCGGGCATGGATGTTTGTGATGTCCTTAGGTTAGTTAGGTTTAACTAGTTCTAAGTTCTAGGGGACTAATGACCTCAGCAGTTGAGTCCCATAGTGCTCAGAGCCATTTGAACCATTTGAACAGTGAGATACAATAACAGCCTCCAATTTGGGTATTTGCCATACGTAAATTCTACCCCAGGATCATGAAAAAGATTATGGTTCTTTACTGTAAATGTTGGCATCTTGTTCTTCATATGTATATGCTCAATATAATTATTAATAAGCACATCACAGAAACAAGATTTATGTAAGCCAATAACTGCAAAAGTTGATGCAAAATAAGTCAGCAAAGGTACTTTCTGTAGAAACCCCTTGCTGCTGTAATGAATTAGTCATTCTGAATAAACAAAACAGAAAACAGCAAACTAGCCAATAACATCTCTCAGGATTGTCAGTCAAATCAGTCTCAATGATGTCTGTGTTGTCACAATTGGAGACTCTGAAACGACCAACAATTTCACAGAGCAGACCTCATTTCATAGTTACTTTTATATTATGTTCCTATTTGTACTATGGAGTCCTTCCCTTGAAAACTTTAGCAAATAGTAAATTTCATTGTAACGACTTGGAACTTACATTTCAAGTATGGTGCGCCACCGATTTGTAGCCTCTGCTACCTTTTCTAGGCATAATACTTACGTGTTTCTTTCTTAGTAGGAAAAAAAATCGAACGTCTGTTGTAGCTGCTCTGTCGATCTGTGTGCAGTCGTTTATGAGCGGAAACTTGCATATTTTTTCCTGAATTCTGTTCTGAAGTCCAGAAAGATCTCTTATTGGTCAAACAACAAATACCAGATGCTTTAACTAATTTTACGATAGTTCGTTATACTGTTATACATGCAAGTATCCTACAAAACTTAGTTAAATGTTTTGCACTAATGTTCTCAATGAATGAGAGAGCAGATGTCTTCGTGTTTTTTTATTATATTCTTAAACTCATTTATAGCATTTACCAGCTTCAAAATATCCTGAAAAGAATAATTTTGCAATCTGGAACGCATATCGCTCACTTTAGACATTTTATTTCTGCAGACGACGACTAAGGTAAATAGGAAATGACGTACGCGAAATTACCCAGTATGCTCATAGGATGTTCCCAACAAAATTGGGCGGGAATGCTATTCCGGGAATAAATAACCGGCGAATAAAATGGATTACAACGCGCGCTGTGTTTAGCCTGTTCCTCGGCTAGCTATCTCTTGATTTAACCCGAGATTGTACAACTGGCCCAAATAGTTGCAGAAAAAACAGTTGAAAGGAAAATCTTAGAAAGTCGGCAACACTTACAGAAACAGATGAATTACTGTATGTCGAAAACTGACATAAAGGAAAAGCACAAACTTTTAACCAGTTTGCCACTTTCTAGCTGTTTCGTTTAAAAATAACGAATTAGACGCTAATCTGTAAATACTTTCCCTTATTAGACACCGATCTGTAAGTACATTTTCTTTTTATTGTAAGAATCTCAACGAACTGTTTTAAATCTATACCCCCTAAGCGCAAATGTATGTGTAAATTAAAAAATGGTGTAATATTTCGGGATACCCACTGAAGTTGCCTTGTAATTAAGGCGAAACGCGTCTGTGTGCACAAGATAAATACAAAACTTAATGTGCAGCATGCTAATGCGTTTTTCTTTTGACCTACTGTAATATATTTACATATTTAGTGTCACGAGAAACTTCCGCGACCATAAATTTGACATTGCTAGTTTTTTCGCGTGCGTATTTGTTGTAGCAACTCTGCGAAGATAATTTTTTTGCTATCCTATTACACTGAAGCGCCTACGCCTATGTAAGACAAAAGTGTCTGGCGCAGTTGTTCGATCGGTTACTGCTCCTACAATGGCAGGTTATCAAGATTTAAGAGAGTTTATACGTGGCGTTAAAGTCGGCGCACGAACGATAGGACACAGCATCTCCGAGGTAGCGATGAAGTGGGGATTTTTCCGTACGACCATTTTACGAATGTACTGTGAATATCAGGAATCCGGTAAAACATCAAATGTCCGACATCGCTGCGGCCAGAAAAAGGTCCTGCAAGAAAGGGACCAACGACGACTGAAGAGAATCGTTCAACGTGACAGAAATGCAGCCCCTCCGCAAATTGCTGCAGATTTCAATGCTGGGTCATCAACAAGTGTCAGCGTGCGAACCATCCAACAAAACATGATCGACATGGGCTTTCGGAGCCGAAGGTCCACTCGTGTACCGTTGATGACTGCACGACACAAAGCTTTATGCCTAGCTTGGACCTCTCAACACCAGCATTGGACTGTTGAAAGGCAGCGACTTTCAATTAAAATGTCGTTCCCTGTAGAGAAATTACATAATTTGTGCAAGAATACAGGCTGTGACCCAGGAATGTCGACATACGTAAGACTGGGTACTGTCGTGAGTCGTGTACAGAAGCCAAAACGGTTAAAGCGAGGCAGGAAATCCGGGACATCTTCGTAACGGCGAATACGTTTCATGGATAAAGTAGATGCCAACTGTCAAAGATCGTGTTTTGTAATTTTTGTTCGTAATTGTGTTGCTTGCTTGAAAAATTTACCACTTAGTATTCTTATCGACTAAATGAACTAAAAATATTTCGCAGTTCAGATAACATATGTAAAAGGAAGTTTGCTATCTAATATAATTAAAAAGTTTGAGCAACAAATTGCTCAAAAAAGATGCCGATGGCTCACACTTGAGTTCTCTTAAAATCGTTTTTGCCTATGTCACTGCTAATGCACATAATAGCAAGTGTGTAAGTCAACCAAAAAAATCACGATTGGAATTAAAGAACACCTACCACATGGCAATGAATGAAACAGATGCTGCTGAAGCGGAGAGAAGTAGCAACATCGCTGCGAGGTACTCGCCACACAGCCGCAGCGGCTGCGGCTGAGGCGCGAGGCTGTAATAAAGCGGCACGGCGCGGCGGGCTCTGCATCGCGGTTTGACCATGTCGAACCGCTTCCGCTGCCGCGTTCCGCGCTCCAGGTCCGCGCCGCCAATCACAGAACGCGCTGAGCGTGACGTCAGGTACGGAACCCCGGGCCACGCGAACTTTCGCCGAACCGCTGGCGCGGACGCGGCGGCAGCTATGAAATACTTATCATCCGATTCCAAGGAAACTATTTGGCAGAAAAATTTGATTCTCGGGCATGTTACAGCCTGATATCTTCTCTCGATAAAGGACCGAATTTCTTTTCGTTATTCGTCGTGGTTACTTGCTGTATCGCATTTACGTAAACCTTTACACGAAATTTTAATGAGTGTGCAGAGGTAAAAACGCATTGCGTGGACTTTGCGTACAGTTCATTTTAGGTAATACATTATTGCGTATGAAACTTAGTCAACATATCGAAATTGTTTTTAAAGCTGAGAGCAGATCGATAGCTATCACCGTTCTCGAGATATTGAATGATATGTCGGCGGACGGGCTGTGCCGTGACCGCGCGCGGGTTGCTCGCGACGCGACCGGTACTTCGTCCTGCTCGTCGTAAACCATGTGGTTGTATCAACCGCAAATTTCGTAAGCGGTTCAAGAAATCGAAACGTGTTTTTTTTTTTTTTTTTTTTTTTTTTTGCAAACGATAACTTGTGAAAAGTCATGTACTTCGTCGCATGATACATATCCTAAATATGTTTATCTACCCAGATACGAAAGTAACTACAGTTTTTCAGAAGGGATAGATGAATTTTTTAAACGGTATTTAATAGCATGTGGAATGAGAAGTTAAACCGAAACTAATTTGCTGGTATGTCATAAGATGTAATTTACTAAATATCTATAGTTATTGATTATTTCCTTTGCTAAGTAACAAACTTTTTTTTCTTTATCCAGTGTACTTTACTGATTCAAGACGCATTTCGCCTTTTACTTTAAGGCATCCTCGGTGGAATCTAGAATGATTCAGTTTTGTTTTGATGTGTGATACTTGCAGATTATGAAACAGTTCACATCTTTTTTTACGTGTATGACTGATTACTTAAAGTGAATCGAGTTTTAGGCGGACATATACGTTTCCCCTCACCTGGTCACATGCTGGAGGTTGAACTAAAACTTAGACTATGGAACATAAGCACATTTTCATGTTCGCTCTTTTTTCTTCTGTCACTAGCAGTAGACGTTTTACCGAAAACTCTGAATTGAAGTCGTAACTACAGTGTGTTCACCTCATGTCCCTTCCTGTCTGGTTTGTTTATGTACATGTTGCCAACCTGCAGAATTATATGCTGAAAACTAATGTTTGTTTATTTTTGTTCTCCTTATATCTGTATGTGTCTGTGGCTAGCCAGTGATAGTTATAGAAAGTTGAAAGTGAATCCAGTAGTTGTCAGACAGTGGTTGAAAGATTTTGTGTTCAGCTGATTTCAGTTTTGGTTTAAATGTTTTGTGAAGGAGTGCATGGAAGAGTAAATTCACTGCTTACATTAATAGATAAAATAGTAGAATAGTATTTCAACAGATGATTATTATCAGAATACTATCACCCAACCCCTTAGTCCTCACTCTTTGACGCCCCATCATACATCCTGTCAACTAACCCGTATTGTTGTCAAAGTTGTGCCGTAATTTCCTCTTCCTCCTCTATTTAATTCCGTACCTCTTCTTTAGTCACACGATCCTCGTATCTAATCTTCAGCATTCTTATTGATCACCACGTTTTGAAAGCGACCATTGTCTTCTCGACAGAACTGTTCATCGTCCACGTTTCACTTACATACAAGGCTGCACTCCACACAAATACCTTTGTAAAATAGTATCCAACCATTAGAATCTATATTCGATGTGAACAAATTTTCTTTTTCAGAGCGCTTTTCTTGCTATTGACAGTCTTCAGTCAGGTTTGCGTCTGCACCAGGAAATGCCTTACAATTTAAAATCTGGTTTCGAAAACTCTGTTCCAAATATATATTCTTTCGTGATTGTTAAGCAAGGTGCTGGCGATGATTACATTATGCTCAGGTGGCTTCCGCTTTCATCCCTTCCACCTAGCCTTTGTGTTCTTACTGTTTTCGTGTACCTGCTACCGTATCACATTTTAAATTTTTGTCTCGCTTAACTATCTGAATAATCTCTTTTATCGTACATTGTTTCAATGTGTTAGGAGATGGTGAACAATCATGAACGGTAGTCGTGAAATCTGTTTATGTTGAAATGAAAAAACATGAATAATGAAATATGTGAAAGAGTACATTGTACAGAAACTGAAAAAATTGGTATGTCTTCACCCAACTTCGTCTTTCCTTCATGTAGGTGTAAGATATAGTTATTCAAACACACCGGTCGTTTCGGTGGGTCCCACCCCATACCTCAGTGGCAGTCCATCATTGGCTACCGCTAGCGTCTGCCGCTTCCAGATGGGAACGCCAATTCCGCGAGCCTTCGCGTCGAAGCGGAAAACGCTTGCCGTTGCCGCACGCCGCACTGCCACGCTCTAGTGGGAACCGGCCTTAAGGCTGCTGGCGGCACTGTCAGAGTGTCCATCCACCTGACGCAGCAGCAGGCCACAGCAGAGCGGGTAAGGCCAACAGGGGGCAGAAGGCAAAAACAGACTCGTTGTCCGTAACACCGTTCGTCAAGTGTGTGAATTCCTCTACTGTTTATTCTGCTCATTATAGGAAGTGATGATTGAGTGACTTTTTTTTTTACAATATGACATGACTGTCGCGAAATATACACTGTGAGTACAGTAGCGATGTGCGATTCCATCCCCCCGCCCCACTCGTCACGAGATGCCGGGCACTCTGTTCTGTAAAGTGACTATCGTGCCCAGCAGGTAATAAGGAACGGGATAGCAGACCCGGGGACTCACCGCCCATCGGTGCCTGCCGCCCGGCTGGGTTGCACCACTGCAGTTGGACGGTGGCGCTGTACGCTGCCCGCCCCACCCGTTGCTGCACTCCCGCTTTCCACGCAACCGGTCAGATGCCTGTCCAGCTCCAGCTACTGCTACTGCTTGGTGTCGTGTGCTTCTACTCACTCCACACCAAACTTTCTTAATACAGGGTGGCGCACCAAATGTATTACCGATTGTTTCTTTCACAATTTATGACGCACATTAGATACCCCGCAGGGATCTCTACAGCAGTACCAGCAGAGCTTGGAAAAACAAATGAGTTACGAAATGACGTGTAATTCACGATATTCCCGCTAGGAGACTAGTAAGCAGCATTGGCTGACAATGGAAGACTGATGACACAGCAACGATCGGCAATTGTGTTACTTTTTCATGAAACGAAAAGCCTTGTTGTGACTCAGAAGCGTTTTCGACAACAGTTTAACACACGATGGGTCCTTTGCAAGAAGCCCATCCACAGGTTGTACGATAAACTTGTACAGGAAGGAACAGTATTGGAAGCTAAGCGACCTCGGCCTAAGCCTGTCTGTTCACCAGTGAATATTGAAGCGATACGAGATGCTGTACAGGAAGTCCCGGGAAATCGTGTAGAAAGGCAGCAGTGCAACTGGGAATATCCAGACGCTCCGTTCAACCCATTCTTAAAAGTGACCTCCATATGTAGCCATACAAGATGACCTGTGCACAGAAGCTCACTGAAGAATGCAAGCAGCAGAGACTACTGTTTGCTCAGTGGGCGGAGGATGGGGAAGAAACTCTCAACAACGTTTGGTTTTCAGACGAGGCGCATTTTCATTTAGACGGTGTGGTTAACAAACAAAATGTACGCTTTTGGGCCACTGAGAACCCACAAGTGCTTCATGAACGACAACATTATGCTCCGAGGATTACAGCGTGGGCAGCAATTTCCAATCACGGGCTTATTGGACCGTTTTCCTTTGAAGAAACTGTGAACAGCGAGCGTTATTTGAGCATGTTTCGCAATAGCTTCATTCCACAGCTTCTTCCTACTGCCTTGCCCTTCTACACACAGTGGTTCACGCAACATGGAGCAAGGCCACATACTGCAAACACTGTGTTCGAGTTTTTACACGAGCATTTCGACGTGCGGATCATTTCACTCAGGTTTCCAGGTCACTTCAATGACGGACAAAATTGGCCTCCCCAATAGTCCAGACCTCAATTCATGTGACTTTTTTCTTTCGGAGTACCTACAGGAAAAATTTTTCCCGAAACGTCCACGTGGTTTAATGGAGCTCAGAAGACTTGTTCTTCAAGCTTGCAGTGAAATTACGGATGACATGTGCCGTAGGGTAATCACTAACTTCAGTGTTCGTTTGAAGGAAGTTAGGAAACGAAATGGCGGACATATTGAGCATGTGCTTAGTTAGAACAAATCTCCATGGACGGCTCTTCATTGTAGTATATGTTCCTTTCAGATTGTATTGACAATAAAGTTTATATTCAAAAACAAAATGGTAACACATTTAGTGCGCCACCCTGTAGTTTCTCCGTAATATTGCGTTTCTTTTCAACAACACAATGCACTATTTTGAAAGTACTGTTTCGTCAGCAATGTCCAAATTGATTCCTGGCTGTTGCACCACTCGCTAACCTTTTCAGCTTTCCCTTTCATATTTTATGCGAACGAATTTGACTTGCTACCTTTTTCGTGTCAGATACAATAAAACGTATCGTCGTGTTACAAGAGGAAACAATGCCGGTCCAACCTCTAACAAACAACATATCGCACGTAAGCCGCCCGCATCAGATGTCTGTAGTTTCACAGGGTGCGTAGCAGCCCACCTTTGTGGTTCTGCGTCGTCGAAGTCCGACCACACGGGGCACACCTGCCGAACTCAGCTGATCTTACCCGGAGGACAATTTATAGCCAGCCTGTGAATTCTGACAACGAATGTACTATGAAAATAACGCTCTGACGAAGCTATTACGCTTCTGAAAAATCACAGACAAATCTGGCGATGCTCAGCACCCTCCAGCTTCGTAGGTGTATGTTCGTTACATCTGTTGCGCAAAGTTCGAGCTGCCTCGATCTGAATTTGCAGTGCACTCACAAACATAATTATTCACAACACTGAGGCAGCATGACGTCGGAGCAGTAAAACATCCCACTTACCTGCACACATTGAAGTAATGGCGTTGTGACTGCCATTGACTTTGAGCATTGTCTGGCAACGTGTAAGCCTGTGAATTTGCCAGCAATCAAAAAATTCGACAAAATTTCTACATGGCCTTCCGTCAATACCTTCATGTGAGACTCTTTAGAATGATATACGCCAGAATTTTACCTCCTTCTTAACTATTATAACCCATGACTTTATCTTGCCCTACTTCCTGTCTGACCATTTATATCACTTTCGACTCGTCCACCTATTTCGAAAGAAGAGGTGTATGTTGTTGCAAAGTGCACAGTATTTTTGCTTAGGACACAGTCTGTATGCCGGCCGCTATGGCCGAGCGGTTCTAGGCGCTTCAGTCCGGAACTGCGCTGCTGCTACGGTCGCAGGTTCGAATCGTGCCTCGGGCATGGATGTGTGTGTTGTCCTTAGGTTAGTTGGGTTTAAGTAGTTCTAAGTCTAGCGGACTGATGACCTCAGATGTTAAGTCTCATAGTGCTTAGAGCCATTTGAACAGTTTGTATCCATCAACCAGACTTCAAACTTTCCAAACATTGTGGCTTTTCCCACAGCCCAACGAGTTACTTTATTTTGGCCAACACCGTACCACTGAGTCATTCTGGATTAAGATCGATCTGCTGACTTCAGACTTGAATATCTCGTGATCCACTACTCGGATCACGTCGGTATTTGCACCAGTGTTGTTGTTGTGATCTTCAGCCCAGAGACTGGTGTGAGGCAGCTCTCCATGCTACCCTATCCTGTGCAAGCCTCTTCATCTGCGAATAACTACAGCAGCCCACATTCTTCTGAATCTGCTTAACATATTAATCTCTTGGTCTCCCTCTACTGTTTTTACCCTCCACGCTTCCCTCCAGTACTAAGTTGGTGATCCCTTGATGCCTCAGAACGTGTCCTACAAACTAATCCCTTCTTCTAGTCAAGTTGTGCGACAAATTCCTCTTCTCCCCAGTTCTACTCAGTACCTTCTCATTAGTTACGTGACCTACCCATCTACCCATGACCAGTATCCAAATAAAATTCTCTATGCAGCAAGATGTATTTATACTTGCTTAGTTCTTTCTTGCCTCAGCGATACAGATAGCCGTACCGTAGGTGCAACCACAACGGAGCGGTATCTGTTTCTGTTAAGAGGCCAGAAAAACGTGTGGTTCCTCTAGAGGGGCAGCAGCCTTTTCAGTAGTTGCAGGGGCAACAGTCTGGATGATTGACTGATCTGGCCTTGTAACAATAACCAAAACGGCCTTGCTGTGCTAGTACTGCGAACGGCTGAAAGCAAGGGGAAACTACAGCCGTAATTTTTCCCGCGGGCACGCAGCTTTACTGTATGGTTAAATGATGATGGTGTCCTCTTGGGTAAAATATTCCGGAGCTAAAATAGTCCCCCATTCGGATCTCCGAGCGGGGACTACTCAAGAGGACGTCGTTATCAGGAGAAAGAAAACTGGCGTTCTGCGGATCGGAGCGTGGACTGTCAGTTCCCTTAATCGGTCACGTAGGCGAGAAAAAATTAAAAAGGGAAAGGGATAGTTAGATATAGTGGCAATTAGTGAAGTTCGGTGGTAGGAGGAACAAGGTGAATACAGGGTATTAATACAAAATCAAATAGGGGTAATGCACGAGTAGGTTTAATAATGAATAGGAAAATAGGAGTGCGGGTAAGCTACTACAAACAGCATAGTGAACGCATTATTGTGGCCGAGATAGACACGAAGGCCACGCCTACTACAGTAGTACAAGTTTATATGCCAACTAGCTCTGCAGATGACGAAGAAATTGATGAAATGTATGATGAGGTACAAGAAATTATTCAGATAGTGAAGGGAGACGAAAATTTAATAGTCATGGGTGACTGGAATTCGACAGTAGGAAAAGGGAGAGAAGGAAGCGTAGTAGGTGAACATGGATTGGGGGTAAGAAATGAAAGAGGAAGCCGCCTGGTAGAATTTTGCACAGAGCATAACTTAATCATAACTTGGTTCAAGAATCATGAAAGAGGGCTGTATACGTGGAAGAAGCCTGTAGATATTATCCGATAAATTATATAATGCTAAGACAGGCACCAGGTTTTAAATTGTAAGAAATTTTCAGGGACCGACGTGGACTCTAACCACAATCTATTGGTTAAGAACTGTAGATTAAAACTGGAGAAACTGCAAAAAGGTGGGAATTTAAGGAGATGGGACCTGGATAAACTGACTAAACCTGAGGTGGTACAGAGTTTAAGGGAGAGCATAAAGGAATAATTGACAGGAATGGGGGAAAGAAATACAGTAGAAGAAGAATGGGTAGCTTTATGGATGAAGTAGTGAAGGCAGCAGAGGATCAAGTAGGTAAAAAGACGAGGGCTAGTAGAAATCCTTGGGTAACAGAAGAAATATTGACTTTAAATGATGAAAGGAGAAAATATAAAAATGCAGTAAATGAAGCAGACAAAAAGGAATACAAACGTCTCAAAAATGAGATCGACAGGAAGTGGAAAATGGATAAGCAGGGATGGCTAGAGGACAAATGTAAGGATGTAGAGGCTTGTGTGACTAGAGGTAAAATAGATACTGTCTACAGAAAAATTAAAGAGACCTTTGGAGAAAAGAGAACTACTTGTATGAATATCAAGAGCTCAGATGGAAACTCAGTTCTAAGCTAAGAAGGGAAAGCAGAAAGGTGTAAGGAGTATATAGAGGGTCTATACAAGGGCGATGTACTTCAGGGCAATAGTATGGAAATGGAAGAGGACGTAGATGGAGATGAAATGGGAGATATGATACTGCGTGAAGAGTTTGACAGAGCACTGAAAGACCTGAGTCAAAACAAGGCCCCAGGAGTAGTCAACATTCCATTAGAACTACTGACAGCCTTGGGAGAGCCATTCTTGACAAAACTCTACCATCTGATGAGCAAGATGTATGAGACAGGTGAAATACCCTCAGACTTCAAGAAGAATGATTCCAATCCCAAAGAAAGCAGGTGTTGACAGATGTGAAAATTACCGAACTATCACTTTAATATGTCACGCCTGCAAAATACTAACGCGAATTCTTTACAGACGGACGGAAAAGCTGGTAGAAGCTGACCTCGGGGAAGATCAGTTCGGATTCCGTAGAAATATTGGAACACGTAGGCAATACTGACCCTACAACTTATCTTAGAAAATAGATTAAGGAAAGGCAAACCTACGTTTCTAGCATTTATAGACTTAGAGAAAGCTTTTGACAATGTTGACTGGAATACTCTCTTTCAAATTCTGAAGGTGACAGGGGTAAAGCGATCCGGAGTGGCCGAGCAGTTCTAGGCACTACAGTCTGGAAACGCGCGACCGTTACGGTCGCAGGTTCGAATCCTGCCTCGGGCATGGATGTGTGTGATGTCTTTAGGTTAGTTAGGTTTAAGTAGTTCTAAATTCTAGGGGACTGATGACCTCAGAAGTTAAGTCCCATAGTGCTCAGAGCCATGTGAACCATTTTTTGAACAGGGGTGAAATACAGGGAGTGAAAGGCTATTTACAATTTGTACAGAAACCAGATGGCAGTTATAAGAGTCGAGGGACATGAATGGGAAGCAGTGGTTGGGAAGGGTGTGAGAAAGGGTTGTAGCCTCTCCCCGATGGTATTCAATCTGTATATTGAGCAAGCAGTAAAGGAAACAAAAGAAAAATTTGGAGTCGGTATTAAAATCCATGGAGAAGCAATAAAAACTTTGATGTTCGCCGATGACAATGTAATTCTGTCAGAGACAGCAAAGGACTTGGAAGAGCAGTTGAACGGAATGGACAGTGTCTTCAAAGGAGGTCATAAGATGAACATCAACAAAAGCAAAACGAGGATAATGGAATGTAGTCGAATTAGGTCGGGTGATGCTGAGGGAATTAGATTAGGAAATGAGACACTTACAGTAGTAAAAGAGTTTTGCTATTTGGGGAGCAAAATAACAGACGATGGTCGAAGTAGAGAGGATATAAAATGTAGACTGTCAATGGCAAGGAAAGCGTTTCTGAAGAAGAGAAATTTGTTAACATCGAGTATAGATTTAAGTATCAGGAAGTCGTTTCTGAAAGTATTTGTACGGAGTGTAGCCATGAACGGAAGTGAAACATGGACGATAAATAGTTTGGACAAGAAGAGAATAGAAGCTTTCGAAATGTGGCGCTACAGAAGAATGCTGAAGTTTAGATGGGTAGATCACATAACTAATGAGGAGGTACTGAAGAGGATTGGGGAGATGAGGAGTTTGTGGCACAACTTGACTAGAAGAAGAGATCGGTTTGTAGGACATGTTCTGAGGCATCAAGGGATCACCAATTTAGTATTGGAGGGCAGCGTGGAGGGTAAAAATCGTAGAGGGAGACCAAGAGATGAATACACTAAGCAGATTCAGAAGGATGTAGGCTGCAGTAGGTAACGGAAGATGAAGAAGCTTGCACAGGATAGAGTAGCATAGAGAGCTGCATCAAACCAGTCTCAGGACTGAAGACAACAACAACAACAACATTTAAAATTACGAGTAATACACTTCATACATTTAAATGTTCTTCAGTGGAGTAGAAGCTGTGGCACTGTAAATATTACTTTAAATATAAGTTTTGACTACAGAATTTTCTCTTATCTTTCTGGAAGTTTGTTATAAAGTTTAACTCAAAATGGAAGTTACCTCTTTGACTCATAGATGTAATGTAACATTTTTATTTTCTCTGATGCAGTGATCACGTTTTTTTTGCCATTAAATTATTTTATAGAAGATCAGGGTTTCCGTAATGCAGATAGGTGGTGAAGGAGGAATGCAGTGTCTTACGTGAACTGCTGGGTTGGCATCCAAACGCGATATTTTGCAGTTCGAAAGTACTTTTAGAGTTTTTCTAAAACACGACCTCACATTTAAAGTGCGAATGAAAGTAAGCGTGATACACATTTTTTCCAGTTGCTGACATTGCTGGGTAGAACTCGAAAGAACTGGAGCACGTACGACGAAATTGTTCTGCAGTGTAACTATATACATTGAGTTGTCTACAAAAGCACCTCATTCGTAAGACAATAGACAAGATGACAAATAAAACTGTAAAACAATTCAATACACCTACAGCTGTCTACTCCTGTTTAGAATATACTGACAGTTAACTTCTACGAGTCACTGGTGTGATTCCAGTTTTGTATTCTCCGCCATATTCATTCATTCGTACGTTATGTTTCGTAGATCCCTCATCGAGAACGAGAAAATCCAGGGTTGTAGAAAGACAGTGCATACATTAAAAAACTAAGCTTATCATTTAAACTTCATCTACAGTACATTTCACCTCACAGCTTAGTGCTATTCTTGCGTACACCATGTAAATTAAACTGAGTGAATCAGAATTAAAGCTCCTACTTGAAAAAAAATCCTGCTGTTTATCTGCTCCTGGTGAGTTAGTATTTATTCGATTACACTGGTAATTAAAAAAAAACAGCTACCTGCGTTTGCAAACGCAGTTTGCTGCAGCCTACCACAGCATTTGCAATGCAGTTTCATAGTGAGCACTGCTACTTGCCGCGAAGCTAACAGAACCTTCCAGTCCTCGAATATGTATGCTGAGTTAATTTATGGTTAAAGTAGCTAATGAGCTCTGAACTGGTTGGGTTTCGCAATTACTGGTTTAATGTTAGACGGTATCATTTCCATTAGCTTTGCAGCAGACTAGATAATGTGGGGAAACAGCAGACAGCTGGCGACACCTAGGGAGCCTGAAGGACTGCACCTCTGACAAGCGAACTGCGCTCACTCACCGTCTTCTGCTCGTCTGTGTAGCACGTTAGAAATTCTGATAATTTAAAATCGTGCAATCTATATTACCAAATACAAAGTAACGTTAAGTTCATTAAGGTGCACCAACTCCAAACATTGTACCAAAAACTACAGGCAGCTAAGTCCAACGAAGAAAGTTTCTAAAACACGTAGGCTGCTCATAAAGTGCTAGTGATTAAGTGAATTCATCTGGCGTTCCTTGGCGGAAGTACAGTAGAAGGAATCGATTTAAATTTGTTACGTATTGTAAGCCAGAGACAAGTGTAGATATAAGCAAAGTAAAATCATGGACCGATCTGGAGGATCAGTGCAAGCGTAAGAACAAAATTTTTCAAGGTGTGAATCCATTTTATATTGGTTTAGAAATAGCTGGTGACGAACCAGCGAAAAATGATGTTGTACAAAGTGAAGTAAAATATCTAACCTTTGTAGTTAGGAACAGAGTGTATATGACTTTCTGTAAACGTAAAGGTACGGTTACATTCTAAATAAAAGTTATTATTTACAGCTAATGTCTGCGTTGGAATTTTTTTATGGAAACTGGGACCATATCCGCAATTATCCGGACGACCTACGCCTGGCCTTCCTTGTTCCCACTACACTGCAACGAATCGACGACTTAGCTTTAACGTTTTATGGAAATAAGATAAATTATTCTGCTGCTGTCATTGTTTTAGAGGAATTGTGGTATTACAAGCCAAATCTGCAGCAACTTATTGCAAGTTTTCGAGATGCTTATAGGGAGTTTGTATTTATGCCAAATGGTGTGAGGTGTGCCCGTCGCTATTACGATTTTAGGCAGGGTAGATACAGACCACTGTGGTACACTTATTAGAACCTCAATAAAATTCCACACAGTCCCTCTCAGACACACAGCCGAAGGGCATCCTATAAAATGGCCTCACGTCCAGTGAGGTCTCCAAGCCAGGGTAACAAAAAATATAGGCTTGTTCACAAGTTAAGAAATGAGAAACCTAAGTGGCATTGTACATGTCAATACGAGCTGTGTCTGCATTATCGTTCACAGTGGCTTACACGGTTGTATTATGTATTGGACACTGCAGGATGGCATACCACCTGCGATCCGCTTTGGCGGACAAACTCATACACGGCAGCGGTACAGCGGTCCGCTGTCCACGCTTACAGTACTACTCGTCCATAGTTGGATAAATTGAAATACTGGAAGAAAGAACTGTTGTTGTTGTTGTTGTGGACTTCAGTCCTGAGACTTGTTTGATGCAGCTCTCCATGCTACTCTATCCTGTGCAAGCTTCTTCATATCCAAGTAACTACTGCAACCTACATCCTTCTGAATCTGCTTAGTGTATTCATCTCTTGGTCTCCCTCTACGATTTTTACCCTCCACGCTGCCCTCCAATACTAAATTGGTGATCCTTTGATGCCTCAGAACATGTCCTACAAACCGATCTCTTCTTCTAGTCAAGTTGTGCCACAAACTCCTCATCTCCCCAATCCTCTTCAGTACCTCCTCATTAGTTATGTGATCTACCCATCTAAACTTCAGCATTCTTCTGTAGCGCCACATTTCGAAAGCTTCTATTCTCTTCTTGTCCAAACTATTTATCGTCCACTTTTCACTTTCATACATGGCTACACTCCATACAAATACTTTCGGAAACGACTTCCTGACACTTAAATCTATACTCGATGTTAACAAATTTCTCTTCTTCAGAAACGCTTTCCTTGCCATTGACAGTCTACATTTTATATCCTCTCTACTTCGACCATCGTCTGTTATTTTGCTCCCCAAATAGCAAAACTCCTTTACTACTTTAAGTGTCTCATTTCCTAATCTAATTCCCTCAGCATCACCCCACTTAATTCGACTACATTCCATTATCCTCGTTTTGCTTTTGTTGATGTTCATCTTATATCCTCCTTCCAAGACACTGTACATTCCGTTCAACTGTTCTTCCAAGTCCTTTGCTGTCTCTGACAGAATTACATTGTCATCGGCGAACATCAAAGTTTTTATTTCTTCTCCATGGATTTTAATACCTACTCCGAATTTTTCTTTTCTTTTCCTGCTTGCTCAATATACAGATTTAATAACATCGGCGATAGGCTACAACCCTGTCTACTCCCTTCCCAACCACTGCTTCTCTTTCATGTCCCTCGACTCTTATAACTGCCATCTGGTTTCTGTACAAATTGTAAATAGCCTTTCACTCCCTGTATTTTACCCCTGTTCAAAAAATGGTTCACATGGCTCTGAGCACTATGGGACTTAACTTCGGAGGTCATCAGTCCCCTAGAAACTTCTGAGGTCATCAGTCCCCTAGAATTTAGAACTACTTAAACCTAACCAATCTAAGGACATCACACACATCCATGCCCGAGGCAGGATTCGAACCTGCGACCGTAACGGTCGCGCGGTTCCACTCCGGCTGGCTTTACCCCTGTCAGCTTCAGAATTTGAAAGAGAGTATTCCAGTCAACATTGTCAAAAGCTTTCTCTAAGTCTACAAATGCTAGAAACGTAGGTTTGCCTTTCCTTAATCTATTTTCTAAGATAAGTTGTAGGGTCAGTATTGCCTCACGTGTTACAATATTTCTACGGAATCGAAACTGATCTTCCCCGAGGTCGGCTTCTACCAGTTTTTCCATTCGTCTGTAAAGAATTCGCGTTAGTATTTTGCAGGCGTGACTTATTAAACTGATAGTTGGGTAATTTTCACATTTGTCAACACCTGCTTTCTTTGGGATTGGACTCATTCTTCGCTACTGTCGCAGGTTCGAATCCTGCCTCGGGCATGGATGTGTGTGATGTCCTTAGGTTGCTTATGTTTAAGTAGTTCTAAGCTCTAGGGGACTGATGACCTCAGAAGTTAAGTCCCATAGTGCTCAGAGCCATTTGAGCCATACGGTTCATCGTTCATAGATATGAAAGGGAACTACGTACCACTGTTTGGAGCACTATGAAGCGTTAGTAAAAAAAACCGTTAGATCTTTTTGCCACACACTGTACAGCGTCGTGTGGGAAACTCAGGTTGTTGACACGTCTCTCTCTTCCCCAAATCTATTTATAAACGAAAACAGTTATTGGAAGGTTGATGTTAGAAATAGTTTTCTATTTTTTCTATTTTTGATAGAAGAAAATAAAGTAGTTTGGTTTTTTATTCATGTGTTTACTTCTGTGACAACAGACAATGGAAAGTCACAAGAGAGTTGTTGGTGTACAAACAGAACAGGTATTGTGATGTTTTTGTTTTCTAATACCTGCTGGTATCACATGGTTCAAATGGCTATGACCACTACATAACTAACCTAAGAACATCACACACATCCATGCCCGAGGCAGGATTAGAACCTGCGACCGTAGCGGTCGCGCGGTTCCAGACTGGAGCGCCTAGAACCTCTAGGCTACAACGGCCGGCCTGCAGTATCCTTTACCTTCGAGCAGAAGGGAGAGTCATTGCATATCAAGAATTGTATCGTAAGTGTGGAGTGGGATAATGTCCAGGAGAAGCGGCACGCCGCCTCGTACTCTGTACCACCATCCTGCCCTGCCTCTTGCTACGGATGGGTCGTTCGCGAACTAACGGGTCCAAAGGAACGGTTCGCCAACATGAACGGAACGAGCGAGGAACTAATTCTAAGGAACGGTCTCTCATTGTTCACTTCGGCCGCGCCGCGACTTTCTACTTACAGTTCCCGGGAACGGGAAACGGCCGATCTCGCTCCAGCCTGTCTCGGTCTCGGTCTCGTCCTTCTTCGCGTGGCCACTCGTCACAGTTCCACTGCTATCGAGTTGTTGTTCGTTTCAGTCGCTGCGCACGCCATTCTAAATCAGTTTCAAACCTTTTTTGAACTCTGAACTTCTGGTTCTTTTCGTATACTATTCAGCGTCCGTGACTGGTAATGAAAATGTATTTATGTGGTATGTAATACCTACATTTTTTCAGGTAACGAAACGGCATATCAACTTCCTTTGCTATTTCGATAAATAGCAGAAGAAATACTTGTAAAAGGCAAGATTTGTTTGTTATTACACATGCAAAGGAAGTCGACAGGGCACACACGAGTGGCCATTTTCCGTCTTTTTTTCATCCAAGGTAAATGGGCATGCTCATTGTTATAGAAGGCAGACCAAGTTACAACCGAATGAAGCCCGCGCTCCATAATTGAGTGTCTGGTGTCACATTCTGTAAAGGGAATATGTTAACTTTTACAATATTATTTCTCGGTCCCGAGAACTAGACTGTTCATTGTCGCCCGCCAATCATCAGCTATTGTTTCGAAGTTGTTGTTTGCATGTGGCTTATTTGTTATTTCTTCACTACCTAACTATTACATGTTTTTATTAAAAATGAAACTCCTTTTTAATAAAAATTATAGCAGCTGACACCCCACCATCATCCAATTTAAATGTGGATGTACGAAGATATTACATGTTTATCTATTCTGCTCGTAGCGGTCAACAAATCGTGCGTAACTGACGAGCAGTCTGTATTCGGGGCCGGTTTTTTGTGCGGTACCTCATATTATTTCACTGCGATCAGCCACATACCGCTGCAGCTGGCTAAACGAGGTTTTGCAGAATCACGAAAATTACAAGAGTGTGAGAGTTCTGTTATGAATAAAAACTCTGTACTCCAGGGGGTAGGCAAGTGACCCTCTTGGCGCCTTCCATCTTCAGTCACCTATGCTGCTAATTTTTCATAAGAACCATGTAACAAGGGCAAATGAACGATGAACGAGTAAAAATGAACGGTTCCCAAAAAAGAGCCATCACCAGTGAACTGGTTCCCAAGGACGGACGTGGTTGCCCATCCTACCTCTCGCTGCCACTAACTGAATGCAACTTTTATGTAGAAAGACGGGCAGAGGCATCACTTCTTTATACTTCATCGGATTTATGGGCGCAAAATGCGCTCTTGAGTCGAAATATTAATTACTTTCGACTCAGGTTGAAATACAACATCACTTGAAAAAAATTTCGCTTAGCAGGTGATCTCTGTGTTCTTGAGTATGCCTCTCCGTCTTTAAGCTTGCGCTTTCTGCAGTAGTGTTTGCTGAAGTTTTTGTGCATGCGTTCGCGGGACGCACCTCTTGAAATAGTGTATGACAATTTTTCAGCATTCGGCATATATCTGCATTCGGGTGACAAAGCACATCTCTCGGTGGCGCACTGCCCTAGACAGTAATGCACACACACACACACACGTAGATGACGAAACGAGATTTATTACTGCTCACCCACGGTGCGTCTGTAGATTGTTGAACGTATAAAACAATGTGTAATAATTATAAATTATATGCCGTACAATCATGCCAAACCTACATGTGACTGCCTCATTACTAATATAAATGTTCTTAATTAAAAAGTGAACAGGTTTATTTTATAACTAGTTTCTTAAAATAAGATGCCTATTGGGAGTTGAAGGCAAGTGAAACCTGCTCACTGTCGAAGAACGGAGGGCAGACCCATTGGAGGTCTGGATGGCGAGTTTAGACCCCGGTGGCGGCATTTCTTCGCCCCCGTTAGGAACTCACGTTGGACACGTGAGCGAAATGCGGTAGGAAGCAGACTACTAGTGTAAACATAAGCCTAAATGAGGAAGAAATGCTCGAGAGTTCACAGTCTTGCCGGCAGCTGACACTGTCACCCCCCCGCCCCGCCTCTCCCCCCCTTTCACCCCCCCACCCCCCACGCTCCGCGACTCCCCCTCACGAGCTGCCCCTCCTTCCTATCGGTGTCGTGCGCTTTGTGAACGTGGGCTTCGCCACCCGTGACTTCGACGTGCTGTTTCAGACCTCAAATCTTTCAGCCGTGAATTTTCAGGCCGTTTTAGTAATAAGAACGTTTTATGGAGGCTTAGGGCTGGCTATGCACACAGGAGATAGGTAAGTTAAATCTTTATTGTTACTAATAATAATATGCCTTCGCTCGGCCGAATCTCCGAAGTAGAGCCACAGTGTTCGGTTGCCCCAATGGCTTCCCTTCTCGCTTTAACAGAGCAGTCTCGGAGTTCTCATAACGTGGTATTTTTGCGACGAAATGTACACATTTATCTTTCAAATTAGAAATCTCTCTTAAAAATTTGGTAAACAACTCTCTTTTTCCAGTTAGGCATTCGTTTTTTTTATATCCATATCTGTTTCGTGAGGTGAGAAAGAATGTGTTCAGCCGCGATTGAGCCATTTGTAATTTTTAAACGATCTCGGCATTTGCTCTCTTCGGAGCTCACCCACAACCAGCTGCTGTACTCTCGCCGTGTTTTCTGTGGCCCGGTAGCGGTGAGTATGCTTTTCGTTGTAATTATTTCCGTTACTCACAGTGTGTACAACTGGAAGGACTTGTAACTCGGCTCCACGAAACTATACGGAACGGACGGCCGTCGGCGGGGGAACTCCCCGACTGGCGGCGGCAACGCGCCCGCTCAGGCTGCGGAGAGGTACAGAGCGCTGCTCGAGATGTCGGGACGCGGGAGGGGGCGCAGAGCTGCAGCCCTGGCGGAGTGGCTGCTCACGCTAGCAGGAGCGTCCGGCACGACAAGGAGGAGAAGACTGCAGCGCAGTGCTTTCGCTGCCAAAAGCTCGGCCACGTCAACGAGCACTGCAGCGGCGCGGCGCAGTCGCGTGTCTGAAGTGTGCGCGAGCACGTGACACACGCAACTGCAAAAAGGAGAAGGACACACCTCGTACCTGCGTCAACTGCGGCGGCGCAGACGCGGCGAACGCCCGTTCCTGGGCCGACGAGCGGAATTGGCGCGGCCCGGACAAGAAGGAGACGCAGAAGCGAGTGACCGCCACACATCGAGAGGTGGTCTCTCGTACAGAAGACGTCGTCTCCAGGCGTCCGTCTAAAGGACGCCGTACAAGAAGCCGTGTGCGCCTTCAAACTGGGCGAGGCTCGCCGTCAGACTGCTGAGCTGACGCAGGAACTTCTCTCAGCCAAAGGAGACTCCGCGACAACAGAAGACACCGCCACCCAGACGACTCCTGCTCGAGAGAACGAGTTCGCAACGGTGGCCACGCAAACCGACGAGCCTGCCGAAGGGGAGGCGACACAGCAAAAGGACACCGAGGCAGCTGCACAAGAGGAAGTAGACTGGGAAGAAGTGCCATTCCTCCCGCTTCCGGACACGTACAGCGCAAATGCTGTACTGAAGAAAGTTGCTAGTTCGATCCGCGACGCTACATACCCCCACCACGAAAATGCCTATCCTTTTGTCCCACCAAACCATCCAAAACGGCCACTCCCACATCGAGCAGTTAGCTATCCAGAAGGCCTTACACGACTCTCCAGGGGGGATTACGCGCTCATTAATTCCTACCCTATCTTCACTGCAATGCAGATGCATTGTGTAACCATCTCTCTGGTTTGCGGAGAACAACTGAAGGCAGAGTACGCTACGTATCAAGCCGACACCGAGGAACAGTCCTCAGTCACAAGTAAGAAGAAAAAGAAAAAGCGTCACATCGACAAGACCCAGAAATAGAACATCGGCACTCCTTGCCAGTTCCAGATATAATCAGATAGTCCAAGAAACAAGTCTCATCGAGATTCTTAGGGGAGTAAAGGCCAACAGGCCACAAACTTCCATTTGAACGTCCTCACAGAGAGGAAAGGCAACAAGGAGCAGAGAGAGAGAGGGCACCGGTGGGCGTGGGGAGGCTGCGGCCGGAAAACCCCCGGTGCAAACTGCAAAGCGTCCCGCGGTACCTGCAATACAGTCGCAGGCGCCGCCTCTTTAAAGTCCACGTAGCCTTCCTAGTCTCAACCGAGCCCCTCTGTGCTCCCTCCCACGGGTTGGAGGTAACAGTTGTTCACTTTTAAATGTGTGTGTGTGCAGTACTGTAATTTCGTCAGGTACTTGAGCACTCTTTGCAGCGTCTCTCGTAAGCACAGGGAGAGATGACGACGCCTGATACGACGAGGGGAACAAGCTGACACTGGCGTCGACGAGCAGTAGCGCGCTGGTCGGTGCTCTGTAGACCGGCAGGGGCGTCGCGTCTTTATAACGCGCCGCGTATTCTACATTTTGTGTGATATTTATGAAATGGTTGTCCATTCAAAGAAAGACATAATTTCCGGCAGACTGCTCGATGCTCAACTACGTTGCGCACAAACGACGGGGCCACTGCACGCACTCTTCGGAAGCCGCATGCCGTGCACATTTACACGTGGCGTGTTCCACAGGCGGCTGGCCAGAAACGGTCGTGTACGCCTCGTTTCTGGTTGTCTCTTCTTACTTTGTGCCCGTCGACGAGCATGCCGCGCCGTGAAACTTGTGACGTACACTCACTACCAGCATGTGTGGACTCCAGGGTCGCAGGGCACACCACTTATCGCTGTAATATACTCGTGTCCGCCCTTGTTTTTATTCTCACTGCACGATGACTGTAGCCGAAAAGCCTCATGGGGAATAATCGACACACTGCGATCTAGACAAATTCTGAGAATGACAGCCGACTCCTATAATGATTTCCTATTACGTGCAATAATTGGAAAGCAGACAGTTTTTCGTTTTACACACGATTTTTTATTTCCTCTCCTTTTACTGAGCGCTAATCCCGTCTAGTTCAAAAATGTTCAAATGTGTGTGAAATCTTATGGGACTTAACTGCTAAGCTCACCAGTACCTAACCTTACACACTACTTAACCTAAATTTTCCTAAGACAAACACACACACACACACACACACACACCCATGCCCGAGGGAGGACTCGAACTTCCGCCGGGACCAGCCGCACAGTCCGTGACTGCAGCGCCTGAGACCTCTCGGCTAATCCCGCGCGGCGACCGTCTAGTACAGGATGTGCTGTACACGAGAATTCTGCAAACTTATTTTTATGTAGTTCCGCTGTCTGAGAATTGCGTAAACTTCTTAAACGAGTGATCACATTCTGCACGTTTGTGGAGCGGTCTCGTGAGGAGCGCCCAGCACGTGGCCAACGGGCGCGGCAAACCTCCCTGCCTCGCAAGCTTGCGGGCAGCGCGTTACGCTGTACGAGCGGCTACTTACGATTTTTACTACGCCAGAAAATTATCCGCAGAAGGCATTTCCGAAAACAAAACTGCTCTCTATTTTGAACTTTGCTCGCTATTAAAAATTCCGTGTGTGGTGTTATGCAGCTTTTAGTGCAGCAGAAAGATTATCAAGTCTTTGTCAGGTGTGAAGATGACGCACGCTTGAGTAGGTAACCTTCTAAAAAATCGTCTCTCGTTGATGTCGAAGTGAAACCTGGTTAGTGGACTTGTATGTAATAAGTGTAAAAAATTCGTTTTTTTATTTTATTTTTGTCTTAAAGCATCCTCTGAAGTACTCTGAACGAGAAAGAGTTTACTTCCAGGAAAGTGGATCACAGGAAGTACGAAAATTAGAGGAAATTAAAAGTGGAAGTGGCTGCACACATCACGACGTACCCATGCCATACACAGCTCTCTTAAAAATAACGTTTTGTACTTATGTGTTCCGCCTTTATCACGTTTTTGTGCCTTGAGTTGGCAAACCTGCGAAGTCTGTACAGTTTCTTATCTTTGGTTGTTCGCTGTTATTTTGGCGCGAATATTTTGTTTACAGCGAACTAAATGTCTGCCTGAGTTTCTTACTGTGTGCGTGACTTTCTTGTTCCGCTTGAAAGCAATGAGAAGAATTAAGAAGTGTTAAACAGCGTGTATTTTATGGAAATCAGTTCACCAAACTGAAATATTTGGACCATGACAATTGACATAGAGTCGCCAACTATTGATTCAGGTTGTGTTATTGTTGAACTATGCTCTCTCTGAACTAATAAATAAAGGTTTGCAGTGTAGGGAATGTGGCAACAGTCGTGTGAGGGTAGTTGAGGAGAGACGTGCTGGAAGAGATTGTTCATAAAAACTGAGAATTGTTTGTAATTTTTGTGATCCAAGCGAATGTGGTAACCAGTCAGAGAGCGTGTAACACACATATTAAACTTGCTTATGCTATGAGGTGTATAGGCACAGGGTATTGAAACGTACAAATTTTCTTAGCTCCCCCTACAAGTTTTTACAGGTACAATAAAATTATTCTACACACATTAGAATAAGTTGCAAATGATAGTATGAAAAATGCTGTTCAGGAAAGCGTAAACATGAATGACAGCAATACATGTATGTCTGCAGCTCTGGCAACGAAGAGGCCATAGTTGCCTAAACGGTGCAGTGACAGCTACCTCCTTGGACAATGGTAAAGTTCTTGATGTGGAATGTATTACCAAGTACTGTCATGGCTGTACTAGTGAAACTGAAAATCATAAATGTTTGATTAATTTTGGTGGTTATAATGGAGGAATGGAATCTGAAGGTGTTTTGAAGATATTTTGCCAGGTCAGTGGAGAAATATGGTGTGATGTATACACCGTACCTAGGAGGTGGAGACTCAAATGGGTATCAAAAACTTCGGAATCCAAACCTTATGCAGGCACAAAAATTGAAAAACCAGAATTTGTTGGACATATCCAGAAAAGCTTAGGTACAAAACTGAGGAATCTGAAGGGAAATAAATTAGTTCATGGCAACTGCATTAGTGGACGTGATCGATTAACAGATGAAGAAATAGACAGGCTGCAGTATTATTATGGACATCCGTGTTGTTGTTGTCTTCAGTCCAGAGACTGATTTGATTCTATTCTATCCTGTGCAAGCTTCTTCATCTCTAATTAACTACTGCAACCTACATCCGTCTGAATCTGCTTAGTGTATTCATCTCTTGGTCTCCCTGTACGATTTTTACCCTCCACGCTGACCTCCAATACTAAATTGGTGATCCCTTGATGCCTCAGAACATGTCCTACCAACCGATCCCTTCTCCTAGCCAAGTTGTGCCACAAACTCCTCTTCTCATTCATTGCTCACCAGATGGGCTGGCTCTCACAAGGCTATCAGTCGCTCTAATAGAATGTTGTCTATTCCCGGGGCATTTTTTTGACTTAGGTCTTTCAGTGCTCTGTCAAATTCTTCACGCAGTATCATATCTCCCATGTCATCTTCATCTACGTCCTCTTCCATTTCCATAATATTGTCCTCAAGTACATCGCCCTTGTACACACACTCTATATGCTCCTTCCATCTTTCTGCTTTCCCGTCTTTGCTTAGGGTTGGTTTTCCATCTGAGCTCTTGATATTAGTACAGGTGGTTCTCTTTTCTCCAAAATTCTCTCTTAATTTTCCTGTTGGCGGTATCTATCTTACCCTTAGTGATATATGCCTCTACCTCCTTACATTTGTCCTCTAGCCATCCTTGCTTAGCCATTTTGGTCTTTCTATCGATCTCATTTTTAAGACGCTTGTATTCCTTTTCGCCTGCTTCATTTACTTCACTTTTATATTTTCTTCTTTCATCTATTAAATTCAATATCTCTTCTGTTACCGAAGGATTTCTTCTAGCCTTCGTCTTTTTACCTAATTGATCCTCTGCGGCCTTCAATATTTCATCTCTCAAAGCTACCTATTCTTCTACTACTGTATTTCTTTCCCCCATTCTTGTCAATAGTTCCCTAAAGCCATAAGACAAAATAAAAATGACCTTGAGGGAATGAAAAAGGCAATATGGGCTACCTTCTTCCATAAATCCTCCACAGATGAC
Organism: Schistocerca nitens; assembly: GCF_023898315.1. Lineage (NCBI taxonomy): Eukaryota > Metazoa > Arthropoda > Insecta > Orthoptera > Acrididae > Schistocerca > Schistocerca nitens. The sequence goes on along the minus strand of NC_064614.1, from coordinate 1,310,481,038 downwards.
AACCGATGTTATGCACTTTGCCCACCTTGCAGAGGGTTGTTAGTCAAGGTGAGACCTACAACAATAAACATTCTTTCCCATTTGCTGTGATGGTAGGATTCAAAATCCAAATGAAAATTTCAACAGTTGTACATGGGAACAGATAGCAAAAACTGTTCTAGTAGGACTAAATACTTGGAAAATAGGTGCGGTAGATGCTGTTCTATGTTTCAATGACGGTGCAGTGTCAAGGCTTAATGTTACAGAACTGATGTGAGTGCCTGGCGGACTAAATATGCATAGAGCTCTAATAGCCATTGAACAAAGGAGAAAAATCGGTGTTGGAAACCACCAAAGAAGGAAGAATGAGAAGAGGTGTGAAAAAGAGAAGGGGAACAAGATGAATATGGACCTGGGATGCGTTAGTGCCGTGGAAGCAAGTTTTAACTTAAGCTTGAATTTTCCAGAAGTTCAATTACTTCACGTTCTGGTACACTTTGGCTACTAACTATTGAAAATAGAGAGCTGAAATTTTGTATACTGTGTTTAAAACTTGCTTAACTAAAAAGTACATAACTCTGGTTATCACATTTAGCATTCAACCGCGATTTTTATATATATTTTAACAACGCGTTTCGAGAGACAATGCTCTCATCATCAGGTTGTAAAATCTATGTCGCGAAATTAAACGTACTAAAAAGACAAAATACCATCACCAATAGTTGGTGGGTCCATAGAGTAAAAAAGAATTAAAAGTATACTGGACTGTGGGTCCTCGTCTTACATTAAAGTTGTTGACGCAGGTCGATGGCCGTCCCATAGCTACCAAATATGCTGTCGACTGCGCCGGCTCGGGTGCTGTTGTGGACTAACGTGCCTAGGTGTTGTGGCGTGGTTACCGCCGTGTGCTTGACGGTAACGCTATGCTATTGGGCGCCTCATTTCCTTACTGCATTGGTCTGCCATCGTTAGCCTCTCGCAACTCCGTCATTGACATGCTACAAGTTTTAAGTCGCATGCCTGCCCTAAAATAATTCTAAAAACCCGCTAAAAAATCTCATTTCTTTAAAGTTATCTTGTACATTTAGGATATTGCTTTGTTTCTTTTCATGGATAGCTATCTCGAATTCCTCTAGTGAGTCAAGTTTCCTCCCTTTCTTTTCTACATGCAATATTTCTACGTTGTCTTCTATGCTATTAAGGGGATGGCCTGTTTCATATATATGGTTCGCAACAGCTGATTTGTCATAATTTCCTAACCTGAACGCATCTTTATGTTCTTTATACCGGATCGCGAATGATCTTCCTGTCTGCCCTATATATTTTGCATCACACGTTCTGCACTGAATCTTATAAACTCCCGATCTTTCAAACTTATTTCTCTTCTCGCCAATATCGTGCTTAAGGCTATACCTCACTAGGTTATTAGTCTGAAAGGCTATTTTAACATCGTATGGCTTAAAAATATTTGCTATCTTTTGTGAGACTTTTCCGTAGTATGGCATCGTGATAATTTTCGCTTTCTCTCCGTCAGGTTTATTCTTTTTGCGCTTATTACATTTTCGTAACAGTTTTTTAACTATATCTATTCTGTAACCGTTATTCTTCGCTATTCTCTTAACGGTGTTAATTTCAGTCTCCCTATCTTTTTCACTCATAGGTATATTGACTGCCCTATGCACGAGACTACGGAAAGCAGCTTCTTTATACGCCTGCGGATGGCATGAATCATTCGGGATCACGGCATCAGTTGTAGTTTGTTTTCTATAAACGGAGAACGCATGTTTGTTGCCCTGCTTTTTTATATTCAGGTCCAGGAACTGTAGACAATTGTCAGTTTCGTACTCCACGGTAAATTTTATTTTATTATGTGCGTCGTTGAACTTTTTTACTATTTCAACGACGCACATAATAAAATAAAATTTACCGTGGAGTACGAAACTGACAATTGTCTACAGTTCCTGGACCTGAATATAAAAAAGCAGGGCAACAAACATGCGTTCTCCGTTTATAGAAAACAAACTACAACTGATGCCGTGATCCCGAATGATTCATGCCATCCGCAGGCGTATAAAGAAGCTGCTTTCCGTAGTCTCGTGCATAGGGCAGTCAATATACCTATGAGTGAAAAAGATAGGGAGACTGAAATTAACACCGTTAAGAGAATAGCGAAGAATAACGGTTACAGAATAGATATAGTTAAAAAACTGTTACGAAAATGTAATAAGCGCAAAAAGAATAAACCTGACGGAGAGAAAGCGAAAATTATCACGATGCCATACTACGGAAAAGTCTCACAAAAGATAGCAAATATTTTTAAGCCATACGATGTTAAAATAGCCTTTCAGACTAATAACCTAGTGAGGTATAGCCTTAAGCACGATATTGGCGAGAAGAGAAATAAGTTTGAAAGATCGGGAGTTTATAAGATTCAGTGCAGAACGTGTGATGCAAAATATATAGGGCAGACAGGAAGATCATTCGCGATCCGGTATAAAGAACATAAAGATGCGTTCAGGTTAGGAAATTATGACAAATCAGCTGTTGCGAACCATATATATGAAACAGGCCATCCCCTTAATAGCATAGAAGACAACGTAGAAATATTGCATGTAGAAAAGAAAGGGAGGAAACTTGACTCACTAGAGGAATTCGAGATAGCTATCCATGAAAAGAAACAAAGCAATATCCTAAATGTACAAGATAACTTTAAAGAAATGAGATTTTTTAGCGGGTTTTTAGAATTATTTTAGGGCAGGCATGCGACTTAAAACTTGTAGCATGTCAATGACGGAGTTGCGAGAGGCTAACGATGGCAGACCAATGCAGTAAGGAAATGAGGCGCCCAATAGCATAGCGTTACCGTCAAGCACACGGCGGTAACCACGCCACAACACCTAGGCACGTTAGTCCACAACAGCACCCGAGCCGGCGCAGTCGACAGCATATTTGGTAGCTATGGGACGGCCATCGACCTGCGTCAACAACTTTAATGTAAGACGAGGACCCACAGTCCAGTATACTTTTAATTCTTTTTTACTCTATGGACCCACCAACTATTGGTGATGGTATTTTGTCTTTTTAGTACGTTTAATTTCGCGACATAGATTTTACAACCTGATGATGAGAGCATTGTCTCTCGAAACGCGTTGTTAAAATATATATAAAAATCGCGGTTGAATGCTAAATGTGATAACCAGTATAACGACAACTGCTACCTCGACTCCATAATGGATTATATCAAAAAGTACATAACTCTCTAAACATTCTGCGTGGTGTCTGTTTGTTCTATATCGTGTCTCCCTACCACTTTCGCGCAACGACGCTCTGAGCGTGTTTTTTAGGGAATTGACTAGTTTGAACCTGGGACCTGTTGCTGGTAAGGAGACGACAGACCACACATGACATGTAGAATTCAAAAGAGTTCAGTGAGACTAGCGAGGATATAACCAAATACTTAATGATTTCAGCGTCAGCTCCACTGCACTCCCTGTACAAGAATCTTAATACTAACTAAATTTAGTGGAAGGGGTTCAAGGCTTTCCTATTTTTAGTTAGCTGGTAAAATAACGTCGAAAAAGCAGTTAAGTTTACCATTGGAAATTTTATTCTATTCACAAAACATCGTTTATAAATTGCACTATTGATAAGAGGAAATGTTTTAATACAGGATGGTAAAAACCAACTGCGTTCAACAAAAATGTGATCGAATATTCCCTGAATGGGTTTCCAAGTTCTACAATAGATCGAAGGATGACCTATACCATATCACGTCTATAATCTAGGTTTAAATTAAGTTTCACAAAAGAGAAAACTATCAAAATGGTCTACAGTGACCCTCAATTATCTTTAATTACTTATCTAACTTGTCGTAAATTACAGTGGCTGATGTGGCTTCTCAATAACTATATAACAGAAAAATCATCGCGTTTCAGATTTTTACTTCAAGTGGCAAATGTGAACACCATGAGCTTTAATTGACAATTGACACTAGTATTACGTAACGGGGATGTAACAGATGAGACTTCTGCAGTTCCAAGTGAAGCCTTATGTGCTCAAAAATGCAGCATCGCGTGCGTTCATTACCTTGTCGGTGTTCGTCAGGGGGTGGCGGCCGGCGCAGCTCCGTCCAGCTCGCCCTCTCGGAAGCAACTCTCTTGTCTTAACTTCTCCTTACTACAATTTTCCGAAGTTGGTTAAAAAAAAACCATCTGGCTGTGTTTTCATCTGACCAATCAGGGTCTGAATGTTAACCTTAAACTCCGCCTACAAAAATTCTGTCTATCCAATGAGAAACTTTATACTTTTCGTGGTGGGGCAATGTTTTTAAAGTTTGCAACGTAACAGAGACGCGAAAAAGTCTCACGCTAAAACTTGCAGCTGGTGTGGTCCTTTTAGCGTTATCATAAGATCTATACTGTTCTTCTGGAGAGCTCTATCTTTTAACATGGGCTGGGGGGGGTGGTCATAACGCAACAGAGACGCGAAAAAGTCTCACGCTAAAAAGTTGCGGGTGCTGTAGACCTTTTCGTGTTATAGTAAGATCTATACTGTTCTTCTGGAGGGCTCTAGCTTTTAACATGGGCTGGGGGGTGGTCTTGACGTAACAGAGACACGAAAAAGTCTCGCGCTAAAACTTGCGGGTGGTGTCCTAGCGGTTAGCTGGCGACGTGGGCGTCCGTCCGTCCCTTATCGTAGGGCCTTCCAGCTTAACACGGTTCTGCTCTCAGCTTCTGTTCTCGTTTCTCCCCTCGGAACCGCGTCTGTCTCACGGTGGGAAGGTATGACATGCATTTAGGCATTCTTGTGTTAGTCTGTGGTATTCATTTGCTCACTCGTTACTCGTATTACTTTGGTTAATTTAATGTCACGATTTATTCGGAGTTATGTGACATACTACTGGATTTGCTTATCATGTCAGGGTTTTCACGGAAGGTGTTGGATTTGCCTGACACCTTACAACTCTTGTGACTTAACTTTGAAAATAAAATGCTTCTTCGAAGAAAAACTCTGAATTCATTTCCAACATTTTTGATAATCGTACTTAAAATTTTGTTGTACCACAATTTATGACAGCACCACCTTTCAATAGCCCGCTTTAAAGATAATAGTGTAAAGGACTTACAGGCAAAAATATAAACGTTCAACTTTGTTTGAATTTTAAGTAATGTGTATCTCCAATGTACATAAGTAATTAGCATGGTTTATTTCACTTGAAACAAAAAATACAATTAGAGAAAAGTGTGAGAGCTTAAGCTTGGCTTATTATTGCTATTGTTAGTGTGGACTTTGCTTTTCGCTCTTTAGCTACAAGTGTAGAGAACTTTCCACCTCGTGATGTATTGGCTTATGTGTTTATGTTGTCATCTTATTGACTGTATATGGACACGAGTACGGTATTTGTACAACAACGAAATGATGGTTGTACAACAATAAGACTGAAGAAATGGACTTTTTGCCCAATACTGACAATCGGTGAACACCTACTTGTTTTCACTCCCCCCCTCCACCCTCTCCCGCTTTATTTCATGCAGGCGTCAATTCCTCTTCCTCCTCCATCACCTGTGTGACTGAAATACCAGAAAATTCTGACAAGTAGTGCAACATTACAACTTTTGCTTTGACTTCTTTTATCGATGTTCCTTCTCGCCAAACAACTGTGTAAAACTTGTGATCACTTTTTCATCTAAATTAAAAATCACACAACTGATCCTCTATTCTCTACTTTTGTTAAGTATTGAGAGGAGTTGATTGAAATTATTTACAAAAGTGCTACCTTGGCAGAAATTCCTCTTTCCGTTCAACTCTGCTTTCGGAATAATTTACATATGTTTGTATTTATTTTCCTCAACATAAAACAGTAAAACGAAACATTTGGCATCCTTGTCACTTAACTTACTCAGATGTGTATACGATGACGGCTTTACAAGCGGGAGCCGCCAATTTCTTCAGGTCATCTGCCGGCATTATTGTGAATTCAGTACAGTTGTACCACCTGGGATGCGTAGCACAATCCATTGGAAATAAAGTAACAAACGTCACAACAAAACAATACCAGTCAAGAAAACACAACCGAGCAATTCCACATCGCAACATCCTATGTCGTTTGTGTTCGTAGGTCCTAAGTTACTTGTGGAACTTAACCATCTATATTTTTCAATAATATGTCAAGAGTGCTTCGGAAACAATATTTTATTTCGAATAATTTAAGAACGTTAACAATCTGTGTGGCTCACAATGTTTCTCTAGTTGGAAAATACAACTCAGTACATGCAATTTACGAGGACTTTTTAATCTGTAGAAAGTGTGAATTAATGGCACCACAAATAGTGCAGTAAATAACATTAAGTACCAGGAAATGGTGTTGTGCGATCAAAGTTTGCACAGTTGCTACAGATCTGTATTGGAGAGAAGGTGTCGCTGAAAGGGAAGTGTGAGGGCAGGGCGTGGCAGCGCTGGCTCAAAGGGCGGCGGGCCCCCTCTGGCGAGCAGAGTCCCACGGCGACAGCTGATCCGGCAGGTCCAGGTCCGCCGGCACCTGCAACACGTCAAGTGAAGGGATGCAACCGGTACAGAAACTGGGCACCAATTGTACAAAGAAATGGTTCAAGTGGCTCTCAGCACTATGGGACTTAACGTCTGAGGTTGTCCCCTAGAACTCAGAACTACTTAAACCTAACTAACCTAAGGACATCACACACATCCATGCGACCGTAGCGAGCAATTGTACAGATCGACGGGCCTGAAAGGGAGACAGTGGCTGAGAAAGCAGCTGCACAGGGCGGCAGCGTGATGCCCGTACTGTTCCGTCACAACACCGAGTATAGCCCCTGACTCCTCTGCAGAGGCTGGTATTAGCACGTACAATGGGAAAGCAACTTCAAATTGACGATGGCTGAAAAGGCCGTTGCCGTCGGATTGTCGGTGCCGTAGTGCGGTTTTGAGAGCGAGGCGGGCCGGCGCGCCGGCGCTCCGTTCTGTGACGCCTGCACCTCCCGCAGCAGTACGCGGTCCTGCTGCGTCGTGCGCTGTCCACACGTCCAGTCAGCCGCACTCCACGGACTCGGTCGTAGTGGCTCTGCTGCACCGTGGCACCGTCTTTTTATAACGACATCCCGACACAAACGGATTCCCGACGCACCACATCCCACTCGGCGGCCATCTGACCGACAGCAGACCGTTGATACGGTCCACAGCTCACCGTGGATTTTGTTCACAGTAGACGACGGATCGACGCGTGGCGCTCTGTGAAGGTGACACGTGTCTTTTTGTCGAGCATTCTATTATCGAGTACAACTAACATTTAGCTATTCTGGACTTGGGCTTTGATTTGGAAATTTGTACGATTGTGTTTTGTTCTTTGAGAAGAGTCTGAGGCTGTCGTTCCACGTGGCAGTTTTGACCTGAGACTGTGTGCCGATCCCTGTTTCGACCCGTCCCATGGGTCGTGCTTTAAGGTGTCAGGCTGCAACACAAAAGAAGTAATGTTGCATTGTATTTTAACCTTATTAATTTTGTCATTTCAACTGTACCAGCCGTTTTACTTATCAGCAGAGTCGCAATACGGCTTGTAGCAGGCCTGGGCCAGCGGAATGAACGTGCGGCGCCCTCGGCCACACAGCGCTCGTCAGCCGACGGACGGGGTCGCGCTCTGCCGCACCGTGCAGGAGCCAGCGCCATGGCGCGCACTGTGCGTCCAGGAGACGCGACCTCAAATCCCTGCGCACTGTCCACAGTTAGGTTTGCCGTGGTTTCCTAGAATTTTTAAGCCGAACGACGGTTCTTTCGACAAAGCCGATGCCGATGCCGATTCCTGGGTGCGCCTCCGTAGTGCCGTGCGAGTGCTGCCATCTGTAATGGCGACACTGCCGAGGAGCTCGCCCTCTCACGTTACAAAAGCACGCGAGCTTTTGTTGATACTTTGCAAAACATTCGAGTCTTCACAAAGCGCCAAGGAACAACTGACTGCCACAGTTACAAATTAAGTAACAGTAAGTAGGTAATACAGAAATAAATAGCTCGCCCTAAATACACAACTAATGCAAAATGAAATTGTCACATTGAAGAAAGAACAAATCTGATTTTCATCCCTTAGTTTTCTCACTAGCATAGACCTGAAGGTTCTGGTGAAACTTAAGGAAAAAAAGTGACTCGTATTTATACACCAATACCGAGCGACGATACTGTCGTAGGTGATTAAATTTGCAGCGGTGCCGCCGTAGACAGTATGTGCAGGAAGTGAAGAAAGGCCCGTGCTTTCCAAGTGAAGGACGCTGGGTAAATGTCTAATCACTTTTTCGCTGTCACATGTTGTTGCCACAAGTCTGTCTGATAGGCAGTTTTCGACACGTGAAAACCCCTTAAGCAAAACGCTCTGTCTCCGTTTATGAGGTCACTTCCTAATTTAATATCAACTGCTTCCTCAACGGCACTAACCCAACAGCTGAAAGTACACGCCACAATAACTGTGTTGATGATAACCGCTGCCAGTGCTACGTTCTGCAGTAGCAGATTTGTCCCGCTGGTGTAAGCGTGTGCGACGCTTACGCTCTGCACAACGCACTCTGAGCGTCCTGACGGTCTGTCCGACGCCGGACGCGTCACAGCTGGACGGAATACGCAGAAACAGGCCTCACGCAAACCCAGACCTTAAAGGGCCCTACTCCCACATTGGGTTCCAAACACACATTTCACATCGTGTTTCTGCAGGGTACGATCAATCCTGCTTCTCCGTAACGCAAAAAGGCCGTACATTTACGTTTCTACCGAATTATTTCGGCTTGATTTGACGACTGATTCGACAATTTCCCCGTTTTCTCGGGACTGGCTCGACGGTGCTTCTCGGTCGAGTCTAACTGAAAATTTCGATATGTCACACTCCAGCATTCGCTTAAGATCGAACGTTTCCGTGGCTCGGAGTGCTGTGATCACTCCGTGTTGAGGAGAAGTTTCAAGTTTTCGCAGACGCCCGAGCTTGTGACTATTCTCGGTTGTATAATGCTGCTGCGTTCCTGTCTTTTTCTAAGCAGTTTTGTACTCGCTTCTTTCGTCAATGAATTGAAATACACTGGCGGAAGAAAATCTCAGTACGAAGAAGTTGCGCGGCATAAAGGAATGTTAGTAGGCGTGTTTCTGCATCTGAGAGATGACGACTCTTCAGACTTGGCGCCACTATGAGGGCACGAATCAGGTTTGCTTTAAATACGCGCTGGAGGCGATCGTCAGCGTTAACTTACCTTTGAGATTGTACGCGGTGACTTGACGTTAGTCGAGAACGCCTTTAAGGTGACGAAGACGCCGTTATCGCTACCTCAGTGAGTTCGAACGAGTTCGTGTAACCGGGCCACGAGAAGCCGTATGTTCCTCGTGCGACAGTGCAGAAAGACTCGGAGGGAACGGAGCCACTGTACGTGACTGCCTTCCGAGGAGAAGACCGCCGCGATCGGCTGCGCCTGCAGCCCGGTCAGCAGTCACACAACGAGCTCTTACAAATCGGTTACTTGGACGGCAGATCCGAGTCAGATAACTAAACCACCGCCATTTGCGGCCTCGGCGGTGCCAAGCGAGAGCTCACTGCACAGGCTGGATGTCAGTTGTTTATTCTGACGAAACCTGGTGCCAGTGGTGGCGAGCTGAGAGCTTGCAACCGAGCAGGACCCACACTTGCAGTTACGACCTGCAGAGCAATTTCGTATGACCGCAGAAGCACTACACGCACAGTCTGGTGATTCGAGTTGTTGTGTTGCCATTCACGAACAGCACGCCAGAGTGATAGGATAGCGCTCGCCGACATACCACTGCCCTACACAGCGTGGACGTGTCGCCTCGGCCTGCTCCATCACCAGATCTGCCTGCAATCGAGCACGTACGGGACACCGTCGGACGGCAACCCCAGCGTCATCCACAAACAGCAAAACAGCATTGAGCGTCGCTGTATTGACCGACCGAGCGCAACAGGAATGCAACTCCCAACTCACATACTGACATTCGGTATATGTACAACACAATCTGTGCAGATTTGCGTGCCTGCATTCGACATTCTGACTGTTACACCGGTTATTAATGGAATGTGAATGACTTAAATATGTTACCTAGAAAAATACATTCTACAAATTTTATTGCTCTACATTAATCATTTTTTGGTGCTGCGATTTTTTCCGTTAGTGTATTTCTGCTATTACACAAAGTTTTTTCTTAGTTGCCTTCCTTGTACATGCACTCGTTTTCCCAAATTCTGTGGTTACCATTTTAGAGATGTCAATTCCTCTCGAGGTGAACTGCCTACTGTGGTATTCATTATCACAACGTCTACAGAGTCAGTGACCTCGAGACGCAGTGGCTCGGTACTATATTCCACGCCTTTGGACGTTGATACGTCTGGCCGTTTCAGTTCGACCCATAGTTCATCACTACTATACTGTGATTTGAGTCTATTTCTGCTATTCGGTACTCCTTACAATCGAATATTTGATTTCTGAATCTCTGCCTCGCCGTGATATAATCCAGCTGTTTTCTACCCGAGTCTCCAGGCCTTTTTGTAAGTAGAGTATATCTCCTCTTGTGACTTTTCGACAGAGTATTTGCTATTACCAGACTTAGGTTTACTCCAGAACTCTATTAGTCTCCCCCCGTGAGATAACTTCAGTTTCTTCCCGTCTCACAGGCATTCACTCTTCCCTGATTATAGGATTATCATCTCCCTTTACGTACTGATTTACCTCCATCTGTCTCTTCATGTCCTGCTTGTGACGTCGGAATGTATAACTGAATTACGGTTAGTTTTGTCTCTGTTCTGATGAGAACAATTCTATTACTATATTGTTCAAATTAATTGAGTCTGTGACCTACCATTCTATTCATAACGAATCCTACTCCCGCTAGGTTCATGTGGTAAGAAGTGCTCATCTTCCCATTTCACTTCTCTTCACTTCACTCACCCTCACTCCAGCGGCAGCACCGCGAGGAATGCGTGCTGCAACACGGGCGCAGATGCCAGCCCAGCCTGGAGGCTGCGCTGCTGTGTCTGGCCACGAACGACACAAGCTGCAAGCGTCAGTCGTGGCCGGAACAGCCGCCGCTTTGTGTACCTGAGAGGGCTTTACTGCACGTCTCACTTGAGTCAATTTCAAAGTTGGCTAATTTTTGGTGTTCGTACGGTGCTTGCATCCAAAACCGAGGGAGCCGAACTGCTCGGTGTTTCGAGAGGCACCGTATCGAAGATTTATATCGCGTATAGGGAAAGAGGTTAGGTTTGTGGTTTGTCAAATCTCTATATATCTAGACTGAGCCTTTGCGTTTCCCTTCCCATATTTTCTAGATTCCCTGACACGTTCACATTTCTGTCATTCCACGCCCCGACTCGTGGAATGTCAGTCTTGCATTACTTCTTCAGTCTCTTGCCCACGTTCATCTCCCCCTCTAGCAGTCCTCTCTCGGAGGCCCAAATGGGGCACTAATCGGCAAATTTCTTCAATTGCAGGCCACACGTTCTGTGTACACAGACTGCAGTGGTTGCGGTTGGAGGGCCCTTCGCACCCCCTGTGCGAGCGCCGGCCCCCGCCCTTCACACGCGGCTGCGCACCTGGAGAGGGCGTAAAACAGCTGACGCCTCGCTTAGCCCCGCCAGTGTGACCACTGACTTGCGTGCTGTTGCGCTATTTTTGCTATAAAAATGACTTTCGACGTGGAACTTTTTGTCACTGAAGTAGAAGGTCGCCCTGTAATTTGAGATTCAAGAAACAAGCATTACAGTAATAAGATCGAAAAACGTAATGCTTGGGAGGAGATGCGTAAGAACTTTGTTCCTGACTTCGAAAATAAAACTGTATCGGAGAAAAACGAAAGTGGTATGTATTATTCTGTTCATTTATCATTAGCATACATCTTATATTTTTGAGAACATTTTGGGTAATCAGTGCTCTTTTCCTCTTACAATTTTTATAAGAAACAGTTTAGAGCGCAAACTTTGTTTCAATTTTCATAAGCAGTAACAGCACCTGGAGGCACCCGTAGCACATGCTCCGTTCCACGCCAACTGTGGTATTGCCTGAACTGAAACTAGTTGTTAATAAATTCAAAAGTTTGCGCTCTAGACTGTTTTTTTTTATAAAAATTAGAATACATTTTGTATCTTGCTCATTTGCCAAGTAAGAGTACCTTCACTGCTGACAAAATAATCAGAAAATTTGTCTCGTACACTCACTGCACAGCGGCTTCTTACGGGCATGGTGCTACATCGTCCAACCCAATTATTTCTAAAGTTTCATCCAGTTTGAACCCATCTCTTTTGCGAACGAAGTTGTGCAGAACGCAATATGCTTTGATTATTACTGTACAGAAGTCCTCATTCACATTTAAAGGGCGACGAAAAATTCGCCATTTGTAAAATAGGATTCCAAAAGTGCACTCAATGTAACGTAGCGCCCTCGATAACCTGTAATTATAAACCTTTTTTTTTTCTCTGTCACATTTTTTCCACTGTACGGACGTTGGCATGTTTTCTTCAAGTGCAAAAGCTTAATCTCCAACAAAGCAGAATGGACGAGGTTCACCCGAGTCAGTCAGAGGTCGAGGCTCTGGCAAATTTAAATTATTGTTTCATTCTTTTGTAAATTTGTGAGTCCCCACTTTTGACATATAAACCTAAGTCTATTAATGTAAAGTAATAATCAGCGTCACAAACTGCTTGTAACACTATTGAGAAAAAGTGTTTGTAGTTATGGTATACAAAGCCACTGTGTTCAGGTTTAACAGTGCTCTCCATCAATTGCACCAAGACAGTTCGGAAAATCAGCACACACTTTAAAATTTTCTCCTATATTAATCCAACCTTCTTCTGATGCACGTCGCTTGCATATGCTTTGTAGATTATCGCATATCTCCTGACAAGTGTCTCGCACATTTCGATATAGTTAAAATGCCACATTTGAAGGAATAATGTACCTCTGTAAATGTACAGCCTGTAGCAAGGTACCTCAAATCAGACAGTTTTGTTTTTTTGTAGCAACATAGTTACAGAAGGAGTGGAAGAACATTAGTGACTGTTACACAAGAGAACTCAACAAGAGAAAAGCCTCAAAAAGTGGTTCTCCTGCAACAACCAAGAAAAAATATGTATATTTCGATATGTTAAATTTCCCACCACCTGTAACTGCCACTAAACCACCAGAGTTGGAAGAAGCCGATGCACTTACTGATGAGGCAAACAATTCTCATGTACAAGATGGAGTTGCCTCCAGTTCCAGTAAGAGACAAAAGATGACAGAGAGGAGGAATTATTTCAAGTACTTGCATCAAAGATCAAGAACGCATCAATGGCCGAAGCAGATTTTCTACTATCATTATTAGATGATTTGAAATCTGTGCCACAACATTTGAAAATGGACGCTAAATTTGAAATAATGTCAGTTTTGAGGAAGCACAGCAGGCAGGTCTTACAGTTCATTACACAACTATAATTTTCAGTTCACTTCACAAATACGAATGCCTGTATACTCAAATTCACCCATAACTGTACCTGCATCTAATCCAAGCCCATGTACATCAAATCGTGATGCCACACTTTCACCTGTGTCATCTGATTCATCAGTTGTCACTGGGTAGCGAAATATCACAGTTTTGGCTTACTGTATTTTAATATTACACATTGGAGCGAATTACTGATAAACCTACTTTAAGAATAAAGGTGTATGTAAAACAAGCATTTTATTTACCTTACAGTAATCATTAGTCTTTCCTCTGGTGAAACACTGTTCCTCACTTGCGTGTTTTGCCTCATGAGGTTTGGCCTCAGCATAGCACATAATTCATCAAAAGATGTCACAGACATTCTGAAATAGTTTAGGAATTTAGCAGGGTTTTCTCTTAATTCGTAATAAATTGTGCAAAAATGTCCGTTTTTCTCTCGAGTATTCAGTAGAGGATGAATCCAGGATTTTCTTTGACGTCGGCGGCGTCTGTATTTTCTTTTCAATAACAGGGCGAGAAGCAACACTTGCTCGTCAGAATCCATTTCGGAACTGGCTGCCACGAGCACACAGACGGCTCCCGGCACAGAGCAGCTGCTACCTGGCGATTCGGCGGCACGGTTCAGCCGAGCGAGAGTCGCGCATTGCAGCGGCTGAACCGCGGTCACGAAATCGCCGGTGTGAAAGCAGCTTCAGGGGCGAGACTGCCCTAAACCTCCGTTCTCCTTAACAACGCCGCTGCTGATCGTATTAATTGGTCCACAATACGTATCGTAAATAGTAACTGCAATAAATATACTCACAATACATGCAGATCTGTTTTATGGAAATAAAACAATTGTTCATGTTCCTACAAATGAAGGATGTAATGCTGAAGTCGTTATTAACTGTGAACGCCATGTTGTTGTTGTTGTTGTGGTCTTCAGTCCTGAGACTGGTTTGATGCAGCTCTCCATGCTACTCTATCCTGTGCAAGCTTCTTCATCTCCCAGTACCTACTGCAACCTACATCCTTCTGAATCTGCTTAGTGTATTCATCTCTTGGTCTCTCTCTACGATTTTTACCCCCCACACTGCCCTCCAGCACTAAATTGGTGATCCCTTGATGCCTCAGGACATGTCATACCAACCGATCCCTTCTTCTAGTCAAGTTGTGCAACAAACTCCTCTTCTCCCCAGTTCTATTCAGTACCTCCTCATTAGTTATGTGATCTATCCATCTAATCTTCAGTATTCTTCTGTAGCACCACATTTCGAAAGATTCTATTCTCTTCTTGTCCAAACTATTTATCGTCCACGTTTCAGTTCCATACATGGCTAAACTCCACACAAGTACTTTCAGAAACGACTTCCTGACACTTAAATCTATACTCGATGTTAACAAATTTCTCTTCTTCAGAAACGCTTTCCTTGCCATTGCCAGTCTACATTTTATATCCTCTCTACTTCGACCATCATCAGTTATTTTGCTCCCCAAGTAGCAAAACTCCTTTACTACTGTAAGTGTCTCATTTCCTAATCTAATTCCCTCAGCATCACCCGACTTAATTCCATTATCCTCGTTTTGCTTTAGTTGATGTTCATCTTATACCCTTCTTTCAAGACACTGTCCATTCCGTTCAACTGCTCTTCCAAGTCCTTTGCTGTCTCTGACAGAATTACAATGTCATCGGCGAACCTCAAAGTTTTTACTTCTTCTCCATGGATTTTAATACCTACTCCGAACTTTTCTTTTATTTCATTTACCGCTTGCTCAATATACAGACTGAACAGCATTGGGGATAGCCTACAGCCCCGTCTCACTCCCTTCCCAACCACAGCCTCCCTTTCATGTCCATCGACTCTTATAACTGCCATCTGGTTTCTGTACAAATTGTAAATAGCCTTTCGCTCCCCTGCCACCTTCAGAATTTGAAAGACAGTATTTCAGTCAACATTGTCGAAAGCTTTCTCTAAGTCTACAAATGCTAGAAACGTAGGTTTGCCTTTCCTTAATCTTTCTTCTAAGATAAGTCGTAGGGTCAGTATTGCCTCACGTGTTCCAACATTTCTACGGAATCCAAACTGATCTTCCCTGAGTTCGGCTTCTATCAGATTTTCCATTCGTGTGTAAAGAATTGGCGTCAGTATTTTGCAGCTGTTACTTATTAAACGGATAGTTCGGTAATTTTCACATCTGTCAACACCTGCTTTCTTTGGGATTAAAATTATTATATTCTTCTTGAAGTCTGAGGGTATTTCGCCTGTCTCGTACATCTTGCTCACCAGATGGTAGAGTTTTGTGAGGACTGGCTCTCCCAAGGCTGTCAGTAGTTCTAATGCAATGTTGTCTACTCCCGGGGCCTTGTTTCGAGCTAGGTCTTCCGTTTTTAACTGTGAACGCCATACTGAAGCAAAATTATTTCACGATTAATAAAGGTAATGTACATAAATTGGTTAGACAAAGAGGCTGCCTTAACTAAGTCCGACAGTCATGGCTGACGATGTGGGGTCTAAGACAATCCGTGGCTGTCACACAATGCCTTCCGTTTCCTCGACATCTTCCGCTCGGCGGGCAGCCGAGTGTGGCAGGCATATAGTCCGCCTCCGTTCTGCTACTGTGGGCAAACCGACGTGATGTATATGGCAGAGGGCGCGTCGCTCTGACCACATATTAGGACCCCTTCGCGTTCTGTCCGTGAGTGGAGCAGGGCAGTGAGGGACTTCCTAAATGCCCCTGTGGGCGCTGTCTTAGCAGTCCCCACGTTAGTGATGCATGGGGGGTTGTCGCGTATTCCTAGGGCGGTCAGCTATGCAACGTTCTAGAAACGAAGTAAGTGGGTTTTCACGGGACAGTTTGCGCCTGCCAGCTGAGCTCTCTCAGCAGTCCCCCGCGAGCCGAACGAACCTGCCACCAGCCGCACTGCCCTCATTTGTGTAGGTGCAGCACACCCCTTAGTCCTGGCCAGTACGGGGTGTTGTACGACGGACAGCATCTCAGCAGTGAACCGTCGTCTCGCGCCACCCGCTACCTGCCAGTGCCGGGGGCAGCCCGCCGCATCGACGCCGCCCCTGACGTCAGCACATCGATCGGTGACGTCAGCGACGCGACAGCTGAGCGTGTGCGGACACTGCGCGGCGTGGCGGTAGGCGTGGGAAAAACCGACCGATGGCGACACTTTGGCGCTGAATAACCGGTATTTTTCGGTATTTATTTGCTCCCAGTTGTAACAGATTTTTTAAAATTTTTCACTAATAACAGGAAAAAACCGGCATACGAGTTTCCCACAGCAGAAGCTCAAAAAAATTTTGTTTCTAGATAACAATTTTTGAAATGGAACTATTTTTACAAATGCACGATGTTCATTTTTAAAATTTCTGTGGCTTTGAAATATTGGGTTGTTATAGAAGATGAAAAAATGCGGTCAATGCTATTTTAGTAACAATGCCAACTGCGGGAAACGAGCGACAAACACGTGAATCACGCCTACAGTATTGCTGTGGCCTGTTAACACGGTACACAAGTACGTGCAGTGAACGACACCTATCCTGTGCTGTCGTTTCTCGTTCTCGTCTTCAGGTGGTCGTACTGCAGAATGGTACGATACTTTGTACGTATTTTGCGAAGCACAGTAGCAATTAGGTAAAACGCAGAATTCGCTTTACAAGATTGACAACAGGAGGACGCATAACATATTTGCGACACGGAGTAAGCGGAAAACATCCATAATATGCCTTGCGATAGAAGGTAATTTGATTGGTACACCTAAAATGTTACTGAGCTACTATAAACTTTCGATAACAACTGAAGCCTTACTTTTGTGTTTGCTATCGGGTGAAAAACTGATGGCATCGAAAAGTGACGTCGCAGGGAAGTCGGCAACTCGTGACCTCGCACAAAATCGATTATTTGAGAAACCGGTTATTTTGACCGGTTTTTAACAGTCAGGTTAAACTGGACACGAAAAATACCGGTGTAACCGAAAATCGGTCGATACGGCAATAGCCGGCGTCCTTGCGTGGCAGTGCCGCGTACCTCGAAGCATTCTGTGACGGCGCCCCTCTGAGGGTCGATCAGCACAGGACGTGGGAAGCAGCGCTGGTGCGGCGCTCAGCCCGCTATATAACCGACGAAGGGCAGGAAGCACGTCGTACGTTCCTACGACACGGTGTCCCACTGTAGACTGTTTAACCGACGTCCGATCTTACGGAACTGGTTCACAGACATGTGAGTGGTTCGTAAAGTAATAGAACTCAGTGCGTTGTCCTTGAGAACCAGTGTTCGTCAGAGACGAGGGCATCGTCGGGGGTTCCCCAGGGAAGTGCGATAGGACCGTTCTATTAGTCTATGACGTTACTGACAGGCTGAGCAGCGGCTGTCTGCCGACGATGCTGTACTGTACGGGAAGGTGTCGTCATCCAGCTGGACTGGTGAATGGCAGTCACGTCTACACGTAGAAAAACGTAAGTTAATGCAGAGGAGTAACAGAAACAACCCTATACTGTTGGCTCAAAATGGTTCAAATGGCTCTGAGCACTATGGGACTTAACTTCTGAGGCGCATCAGTCCCCTACAACTTAGAACTATTTAAACGTAACTAACCTAAGGACATCACACACATCGATGCCCGAGGCAGGATTCGAACCTGCGACCAGAACTGCTCGGCCACTCCTACAGTGTTGTAATATAGTGTTGGTGCTGTGATGCTCGACGCGGTGACGCCGTTTAAATATGTAGGCGTAACGTTGCAAGACCGATACGAAACGGAAGGAGCACGTAAAGACGGCAGTAGTGAAGGCGAATCGTCGATTTGGGTTTATTAGGAGGTGGAGCTCAGTTGTAAAGGGCACCGCGTGTACAAGTCTGGTGCGGCCCATTGCTGACTGCTGCTCGAGTGCCTGGGATCAACGGAAGACACCGGTGCTACTGTAAAGCGCGGTGCAGATCTCTCACCTGTAGATTCGGCCATCACGACAGTGTTACGGAGATGTTTTGTGGACTCAAAAGTGAATCGCTAGAGGGAAGACGACGTTCATTTCGCGAGACACTGCGACATTTGGAGAACAGGCACTTGCAGCTGAGTGCAGAACGATTTTACTGCCGCTAAGGACGCGAAAACGAGACAAGTTAGGATCGTACAGAGGCACACAGATAGTCGCTTCTTCCTTCGCTCCCTTTGCAAGTGGAATAGGAGAGGAAATGACTAGTTACGGTTCGGCATAAAACCGTACCGTGAGTTGCAGAGCGTGCGTGTAGGTGTACACGTGCAAGCATTCCACAACGTGACGTGCACGCACGCCTCCCGCGAAACGGAGTGTCACCGCCGTCAAGTTTTCTCGGCACGGAAGTTTCGACGCAGATGTCGGAAGGGTAGGCAAAGGGGAAGGGGTGATGGGGGGGGGGGGGGGCGAGCGGAGAGAGGATCGGCGGCAAATAGTGACGTCCTCTGCTGACGTCAGAAACTGACCTGTTGCAACGTGCCACTGGTTTGTTCCACAATTAACTGTGGCATCTCATTAATGAACTCTGTTTTGGCCGTTAATAACCTCTAGTACTGAAACTTCCTGGCAGATTAAAACTGTGTGCCGCACCGACACTCGAACTCGGGACCTTTTGCCTTTCGCGGGCAAGAGCTCTACCAACTGAGCTACCCAAGGACGACTCACGCCCCGTCCTCACAGCTTTACTTCTGCTAGTACTTCGTCTCCTACCTTCCAAACTTAACAGAAGCTCTCCTGCGAATCTTGCAGAACTAGCACTCCTGGAAGAAAGGATACTGCGGAGACATGGCTTAGCCACAGCCTGGGGGATGTTTCCAGAATGAGATTTTCACTCTGCAGCGGAGTGTGCGCTGATATGAAACTTCCTGGCAGATTAAAACTGTGTGCCGCACCGAGGTACCGAGTTCGAGTATCGGTCCGGCACACAGTTTTAATCTGCCAGGAAGTTTCATATCAGCGCACACTCTGCTGCAGAGTGAAAATCTCATTCTGGAAACTCTATTACTGTCAGTGCTAGGTTCTTTTTAGAAGTATCCGTGACGATTCATTCACCCTTGCCACGTGTTCTTTGATAAGGCGTTATCTCGACAGCTTAGTTGCGCCGATGAGTTCCGAATTAGGAGAGGTGGCGTTGGCTCGGACACGTGCGGCGGTGCAGCAACGTGCGCGCTTACGGCAGCAGGGGGCGCGTCGCACTGGCCACGTGTCACTGCTGCATGAAATTTGGACAACGCTCACAATCAATTGCTATTCTATGCGGGGTAACTGAAAGAAACGGGTAGAGAGACGAACAGAAATGACACTTTTATTAGGAGTCAATAGTTACACTGAACTCACCGCGACTCATAATGGTTCCCCGGACAAGACAAAAGGCAGGACGCGATTCGTGTCAGCGTGGTTAGCACGACGGGCGCCGGTATGTGGCCGGGAAGGTGCCGGTAGCGAGCTGGCGCTGCAGGGCGCCGCTGTGCCCCGCCTGCCCACACGTGCTCGGTGGGAGTCGGGTCGAGGAAGCAGGCGGGCCGGTCCACTCGGCCGGCGAATATTCTCACCTTCCGAGAGTCCTCCTTCGACCGAGTCGCGCTTCGTCACGCATTAAAACGAAATCGGGGCCGAATGCGCCCCTGACAAGACTCGCCCAGGAAGGAGTCGAGTGTGACAGTAGCGCTGGCCGTGTTCAGAGGTCTGGGGTGCACAACAGCCACGGGACCGACCCGTCCGCACATCACCTGGACCACGTGTCTCACGGTGTCCCCGTCTGCACGGCGTGTTCACACTGTCGCACGACCGTTTCGGTGGGCCACGTGTAACGGTGTGGCGAGGCACGGCCAACGTGCACGTGGCACTCCGCTGCTTCCCGTGCGCATCTTTTGGACGGTGTGTCGAAGATAACGCGCGACCGCACCGAACAGCGCAGCGAGCAGAGGGTGGGCGCCGGCGCGCCCCACGCCAGCCCCGCCCCGCCACCACAACTCCTCGCTGACCTCGTAGCGAGCACCAGAGCGTAACTGCTTTCCTTGGTCGCCACACACAATATAATTATATTGCCTACGAATAAATGTGTCATTTCTGTTTATCTCATTGCCCATTTCTTTCAGTTACTTCCTGAACTAAACTTTGCACTTCTTACTCTGTGTGGTGCATGTTTCATTGGGCCGTGTTACTTGGCACCGACGCATCACGCAAAACTTACTCGTCGTCAAGTTTTGCACACCACTGTACCTCTAGAGCTCCAAACAGTTCAATAGCAGCGTCAGCTGTGCAGAAGTCAAGTTCCGAATGTAGAGACCACCGACACGTGAAGGTCTTACGAGTGACACGCACGCAACGCGCGCGCCCTTTAGTCGGCGACCACCGGAGCAGTACGCAGCGCGCGGGATACCGCCTGTGAGCAGACTCACTGTACCACATTCAGGGGGCGACCCTTATTCGTATGATTTCGACACACATATTGTAATATTATCAATTACATTAACAGTCGCAGCTGTCAGAATAGTCGGTAATGGGTAAGAACGTTATCATCCAGTTTGCTGTCACGTAATGCGTCGCCTTCAAAAGCAGAATTCCAAAAAAATGGCTCTGAGCACTATGGGACTTAACATCTGAGGTCGTCAGCCCCCTAGAACTTGGAACTACTTAAACCTAACTAACCTAAGGACATCACACACATCCATACCCGAGGCACGATTCCAACCTGAGACCGTAGCGGTCGCGCGATTCCAGACTGAAGCGCCTAGAACCACTCGGCCACTCCGGCCGGCCGTATACTCTCATTTTCCATCAACTTCGTATCATAGGTCGAACAACATTTTACTACAAGTGTGTAGATTCTTATGTACGTACGTCAACTTCCTGTTTTCTTACAAGGAGACCACATGGCACTAGGATATTTGTTAAGTTTCCATACTTACTGTACACCAACTTCAGAACTCAAATATTGATCACCGAGCGAGGTGGCGCAGTGGTTAGGAGACTGGACGCATTCGGGAGGACGAGTGTGCAAACCCTCGTCCCAGTATCCCGATTTAGGTTTTCCCCGATTACCCTAAATCGCTTCGGGCAAATGCCGGGATGTTTCCTTTGATAGGCCACGGCCGACTTCCTTCCTCATCCTCCCCTAATCGGCTGGGACGGATCACATAGCTCTTTGGTCCCTTGCCACAAATCAACCGACCAACTAAATATTAACCCCCCCAAAGCAATTAGATGCGACTCTCAAAAAGTCTACAGGAAATGGATTTTCCATTTTTCCGACGTTATTTAATATCCTCAAGAAAGGTGCACAAAGCGAAAAAAGTGGTCCAACTAAAACATTCATATTTCCTTACATACTACACGAATATGTAATAAAAATGGGGGTTCCTATTTGAAAAAACGCAGTTGATATCCGTTTGCCCTATGGCAGCGCCATCTAGCGGGCCAACCATAGCGCCATCTGGTTTCCCACTTCAAGCTACACGAGTTTCGTTCTTTGTAGGTTTGTCCTTTGACGCTTATTTCGTCAGATATTTGGCCAGGTCACTATCAATGGACCACCCTGTATTGTTCGCCTGCCATGCGCGGGGCCTGGGTTTTATTCCTGGCTGATGCAGATTTTTAAACCAAGTTACATGTTTAGTGAGCACTTATGTGAAGCGTAAAATACGTAAAGATGAGGAAAAAATTGGTAGGTTTCGAGACTGGTAATTCCTCGATTGCTGCCTCCAGTCTCATTTTGGTCATTATTTCTTTCGTTTCTTAGTTCACTTCTAATACCTATGTCATTTATAAATAAAATTCGTCACATATATGCTGATTAACACGTATGTAATTGTCATTTTTATAAAAACGCACCGATTCTTATTTATAAATACATATTGCACACAAAAATCCGGGTTTCACTACAAATATAATTTCTTCACAACTGCCTCTTCGCATCAGATTTTTCTGTTAAAGAAACCATTACAAATTTATTTTTTTTCTGTGGTGTCACCGCCAGACACCACACTTGCTAGGTGGTAGCCTTTAAATCGGCCGCGGTCCGTTAGTATACGTCGGACCCGCGTGTCCGCACTATCAGAGATTGCAGACCGAGCGCCGCCACACGGCAGGTCTAGAGAGACTTCCTAGCACTCGCCCCAGTTGTACAGCCGACTTTGCTAGCGATGGTTCACTGACAAAATACGCTCTCATTTGCCGAGATGACATTTTAACATAGCCTTCAGCTACGTCATTTGCTACGACCTAGCAAGGCACCATTATCAGTTACTATTGATATTATGAATCATGTACCGTCAAGACAGACGTTCTTCATTAACGGATTAAAGTTAAGTATTCCACCTGCTACGTCTGTCTTTCTAAATTCTAATTTCCTTGTTCTGTTCCAGACGTCACGCCAGCCTGCGTGAGCTAAAATGCGAGCCTTTCGGCCTCCTCTATTATCACGGTGTTGGTTCTCCTGCCAACCAAAACATTGGCGACGAGGCAACACCGCGTTCGTAACTATACTGCCCTGATTTACTTGTGTAATGGCTTCGCCACAATCTCCAGATGTACTGTCCGAATCAGCTTACAGAATCAGCAGATGCAGGCCTTACTGGATGCCCTTGGACAGCTCGTCCAGGGTCAACGAGCAATGCAAAACGATGCGGCGGCCGCCGCTCCACTGCTAACGCAGCCACAACACGCAGTTGCACCCACTTTTCGACCTTTTGATGCTGCACTGGAATGCTGGACGGAGTGGTCACGCCAATTTGGATTCCATCTCGCCGCCTACAGAATTCAAGGTAACGAGCGGCAGCCTTTTTTGTCATCATCAGTCGGGGTGACGACGTACCGTGTGATAGTCAAATTATTTCCCTGACGCGATGTAGCAACTCTCTCCTACGAAGAAGTTTTGTCTGCATTAGATGCATATTTCAAAGAATCAGTCAATGTAGTAGCGAAAAGGTATACCTTCTTTCGTACAAAACGTACGGCAGGTCAGACTAATCGGGAGTCGGTTGCAACCTTGCAAGCTCAGGACTGAAGACCACAACAGCAACAACAAGGCCTTACTAGGGATTGTGCTTTTGAGTGTCAATGTGGACTCCCTTATTCAGATACTATGGTACGTGATGCAATTGCATAGAACGTTTCTGATTTTCGTATAAGGGAACAGATTTTGAAACTAGTCAATCCCTCCCTTCAACAAGTGATGGACATATTGGATCGGCAGGACACACTTGACTTTGCTCAGGAATCATTTGAAACTTCCCCAGCCATGTGTCACGTTAACCGGCCCGCCGGGCGAGCTGCACGGAGCAGTAAACAGCCCTCGCGCCTGGCAGCGCCGCTGCCGCCAGGCTCTCAGCCACGTGTCCCGCGCAGGCAAGCAAATGCAGTGCTAAAATCATGCCTGCGGTGTGCTACTAGACATTCGCGTGAGAATTGCCCGTCACGCCAGGCTATTTGCTTTTTCTGCAATAAAAAAGGACATGTTCAGAGTGTTTGCCAGAAAAAGCACAGATCGGACACTCACAACCATTCCAGGCTCTTTGCTTCGTGCCGAATTCGAACCAAGGATATCCAGGCTCGTGAAACATCGCTCATGGAAATTCATGTAGTTCATTCCACTCCGCCCAGTGCCACTCTCTCTAACAGTGACTGTGTTCGTCCCACAAATAGTGTGCGTCGACATCGCCGGAAATCCCGTCAAGTCGCAAGTGATTTTGTACCAGTGTCAGTTCACGTTGCACGAGACAGTCGCTCTTGTCGTCAGCAGGACAATAAACTTTTTGTGGACTTGGACATTAATGGCAAAGTGATACCATTCCAGCTCGATACCGCAGCTGCAGTTTCACTGATCAATCAAGACACGTACAAACAGCTGGGCACACCTCCATTGCGTGCCGCAAATGTTAAGCTAACTAGCTAGTCGGGTTAAAAGATCCCTGTGTTAGGACAGTGCAGCCTTCTTGCAACATACAAAGGACAAACAAAACTTGTTATTTTACGTCCTTCGTTCTTCTTCTTCTGCAGTGAACTTGTTTGGCTTCGATTTATTTCAGTTGTTTAACTTGTCTATAGTAAATCAGGTCCTATCAGTGAACCAGACTGTGCCTTCAGACAGTGTTTCTCGTCTATGTGAAGAATTTGCAGACATTTTTGCACTGGGCCTTGGTTGCACTACAAACTATTAAGCACATTTGGAACTGAAAGTAAACGCGCAACTGAAATTTTTCAAAACGCGCAATGTTCCCCACGCATTGCGTGTTGAGGTCGCAAAAACATTACACGATTTGGAATCACAAGGTGTAATTGAACGTGTGCAGGCTTCTCTCTGGGCATCACCCTTAGTAATTTTGCCAAAACCTTCCGGAAAATTGAGACTTTGTGTGGACTTCAAGGCAACAGTGAATCCGCAACTAGTGATTGCAACTTTTCCTTTACCCCGCCCGGAAGATCTTTTTCACAAACTGTGCCCGGGTAAATATTTTTCGAAGTTGGACCTAGCAGATGCGTACTTGCAAATACCGGTGGACGAAGAATCCCAGCGCGTTTTGGTGGTTAACACGCATCTTGGTTTGTATCGATTCAAACGACTGCCATTCGGGTGTGCATCCGCCCCTGCTTTGTTTCAGCACTATCTCCAAACTGTTTGTGCGTCGGTCCCTACTGCAGCAAACTATCTGGACGATATTGTGATCTCTGGAAAGACGGAAGAAGAACATTTAGCCAATCTCAGACATTATTTCAGATCTTGCGACAAAATGGTCTTCGATGGCGGAAGGACAAATGTGTGTTTTTTGCTCATGACTAGCCCTACCTGGTACTCAATGCCCTAGGCATACATCCTAGTCCAGAGCACCTCTGTGCCATACAAGACTTGCCTTCGCCGCAGAATTTGAAGCAGCTACAGAGTGTGCTGGAGAAAATTAATTATTATAACAAATATGTGCCGCACGCCTCTTCCATTTCAGCTCCGCTTCATCGCTTACGCCATAAAGGTGTTCCGTTCGTCTGGACGACGGAATGCGAGCGCGCCTTTCGCCAGTTGAAATCGGCGTTGTTTTCCAATACTTGCCTTACGCCATTCGATCCCCAAAAGCCCCTTTTGTTGATGGTGGATGCCTCGGATTTCGGGATCGGTGCTGTGCTTGCGCACAAAGATGGATCACACGATCGCCCTGTTGCCTTTGCGTCCAAATTGCTCTCGTCTGCGCAAAGACATTATTCACAGATCGAGAAAGAAGCATTGGCTCTCGTATTTGGTGTTACAAAGTTTCATGATTTCATGTATGGTCGTCACTTTACCATCATCACAGACCACAAACCTTTGACATCGCTTTTTCATCCGAACAAGCCTGCACTTCCACGTACAGCGCAGAAATTCATTCGCTGGTCTATTTTCCTCTCACAGTACCGCTACGATATCTTGTATCGGTCCACTGTTAAGCACGGAAACGCCGATGCGTTGTCCCATTTGCCTGTTGCTGAGGATAGAGCATTCATTGATTCGGCTACCGATGACGTGGTCGAATCCTTTCCGATTGATTTTCGTCGTGTAGCTACTGCCACAGTTGCCGACCCTGTCCTTGCTACCGTTCTGCGTTTTGTTGCTATGCAATGGTCCTTGTCAAAGTCACGGATCAGGGATCCGTTGGTTCGCCGATTTTTTGCTCACAAGGAGAGACTTTTTGTTCGACGTGGTGTTTTGCTGTTGCGTTCTGATAATGATCAGTCCAGGGTCGTGGTACCACGTTCGTTACAGTCTTCTGTATAACACCTTCTCCACCAAGGACATTGGGGTATAGTGAGAACGAAGCACCTTGCTCGTCAGCACTGTACTTGGTTCGGAATCGATGCCGCGATTACGAATATGTGCTCTTCTTGCATGGCGTGTGTCGAACAACAGTCCTCACCACCGCGGAAATTCTTTGCATGGCCAAAAGCCACTTCCCCTTGGCAACGCTTACACATCGATTTTGCTGGTCCGTTCTGGAATGCTCGATGGTTGGTTGTGGTCGATTCATTCAGTAATTTTCCTTTTGTTGTCCGGATGTCTTCCACGACGTCATCTGCCACCATCCAAGCGTTATCTGCTATCTTTTGTATTGAAGGTCTTCCACAGACTATTGTTTCCGACAATGGCCCACAATTAATGTCCGCAGAATTTGTCATTCTGCAAGGCCAATGGTATTCAACATCTGACGTCCGCGCCGTCTTCGCCACAGTCAAACGGTGCCGCTGAACGATTGGTCAGGACTTTCAAGTCACAGATGTTGAAGTTAAAAGAGTCGCATTCTCGGGAGGACGCGTTATTGCTCTTTTTGTCCTCGTATCGTTCTCAGCCCCGTGATGGTCGCTCGCCGGCTGAATTGCTCCACGGTCGTCATCATCGAACCTTGATGTCTTTGCTACATCCGCCGCATCAGGTTCCTGTGCAGCGGCAGACACCTGCTTTTGCTCCAGGCGACGTTGTCTACTATCGTCACTACCCAGGTTCACGGCCTTGGCTCGCGGGGCGCATTCTTCGCTGCCTCGGGCGCGCTATGTATCTGGTTTTGGGGGCCTCTGGTGAGGTGCGTCGGCATCTCAACCAGCTGCGCCTCTGTCGTCGCACGGGATCTGCCGCTCGCCGTCTGCTTTCAGCGACGGTGCCGTCCGGTCAGCGCCCTGGGGACCCATCTACTGGCTCGCCTCAGCCCCAGGTGTTACCGACGCTGCCTTCCATTTTGCCCCATGGCGACGCGCCGCCGCCACCGCCGCCGCGGCCTGTTCTCCCACCGGCGACGCCCGCAGTGGCCGAGTCGCTGCAACCGCCAGGCGCCTCCCTGGGTCACGCGCCGCCGATCGCTTCCCGTGACCGGATGTCCTCCGACATGGAACTCTTGCCCGCTCCAGACCATATGTCGTCTTCGCCCGTCGGGTGCCCCGACCCGATGGAGGTCGACCCTTCGGCCCCTCCTGTCTCTCTGCGGGCGCATACACCGCATGTTGGCGTGCACCCTGGAGCAGGTTTTCAGGCGTTTCCTAGCTCCCCGCGGTCCGAATGGCAGGGTGCGGGTGGCACAGCCTCGCCTGTTGTTAGGCTCCCCACCTCGTCGCATACGTCAACATGAGGTCCTCCCCACGGCGGGCGGAAGCCTTATGCCACAACCGTACGTCGATTTGCGGGGGAGGAATGTGGTGTCACCGCCAGACACCACACTTGCTAGGTGGTAGCCTTTAAATCGGCCGCGGTCCGCTAGTATACGTCGGACCCGCGTGTCGCCACTATCAGTGATTGCAGACCGAGCGCCGCCACACGGCAGGTCTAGAGAGACTTCCTAGCACTCGCCCCAGCTGTACAACCGACTTTGCTAGCGATGGTTCACTGACAAAATACGCTCTCATTTGCCGAGACGATAGTTTAACATAGCCTTCAGCTACGTCATTTGCTACGACCTAGCAAGGCGCCATTATCAGTTACTATTGATATTATGAATCATGTACCGTCATGACCGACGTTCTTCATTAACGGATTAAAGTTAAGCTACGTCCGTTTTTCTAAACTCTAATTTCCTTGTCCTGTTCCAGACGTCACGCCAGCCTGCGTGAGCTAAAACGCGTGCCTTTCGGCCTCCTCTATTAACACGGTGTTGGCTCTCCTGCCAACCAAAACATTTTCATCTTAATGTATTTCACGCTTTACGGAAATTCTCTAAGGCCGTGTCCTACGCAAGCGTCATAAGCGACCGACAGCGAGCGACGTCTGGATACGCCACGCCCGGCAACGAGCAGCGGAGAGCTCGGGTGTCCTGCGTGCGAGCGACCACCTACCGCTACAGGATGGCGCCCCTAAACTGTAGAATACTGTAGCTCGAGAGTAAGGCTCCAAAAATAGCCTTACTTAGCAAAATAAAGCGAAAAGGAATAGGAATGACGTTCCTGAAATTTACAAATGGAGGAATCTTCGTGGAGCGTTTCATACTTTGCAGCATCAACCACTGAGATCACGTGACAAATTTTTCGAATACACGTGAATGAGCAGAGGAGCATTCAGTTCATCAATAAATTAAAGACGAGTGCTTTTTACACGACCGAGACCTTTTAACAGCCAATAAATGCAAAAGAATTGCTTACTACGTTAAATATTACATAAAGGAGTTGGGCACGCTAGAGCCATATATAATGTAACGGTAGCATACGGGGTTTGAAATTGCGATTCAAATAAGGACCTGTGTTCGGTCCCGAAGTTTCTTACATTTTAGCTGCCTCAGCTACAATTGTGTATACTAATTTTTATGTATATTGTTTACACTGCATCGTTAAGTACATTTTTAAGGTCTTCCGAAAGTACTTGATCTTTAAGTGTATACACACTTATCCCAACACATCACAACATTCAATTCCTAATGAAATACAATGAACAACCACGAAACTGTATTTGAATTAATCTAAATAGTCTGTATAAGTAAAGCATACAAAATTTCTGAGAAGAAAGTCAAACATTTTGTGAAATGATTTGTCTAGAAGTATGAAATAAAAAAATTAGAGAAACATTTGATGCACCTCATTTCCTGTTTATGATTTTGAGCATCATTCAAAGGCATGTCCAATGTTTCTCTGATTTATTTATTTCTTTCTTTCACATAAATCACTTCACAAAATATTTGACCGATTTCTTTCATTTTTTATTTTCACGTTTTGTTCAGAAAGCATGGTCTTATTCAGATGCTTCAGATGGCTCTGAGCACTATGGGACTTAACTTCTGAGGTCATCAGTCCCCTAAAACTTAGAACTACTTAAACCTAACTAAGCTAAGGACATCACACACACCCATCATCTTGTTGACACTTCATTTGCCTTCGTGATGTTTTCTGCTCTCGGAAAACCTAACTTTGGTAGTTGATTCGAAGGAAGTCTTTCTGACATTTAAATATCGCACCAATGTATCTTTTATGCGCAAAATAGCTACGCCTTGTACAAATGAACTTTTTGACACTTCATTTACATAGCTTGCTGCAGCTGTTCGTGAAACATTTCATGTTTTCCTCAACTCACTAATTAAGTTTTCCTTAATTACTCTGATCACTTTCAAGCAAAACTAGACCTCACACTGGTCACTTTGATACCCTGTTTATCTGTTTCTCTCTCTTTCTTTGTCTGTGAAAATTCCGAAATATCTTATTGTATAATCTATAGGGAGTCTTGTTTTCGCTCTGCTCACACGTTTGACAAAAGCGTTTCGAATGTTAATCATGCGATAAAATAGCTCTTTCTGCGTGCTGTCATAAACGGTTCACGATATCGAAACGCCGTTTCTTGGAAATAAGATACGACGATTTTTACGACCGCTTGATTCCCGATGTGCAGGAAAGGATTCGGAAATGCCGCGAGCGACGCGCCCGCGGATATAACAACCAATATCTCAAGAATGAAAAGAGATATCATTCCGCTCAAAACTTTAAATACAAATTAGATACATTGGTTACATTTTATACGCAATAATATACGGCCTAAAATGAGCTATACGGAAAGTCTACGCAACGCGATTTTACCCCTGCAAACTCTTAAAAATTTCGTGCAGCCATGTACTCAGTTTCGTGCAGCACAGTAATTATGACGAATACCGAAAATAAATTCAGACCTTCATCGAGCAAACATATCAAGCTGCAAGATAAGGAGGAATCAAATTTTTCACCGAATAGTTTTCTTAAAATCGGATGATAGCAGCCGGCGCGCCCGCTCCACTGCGTGCTGCAGCGACGGGATTCAAACAGGTTTGAATTCAAACGTCGCCAGTTGCAGCAGAGGACAGGCGGGGCGACCACTTAGGACACTTCCCTGTTCTGTCGTCTGAAGCTGTTGCGCTGTCGGTCGCTTACGTAGGATGCGGCCGGCCTAAGAACGTGTACTTTTCTTTAAGGGGAGTTGGGTGGTTCTATCTCGGCCATGTTAAATTACATGACTTTAGGAACATTTTTCTCCCTAACCAATTGACACATTATCATAATTTTTTTGTCGTGTTCCTTATATCTCTATCTTCATTTTAAAGTGATAAGTCTTAAAAATAATGAAAACTTACTTTTAAAAAATATTGTTTTAAAGCAGCCATAAAAACTGAAATTTTTCACTTTAATTAAATATACCATAGTTCTTTAAAAGATAATCATATTTCCTCAGTTTAAATCAACAACTAACAAATAAGGAACAATTAAAAAAATCATGTTGTTAACATTAATAGCAGCCAAGAAAAATGTTCCTAACCATTGAAAAACACAGTTGTCGGGGAAACGCAAATAAAGATGCGAGCAGATGCTCAAAACTATAGGCCTATATCTCTGACATCGATCTGTTGTAGAATTTTAGAACATGTTTTTTGGTCGTGTATCATGTCATTTCTGGAAACCCAGAATCTACTCTGTAGGAATCAACATGGATTGCCAACTCGCTTTATTTGTTCGTGAGACCCAGAAAATATTAGATACAGGCTCCCAGGTAGATGCAATTTTCCTTGACTTCCGGAAGGCGTTCGATACAGTTCCGCACTGCCGCCTGATAAACAAAGTAAGAGCCTACGGAATATCAGACCAGCTGTGTGGCTGGATTGAAGAGTTTTTAGCAAACAGAACACAGCATGTTGTTATCAATGGAGAGACGTCTACAGACGTTAAAGTAACCTCTGGCGTGCCACAGGGGAGTGTTATGGGACCATTGCTTTTCACAATATATATAAATGACCTAGTAGATAGTGTCGGAAGTTCCATGCGGCTTTTCGCGGATGGTGCTGTAGTATACAGAGAAGTTACAACATTAGAAAATTGTAGCGAAATGCAGGAAGATCTGCAGCGGATAGGCACTTGGTGCAGGGGGTAGCAACTGACCCTTAACATAGACAAATGTAACGTATTGCGAATACGTAGAAAGAAGGATTCTTTATTGTATGATTATATGATAGCGGAACAAACACTGGCAGCAGTTACTTCTGTAAAATATCTGGAAGTATGCGTGCAGAACGATTTGAAGTGGAATGATCATATAAAATTAATTGTTGGTAAGGCGGGTACCAAGTTCAGATTCATTGGGAGAGTCCTTAGAAAATGTAGTCCATCAACAAAGGAGGTGGCTTACAAAACACTCGTTCGACCTATACTTGAGTATTGCTCATCAGTGTGGGATCAGTACCAGGTCGGGTTGAAGGAGGAGATAGAGAAGATCCAAAGAAGAGAGGCGCGTTTCGTCACAGGGTTATTTGGTAATCGTGATAGCGTTACGGAGATGTTTAGCAAACTCAAGTGGCAGACTCTACAAGAGAGGAGCTCTGCATCGCGGTGTAGCTTGCTGTCCAGGTTTCGAGAGGGTGCGTTTCTGGATGAGGTATCGAAAAAATGGTTCAAATGGCTCTGAGCACTATGGGACTTAACATCTGTGGTCATCAGTCCCCTAGAACTTAGAACTACTTACACCTAACTAACCTAAGGACATCACACACATCCATGCCCGAGGCAGGATTCGAACCTGCGACCGTAGCGGTCGCGCGGTTCCCGACTGAGCGCCTAGAACCGCTAGACCACAGCGGCCGGCGATGAGGTATCGAATATATTGCTTCCCCCTACTTATACCTCCCGCTAAGATGACGAATGTAAAATTAGAGAGATTCGAGCGCGCACGGAGGCTTTCCGGCAGTCGTTCTTCCCGCGAACCATACGCGACTGGAACAGGAAAGGGAGGTAATGACAGTGGCACGTAAAGTGCCCTCCGCCACACACCATTGGGTGGCTTGCGGAGTATAAATGTAGATGTAGAAGCAATGATTTTATTCTTACTTTAGTAATTCCAGCTTCATATGAATGTCTATCTGAATCTTCTAGTTCTTCTAACTGGTCCTCAATCGTTGTTCTTGCTTGCTGTGTGGCCTGGCGACACTTTTTCTCAGTTTCTGTTACAGCTTCGTCCGCTTATTTTAATCCGAAGTTCGTCGTCCTTTTTCAGAAACGTGACACTGTTCTTGCCTGGAGATATGCCTAGATGACTCAGAATTATACACTTCGCAAATTTCCTCCATCGAAAGTTGTAATAGCTTCGTACGCTCCGAACTGAAATGTAATCAGGAAAATAGAAGTTGCTTGTGGTAGCCGCGACCATACAACATTGTTGAACGACTCTGACGGATTTTGCGTTCCACCATGAAGGCACTTAGGCAAGAGGTCAGGATGGGCCAAGTCTCTAAATATGGGTTTTATTTGTTCCATGACAGCGAAAGGAAGATGAGTGTGGTCACTGTGGTCGTAAGGCTCATTTTTCTCTTGGGCTTTTCGGAATTTGCACCAGCCTGTCTCACCTTTGGGGCATAGTCCGTGTCCAGATGTGTCTTCGTTGGTAGCCGTCAAATGAAAACATTCTGCCCCGACCGCTGCCTTCACGTCATTTAGAGTTTTTGTAGCATTCCTCCTTATAGCTAGGCCATAATATACTTGTATTTGATTTACAGCCTCACCAGTAAGGCGAACACGACCCCCGATAGTTTTGCCGTCGGAAAGTTTTGTTTTCCCAAGTTTCTGTTTCAGTTTCCTGAGGCGACTACGCATCCGCTTCTGGACGTGACCGCAACATTCCAATTTCTCAATTGAGAAGTCGGGACCGTATGGTTTGGCCTCACAAACCTTAGGGTAAGAAGCACTGTCGCTGTCTCCCAAATAATACTTGTACCGCACTCCGTATTTCGGCAGCGATTCTTGGAACATTTCCACAACTCCTTTTACCTCCGTTCCTTCACTTACTCCAGAGTAGTTAGCTAGGAAATCAGCATCATGATTGTTGGTCATTCTATTTTCGCATCTGCAATACTTGGATTAAATTTTAACATCAATTACTTTGCTTGTCTTTTCTGCTATTGCAGTTACAATTCCATTGAGTGAAGTGTGGCCCCTACGTTGCCACGATTCGTATAATATTACTGTCATGTCTCTATTACCATCATTTTCACAAACACTTTCTTCAACAGCAGCCTTCATACTCTCTTCACAGACCTCTTTTGCAGCATCTCGAAGCGTGTTATTGTAATATTTGAAAGCTGGCGGAGTCAGCAAATTCATTACACCGCAGAAAGTGTTCGCCGCTTCTTCACTTTTTCCAATACATCGGAATGCGTAGACTAATCGAACATTCACTTGTGATTGTTTAGAGCCTGGTAAGCATGGAGAATTAGTAGTGGACCTTCAAAAAGAACAGTCACTGCACATTATTACTATCGGTACTTGTAAGCCTAGCCTGGTTCCAGTTGAGACGGTAAGGGATCCTCTACACGTTAAGCACACCGCAGTGTGGCTAACTAGGTTTCCTAAACTGTTGATATTAACAATATCATAGCAACCTTCTTCTTTTCCATATATCTCATATTTAGCCAAGTTACAGGTAAGCTTCTTAGAAAAAGAGCTTGTTTTAGAAGCACAAACAGCTTCAGTACTCACGTTTTCTTTTCATGTTTTGTATTCGCGGCATTTTTACCTAATATAAACAAACTTCACTTTCAATCACCACAAACGAAGAACTGAAAACAACAAAGTAAACTGGCAGCTGTTTTCATCATTGTTGCCAACAGTATTTCACCAGTGCTAGCAACTAAGCTCTCAAACAGCTGTACTGTAACAAGTAGTCACCAGCGAGTAAAAAGAAGGTAGAGTTCACGAAAAGTGTGCGTTGCAAGGTTTTACGAAAACGCTTGTAAAACGGAAACCACTCAACATAAATTAATAAATTTGGTATCATTTTAAACTCAAATACGTGCGTAACAAAAAAAGTATGAAATATAAAAATCAAAAATTTTGTACCAAACAACCATCCGACTCCCCTTAAAAATGTACATCAGCCACGGATCGAACCCAGGTCGCCATACTATTTTAAACATATTAATTTAGCATTTAGTAGTTTCAGTTACAGTGACCCCCTAGCTAACAGCCGCTGTGCCCACCTTCGGCACGGATACCGGCGGCAACGCGTCGTTACGCGTAAGCCGGCGCTCGCTGGAGAGAGCTGGCTGGCACACACGAGGGGCAGCGAGCTCTCACGGACGCCGCCACGTTCAGGCACATCCCAGATGTGTTCCATCGGCTTCAGATCTGGTGAGTTGTGGGGCCAGCACATCGATTGGAGCTCGTGTTCCTCGAACCACTGCATCAGCTTCCTGGTCTTGTGCCGTCGTGCATTATCTTGTTGTAAAATGCCATTGCCGTCGGGAAGCGAGATGGTCATTGACGTCAGGAAACACGATCGTCACGAAGGGGTGTGCGTGACCCGCAGCCACTGTGCGGTACTCCTCGGCCAGCACGGTGCCACTGGAGCCACGGATGGCCACGTGAGAGTTGCCCACAGCATAACGGAGCCGCCGCCGACTCGTTTCTGTGCCGCAGGCGCTGCCCGCATGGAAGACGACGGATTCGGGCCCTCACACCGTCCAACGCTCTGCCAATGTCCACTGCTGATGGCCACGTCCACATTTTTGACGTAGTTGTGTTGACACAGTGACACTGACGGGTCGTCGTCTGCGGAGGCCCGTCGTTACGAGTGTTCGGTGCACTGCGTGTTCCTGTACACTTGTACTCTGCCCATGATTAAAGTCTGATGTTAGTTGCTCTACAGTTCGCCGCCTGTCCCGTTTTACCTGCCCGCCCATGCTAAGATGTCCGATGTCTGTAATTCCACAACGTGTGCAGTGTCGCCTCACCTTGATTTCGCCACGTGTTGAAGACGACCGCCGCAGCACTCCTCGAACACTCGACAAGTCGCTCACTTCCCCAAACGCTCGTGCTGAGCCTCGCTGCCATCGCAATCTCCCCCCGGTCACACTCACACGGTTCGCGCGCCTTCCCCATTCTATACACGGGCAACACACTCACTAATACTACACGGACAGTGCGTGTGTCTGACTGGCAGTCATTCCTCGCCACGTGAGGTTTTACGTCAAAATATTATCATAAGCTTTACGTACTGGAATCTCGAGAAAATTCACGTACGAAATCCTGTGCTCAGGATGACGACTTATTTTCCAGTATTCGTACCACAAGTGTGTCAGACAGTTGTCCGTTTAATTCAAGTTCAAAACCAGTACACGAATTGCGTGCGGCACGATCCTCGTTGCCGCGTGTCGCTTTGCTTTGCGAAACTATTTGCATTTAAGTATCGTGGCGTTAGGAGCCTGCACATTGGGTAGGTGCGTTCTATACATCCTGTCCCTTGCTATGTCGCATATCGCGATAAGTTGTGCGTACTCAAAACGATGTTCGATTGGTTCTCCTGATTACAGCTTCCACAAGCGGCCGACCGTTTTACTGGATGGACTAGGAGTTGGTAGCTATTTTCCGGTTTATCACTTTTACCGAGTCGACCTGGCGCCTTCTGCTAAATTTTCCCACGTGGTTTTCCAGCTGTGCTGCGGTAATCACAGCGCCCATTGTTAGGGACTGGTATTCCTTTGTGACCTGTGGCCATTTTGGAAAGTTTTCCTTGTGTTAGCACGTCTGCTGGTATGTAATGAGACAATAATTTCGGACGATGTTTACGTAGCGCGAGATATTTCAGTACGAACCCGTGCTGGCTGTGATGCCGGCCGAGTGTGGCCCGTCTTCTATTACGCTTTTACTTCGGTTCACGAGCACTGCCATGCAGTTTGCGTGCAAGCCTGTTACTCCCAGTCCACCCTCATTTTAGAAGAGGGCGCACGTCTGGAGAGAAACTTAAAAAATCCCACCCCTTCATGTAAACCGAGATATCGCTTCCTGTGTGGCCATTCCTATTTTTTTGGGCCCCCCTCCTACTTTTTGGGCACGGGCATGAC
Source organism: Schistocerca nitens (assembly GCF_023898315.1). Taxonomy (NCBI): domain Eukaryota; kingdom Metazoa; phylum Arthropoda; class Insecta; order Orthoptera; family Acrididae; genus Schistocerca; species Schistocerca nitens. The sequence goes on along the minus strand of NC_064614.1, from coordinate 1,310,444,833 downwards.
CATCTAACTACCATGCTTTTGAGAGTATTTGTATGACGTTTGAATTTTCCTATCGTAGCTACATTTCTATCTGCGTGGATTTTTGCTACCGCTCTTATTTTAATAGTGTCGTGCGTTATTCGTCATAATGACGCTTAAGCACTTCGTGTTGATCTTTAGCTACAAACCAATTGCGCTGTATATTCCGCTTATTATTTTCAGTTGACGAAAGACAAAACATTGGGCTTAACAACTGCATGTTTGATTTTTCGTACCGTCGGAGGACATTATATAAAATGTGAATATCCCAATTCATCGGCGTTAGCTCTGCATATGAACCGTTCACTTCCTATTGAAACTCCTTGACACTCAAACATATTACGCTACGGAGGCTAGATGAGGGGCAACCTTGTCTGACCGATCTGTCAATGGGAATTTTCTTACTTAGTCTACCGTCAATAATGATTTGTGACGCAGCATTGCCCAAAATATTCTGAGCTGCATTCGTGAACTTGGTGCCAAAGCCCATTTCAATCATGACATTTTCAGGTATTTATGACTAATCCTACCGAAAGTATTTTTAGTCGATTAACAAATTCCCTGCTTTCTCTAACATGTCGGTCTTTGCGTACGAAATAAATATTTGCTAGTAAAGAGTCGAATATCTTTCTGTCCAGAAGCGCATATTTGATTCGGAGTAATCACTTGTTGCATTGTTTACTTTAATCTCCTACCGAGGCACGCAATGATTAGCAACAAAAATGGTTCAAATGGCTCTGAGCACTATGGGACTTAACATCTGTGGTCATCAGTCTCCTAGAACTTAGAACTACGTAAACCTAACTAACCTAAGGACATCACACACATCCATGCCCGAGGCAGGATTCGAACCTGCGACCGTAGCAGTCGCGCGGTTCCGGACTGAGCGCCTAGAACCGTTCGGCCACCGCGGCCGGCGATTAGCAACAGTCAACGCTGAGTAATGGTATTGGACGTAGATTCTAAATTTGGTGTTTCCTTACTTTTTGGTATCCTCTTCGAAATTCTTCCGGTGGTCGGCACAATTACGGATTTCATTAGCAATATCTTGTAAAACTTCCCCTAAAATACACTACTGGCCATTAAAATTGCTACACCAAGAAGAAATGCAGATGATAAGCGGGTATTCATTGGATAAATATATTATAGTAGAACTAACATGTGATCACATTTTCACGCAATTTGGGTGTATAGATCCTGAGAAATCAGTACCCAGAACAAGCACCTCTGGCCGTAATAACGGCCTTGATACGCCTGCGCATTGAGTCAAACAGAGCTTTAATGGCGTGTACAGGTACAGCTGCCCATGCAGCTTCAACACGATGCCACAGTTCATCAAGAGTAGTGACTGGCGTATTGTGACGAGCCAGTTGCTCGGCCACCATTGACCAGACATTTTCAATTGGTGAGAGATCTGGAGAATGTGCTGGCCAGGGCAGCAGTCGAACATTTTCTGTATCCAGAAAGGCCCGTACAGGACTTTCAACATGCGGTAATGCATTATCCTGCTGAAATGTAGGGTTTTTCAGGGATCGAATGAAGGGTAGAGCCACGGGTCGTAACACATCTGAAATGTAACGTCCACTGTTCAAAGTGCCGTCAGTGCGAACAAGATGTGGCCGAGATATGTAACCAATGGCATCCCATACCATCACGCCAGGTGATACGCCAGTATGGAGATTACGAATACACGCTTCCAATGTGCGTTCACCGCGATGTCGCCAAACACGGATGCGACCATCATGATGCTGTAAACAGAACCTGGTTTCATCCGAAAAAATGACGTTTTGCCATTCGTGCACCTAGGTTCGTCGTTGAGTACACCATCGTAGGCGCTCCTGTCTGTGATGCAGCGTCAACGGTAACCGCAGCCATGGTCTTCGAGCTGATAGTCCATGCTGCTGCAAACGTCGTCGAACTGTTCGTGCAGATGGTTGTTGTCTTGCAAACGTCCGTTACAGCCATGTGGATAAGATGCCTGTCATCTCGACTGCTAGTGATACGAGGCTGTTGGGATCCAGCACGATGTTCCGTATTACCCTCCTGAACCCACCGATTTCATATTCTGCTAACAGTCATTGGATCTCGACCAACGCGAGCAGCAATGTGGCGATACGATAAACCGCAATCGCGATAGGCTACAATCCGACCTTTATCAAAGTCGAAAACGTGATGGTACGCATTTCTCCTTCTTAAACGAGGCTTCACAACAACGTTTCACCAGGCAACGCCGGTCAACTGCTGCTTGTGTATGAGAAATCGGTCGGAAACTTTCCTCATGTCAGCACGTTGTAGGTGTCGCCACCGGCGCCAACCTTGTGTGAATGCCCTGAAAAGCTAATCATTTGCATATCACAGCATCTTCTTCCTGTCGGTTAAATTTCTCCTCTGTAGCACGTCATCTTCGTGGTGTAGCAATTTTAATGGCCAGTAGTGTATTACAGCGTTTCACATATAACTCAGTAGGAACGCCTGGAGATTTTCCTTTAGAACTCGCTTTGACTGCTTCCTCAATGTCATTTGAAGTGAAAGCCTCATTAAGATGCGTATCCATCCTTCCCCGGCACATCCATCACCACCTCCTCCCCGACACCCAATGTGGCTTTCGACCTTCCTTCTCTGCTGATGACCAACTCCTCCGCCTCACTCATCTCCTCTCCCTCCAGCTTAACTCCCGTCGCTCAGCCATTTTTGTCTCCCTTGACCTCGAAAAGGCCTACGACCGTGTCTGGCATCCCGGTCTCCTGTTTAAACTCCAAACCTACGCCCTTCCTATCAACTACATCCGTCTGATGGCCTCCTTCCTCTCCCACCGCCCCTCCTATGTTACCATCCACAACGCCAATGCCCACACCTTCTACCCCTCTGCAGGTGTGCCCCAGGGCTCTGTCCTCTCCCCTCTCCTCTACCTCCTGTACACGGCAGATATGCCCCAACCCCCCCCCCTCCAGTACACCTCTTGCAATATGCTGATGACACCGCATTCCCCGCCCTCGCTCCTACCCTCCAACGGTCCCACCGACTTCTCCAGAATCACCTTGACCTTTTTGCTGCTTGGTGTAACCAGTGGCTCCTGAAAATCAATCCTCCCAAGACCCAGGCAATCATCGTAGGTCGTACCACTCGCTCCTTCCGGCTCCTGGATTTCTCCCTTACTGTCTGCGCCTGTCCTGTCCACCTCACCCCCACCCTCACCTACCTTGGCCTCACCATTGACCGTCACCTCACCTGGATCCCTCATCTCCGCTCCATCCAATCCAAAGCCCACAACTGCCCCGACTCCTCAAACTCCTCTCTGGCCGGACATGGGGGTTGCACCCCTCTACCATCCTCCACACTTACAAATCCTTAATCCGTCCCATCCTCTGTTATGCCAGTCCTGCCTGGATATCTGCCCCCCCTCCCAAATTCTATAAGTCCCTCCAGATCCTTGAGCGTCATGCACTCCGCCTCGCCTTCCGTATACGCCTCCCGTCCCCCACGCGGATCCTCTATGACCTCATTCCTTTCCCCCATCTGCTCCTATTCCTCGAACATATTCGCATCCTCTACACCTCCCGCCGCCTTGAACCCCCTCACCCCCTGGTTGCTCCTCTCCTCTCCCATCCCTGCCCCCTGCCACGTCTTCACTGTTGTGTGCCCCCTACCCTCCATCTCTACACCCTTCATCTCCTTTCCCAAGGTGGCTTCCATCAACTCCCCCTCCCGGATGATGCCCTCTCTCTCTCCATTTATCCCTCCTATCAACTCTGATCCTCACTCCCCCTCCTTTCCTCTGTCCTTTTCCCGGGCTCCCTCTTCCCCCTTCATCCTCTTTCTTCCCCACCTCCCCTCTCTTTGCCCCCTTCTCTCCCCCGAGTCCTTTTACATTTCTCTCCTCTGCCTCCTCTCATTCCCTCTCGCGTCTGCCCTTCTCCCCCTGTATTAGTCCTCTCCCTCCTTGGTTCCCCACCCCTTTTTCGATCTTTTCCTTCCTCCCTCCTTGTTCTTCCCCCTCCTCCAGCCCCCCCCCCCCCCCATCTGCCTTTGGCTCGGGAGTGTCATCTTTGTGCCGCCACTTTCGTGCAGTGTTCTACATTGAGTGTTCTACAGTGAGTGTCTTACAGTGGGTGTTCCGTGTTGTGTTTTTTGGGAAGTGTTGCGAACGGCCATCATACTGTCGCTGAGTGTGCCTTTTATCTCTTGGGAACAGAAACCAGACTGTCGCCGTGTTTTTTTAATTGTGTGTGCGCTATGTTACTTGTCTGATTCCTGTTCTTTTATTAACGTTGCCAACCCCTTTTGCTTTCTGTTTTAACTTTCCACATTTTTCCGCCATTTTACACTTGACGTCACTGTTTTATCGCCTGTTTTTTCTTGTTTGTTTTCTTCTTCCGTTTTTTTTTTTAATAAAAGTCTGTAGGCTGTAGAGCAGCGTACTAAGCTCCTGCCAGCCCGCCCCCTGAGAATCAATAAAAGAAAAAAAAATAAGATGCGTCCCATTATTCCTCGTAAACATGTGAGGTGTTTCCTTGTGCGTTCGATCATGCCTCGTAAGAATGTGAGGTGTTTCCTGAAGAAAACTGTTTACTGCGGATGGTTGACGTCGCTTTCCTTGAATTGGTGTGTAACGTGGATGGTGACTTCGGTTTTGATTTCATTCTCATCAGTAGTTTTCTGGCCGTTACTTTCTCCCCTTCTCATAAAGCAACTCCTGCGTCTCTACCGTTCCATGTCTGAGCAGCACACTGGAACAGGTGTTTCCACCTCGCCACCTGACGGGTGACTTCTTATCCATTTTCTCTCGGAGGTCACATACAATTTTTACCTCAATGTTGTCTCATTTTCGGAAATAAGTTCGTCATGACCGTTATTATGACTCGGTTCTGTCGGGGTTCAAAATTCGCCACTTCAAGACGGTAACTGTCAACCGGTGATTTACATGCATTATACTCGTCTGGAAGGGGTTTCTGATCATTATTACTAATTAAACAGTTAAAATCGCCACCGATGACAAGTATGTTATTATTTCTTCGGAGTAACTGGCGAGGATATAAAATGTAGACTGGCCATGGCAAGGAAAGCGTTTCTGAAGAAGAGAAATTTGTTAACATCGAGTATTGAGTTAAGTGTCAGGAAGTCATTTCTGAAAGTATTTGTATGGAGTGTAGCCATGTATGGAAGTGAAACATGGACGATAAATAGTTTAGACAAGAAGAGAATAGAAGCTTTCGAAATGTGGTGCTACAGAAGAATGCAGAAGATTAGATGGGTAGATCACATAACTAATGAGGTATTGAGTACAATTGGGGAGAAGAGGAGTTTGTGGCACAACTTGACTAGAAGGTGGGATCGCTTGGTAGGACATGTTCTGAGGCATCAAGGGATCACCAATTTAGTATTGGAGGGCAGCGTGGAGGGTAAAGATTTTAGAGGGAGAGCAAGAGATGAATACACTAAGCAGATTCAGAAGGATGTAGGTTGCAGTAGGTACTGGGAGATGAGGAAGCTTGCAGAGGATAGAGTAGCATGGAGAGCTGCATCAAACCAGTCTCTGGACTGAACGACAACAACAGTGTTGGGTGATGAATGTAACAAACGATGCCGTGTCCACTCGGCGAAAGTTCTACTCCTTTACTTCAGTGTCACCATGATTACCATGGCGGTCGATGTTAGAAACCACTGTGAAGGCGACACTTTCACTGACTGCTTCGATTGTGACTTCTTGTACTGATGCTACGTCACACCTGACATCGCTTAACAAGTTTTTAAGGGCTGCTGTCTTAGTAGGACTGGATATCTTATTTATGTTAAGACTGAGAATATTCCACCTAATGGTGGCTATGCCGACATGTCATTGTCTACAGTACCCTCCACACTTGAACGGTATTACCGAATGGTGTGGAGATCAAGTGCTTGTACAGGTTTCTTAGCATATTGGTTCTCAGAATTCGTTTTCCCTTTTACCTGATGGGAATCTTCATTCTTGAGTTTGCCTGATAGAATTTGACTCGATTGCCTAGCAGACTGTTCGTGGGTGACATCTTTAATTTGACGTGGTTCTGTAACAGGTTGTTCGAGTGTATCATATTTAATTTCAGAGGGCGCAGGGACTTCACCGCGCCTTTCTGCCTTTTTCTGTGCAGTTTCTGTGCTGCATTTTCGACGTTTGGGGCACGTTAGTTTCAGAAGTAGGCTACCTTGCTTCTATGGGACCGGTTCGTCACAATACGTCTTAGTTTGCTTTTCAACTTTCACATTAGATTTTGTTTCGTTGGATGTATCTTTGGCTTTGGAGTGAGTTTCTGTGACGTTCGCAGCCACTGATGGGCTCTGTATTGAGGGTCGTGTGGTTTGTTCACTTGCTGCTCCTGGTTTCTCAAGTTCAGTTACCATATCGTGCCTCGTGCGCTACAGCCTGTATGCATTCCATTATCGTTTCCTTCCGTCAGCAGCTGCACGCGTACTCTTTCTAGAACAACCAGTACGCAGGTGGTCAGTAGAATGACAAATGAAACACGTCTGCGGTTGCCCGCTGTACGTTACGAACGCTCGGTTTTCCGCAGTTAATACGCGAGACGGAATGTTTATTTTTAATTCGATTCGAACGTTTCGTACAGCACTGTCGGTTTGATATGGCCAAGTGCCAGACCATTTATCATTTTCAGCTTTCAAAACGGTGCCGTACTGTGTAAGGTTCCACGCTGTTATCCCATTTGGGCATTGAAAACATGCATCACAAACTTTTATACTTTGGATTCCAGGACCTGGATGCACTACAGGAACATTACTAGTACATCCATTTTTTAAGGTGCTTGAATCTCCTACAACTACCACCTGCAGTCACGAGTTTGTCACAGTTTTCAACACTTTCGGATTTTTCTTTTAATATTTTATCTCATATTCTCTGTAATGTGTTCTAACAAACCCAATGTAGGCCCTTTATTTCGTCGGTGCATTACTCCGCTTCTGTGATATATTGCCAATGTGTGGGACGCTACATATACATTGGTCTTTGTCTTTTTATTCTGTGGTGTACTTCGTGTATGGGTCTTTCTTCACTTTCTCTAGGCCTGCATCAATCATGAAAGCAGTATAATCGTTGCCAACTGTAATCTGTTTCACTACGTATCAGTTCTTGTTCTATGTTTTCTTGGTTCAAATGTATTTTAGTTTGCCTATGTAGCATTGATCTATATGCTGCCTGTTTATAGATGTTTGAGTGACATGAGGTTGCAACGATTGTACTGTTGGTCAATGTAATTGTCCTACAATACACTCTGTTGAATACGTGGAGGTTAAAAAAAGGGAGGCGGCGATGCAGACTGACGCCGAATGTCGTCTTGAAGTCGGAGTGGCCGGCGCCGGCCGCCATCTTAAATAGCCGGAAGCATTACCAGAATACTGAAACTTGCTGGCAGGTTAAAACTGTGTGCCGGACCGAGACTCGATCTCGGGACCTTTTCCTTTCGCGGGCAAGCGCTCTATCAACTGAGCTACCCAAGCACGACTCACGCCCCGTCCTCACAGCTTTACTTCCGCCAGTACCTCGTCTCCTACCTTCCAAACTTCACAGAAGCTCTCCTGCGAACCTGCAGAAATAGCACTCCTGAAAGAAAGGATATTGTAGAGACATGGCTTAGCCACAGCCTGGGGGATGTTTCCAGAATGAGATTTTCACTCTGCAGCGGAGTGTGAGCTGTTATGAAACTTCCTGGTAGATTAAAACTGTGTGCCGGACCGAGACTCGAACTCGGGGCCTTTGCCTTTCGCGGGGAAGTGCTCTACTTACTGAGCTACCCAAGCACGACTCACGTCCCCTCCTCACAGCCCTACCTCTAAGGCAAAGAACCCCAGTTCTAAGCTAAGAAGGGAAAGCAGAACCACCTGTATGAATATTGAGAGCTCAGAAGGCAACGCAACAAAGAAAGGAAAGCAGAAAGGTGCAAGGTGTACCGCGCGGTTCTGGCGCTGCAGTCTGGAACCGCGAGACCGCTAAGGTCGCAGGTTCGAATCCTGCCTCGGGCATGGATGTGTGTGATGTCCTTAGGTTAGTTAGGTTTAACTAGTTCTAAGTTCTAGGGGAGAAATGACCTCAGCAGTTGAGTCCCATGGTCCTCAGAGCCATTTGAACCATTTTTTGCAAGGTGTACTGGAGGGCAGTATTATGGAAATGGAAGAGGACGTAGATGAAGATGAGATGGGAGACATCATACTGCGTGAAGAATTGACAGAGCACTGAAAGACATTAGTAGAAACAAGGCCCAGGTAGTAGACAACATATCGTTAGTACTACTGATAGCCTTGGGAGAGCCAGCCAACACCAAACTCTTCCATCCTGTATGAGACAGGCGAAATACCCTCAGACTTCAAGAAGAATATAATAATTCCAATTCCCAAGAAAGCAGGTGTCGACAGGTGTGACAATTAACGAATGGTCAGTTTAATAAGCCACGGCTGCAACATACTAACACGAATTATTTACAGACGAATGGAAAAACTTGTAGAAGCTGACCTCGGGGAAGAACAGTTTCGATTCCGTAGAAATGTTGGAACACGCGAGGCAGTACTCATCTTAGAGGATAGGTTAGGGAAAGGCAACGTACGTTTCTAGCATTTGTAGACTTTGAGAAAGCTTTTGACAATGTTGACTCCAATACTCTCTTTCAAAATCTGAAGAGGGGTAAAATACAGGGAGCGAAAGGTTGTTTACAATTTCTACAGAAACCAGAAGGCAGTTTTAAGAGTCGAGGGGCACGAAAGCAATTATGTGAGGCCTGATATTGGAAACCTTCAAGATTATCACGCATTTATGACTTACGCAGCACCATTTGGCAACGAAGTCATCCTACATTCCTCTACACTATAGTACGAGATTTGAACACTGTGTTTTGTTTTGCGTGGTCAAGTGGATAGCACGGTGACATGCCATGCGAAAGGTCACGGGTTCGCGCACGGATGGCTGACAAAAAAAATTTTTCCGCTTAATATATGCAACACGTTCTGAGACATATTTATTCGTGTAAGTTAAGATTTTTCTGCAATATTCGTTATTACTTACATGTAAGAGCGCACTTGCTCAGTAATGATTTCGTGATTTCTGTGTGTTTAAAAAACGAAATATGCAATTGCTGTGAGTGGAACAACCGACAGTGACCTTTATATTGTTTCTTGTCAGAAATAATTCACCATTTTTGCGAATATGTAGCGATTTCCTAGCGTGCGGTTAGACAGGAATCTAAGAACACAACTTAAGTTGCTGGGAATGTAACTAGCAGCAGTCATTTCATAATCTTGCTTATCACAACTGTTTATCTGCGATCGAATTCTCAACAACAGTAGACAGAGATGAAAGATCTCCGACGTAATAGTTTTAGATTGTAGCACCATATACGAAAATTTCCATGCGGGAGATGCATGTTATAAACTTCGACGAACTTCAGGAGCTCTCGAAAATGCGTTTTTTCAATTTTGTTTTTAATACCCTAATCGTTGACGCATCATATAGGGAAGTGGGCTACTTAATCATTCGGATCTCTAGGAGCGAGTTATAACCACATTCTGTTTATCTTCTTATTCTTTGAAACTCTCAGAATCAATTTCCCGGTGTTTTTATATATGTATTAGTACAATGTGGTAGTACACACTATTCCTAACTCATTTTCCGAAATGTAAAATCCAAAACACGATGTCAGTGCGAATGAGAATATGATGACATAATGCGGCACGGCATTTGCGACAATCTGCAAAATACAAACACTCTATCGTAATTATGCATGCATGGAAACGTGCGGTCAGGGAAACTGTAAAAATGTCTATGCATTTCAGCTGAGAATCATGGAAATGGATATACTGCGCCTGCTACTATTAAGGAGGAGGCAAGAGCGATGAAGGCGGGCACGTCAGCTGGATGGAATGCGGCGTCATGCGTTATGGCAACGTAAACGCAATTTTCGGTACTTTGAAGAACAGCGCGCCTGTGTCGTCTGCTAGCCGCTTTGTGTTGGTGGCGCAGTGCGCACTGCAGTGCGCATGCGCGGATCTGCGGCCGCTCGCTTTTGATTGGCTTGCGCGACGCGAACCGACAACAGCGCTTCGGTTCTCTAGACCCGAACGGTATCGCTTCCGAAATGCATACTGAATTACGCAGGGGCTCTAATTCGAGTACTAGACCGTTCGGTGCCCTTGAGTAGAGTACCGAAACGATCGGCACAATGGCGCAAAGTAGAACTGTCTGAACTCTTGTAAAATGGTTCGTTCTAACGCGCGACACACTAGCGGAGCCCATGTGATACACTGGAACGTCATTCGTTCAAACTATTTCTGTGAGCTGAAGCCTCCTATTTAATAACAAATTGTTTTCTTATCATTAATTTTTAATTAATTGTTATTCTCCTATTTAGGTTACAACTGTTCTGAATTAAATAACAAATTGTTTTCTTATCATTGATTCTTAATTAATTGTTATTCTCCTATTTAGGTTACAACTGTTCTGAATTAATTGCAGACTCAACAGTTATTTTTATATTACGATACTTTGTTACACAGGTGTTTATATATAGGGTTCTCCATTGATCGTGACCGGACCAAATATCTCACCAAATACGCATCAAAAGAAACAACTACAAAGAACGAAACTCGTCTAGCTTGAAGGGGGCAACCAGATGGCGCTATGGTTAGCGCGCTGGATGGCGCTGCCATAGGTCAAACGGATATCAACTGCGTTTTTTAAAATAGGAACCACCATTTTTATTACATATTCGTATAGTACATAAACAAATATGAATATTTTAGTTGGACCACTTTTTTCGCTTTGTGATAGATGGCGCTGTAATAGTCACAGACGTATAAGTACGTGGTATCACGTAACATTACGCCAGTGCGCACGGTATTTGCTTCGTGATACATTACCCGTGTTAAAATGGACCTTTTACCAATTTCGGAAAAGGTTGATATCGCGTTGATGTATGGCTATTGTGATCAAAATGCCCAACGGGCGCGTGCTATGTATGCTGCTCGGTATCCTGGACGACATCGTCCAGGTGTCCGGACCGTTCACCGGATAGTTACGTTATTTAAGGAAACAGGACGTGTTCACCCACATGTGAAACGTCACAACGACCTACAACAAATGATGATGCTCAAGTAGGTGTTTTAGCCGCTGTCGCGGCTAATCCGTCTATCAGTAGCGGACAAACTGCGCGAGAGTCGGGAATCTCAAAAACGTCGGTGTTGAGAATGCTACATCAACATCGATTGCATCCGTACCACATTTCTATGGACCAGGAATGCATGGCGACGACATTGAAAGTCGTGTAAAGTTCTGAAACTGGGCACAAGAGAAATTACGGCACGATGACAGATGTATTGCACGCGTTCTATTTAGCGACCAAGCGTCATTCACCAACGGTAACGTAAACCGGCATAATATGCACTATTGGGCAACGGAAAATCCACGATGGCTGCGACAAGTGGAACATCAGCGACCTTGGCGGGCCAATGTACGGTGCGGTATTATGGGAGGAAGGATAATTGGCCCCCATTTTATCGATGGCAATTTAAGTGGTACAATGTATGCTGATTTGCTACGTAATGTTCTACCGATGTTACTACACGATGTTTCACTGTATGACAGAATTGCGATGTACTTCCAACATGATGGATGTCCGGCACATAGCTCGCGTGCTGTTGAAGCCGTATTGAATAGCATATTTCATGACAGGTGGATTGGTCGTCGAAGCACCATACCATGGCCCGCACGTTCACCGGATCTGACGTCCCCGGATTTCTTTTTGTGGGGAAAGTTGAAGGATATTTGCTATCGTGATCCACCGACAACGCCTGTCAAAATGCGTCAGCACATTGTCAATGCATGTGCGAATATTACGGAAGGCGAACAACTCGCTGTTAAGAGGAATGTCGTTAGACTTATTGCCAAATGCATTGAGGTTGACGGACATCATTTTGAGCATTTATTGCATTAATGTGGTATTTACAGGTAATCACGCTGTAACAGCATGCGTTCTCACAAAGGTACATGTATCACATTGGAACAACCGAAATAAAGTGTTCAAAATTACCTACGTTCTGTATTTTAATTTTAAAAACCTCCCTGTTACCAACTGTTCGTCTAAAATTGTGAGCCATGTGTTTGTGACTATTACAGCGCCATCTAACACAAAGCGAAAAAAGTGGTCCAACAGGAACATTCATATTTCTTTACGTACTAGACGAATATGTAATAAAAATGGGGGTTTCTATTTTAAAAAGACGCAGTTGATATCCGTTTGACCTATTGAAGCGGCATCTAGCTGGCCAGCCGTAGCGCCTTGTGGTTTCCCTCTTCAAGTTAGACAAGTTTCGTTCTTTGTAGTTTTTTCGTTTGCGCTTCATTCGTGCGATCTTCGGCCCGGTCACGATCAATGGACCACCCTGTATGAGGTGCAATCGAATAAGGCAATACGATACAAATCGAAAATTACCTTATAACTTTTATGCATATTACTGTGAAATAAACGATTGCCGATGTACGTTATTATGCCAAAGCGAGTCGTGCAGGTCATAGATACCCCATTCCTCGCTGTATGCCTGAATTAAGACGCTTAATGCCTCTTTGGTCCTTTACATTTCCAGAATACTATGGAGCCGACAGAAAAAAATGCTTACACAAAGAGTTAGTGTAAAAGAAAGTCTACTGGCAAAAAAATTGTTTTTTTCCTGCATTTATGAAGACCTACTTACAGAAAAAATGCTTACCCAAAACGAAAATCTGAACAACAGGCAAATAACAAGCAGAAAGCAGCACTGCGGTACTTCCTGCGGATGCGCAAATTATCGCTGCCTAGTGCGTATACGCGGGTTGACGGCAGTTTACAACTGCTCTTTATTGTAGCGCGCGGGTAATGTGTGTGTTTATTTTCGTAGTTTCACCCGTAGAACCGCTAGATGACTGTCGCGCTAGATCAATACCGTCCGCGGCGGACAGTCGTGTTAATGTCCTCCGCATACGGCGCTCCTTAATATGTCCGCGCCTGCACGACGCCACGCCCGTGACGTCACGCTGCCCCGTGCACCACCGTACAGCGCTTTCCAGACGAGGTACCACAGCCCAGAACGTTGAGTAGAAGCACACAACACGTGCTGGAACCACTGCACAGCGGGCACAATGACGAAGTGGCAGGGGGGGGGGGGGGGGGGCGTACCGGTGAAGTTTCCCATCGCGAAGAGGCGGCAGTCGGGAAGAAATGACGGTTGATGAAATTTCCAGAAGGCAAAGTAACGATTTTTGAATTATTGTGTTTTTTCGATGTTTTTTATTGCCGGCAGGGAATTATGGTAGAAAGTTCAAATTTGGTAAAAAGATCTAATAAAACAAAACCTTTAACTTGCTTTTACTCTTCTCTGTATGCAATTTGAAATGAATAAGTTTAGCAGAAACTAGAAATACACATATTTTCGTGAAATCTGTAAACATTAACTACCCTTTGATTGGCACTGATAATTATTCTGAAATTTTAATTCGTTGTAGAGAAGAAGTTAACGATATTGCGAGGCTTTCGATAAATATTTGTGCCACGATTCACGTCTGAAGGGTTCTCTCAGAGCTCGCAAGCGTTCGTGCCAAGTCGTTAGAAAGTTCCATCAGTTGCTACACAGGGCGATACGCTTTACTGGGCTTCACTCGCGGAAAGATCATCTTTCGGCAAAAGAACTGTGTGACGGCTGAAGAGTCACGAATAGGAAGGCAGGGATCGACTGTAGTGACGCGCAGGGGAAGGGTGTGTGTGTGTGTGGGGGGGGGGGGGGGGGGGTCGCAGAGCGCGGCGGCCCGCGCCTGCAGACTCTCTGCAACCCTGCTGCACTCTGCACGTGCACCGGACACGGATCCTGCGAAGCATCTCGTAACAGTCGAGTAAATGTTTCTACTGCCTGACTCGCGTAGGTCTGTCTCTGTTACAAACTGCGTGCCAGCCGGAGTGTTTTGTGTGTCACCAACAAAGACTAGAGTAGCTGATTGGGCAAGTTAAACGACTGGACGTCTGTGTCGTGAAGTATGTTTCGTACAGTGATATAATTTTGCACATACATTCAGTGACATGTGAAGATACCGTCTGCAAAATATGTCCCGAATCGAATTAGTAGTGAAGAAGTAAAAAATTAAAACGTCGTGTTGGAAGGTGCTAAGTGCTCTCATTCCCAGATAATGGATGAAGAAAGTAGGGGCGTTTGTGCGCCGTCAATTGGCGCTGTCTCGAGATAACCGCACGGTTTCTAGCTGTAGTCCTTGTCTTCTAGTGTCAAACTGTAAACACAAGCGCATGCCTTTAAATGAGTACATTGTGAAAGCATTCTCAATTTTTAAATTCGGTCAGTGTTAACACGTAACATTGAAAATCAAATTTCTGATGGTGCTCTAAGCTGTCAGAGAGACGAAGTGCAGCACCTGGTAGACGGCGGGGGTGGAGCCGTGCCGAGTGGCTCTGGAAGAAAGACACCAAATGAACTTTTTACACACATCAAAAAAAGTTTTGCGTCACCTCGGTTCCGAGTGTTCCGGAACCTGTACGGAAAATTGGAATAGACATCGACATAAACATCAAAAAAATTGTTCAAAAGGCTCTGAGCACTATGGGACTCAACTGCTGAGGTCATTAGTCCCCTAGAACTTAGAACTAGTTAAACCTAACTAACCTAAGGACATCACAAACATCCATGCCCGAGGCAGGATTCGAACCTGCGACCGTAACGGTCTTGCGGTTCCAGGCTGCAGCGCCTTTAACCGCACGGCCACTTCGGCCGGCACATAAACATCATTTACGCCATTTTTATTGCTCATGAAAACCACAAACTGGATGTTGTACCGCCATACAGCGAGACCTTCAGAGGTGGTGGTCCAGATTGCTGTACACACCGGTACCCAGTAGCATGTCCTCTTGCATTGATGCATACCTGTATTCGTCGTGGCATACTATCCACAAGTTCATCGAGGCACTGTCGGTCCAGACTGTTCCACTCCTCAACGGCAATTCGGCGCAGAACCCTCACAGTGGTTGGTGGGTCACGTCGTCCATAAACATCCCTTTTCAATCTATCCCAGGCAAGTTCGATAGGATTCTTGTCTAGAGAACATGCTCGCCACTCTAGTGGAGCGATGGCGTTGTCCTGAAGCAAGTCATTCACAAGATGTGCACGATGGGGGCGCGGATTGCCGTCTGTGAAGACGAATGCCTCGCCAATATGCTGCCGATATGGTTGCACTATCGGTCGGAGGATGGCATTCACGTATCCTACAGCAGTTACAGCGCCTTCCATGACCACCAGCGGCGTACGTCGGCCCCACATAGTGCCACCCCAAAACATCAGGGAACCTCCACCTTGCTGCACGCGCTGGACAGTGTGTCTGAGGCGTTCAGCCTGACCGGGTTGCTTCCAAACACGTGTCCGACGATTGTCTGCCTGGAGGCATATGCGACCCTGATCGGCGAAGAGAAAGAGAACGTGATGCCAATCCTGAGAGATCCATTCGGCACATTGTGGGCCCACCTGTACCGCGCTGCACGGTGTCGTGGTTGCAAAGATGGACCTGGCCACGGACGTCGGGAGTGAAGTTGCGCATCATGTGGCCTATTGAGCACAATTTCAGTCGCGACACGACGTCCTGTGTCTGTGCGAAAATCATTATTCAACATGTTGCCGTTGCTGTCAGGGTTCCTCCGAGCCGTAATCTGTAGGTAGCGGTCATCCACTGCAGTAGTAGCCCTTGGGCGGCCTGAGCGAGGGATGTCATCGAGAGTTGCTGTCTCTGTGTATCTCTTCCATGTCAGAAAAACATCGCTTTGGTTCCCTCCGAGACAATTCTCTTGTTGACAGCCCTTGCTGGCACAAAGTGACAATGCGGACGGGATGGAACCGCGCAGTGCTGACCGTCTTGGCACGGACTTCAGGAGCCGTGTACCTCCTTCCTGTTGGAGTGACTGGAACTGATCGGCTGTCGGACCACCTGCGTCTAATAGGCGCTGCTCGTGAATGGTTGTTTTCATACTTGGGCGGGTTTAGCGACATCCGTGAACAGTCAGAGGGACTGTGTCTGTGATACAACATCGACAGTCAACGTCTGTCTTGAGGAGTTCTGGGAACCGGGGTGATGCAAAACATTTTTTGATGTGTGTATATCGTGCTCTAAGAGTTTCAGAAGAAAACTAGTGAAAAGAGTGGAGATCAGGACAAATATGGGTAACAGTAGACGAAATAGTGTGGACAAACGTATTGTTCAGTTGCGCGCACTTGCTGAGGTCGCGCAGCCGGCTGCTGTGTTGCCGGCCTGGGCTCGGCTGGTCGAACAGACGGGCGTCAGCCGCGCGTACTCGTTCGCCAGCGCGCACTCGCGGATGTGACGGGCGACGTCGTGTCGTCTCTACTGAACATCTCAGCGCGCACTTGACTCGTGCGTGGGCCGACGGTACAAAGATCGGGTGATCCCGGTGGCCGAGAAACTACTGCACGCCGATCGTTCCAATGCCCGATGTAACTTCCAGTGACGCACTGTGTCACTGGTACTACGGATTTTCAAATAGCTGTATGCCGGATTTTAAGAAATGGGAATATCTTTACGTTTTTTGTTCAAAATCACGAGAAGTATAACCCTTCAGAGGGTATAACTCTGTTGCTGACTCACGCTACAGTCAGTATTTGCCTCCACCGTATGCACTTGTAGTCCAGAGTCGCTGTAACAAGAAAGTTAGTGATTGCTGGCATGCGACCTGAGAGGCCCCTACGGTGGACCGTCGTACGGGGACAGCTTTCATTGCAGAACGTACGAAGTGTCATTTGCCGACTGTATGCGCTGTCACCGTACACTGGAAAGCAACGGTAAATGTCGTAGCGGGGCGATTAGGTAGCTGTGAACAACTGTAGGCAGAAGAGTGTGCACTTGAACAATTTATTCAAGTTTCAATTTATAAATGATGAAAAAAATTCCCATTGGCCGGTGTTGCGTCCTGGGAGTGGAGTGCAAAAGGTGGCTCCGGAGAGCGCCCGTTTGCTCGCGTCCGTGGCTGCTGTACACGGAGGCGACGGAAGCCAGGGGACGGCGATACGCACGTGTGTACGTGGCGGCGGTGCGCGGGCGGGGCTGCCGCCTGCACTCGGACGGCTCGTGCGAAAACGTACCTGGCGTCACGAGTGCCGCACTGTGGCAATTAACACAGGCTGAACGCGGAACTGTACTTGCAGCTAGACGCACGGGACATTCCACTCCGGAATTCGAAAGGGAATTGAGTATTGCGAGATCCGCAGTGTGGACGGTGCCGAGGTGGGCGGACTGGGGGCGCCGCCTGTCAGCACGGCCCGGAGGGCTGTCAGTGCGTGAAACCGACCCCAGCAGTGGCCGTGGCCGTGTCTGTCGGACCCTGGACGACTGGAAAACCGCCGGCCCGGCCAGACACGTCCCGAATAGAGATGGGCAAAACTGTTCTTTTCAGAGATTGGATCAGAACTGTTCACTCCCTGAAATGAATTAGCTCTTTTTCGTGACTCACCACTCATTTACAATAGAAAATAAATGGAAGGCACATTGCCCTTTAAACTTGGTTTATTCCAGTACTATACCTGTATTTTGATCTTATTTGATCCTATTTTGAAGTAACACAGATAATGAGTAAGAATTTTGTATTGTTTATTGAAATTTCCACGATATGACAAAGTTTTTGATTATTGATTTATTTTGCACTATCGTGGATTTTTGGGTGATCGGAAAATGTTGTAACTTGAGATTTACATTAACAATATATTTGGCTATAATGTATTAAAATTTCACTAACCTCATACAAATACATTGCAAGCCATATATTTTTAAAGTGAACGTTTCCTTCCGAAGACGCCTAAAATCGCAAAATCCGTACCAGAATAAGAAAAAAAAATATAAATTTGACTGTAAAACGAAAGTGCTGCATGTAGCCTTACGCAGAATAAAACAAGGAAAATATTGGTGTATCACATTTTGCGATACGTTTATCGGTTCGCTCGTAATTAAAGCGTAAATTCGAGTGTCCATAATAAAAATCCTATAGTAAGAGGAGTCATCAGGAACCTAATCTAATCAGTTTAAACAAATAAAAATAAAATAAAAACAATTGATGTATACATAACACAATAATGTAATATACATAGCGGTATTACTACGAAGAACAATATCCAGTAGAGACGAACCCCGATGCAGAGGCGCTGAGTCGAGCAGGTCGAGCCGCGAGCTGTATTACTGCGTGAGCTGAGACCGCAGAGACCAGAGTAACACCTGAGTCGCTTTGCTCGACGCTCTGGCTAGAGTCGAGACGGTGGGGCGAGCGTTGAGCGGGCGAGTTCCGAGGGTGGGGGTAGCGGTGAACTCACCCGCTCCGAGCCAAATAGTCCGTTCCCTTGCGAGCGGGTTGTTGCAAGTAGTTCCTATGTTATCCGCTAGGTGGCTCTCTGTCCTGTTGCTCGCATCAACTGCCCAGAGGGCAGGACGTGCGACTGAAACGATCGCCGACGGAGTGCGATGCGAAGTTAAGCTGCGCCAGACACTGCGCGCAGCAGACGACGCACAGAGACGGCACGGCATATGTGAAACACAAAATCCAATGGGGCACTGCACAATGCAGGCAGCCAAGGTAGAAGCAGGGCAGAGGCCGGCGCTGGCTGCGTTGTGTGGCGTGCACTGTGCTCTGACCAGCAGAGGCGCCGCTGATATGCTCCGTCTCTCTCTCTCTCTCTCCCTCTCTCTCTCTGCCGTGTGGGAAACGTTTGGAGCTACCGTTCTTTTTTTTCTGAATCACTGATTGTTCACTCCTTTGAAAGATTGGACTCTATGTATTAGTTCAAGAGCGGATCCCCCATCTCTAGTCCCGAAATCAGCTGCTCAGAGCTGACCGCAGAGTTTCGGTGTGGCGCGGACCTGAGTAAGCCGCCGACCGAAACTGTCGACGAGGCACTGTGAAGGTCGGTGGTGGCTCCGTAACGGCGAG